>NC_046637.1:4163771-5363771 GCF_900324485.2 Mastacembelus armatus
GCCGGACAGAGAGAGCTGCTCCTTCCCCTCCATCCTCATCAACGATGAAGACACGAGTCATCACGGCTACAGTGTCCAACCCTTCCTCTTCGACGACTTCATCCCGGGCGTCTGCAGCAGCACCACCACCCGCCAAGCGCCGTGACAGCAAACTTTGGAGTGAGACGTTTGATGTTCGACTGGGAGAAACTCAAACTCTGAGCCCAAAAGAAATAAAAAGACAGGAGGTGAGGACAAACTTCTGCTGGACTGACTGATGTTTTAAAAATGTTATTGGCGTCTCTGGTTGTTTTTGGTTTACTTAGATACAATCCATCATGTGATTTAGGAAGATTTTAACAAAATATATTACCTGTAGGGAATTGTGAAGCACATGATTGGACACCAGTGAAAATCTGAGGTGCTGTGTCGCACTGTAGTTCAATGTTAGCAAAATGGAATCCATGAAGCACCTTAGACCACATAAGGCTAAACCAAAACTAGTTTTTAAGACCATCTACAGTTGTCCCATTTCTTATACTCCCTCTCTCTCCCTGAAGGCCATATTTGAGTTGGCTCAGGGCGAGCAAGACTTGGTGGAGGATCTCAAGTTGGCTAAGAAGGTAAACCTTTACTTTTCCTTAGAGAGCTGACTTTCCTCACAGATTTATAATACCATGCCCTTATTTTCTAAATATGGTGATTAATGTGCGTGTGTGTTCTGCAGGCCTACCATGACCCAATGCTGAAGCTGAAAATCATGACAGAGCAAGAACTGAACCAGATCTTTGGTACTCTGGATTCACTGATCCCCCTGCATGAAGGTAGGAGGGAACAAATGATGGCATTATTTCTGGATGCCCCCTAAAAACCAAGTGTTGACTTCTTTAAAATTCCCTTTTGTCTCAACCTTTACATTTTCTATTTCAAAATATTCTGTCTCTCCTCAGACCTGCTGAGTCGCCTCCGAGATGCCAGAAAACCTGACGGGTCCACAGAACACGTGGGACACATCCTGACTGCCTGGGTGTGTGAATGTTTTTTTTAGCATAACCCAGTGTTGCTGGTTATAGTCTGCACAGATCAGAAGTCTCAAGTTCAGCCATCAAATTGTAATAAAAATGTTTCTGTCTCTGTCTTTGTGTCCCTGCAGCTGCCCTGCCTCTCCTCTTACACGCCATACTGCAGTAACCAAGTGAAGGCCAAGGCCTTGTTGGATCAGAAGAAGCAGGATCGACGGGTCCAAGACTTTTTGCAGCGCTGTCGCCAGTCACCCTTCAGCAGGAAGTTGGACCTTTGGAACTTCCTGGATATTCCTCGAAGTCGGCTGGTAAAATACCCACTGCTGCTCAGGGAGATCCTGAAGCACACGCCCAATGACCACCTGGACCAGCAGCATCTGGACGAGGCGGTGAGGAAAAATGATGTTAAGACACTGTACAGGTCTGGACATACTGTCAGAAATAAAATGTGCTAATCAGATTTGTCAAATACGATGTAAAGTGTGCTGACATAACTTAACTGAGACATAGTAACCTTGATAAGTCTGGGCTAACCCTGACAATTAGGAGTAACAGTCTAGTCACACCAGCATTTCAATGGTAAAACCTCAAGTTATTTCCCTTTTGCTCTGAGTTTACTTTGACGTGAATTTACACAGATCAGTGGTTAGCACTGTTGCCTCACAGAAAGAAGGTTCCTGGTTTGAAACCCAGCAGGGGCCTTTCTGTGTGGAGTTTACATGTTCTCCCTGTGCTTGTGTGGGTTTACTCCGCTTAAATTTTGTCTGTGTGATCCACAGATGTTGATGGTTCAGAGTGTGGTGGCGGACATCAACAGGCGGACGGGAGAGTCGGAGTGCCAGTACTACAAAGATCGTCTGCTGTACACAGAGGACGGGCAGAGGGACGAGCTCATTGACCAGTCCAGGACTCTCAGCTGCCACGGAGAACTGAAGAACAACAGAGGACTCGTCAGTAGATTTCTTTCTACATTGTACCAGCCCCAAATCTTTTTATTCATTCATTTTCACTTTTCTGTGCCTCACACATTCCTGTTATTTAACTCATGGTGATGGTTAAATGCCTCAATTTAAAAATTACACTTCATGCTCTGAGAACACAATTTGTTGTGTTTTGGCTCACACCTGCAGTGGTGGACTTGCACTTTACCTATTTAATGTTGCTTTATACTACTCCACTGCATATTAGAATAGAAATTCTGATCATGTATAATTCACACTATTAAGTTTGGTTGGTGCAAATTTAATGTACATGTGGGTGAATGAATGAAAGATTAACACCTGCTCTCTCTCTCTCTCTCTCTCTCTCTCTCTCTTTGCAGAAGCTCCATGTCTTTCTGTTCCAAGACGTCTTGGTCATCACCCGGTCCCTCTCACTGAACGACCAGCCAGTCAGTTACCAGCTCTGCCGCCAGCCAATTCCCATTCGGCAGCTAGACCTGGAGGACCTATCAGACGGAGAGATGAGAGTGGGCGGGTCCATCAGAGGGGCCTTCAGCAACAACGAGCGAAGTTAGTAGTAATTTTACTCTTCATTTTTTATTTCAAGTATTGTGCTTTACTACATTTAATTTCACAGTTGCTACAGAGCGGAAACAACATCACATGATGAAGTTATGATTATTGATGAATGAAACAAATACAAGAAGCCATAGCAGCAGCTGCAGCTGGTGTGTCTGCAGCATCGTGGTCTGGAGCCACTAGATGGCAGAGAGGAGCTGCTGTCAGCTCACAGACCTGATACATGTTGTTCACATGTGGGCCAGTTCTAGGCATTTGTGATCACTGAAAAATTCAGGGTGGTGTCAGTGGGAGTGGGGCTGATGAACTGGCTGATGAACTGGTTATGATCTGTAAAGATTCACCGGGCTGTCCGTTGTGGGGCCTGTGGCTTTTATGAATCTATTCCCTTTTCAGATTTAATTCAACATCAGAACTAAAAATTACAAAATGCAATGAAAAAAATAATAATAACCATTGATGCCTCCTGCTGTCTCTCTCTTCCTTACAGCAAAAAACTTTTTCAGGGTTTCGTACCGTGCTGGAGGTCAGGTGCTGAGCCACTACTTCCAGGCCAGCGACGCTTTCAACAAACAGCAATGGATCAACTGCATCAGACAGGCAAAGGAGGCTGCAGCGCAGACTGGAGACCAGGCAGGACAGTGTCTGGACACAGGGCTGGGTGGAGAGATAGGGCGTCTTAGTGGGACAGGACTAAGCCTGCGAAGTGATTCAGGGATTGAAGATGAAAAAGGGATGTGGGGGGAGATGGAGACAGGTGGGAAGGAAGAGGAAGGCCCTAGTGCAGAGAAAGATCTAAGTTTGGGTAAAGAGACTGAAGTGGGTTTGACTCAAGAGACGCTGTGTAGGGAGATGGATACAGGTTTGGGTGTGGATAGGGGGACAAGTTTGGAATCAGATGTAGAATTAAACATGGACAGTGAGACTAGGCTGACCATCACCGAGACAGAGGCAGGTGAGATGCAGCCAGGACAGGATGTGAGTGGTGAAATGGGGGTGGAGCCAGGAGCCAGAACAGACTGGAAGATTGATGGAGCAGGAGGAGACACTGTCAGCAGAGGCACTAATGATGTTCCCACCTCCCTCATCTCCCCTGCTTCTCCCACTCAAGAGGAAGAGGAGGTGATGGAGGAGGACCGGAGCGGCACTAAGGAGGAGGAAGACAGCAGTATGGACATCGGCGAGGTTGGCTCGCCGCAGGACGAGGAGCTGACCCACAGGTGCTGACACTAGGACTAAACGAAAAAGAGGATGACACGGTGAAGGACCGGTAGTGCAGCCAGGCTAATCGGACATGTGATGATGATGTCACTTACCAACAACGACACAAGAGTACAGTAAGTTTTGGACATACTAGGGAGTGTGGACTTTGTACGTTCAGTCTTGTCCACACTCCTGAAGACAGGAGGACAGGGAACGCTCTATGTGCAGCCTGAGCACCAGTGTCCTTTCTGATATCACAAGCTCAGCTTTAGTGTCCACACTGTTACCATGACAATGGATGCTGACAGCTGCCGGCTGCTCATTAGAGCTACTAAGATCTCACAAAATGTTGAAGCAAACTTTCCAAATTGGCATTAATTGGATAGACTGACCGCACATTCTAAGTCTGAATGTTTTTATCTCCCTTGAAAAATATGAAAAATACAGTGACACAGTCCTAAGACAAAAATCCTAACAACTTTGAACCTGGCTTAAAGTCTCTACCACCTCCACTAGATGGCAGACAGTGCATTTTGAGACACTTGACCGGCCCAAGTCCACACAGGTCATACACAAGTCCAAAGCATCCTCTATAAAACGGGCTCAACAAAAACACTTCCTGTTATTGTATGTGCACTTGGCTGGATGCACACTTGGATTGCAACAGTACTCAGGAGTAAATGGTGTGTATTAGAGCACCGTAACTGCTGTATCCTGTAACCGTGGTAACGGCACTCTTCTGGAATGCCACGACAACAGTCACCTCTGTGTGCTGGTCCCATGTGACCATCTCCATGACCGTTAATAGAACAATTGTATACTGTGGTCCAAGATGGTGAACGTTTCTCCTCAGACACATTCTGCAAAACATCTCTCAGGCTTCCTCAGGCTTTCCTTTGCTGCTTCCTCCTGACACCACACTCACATGAACGGCTCAGAAACATGACGTGTTAATCCAATAGTTCGGATTTTGGGGTCAGGCTGTTTGTGTTGTGTTTTACCACTATTCTTATTGTAATGATTGTGATTGAGAAAAAATTAATTTTTGCTCAGTGGGCAGCACATGACCTGCAGATCCAACTGTGCCCCCGATGCCGACTCTGTCCCTTCTGTTACATCACTGTGACAGCCAGTGTGTCCCGCATCAGTGGCACTACGTTATGGTAATACCAGTGAGCCAGATTAGAGGTTGACATACAAGAAAGTTTTTCCTGGCTTGTTTTATTTCTGTTGACTTTATCCTGAATTTATTTCCTCATAGCTAATGTTACCTCATTTACTTCTATTTTGCACTTGACCTGCCTTTGCACAAACTCAGTTTTTTCTATATACAGTCTTGGCTTTTTCAGAAGGCTGTCACCTCAGAATTAAAACTGTCAATTGTTTGGTTTTTAACCGTGGCGATTGTGACCACTACTGGTGCTATGAGCAGGTTGTTTGTATCTTGTGCTCTGTACTAGCATTCAGACAAGGACATACATGTACATGTATGAGTGCACCTATTATTCAATACACAGTCTTTCTGAAGGCTTGAAGCTGTTCCACCAGAAGCTGCTGAAGGTAAAAGGCCTTGAGAAAGGCAGCACTATGGCAGAAAAGGCAAGGGGAAGGATACTGAATACTGCTAGCTGATAGAAAATGGACATAAATGATACAGGTTTCAGAATATTTCAAAATGTATCTTTTAACACATTTGTTAAGATAAAAAAAACAAATTGTTTTGTTGAGGAACATTGCATGTAAATATACTTTGTATATATGCAAAAAATCTCCAAGGAGAACTGAAAGGACACACCCTTTTTCGAACTTATGCCATTTGCTTGATGAGGACAGTAAAACTTCTAAACCCTGTTGCCATAAAAACGTTATTTCATGGAGAATTAGTGGGCCAATAAAATAATAAATAATTAATAGCTTCTTGCTTTTGAAACACTATATCTGAGTGATAACGATTCATGCTCGCAAACTAGGCACTGCAGGCGTCACGTTCCAGTATGTGTCAGCCTGGATTTTATTCTCACATATTTGTCCATTGTGACTGTTGGTCATATATCACCTATGGTGTAGACAGTTAGTTAATGCATACTCTAACTAGACAGATCCATTTTGCACTGATCTAGTACCAACACAGTATCAAGTCCTATCTAAAGTCTTTCTCTTTTTACCAGCAGTGACTATTATCTTTACCATGACCATGATGTTTATGTAAAAGAGCTTTAATTTCCTATTGCCTCAAACCTGCAATACTCAGTATTTTTATGCTCATGTTGAATAAAAAAAACTTTTTGTGACTTGGAAGAGTGAAATTTCTTAGTTTTGAACTTACTGAGGTTTTTAGTCTTTTTAGGTAATAGTTCAGGTTATACGCCACATTTACTGCATAGTTCAGTCTCAGTGTTTCTGGCTCCAGCAGGCAAAGCTTTGCACCAAATAAGTTCTCAGACACCAACTTTATACAACCTGACCAGTACCAAAGGACAGATAGGCAAAAAGCTGAAAGAAAAAAATACTGGCCTTACATTTATGAGTTGGACACAAACATAACTGCAAAAGGATAATTATAATGCCTTATGTCTGCTGGATGTGGAACTACTCTGTCTGTGGATATTAAAACTAAGTGCAATAGTGTTGTCAGCTTCATAATGTTTTTCATCTTGTGATCATAAATGTATCTATGCAGTGTTTACACAGGAATACTGCTCAACATAAAAATCTGCAAAAATGTTGGAGATTAATATTTTACATATAGTTTAAATGTAAATAGTCTGTTTTCTTAGTAAAAACATGATTTTTACCCTCAAGCATAATTTGCCTATGTCAAATATTTGTCTTTGAATAGAATTCATGGGAGAATTCATGTACTATAAAGTACTATAAAGTACTGTAATTCTAGTGAATAATCTACCTAAAGCATTCAAAATATAGTAAAGACACATTCAGTAGCTTTTCAGTTTCGACTATCTGCCCCTACCTGACACAGATCATGGCTGTTATAGGTGTTCATGCTAAAATGCTGAAATGCTGAAATGTTCGGTGTTTGTCTTTGAAATGAGGGAAGTGCTGATGGAAAAGCCTGTTTTGTATTTACTGAATGTAAGTGTATATGAGGTCTATTTGTATATGACTGTAGGAACAAAGCCAAGCATGTCTGTTTTTTATGTACTGTATGTGCTCACATATACACATATAAAGAACAATTTCAAGACAGTCAGTTTGATATTAAAAATAAACCTGAAGACAATTAATGATCATTATAATGTATTAATGCTGCTGTGTTAGGAATCCCAGACATCTCAGACAACATCAAGACAAAATAGCTAGAATATTTTGCTTGTGCACACTATCAATTTCTTTTTATTCTGTTGAGGTAACACTTAAAAGCTCACATTAATTTGATGTATGAACTAGTGACTACCACAGAGACCAGAAGCATCAATAAATAGTTTTAAAAGAAGCATGTCACTGAATGAATGGGTAGTGGTGGTTGCAAAGAAAAACAAATGCACATGTAAACCAACAGTTATAAATGGTCCTGGAACATTAATGTGGATTGTAAAAAGGAGAGGAGCTGAGATTGAACCCTGAGGAACAACCTTTTTGTTATTAAAAACACCAAACTGAATGCAAGGCTACAACCACAACACACTGAAACACACTGTTTTTCAGTTTTTTTGTTACTAGTCTTAGGTAATGTTATTAAAGGTAGCTTCTCTAAATGAGAAAGTTTAACTGTAACTATAGTAACTGTTTGCTTGGCTATAAAGAAAACATTTGAAATAAATTTGTTTACCAGTGATTTAAAACAACACACACCCTACAGCCCTTGAACTTGTGTTAATGCATCTTAGACATTAGGACCCATGAAAATGCTGGTGTAGCCAGTGCTGATAGCTAAGGTTTCACTTAAAGTCAGTAACACAACTTATGGGCCCCAAAAGCCCCAGGTTCATTATGTGTCAATCAGCTGCATATAATTTGATTAATTTTGATTAGTAGCACATGTAGCAGTCTCAGTTCAAAATTCAGTTTTAAAGTTTATAGTGTGTAGTTCTTGCATTGATTTGTTTAGTCATAAACAAAGATGTTTATAATCAACTGCAATCAAACTAATTACTACCTGAGTACACGTGCTGTATTACACCATACCAGTTCTGATCGTCTCTGACTGTCTGTGTAACTAATTAAGCTGCAGTGTGTTGTTTTGTATATTCTCTGTACCAGAGAAGTTTGTGGAAAAAATTCAAGAACTATTTTTTTTTTCCCTAGGGCCCAATTAAGGCAATGCTCACTGTGACTGTCTAGACATGTGGCTTTAATTGACAAATTGAGAATAACTGCAGTAAGGTGTATACCATTAGTGTCTCCCATTAGCTGATGATCTAGTTGTTCTTTGTTGAGTTTAAGCAGTAATAGTCCTCCAGACAGTTTGATGTCACTGATCTCTAATACAAAGCTTGTTAAGCCTGTTGTGATATTGTAAAGTATGCTAGAAAAAATATCTAGATACTTTGCTTTATTTTCGACCTGTGTTTTAGCTTCTGACACAATGAGTGGAACCCTATTAATGCCACAAAAAGAAACAAAAAATAATAAAAATTTGGCAAAAATGCCTTCAAAAATACTGATGGAAGTTTTCACAATTGAAAGCTAATACAAACTATTCATTTCAAAGCTGGATTATCAAAGTAGGAGGCCATGAGGCCAATCCAGCCATACATGACTTATTATCAAGGCTGGATTGACCTGTTTAGGGTCACCTAAGCAAAAAAAACAAAAACAAAAAAAAAAAATGACTGTACATATCACTTTCATTATTTAGAAAAAAACCTCATTATTATAAGACCGCTCTGAGCCTAGAGTTACCCAGATGTTTCGCCTGTGTCTGTGTGTGTGTGTTCACCTGTAAAAACCTACCAGTACCCTATAGGTGAGTTCCTGCTACTCAATTCTAAATGTTTGCCATCATCCCAGTGTGCTGTGATGGTGAACTGGTAAACTCAATCTGTTTTACTCCAAAAAGCAGCTGTTTAGCTCTGAAAACTAAAATCTGTATTAGTGTATTAACCCAAATAATATAGAAACCCTGGGACTTATAAGGCCCCTGGTCCTCTGGGACCACAGGCCAGAAACTTGCCTGTAATCCAACAATGATGATGGGATAAAATCAAAAAATGATGGGCAAAAATAAATCTAACCGTATGAGCCAAGATGAGGCAAATTGTAATATACTAATTCAAAATATTAGTATCTCATAGCTTACTGAGCTATAATGCACTTAGTATCCTTTTTACTTTACTTGTCCCATCAGAGTCCAGATCGTTACAAGAACTATTGTCCATTGGCATTGTCTGATGCAGCATTACAGAAAAGGATTTTAATGTACAAAATATTAATCCTCCACCTCCAATATCAGGATAGCAAAAAGGCCACAAATTCTAATTTCATTCTCAGGAAAGAAAACTACTGCTTTTTTATTTATGTATTTAATCAACCATTTTACTTGATTTTATAATGCCATCGTAGGGTGTGACGCTAGTTTCCAGTAGAGGGCAGTAGAGCAGCTGCAGGCGCGTCTCCGTGAAGAAGAGCGCTGCTCCGAGGAATCATGGCGCGCGTTACGCGTCGGTTTGAGTCCCTGTGCTGCTGCGGGCTCCGGAGGTAACAGCGGTGCTGTCGCGGGGCTCTACCCGGGAAACGGTTACGGAGCAACGGTTGGGAGGGAGACGTAGGTTCCGTGGGAGTTTCACAATGGACGCCAGCCTCGCTCGGAGGGAGGCAGCTCGTCCGAAGAGGGTTTCTACTGCTACCGCTGAACTCGGAGCTAACGTTAGCCTGCAAGATGGCGAGCTGATCGAGGTTATCGAGCTGCAGCCTCCCAGAAAAACTGGACCTGGTCCGGTCCGACTGGGTGCTGCTGGTGGGAGGACGGACAGGAGGAGCTCGGTACCGCCACTGGTCCACCAGAGACATATGCCGATGGAGCCTCTCAAGTTCCACATACCGAGGAAAACCAAGGAGAAGCGAGGTGGGCTGGACCGTAATCTTGCTGCTATGACAGAAATCATAAGTTATTATGAAAAAGTGCATGTTTTTAAATAACGATTGTACTTTAAACACTTTTATTTATTTTTCGTCTGAATCGTGAACCCCGAAGTTCTTGTTCCTTTAAATTGAAACGCTTTAGTAACTCAAAAGGTCCATTATCGGACAGCTAAGCATCCATTCTCGGACAACTCAGTTTAAAGCACATTTTGCTGTGTTACCTCAGTTACATATCACAACATTGCATATATCCATCAGTGTGTGTCATGTTTTTAACTCTGCTCTTGTATATTTTGGTTTGAAGCTCTAATTAAAAGTTTGTATAAGCTATGATGCTAACACGACTGAAGGATGCTAGCCAACTTAGCAGTTAGCCTGCTAACGGTAATTAGCTGCGTCACTTTAAGTGAATACTTTACGTTTATTTTCACTTTCCAGCTGATTGTGGATTTGTTTGTTTTGTGAGGATACCTCTCCCTGCCTCCCCGTCTGTGTGAGAAGCTTTAATTCGTCTTTTCTCTCTCGGTAGGGCTGGAAGTGCTAACTAACGTGAGCTTTGTTTACATGTTACAGAAGGCGTGCGTGTCATTTTGCGATTTTTTTTGTTTTTGTTTTTTTGCTCGTTGTCTCCAGAATGACACACAGACGAGTGAAGGTAAAAACTAAGTAAAAAATGTGTTTCTCCGCGGTTCTGGCTTCGTGGTGCTCAGAAGGAAAGGGCTGGGTGATGAAATGAAACTTACATGTTGCACTAAATGATCACAGTGATGGTGACAATTTGGCTTTCACCTAAAACCCTTAGGGCTTCCTTTCGTACTATCTCAGTAGGGTTTGAGAGAACATTACGTATCTGAGATCAGCTAGTCAAGTGGCTGTGATATGAAGGAGAATCATTACACTCATAAGCAACTTTGCAGCTTCTGTTGTCAAATGATTTCTGATGCGGATGCAAGCTTTGTTTTGGATATCTCTAGCAGCAGAAGTGTTCACATATCTTCTTTTTATTTTGCACTGTTAATCAAACAAATATGATGAAGGCACAAAGCAGTGTTTCCCCCAGGGGAATTGGTCAGTGAGGGCGGACCTGCTGTGTGTGTGTGTGAGAGAAGCATGTATAATCCACGGCATCACTGTTGCCTCACAGCAAGAAGGTTTTGTTTTCGCAACCCAGCCTTTCTGTGTGGAGTTTGCATGTTCTCCCTGTGCTTGTGTGGGTTTTCTCCAGGTACTCTGGTTTCCTCCCACAGTCCAAAAACATGTATGTCAGGTTGATTGGTGACTCTAAATTGCCCATAGGAGTGAGTGTGAGTGTGTGAGGTTGTTTGTCTCTATGTGGCCCTGTGATGGACTGGTGACCTGTCCAGGGTGGACCCCTGCCTCTGACCCAAAGAGAGCTGGGATAGGCTCCAGCAGGTCCCTGTGACCCTGGTTATGGAGGAAGCAGGTATAGAAAATGGATGGATTTGTTCTGTTGTATTGTCCTTGAATTGCTATCCTGCACTGCCCTTTGGGCCATGATATTTTATTTTTGTCTTGTATAACAATAAAGCTGAACCTGAGAAGGCCTCCAGTGCATCTAAGGCACACAGAATGTTTTGTTCAAATGTATTCACATATGCTGTGTGTTAATGTTTTTAATTGTAGCAATAAATTATCTTTTGTTGAAATTTCTGTAATGACTGTGTGTTCATACATCAACAGCACCTTGTGCTGGATGCTCCAGCTGAGGCCTCTTCTCCCCACTGAGGGAGGCAGCTGCTGCAGGTTCTTCAATCTCATGAGAATTGGGCACAAAACAAGCTGAACTGGTCTGGCTATAATTGCTGTTGTCTAACGACTATTTTTCTGGTGTTGAAACATTCTCTTTGGGTTAGGGTGAAACTCACCTGAATGAGCCCAAAGCTGCATAAAGGATCAGCAGTGTTTTAATGTATGTAAGATCCTTTAAATAAAGATGTACATACATATCACCAGGTGAATGGCAATGAGTGTTGACCCCTAAGGCAACATATGTTAGTGTACTTTATGTCTGGTGCCCTTCGTGCTTTTGTTCTTATTAGGAAGAATGTTATTTCTACAGTGATTTTGAGATGTTGTAGACAACAGTGTGTCTCACAGTTCTGTCGGCAGTTTGTCTTTGCCCTTTCCTGTTTCAACAAGACAATGGCCCAGTTCACAAGGCCTTATACATGTAGTAGGCTCTGAAATCAATCTTCCTGGTCAATGGCAGGAGCTGTTAGCATTTTCCAATGGACAGAACATAACATGCAGTAAATCTAAACACAGGGTGTCCGCGGATCCTTAAAAAGTCTTAAATTCCATATTATAAAACTAAGGCCTTAATTAGCATTAAAATGTCTTAAATTCGCGTTTCAAAGGTCTTAAAATGAAATCTAACAGACCCCATAAAGAAGATTTTATTTTCATCTTGAAATCAATTTGAAAGCCTTTCGCGTATTTGTTACGCAGAACGAAATAGGCGGAACCAACTAAAATACGCGTTTGAGGGGAGTTTATTTAACACATGCTTTCCGGCAGCTGCGTGAACTGCGGGAAAGTTTCAGCATTAGTCTTTTGCCATGGGTAAATATAAATTTAATGACAATTGGTTACAAAACCCTAATTTTGCGCTGTGGTTAAGTCCAGTTAGTGGCAACGTGTTCGAGGTCCGGTGAAGGCTGTGCAAAAAAATGTAAAACTCGGAACAATGGGTATGAAAGCTTTGGAGACCCACATGCGGTGTGAATAAGACAAAGCGGCTGCGGAAACCTGTCGGAAAACACCTGGCATTTTATTTTTGTTTTACTCAATAAATCAAACGGTGTGTAAACAGTTTATATCAATAAACAGTGTGTTATGGTAATTGGTTGTATTGTGGGATGTTTTATTTTATTTCTACAAAATTGGTCTTAAATTTCATTCAGCGTGGTATTAAAAAGGTCTTAAAAAGTCTTAAATCTAGCTCTTAGAAACCTGCAGATACCCTGAAACATGTATTGACCTTTTTTTGTCCATCCTGACTTTTTCAGCTCTGTTCCAGTATGTCTCCACTGAGTCTAGGGAGTATGAAGACATGATGACCATCCTGACCTCCAGCTACATCGACTCCAGCTCTATTGGCTGTTTCACCTATTGCAAAACTCGGCTCGTCCACAGTGAGCTGCTGGAGAAGGAGGTGAGACATGGATGGACAGAAAGTCACTGCCAGTAAATATTTCCTGCTGCTTCAGTGTTTGTGATGAATATAAAGTCTTCTAGAAACGCCCATTCAGACATGCATTTGTTGTTTACTGTAGAGAAATTATTTGGCTTGACACCTGAGCTTTTTGTTTGCTCATGGATTGATTGTGTGTGTGTGTTTCAGTTTGTGGAGAAGAGGAGGGAAATGAAGGCGGACGGGAGGACAGAGAAAGAGCTGGAGGAGAGCTACTGTTTCCTACTGACTGATACTGTTAAGGTGAGATTAACTCTTAACTATTCTCTAGTAGGACAAGAAGTGATGTTAAATTAACACAGTGCAATCTGTAGCTGAGCAGTGCCGTTCTGTTTTTGTATTTTTACAATGTCAAAATGGGGCCAAACTGTAGAGCTTGTTTTTATGCCATGATGACTGAACCTTTTTTTTCTGTTTGAAATAGTGTGGTTGTAATGAGCATTTAGTAGTGGATATAGAATATTTTGATCAACTAATTTCAGCCATTGAACCTTATCCTTTAAGACTGATCTGGTATTTTTGCTGAATTATATCTGTTAGCTGCCACTCCTCTGTGAAAAGGGGCTGTTTGTGGGTCAGAGCCTGATCACAGTGCTGGGAAACCCCAGTAAAGGTAAGATGCTGATACATACACAGATAATAACACATTCATTTTGTTTTACCTTTTCCATCACTTTGTTGTTCATTCTGAGGGTTTTCTGGGTGTGGTCACAGAAATGTTACACACAGAACTAGTGCTTGGTAGAAAGAAAATTGTGTGTGATATAAACTTTGTTTTCAATTTTCATTTTTTTCTTGTGCGTCTACAGGAGTGTATCTGTCCAGGTACTCAGACCTGCTTCATTTGAACCCCTTTACACCTGGAACCACTGGGGAAATCGTCATTTTTAAAGTCATGAAGGTGAAGCATCTATCCAGTCCTCATCTTCATTATCATTATCATCATCATCATCATCAATATCAATATCATCATCAATATCATCTATATCATCTTCACCACTATTGTTGCCTGTGTCAGCTGACCTGTCATTGGCAGGACACGTGATGTAGTTAGAGAAATCCTGAGCTGGTCCATAGGATCAGTGTCAGGCCAATCATGTTTGTGGATTTCACTGCATGTACAGCTGAAAGATAAATGGAAAAATGACATTTGATCACTAGTGAGTGTCAGATTTCTGAGATTGGCAAACTACGCGGAACTCTTTCTTTTCAATTAAAAGAACAACATAGATTATATTCATGTAGTAGCTTCTTTATTTTCTCCTCTGCTGTCTATTGTTTCCAGTGGATAGACTGACATCACAATGCCATCAGGCTGTTAACAATAATTAATTAATGTCTTAAGGCTTTTGGTAGTGAAATGAATATGTTTTTGACAGCTCTATCTGTTTCTGGTTTCAGGGGAAAGTGAAGAGCATTTATGAAAACATGAAGAGCTTTTTAGATCCAACGCCTCGCTTCGACAGCCACATCTCCAAAAACGCCAGTAAGGTCACCTCACTGACCTCATACCGAGCCTTCGAACTCACACAGGTGAACACACACACACACAGACACAGGCGAAACATCTGGGTAACTCTAGGCTCAGAGCGGTCTTATAATAATGAGAAATGTACGGGTTATAGTACCCTGGGACGTTGATACACTTGGAAATGATTTTCATGCATGTGCATCACCTATCTGTTTGACAGGAAAAATTACCGTTTGAATGATCAGCATAACGTTTTCTTAGTTATAAAGTTCGCCCTGAGGTCAAGCTGTGGTAGAGACAGCACTATTGTTTATTGCTAACTGAAATCAGCCTACAGATATAAATGTTTGCATCAGGAAGTTGAGATAGCAACCTGTTTAGGAACAGAGTGACAAGGCCACGTCATACGAGGCAGCAAAAAACGGCTTCAACATTTCGTTCTGTTTCGTTTCAGCAATATTTCTACGAGTATTCATTTGATGAACTGCGCCAGCGTCCTCGCCAGGTTTGTCCCTACGCTGTGGTGTCCTTCCAGTTTAAAGGAAAAGACTCTCCGCTCCCCAGCAAACCTCTGGCTCCCATCAGGTATGCTGATCAGGCAACTCTGAAATTTAACTGATGTATTTCAGGGAACCATCTTAGCTAAACAAAAACAATGAATAATTTCATTTAAAAACACTAAATAAGCTAATGCAGAGAACAGTGGTTGAAGCTGACTTCTTATAGGATAGTATTAGTCTGTTTGTAATTTTGGCCAATTATTTTCACGTTTTAATAATAGTTAATCAGTTAATCTGGCTGTTCATTTTTGGATTAAATCAGGTGTTTTTAATATATTGTAAAATACATATATTATAAAATATTAGTAAATGTTGAAAAATGTCAGTCATAAGTGATGATATCAAAAACGCTGTTCACTTTACAATAATATGAAAAAGGAGGTGCCACCACCGAAGTATCTAAAACCAAGAGAATGTTTGACATTTGGTCAATGATGTTAGTTATCAAAATAGCTGCCTATCGATTTTCAGACAATCAACTGGAATTTCAATTTTTTTTTTTTTTTTTAAAGAATTTCAAAATATTAAGAAATCTGGTTATGGATGTCCTTGTAAAACATTTGGCAGTAAATAATGCAAGGAGTGATGCAATGCAAGGATTTGTTACAAATGAGCATAAACGTACAAAGTAATCAATATTGTTGGTGGTGCTCTAAATACTGTACAGTACAGTACTGTAAAGTTAGAGCTCAGTGATAATGTGACCTGACAGCTTCTCTCTCTGGTGTGTTTGATGGACAGGTTGAACAGTCAGTCAGCAGAGGGGAGTAAAGGTGAGCACTGATCCCTTTTTTCCTTCAAAAAGATAGTTCACTCTTCCATATTGGACATAGTAGGAAGTCCTCTTTTCCGTGAGTCTGATTCTGATGAGCTGCACTCTCTGTGTCTCTCTGACTCTCTGACTCTCTGTCTCGTTGTGTTTTACCCTCTCAGAGCATGCTCAGTTCACAGTGTGGTCTGGAGATCTGGTTAAAGGTGACCGGATTCTCTTCCAGATCTCCCTTCGCTCCTTCTCTCCTCCCTTCCTGCCCTGCAGACTGTGAGTACTGAGCTAATTTCTGATTATTTTGGAAAAGTTTCACTACACCCCAAAAAAGTGCATGAGATATGTTGTAATCTGCAGTCTCACTACTAGACAATTCTAAATCTTTCACTTTTGCCCACTGCATCTTTAAAAAAATGT
The DNA here is from genome assembly GCF_900324485.2 of Mastacembelus armatus. Lineage (NCBI taxonomy): Eukaryota > Metazoa > Chordata > Actinopteri > Synbranchiformes > Mastacembelidae > Mastacembelus > Mastacembelus armatus. The sequence goes on from NC_046637.1 coordinate 4,179,966, forward strand.
TTGCTCATACAATGTGTTTGCTGCCACAAAGGAAATAAATTCAAGTTTACAGAAAATGAATTCACCACATTGTTGCTGCAGAAATCAACAAAATGAGATCGAAAAAGAATTTGAGAAATGCAGCAGAAGCTACAAAAATGTGTGTTTACGTATTAAAGTACTTGACTTATATGAGAGGAGAAGCTTTCTATGATTAGGACATGTGTGAAAGGATTTCATATCAAGTCCTAAACTGCGAGGTGGTGGGCCCACAATCAGGATCATCCTATATTATATGGTGGTTACTTTAATACAGGGCAATGTTGAACAGGTACATCTTCAGATTTTAAGAAGCTATGTTTTGTGTGTATCTCCTTCAGACCAGAGAAGTTAGAAATTGGCTGTGTGATGCCGTTTGACCAGGTGACCAAGCTCATCCCCTCTGGCCTGTTCTCCTACAACCTGTACAACAGCAGCCAAGAAGGTAAAGTCATATTAACCTTCAGACTGAAGGGACATTACACAGATAGATGCTGCTGATGAAGATACAAAGTGCCATTATTTAGTGCAGATATCCTTTAGATTTGACCATTTTCATGAGGAAAATCTTGCAGCTGTAACTGAGTATTTCTGAAACTGCTCACATGAGGCCAACAGTCCTTTCATGAATGACTGTTCTTAAATGTATTGCTCTCTTTTTGTACTCTGTCCTAACTGTACTAACTACATTAATAGTGTCCAACTAAAAGAGAAGGTCAGTGGGATTTTGTGTGTTTTTCTGTGTATAGTTGTGAAGAACGGTCATTGCTGCAGTCTCCTAGAGGTGATTGATAGAAGTCGATCAACAACCAGTGTGACAAGACTCCTGCAAGAACTGGAGATAAACAAAGTGGTGGGTTCTGCTTACATGAATTTCCCTAATATATCTTTATTTTATATATCCTTCCATACATTTAAAAGGGAAATAGACAAACTGGTAAATGTCTCTTCTCTCTACAGGTTCTGGTGACTCCACTTACAGAGAGAGGATTTCTCTTTCTGCTCTCCAGTGTTCAGATGGCCTCGTCCTCTGGTATGACTGGTCTGCCGCTAAATTATATAGACGATAATCTGTCACGAGTCATGTGGTAGCGAGGGTACCAACCTTTGATGCCTTTTTAGCATAATACACTTTTTATCACTGCAGTTATTCCATTGTACCACATTGATATCACATTTTTGCCTTAGTAGTAACATTTATATGTGACTCACATTGGCTCGTTACAAATGGAAAAGCATGAAATAAGCAAGAAGAAAATTGATTGTAAAAACTGACACAGGAATATCAAGATTAAAATCGCACACCTAGTAAATTTATATCTGTATAAACTAGCATAACTAGAAAACTGGATTTTTTGTTTGAAATAATAGCACTGGTGGTGAGAACTGCTATGCTTCTCTATAGAGATGCCAATGAAGTGTTGAGAACAAAAATTTATCAAAAGTTTGGTGTTAATGCAATCTAATGCAAAACTCTTTTTGCCTGCAAACTACTGCACAATTCAAAAAGTATAAATGTGTTTTTGTATTTTCAGAGAGAGGAGAGAGATGGAAGAGGTCTCTTCAGGCCTTGTTTGTCTTTCCTGACACCAGAGATGTGGCGAAATGCAGTGAGTAACAGAGGGACTGCTGGGGTGGCTGGGTCAATCATTTAAAGATTTTTTTTTTTTTTAAATTGTACTTTTTCCTCTTTCTCCCTGTAGCATCAAGATGTGCCTCCTCTTCCCCTGATGCCTCTGAGTCATCGATGACTGGGGTGGAGTTTATGCCACGGCTGAGATCATTCGTTCCAGCGTTGCACCATGCCCTCATCAAGGCCCGCGCCAACCCGCCTGCTGAACTGTCTGCGGGTGTGGAACTTCAGGTGCGGGAATACCTCATCGGCTTGAACGAAGGCAAGGTACAGTATAATCAAAATCTCTTTAAACAGTGAGAATTCTCTTTTTATTTTTCCTATTGGACTCTGACATTATCTTCATTTAATTTCCTGTTGCTGTTATCTGTGGGTGGAACATATTGCTGAGCCATAGCAGCTCTTCTCGAAGGCTTTATGCATAAGGTCCTCTCAGATTCACTCCATTTTAACTAAATGGATACAAATTTAGCTCAGTATGATCCGGTCATGTCTGCTGTGGGTCTCTATCCAGTACCCAGTGGACCTGAATGACCCTGAGCAGGAAAGAGGAAGAAAGAGAATTATTGATGTTTGGTGATAAGGTCCAGGACACAGTCAGCGTTCCAGTTCATCTAACAGGTGTTTGAGGGGCTGAGGTCATGGTTCTGTGCATGATGTTCAAGTTCTTCCATACCAGTCTGGGAAAATTGTATCTTTCTGGGTTTGGCTTTATGCATCAGTCATCATTGTTCTGCCCATCATTGAGTGTGCTTGAATTTTTGATGTTGAATTGTTCCCCACAAAAGTATGTGTCTTTGCTGTTAAGGTTCGACAATACCCCATAGGCGAGTATGACTCCAAACTGGATGAACGAGGAAAACTGTTTCCTGCTCCCAAACACCATCGGGTAAACATGGACAGCTACCTGCGCTCCTACCTGTACAACCCGGCCCTCTACCTGCTGTCAGTGGCCCGAGCCAGACAGCTGATGGAAGCACACTGTGGTAACGAGCCACAGGAGGTGAAGCCCAGGAATAGCTCTGGAGGCCACGGAGGGGCAACTGGGATGGAGGCGCTCAGCAATGCCAGAGACAGACAAACCAACACCCAGAAGGTAAAAGCTGGCATCTGGGTTACCTTCGATCAACATAACATTTGCTAGTATTACCTCAGGATGGTGTGAACAAGACTGTTGAAGTGCTCAAGTTTCCTGTTTTTATTATGCTAACATTTTAGTGCTTTGTGTGTTCTTTTGTTCAGATGCAAAATCTTGTAGACCTGATCCTAACCTGTAAAAGAAATGCAGAAAATGAGGTGAAGAGGGAGGAAGAAGAAGGAGGGCTAAGGACACCATGGAGGAAGAGGAGGCAGGAACAGGTGACGGCTGAGAAGGCACTTAAATACCTGAAAGCATCGCAGGAACCTGGAAGATACAGCAAGATTCCAGGTGAGGAGACAAGAGTTGGCCAGCAGCTGAAAAAGGAATCTCTGAGAGTTTTAAAATGCAAGTAAAATGCTGTCAGACAGGTTCCCTGTATAAAACTAATGTCTCATCAAAGTCTCCAAGAATAAAAGAGTCTTTGCACCAAATGACTCAGTGCTGCATTGCACTGCAGTGTTTGCCACAACTAACAGGACTTTGACAAGGGCTAGCCTATAGTGTCCTCAGAGTAAGAGCTCTGGGATGGCCTTCATAACAGATTGGAATGAGTTCCAGGTTCGAGTGAGGAACAATCAGTTAATTGATTTGGGATGTACCCACAGAATGCAGTGTTTGAGATTATGGACTGACTAATCTTGTTAGCAAGTTGCTGCACTTGTGAAAAAATATCCTTCTTATGTGAGAGTGAAGGCCAAACCAGATAGTGATCATCTGTGAAAGATCCAAATATCCTGAGATTTGTTTTTAGCTCATGTTTGTGTAGTGGCCTTGATGACTCTTAAAGTAGTATTCAAGAAGTAGTCAAACCATGTGTTGTTTATTGACATGGTTTCTTCCTGCTTTTGGTTCCTAGTTGAAGTAAGGCAAGAGCCTGCCCCTCTTGGCTCTCTGGCAACTGTGATTGGCTCATTGGGTTTAAAGGATATTGACCTGAGGGACGATGGATCTGAACTAGCTGCCAGACTTCTCAGCCTGCTGACAGGTGAATAGACATTGAGTCTTCCTGTACTCCTATAGCATGTGTGGACCCTCTAACCTTTCATTTGTACTTTTTATTTTCTGCTCCGCTGTTTGTTGTTTTATTTCATTTATTAATAAATGTCACTCTGTTCCTGACAGGCCTCAGTCAGGCTGCAAGTGCAACAACCAATCAGAATCTTTGTGAGTGGCAGGAGGAGGGGCAGAGAGACTCTTGTCCATTTGATAGGCTGGCTGCCAGGCTGGGCCTACCCACAAACTGTGACATTGACCTGAGGAAACAGGAGGAGTTAGAGGTAATTGTGACACCTGAAGTAAATATTTGTGTTTGACAGAAAAGCTTCAGTTTCTTTTCCTCTAATCATTGTATGGGAGGACTTCAACTGACAGTACATAATAATGTCTGGGCGAAGAGTTTGAACTGTGGGAAATCAAAGAGACATTTTTTAAATTTATTTTCTGACATTTCACATTGAGAAAACAATATACAGGTGGATCCATAATGAAACCAATTGTTAGCTGCAGCCCTACTCAAATTAACAGCACTTTACTGAACTAGAGTGATTCAATGGCAGATGGTAAGCTATCATTTTAAAAATATAGTTTGCAATCTTTTTTTATGACGTAAGCTTATTTTTTTATAAGCTTTTCATGGCTTCAGTAGACAATAGACTGATGAAAGGCAATAAAGGGAGAGAGATAACTAGATGACATTTAGCAGTCAGTTCATGGCTGGTGCTTTAACCCCAGACCCCAGTTCATAATGCAAAAGCTCAAATTGAGCAGCTGATGTTCAGAGGTTGTGGTTTTGTGTATGCAGGAGCAGACGGCAGGCAGCATCAGTAGTTTGGAAGGTTTCAGTCCCAGCTCCCACAGCGGGGAGATGAATCATGGAGCAGCAGGCAGAGGAGGAGGAATGGGGAGGAGAACAGGAGGATTCGAAGAGGATGATGAAGAATGGGAGATCCCATGGGTTCTCATTCCAATAACAGGTGTGCCTAGAAAATGGAAAACTAAAACCACACACATCACTTTAAAATGAGCTGTATTTAGTAGGATTGGTATAACAGATGATAGATCATGTGTTTTAAGTAGGTGTAAATAATTTCATTTCCCTGTTTTGGTGGAACACTTAGTGCTGTTGTTGAAGACAAAGTTTCCATTTTACCCTAAAATGATGTTTGAAGCAGCTGAGTACTGTGCATAGTCTTCAGACTTAGAGCAACAAACATCAGATCAGAATGAAACGGTATGAGGAAAAGAATGGGGTTGTAAATAGTTTACTTGTTAAGTATGCAGATTATTTTGCTGCATTACTGCAGGCTGGCGATGCTGCTTATGAAGCAGCAGGTCAGGGTCACAGCAGTGACCAGAATAAAAGATGGAAGTAGAAATGAACTGTGAACTGTGTCTGCAGGTCTATGTTCAGAGCGGTACACCCAGAGAGACAGAAACATCCCTCAGGACCCTCGTTTCCAGCACCTCACCACGGCAACAGGTGTCACCACAACAACCAAACCTCCCACGACGAGCCCCACCCCATCTCCTGAGCCCAGCTCTCCTCCCTCGCCCCTCCAGTGCCCATCCCCTGAGCCCAGCCCTCCTCCCTCACCTTCCCAATGCCCATCACCTGACCCCAGCCCTCCCCCTTCACCCTTCCAATGCCCGTCTCCAGAGTCCAGTCCCCCCCTGTCCCCAGGGCCCTGCCCTATCCCTGCCTCCTCTGAGTTCTCATCTTCACACACCGCTTGTCCCCCTTCTCCTTCCCAGTGCCCAGCCCCTCAGAACAGGTTTCCCCCTTCCCCCTACAGGTGCCAGTCCTCAAAGTCCAGCGAGCTCAGCTCACATATCAGGGAGCACGGTGGGGCTAATGAGGGCCAGTTTGCCCCCCCAGCCTTCAGTGAGTTTGCAGGTAATAACAATCAGCCTGAGTTTGTTATAGGGTCTACTCGGCTCATCTGTTTGAGATCTGTTTTAGATTGTAAGGCTACACACAGTTTTGACTCTGTTCACTTCTTTCTTTGGTGTGTATATTGGCCGTTTAAAGTTTCTACCTCTGAATTTGATAATGGGACCAAGCTTATTTCCTGTCGCTGTGTTTACCAAAACCAGTAGCAGGCACTGGTGGAAGTCTTCACTTCACCTAGTGAGCTCAGTATTTAGGTTAGGCTTCAGTTCAAATAATAATATATTAATAAAATCTGAATGTCACAGCAGTCAATGTTTTTATACAGTTACTTTTGTTCCCAGTGTAACATCATGTGTTTCCTGCTGCAGGGTTCAAGGACAGAAAAGAGACACCTCAGGGCAAAGACAAGCAGAGTGAAGAGCCATCTATTTCCACATCCATCCAGGCATCTATCCCTCCAGCCCCAGAGAGGAGGACAAGCCCCTCACCACGGCCTACTGAGCTAGGGAAGGTGGAGGCACAGGGGAAAACATGGGAAGTGAAGGAGGCAGACCTTTTGGAGGAGGGAAAAGAAACTCATCCGGTTGATAATGTGCAAAAACGAGGGGTGGAAGCGGCCAAAGGCAAAAAGCACTTTGAGCAGCAAAAAGGGGAAGTGAAGGAACTGGTAGTTGGCTCTCCGATTCCTTCGTCTGTCTCCTCATCTTCTGCTCGTCCTCTCAGAGACATTGACAGCATTGTGGACAAACATCTCGGTGACTTCTCCTCAGAGATACAGCTCCTCCTGCAGGAGGAGAGCATTCAGTACAGCTTGCCACAGTCCCCACACTCCACCTCAAATATAGAAACCACTGCACCTCCACACACCGTCCAAAACCCAACGATATCTCAGCTTTCACAGTATGTGTCTTTCTACAACCCCTGTCCCCCGGTGCAGGACTATGTTAGCTCACTACACGACAGCATTAACAGCATGCTAACAGAGTTTGACAGGTGGCCGAACCACAGTACTGACACCAGCCGGACTGATTCTGATACCACGTTGGCTAGCAAAGTTAGTGCTTTTGTGTCCAGCATTCGAGCAGCTAATGGTAAGGATGATGAGGTTTCTGCTAGCAGTGGAGACGACACAGCAGACGTCAGTGCTTCAGTCACTCAGACTCCTGCCAGCTCCACCGCTAATGATGTGTGGCGGCCAGATGGAACCACCCAAGAGCCTCCTGATGCTACAAACAGCCCGAGTCCCCCAACTTCACATGTCACTTTATCTGTTCCCACCTCTGTGTCTGTCCCCGTCTACATGCCTACCAGTTCCGCCGCCCTCCATGCTGCTCTTATTGAGTCCCCACAGTCCCAGTGGAAACCACATCAAAATCACATGTTGGAGACACACAGGGCTGTTGCTCACAATGTTGCACAAGACAGCAGCACTATCAGGACTGCACATCGTACCACTGGTGTGGACTTTGGGGACCTTGCAGGTTCAGACTGCAAGCTGACTTTGCCAGGATTTAGTGGTGTCCCTAAGATGCTGGCACAGCCCTCATGCTCCTCTGAGCCGGTCTCCAGCTCGGCGCCTGTGTTTGCCCCGAGCCCCGACACAGGCCCCACTCCCCCAGCCACAGCCCTGAGCTCTGTGATCAGCCAGCTGCAGCCAGAGGTGTTCAACAGCCTGGTGGAGATCATCAAAGATATCAAGAGAAACTCCCTGCAGTTCTACCTTCATAGCACTGAGCTGGGGGACCAGGTGTATGAAGAGGTCAAGGTAACGTCGCCAGTGGCATAGGTCATAGTGTAATCCAATCCCAAAGCGCACTGATCCAAACCACAGTGGAGTGGCAGAGATTCAGAAAGAAAATTTTACATCTGCTTGGTTTAAAAGTCAATAGTTTACAACTGTTAATTTAATATTTAATCTCCATTTGAGTCTTCTGCTGCTCAGTTTATTTCAGATTACTTCTGCAGCTTGTCACTTAAAGGCTGACACTTAAAACTGTTTCTCACTTGTCAAACAAAGTGCTTAGTGATCTGCTCTTAACTTTAAATATAGTCCTAAACTACATTTAGATCTGGTAAGGATTTGGATTCACTGAGTTCGAGTTTCATATGTCAGTGTTAGAAATTAAGAAAATGTTTTACCCTCAAGTTACCTAATCCACATTAGTCTAGTATAATCGAAACACTGCTGAATAGGGTCTATGGTGCAAACATAAGTTTGTTTTCAGGGCGAACAGTTTGCTGTACCTGACTTCTTGATTAATGAGGTTAACAAATGTTGTTCCAAGTTTTGACGCAGTCACAATCTGATTTAAATGCACATCTCAAATTACGTTGCTAACCTGTGTAAAAATGTCGTCTGTTTAACCTGCTGGTCTCCACCCAGACACTGGCTGAACACAGTCTGTACCATGGCTTTATACTCTGTACCCTTATGTTGCAGGAGCACCTGTTGAAGCAGGGGAACGTGGAGCAGAGTCCTGTAGACTTTCTGAACCAGAAGAACTGTGACAGCAGACTGCTGGTCATCATTAAGAACAAAGACATAGCTGGACACATACACAAGGTGCTTCAGAATGACAATTTAACAGATGGTTACTTTGTGTCTTGAATATCAGTGGCAGTAAACAAAGTGATGTCTTCTCACACAGACACATTTCTGTACAGAGACCACATGTACATTCCAAGTGTTAGTATCATGTGGTGTGTTCTGTATGTTTGGCTTCTTTGTTCTTGCTGCCCCCAAAGTAAACTTAGTAAGTCTACGGTTGTTTGTCAACCTTCCATTGAGTCTATGTCTTAGTGCAGAGTTCCTCACCAGCTTCAGTAGATGTTCTGCTGTTAATGCAGGTTTCCAGACGTTCTACTTGTTGGGGAGTGTCAACCCAACGTAACAGTCACTAACACACCTGTGTGGTTGGTTTGTTTCATATGCTTCAGCAGTGGCGCCAGCTGTCTCACAGCAGGGTGGGGCCACATGTGTACAGCATCTAATTGACCTGAGCCCCCCTGGGACAGGCACTAACCAGTCGTGTCTGTATGTCTGTATATGTGTGGGAGCCTCTAGGTGCTCATATCAGCTCTGTACATCACATCAGTGTGTAAGAGGTCGTGTCTGCTGGAAAAAGCAAAGGCCTACTGACCTATTGAACCCATGAAGATGGTTTAGAAATCATCTTCTTCAGCAATCGGTCAGCTCTCAGGCAGCCTCTGCTCAGTGTCTCCACTGCCCCCTGTTGGCCACTTATGTGTTCAGAAGTTAAAAATCTAAATCTTCTAACCACCCTGTGTCATGACCACTGGGGTGTAGGACACTACACATGTACTGTGATACAGCACTAGTTGTCTTGTTCGTATAAGCTCTCAATCTGTTTGTGGTAAGGAAACATAGTTTGCTGCCACCTGAAGGATCTCGCTATCACTGTCTGTGTTTTCTGTTGGACTGAAGAGGGACTGATTGTGAGAATTGTTTGTGTGCACATCAGATCCCAGGCCTGATGTCTCTGAAGCAACACTCGTCCGTGGTGTTTGTGGGAATCGACACACTGGATGACATCAGGAACAACAGCTACAACGAGCTCTTTGTGTCCGGAGGCTGCATCGTCTCAGACGAGTTGGTCCTCAATCCAGACTTCATCACTCATGGTGGGTCACAGATTCAAATCCATTAACAGATCCACCTGCTTTTATTTCCAGGAAATTCATTTTTTATGAAAAATAAAATATTCTGCTAGAAATTCATGGGCTGTTGTTACAGATCGACTGGCTATGCTGCTGATGTTCCTGGAAGAGCAAAGTTCTCTGGACAGTGTTTGGAAGTGGAAGGTTCACTGTAAAACCCACAAGAAATTAAAAGAGCAAGCCAGGTACTGATTGTTTATCTGCACTGTATAACTGGCACACACCAGAGCCCAACAGACACAGGAGGAAATGCTAATACATTTAATGACATCTACAAGTTATGTTTTATGTTATTTTTTATTTCAACAAAACATCAAGGATGTCTGCCTTTTTATAGTTTTTATATATAATGTAGATCTATATTTAGATCTATATGTTAGTATTCCAGAGATATTAATGCCATTTTGATGGGAGTTGTAATAATGCTATAAAAATGTTTAAAATGTGGTCAGCAGAATGTCTGCACATCCATGTCTGTGCTGTACATCGTTAAACATGTACATGTCTGGGCAGGTTCAGGAGAGATGCAGCCAACCTACTGGAAGTACTGTCGACCTATCAGAAGCGGCAGATCGTTGAGTTCCTCCCATATCATCAGTGCGACATGATGAATCATCAGTCGCCTGACCTGGACTGTCTGATTGAGCTGCAGGCCCGATACACACAGTACCGACACACTGTCTTCCTGACTGGTATGTAGTGTGAGACCTGGCACTCCAGACTATTCATGATTCCCAGTCACTGGTTTCTTGACTGACCCGCTCAACCTCTGTGATGTTTCATGTTTTGTTTTGTCAGAGGATTGTGAGAGGTTCACTGCTTACTCCATGGCTGGCATCATTGTGGCTGGTATTGAAGAAATCCTGTACAACTTCAATAGTCTGGTTGGTTACCATGACATCAAGGAAAAGCAGCCAATCATGGATGACCTGCTGTCACCCAAAGGTCAGTTGTGAAAGATGTATTTTATTGAAATTAGAAGATATTATTGAATTAGAATCCTGTTAGTCTTTGCCCCCCCATTCCACCATCTCTGCCCCTGGTTTGCTGCACTTTTGTGCTTTACTGACTGCTGCCCTCAATCCTTAAGTCTTTGCACACAGCTGAGCCATGGTGATTCTGTGCCTGGCTCTGAACACTCTCCCTCTATCTTCCCAGAACACGTCCATCCCCTCTGCTCTGCTGACCACCCTCAACATCTCCAGCAGGCTGGCTCCAGCCTCCGCCCTCTGCCCCACTTCTCCGACCAGCTCGTTCCAGATGCCTCCTGTAAGGACGTCGCTCCACAACATTCAGACAGAGACTATGAAGTGCTGCGATTGGCCATCTCACATTTGCGGGCTGAGCGTCAGGCGCAGCAGCAACAACAGCTGCAGCTGGTGGACTCCCAAGCAGAGTGCAACATCAGCTTCCTTCCTAATCCTGTTTGTACAGGGAGCAGTCAGACCAGCACTCCTTCGGTTCCGGGAGATCCCACTCAGTCAGTCCAGCTCACTCCTGGAGGGAAAGCAGTGGCAGCCACTCTGGAGTTAATTCACTCATCACTTCAGCCAGAGCTGGGGGAGGAGGAGAGGAGGGAAGTCAGGGTAGAGCCTCCCATAGAGGGACGGCATGTGGGAGGAGAGCCGGGAGGTCAGAGAGATGGTGCTCCAGTAAATGTGGTGGGCTTGCTGGGAGAAAACCAGATTCCCAGTAGTATTGATACGCTGACACCTTTGTCCAGTGAAAACAGGACAGAATCCAGTGACCAGAGCAACTTGACCGGTGAGGGGAAAGAGAGAGCAGATCAACAGGGAGACCCTGCATTTCACAAAGCCAGCTCCTCCTGTCCTGTAGAGGGCGACATATCAAGGTTAATAGACGGAGTTTGATGTCCATTGTAGTTTGATGTTTGCTATTGACAGTGTAGTTTATAATATGATCAAATATGTAATATTCTTAACTGGTTAACAAGATCTGTGTATGTTTAATCCTCAAATCAAACTTTCTGATTGATTCACATCAGTTTCATTGTTTCAGTTTGTCAGATTTGGAAGGAATCTAGATGAAATCGATAGGGACCAGCTTTCATTTGAAATGACTGTCCTGACTGTTCTAAGAAAACATCACAGAAATCTGACATTTCCGCCTCAGCATGCTTTTCTGTTCTTTTCCTTCCTAGAGACGTGCAGTCAGGCCAGGAACAGCCAGCGGCAGGAGAGCAGGTTCCACCTGGAAACAGCCCACCTAGTAGCACCACAGAAACAAATCCTGGACTCCTGCCTGGACTACAGCAGCAACAACTTAATGAGCAACTGCTGCCCCAGTCGAGATTCTCACAACCATCTCAGCAACACCGAAGCGCCCGCATCCTGCACCACCCCAACCTGCCTCGCTTCCACCAGCCCTTCGCCTCGGGCCCCGTGTTAGGGCCTCTGACCAACTTGCGAAGGATAACAAGTCTACTGGGGCCCACACCTGTTTGGTCAGGGGGCCTGGGCCCTGGAGGTCCTGCCCTGTTCTGGGGCTTCCATCAGCCTGGCCCTGGTGCTAGCCTCCTGGGGGAGTACCACAACCATGCTGGTCAGGGTAATAACAGGTCCAGAGGGGGGCACAGAGGAGGAGGCTTTAATGGGATGTAGAGAGCCAGTTAATCTACACCAGCTGATCCTCCCATTTAACCTTTACTCACTTGCTGCATTCATGGAACCAAAAACCAAGTGCCACCTTGTTGCACAGCATGTGCAGAAACACAACAGTAACAGGTGCTACACTGAAGAAAGACATACAACGCTCTGCAGCCTGCTCCCACATATTTAGTCCTTACACCACAAAATCAGGGTGATGACTAAAACTGCTGCAGGATCAGTTCAGGCCAGGGTCCTGGATCTTCATCAGTCACTTTAGGTTCATGAAGTTGGCTACTGGTAACTGGCTAACAGTGTTGAAGCTCACAGGCAGAGTGTGAGTGTGATATGACCTGCAACAACCATCAGGGAATCTCACTGTGACTTTAGTTGGGCATGTGTATCTGTCACAGGGAAAAGTGTCTCCCATTAAAGAGACTTGTACTTGTCAGCTGTATCCTGGTCACCAGTCTCATGTGAATGTTATGGAATCGAAACCCTGAGTGGCAGACAGAGTGTGGACTGTCGTGCTGATGTACCTGCTTACGTCAACTGTTTGAGTGGCTTGAATAAAACCTACAGCCTGCGTTTTACTACCTACTGTAACCACTACCTGTTTGTGTTAGTACTTCAGACAGAAAAGGCCATATCTCAACTTTGGATGTGTGTGGGAAGTTTCTCTTCCAATTTCTAGAAGTTTTATTTAGTCAGACTCAGCTTTTCAAATTTTAGACCTGATATGGACATAAGTCGTTTTCTGGATGTGCTTCTGCCTCACAGAGAGCCTCTGCCTGACTGAACAGTCTGATCATTCAGCAGCCTTTCAGCCTCCACCATTCAGACCTGTATTGTTTTGAACACAGTGCTGATTTACAGTACGGCTGAAGCGTTTAAAGGCTTTTGCTGTATCCCTAGTTTTCTTGAATGCACCACCACCCAGACTGTGTGTTTTCTACACAAAAGGAGAGAGCTAGGGGACCTGAGCGAGGAACTGTGAGGGAATGAGGAGGACGGACTGCCTTACACGTCTTCCAGTGGACACTGTCTTGTAAAAAAAAATTTTTTTGTATTGAACATTTGGTTTGTTGACCTGGAAGCTGTTTGTGTTTAGTTGTATATAAAAAGTGCTTCTGTAACAGACTGGTTTTAACTTAATCATTTTTATGTTTTGTTTTGTTTTTTTGTTTTTTTTACATCGGATTTTTGTATTAAACTTGCCTGTGTAAACCAGCAACTTTGCCTCAAGACGTTCTTGGCCTCAGACTGAGCTAAAAGGTCTCAGCCACCTGGGACAGATCTGATTTTATTCTAAATTTATCTATGTTGAAATCTGTGCATCCTTTTATTTCATTGTGTAATCTATTTAAATACACCGAGCTCCCAAAGTCCTGTGAGAGTTTATTTTATCAACACAACTAAAATGCAAGATTAACATAAAATGAAAAAAATATTTCAGGGGCTCCAAAAAATAACTTTTTAGACATTTGACATACATTAAACTGCCAGTGAGAAAGACGTCAGAGTATAAAGCAAAATTTTCTGTATGTTGCTGCTTTGGTTTTACCCTGCAAGTCTTGGTCCATAGAAGCTTCTACCAGCTGACCCTGTCTCCTTCGTGTCCTCTGTTAAACTCACTGACGTCGAGCCATCTGCCATTTGCAGGTATGTTTTTAAAATATTTCATCCTTTTTGTATGAATTGGGTCTTTTTTATTATTTGTTGTTGTTCTCAGGGGCATTTGGGCAGAAAAGACGCTGATGATGTTCACAGGATGAGTTCCAGTAGGAGCAAGACTCACTTGAGAGGTGCCATGATGGGTCCAAACCTGTGCCAGCTGTGTTGTTTGTGACTGCAAACACCTGAAGGCAGGAGGAAAGATGATTGTCTACATGTGGCTCCAAAAGTATCCACCTCTTGAAAATAAAAACAAAAACCTGCTTTGAGTGGGAACCGGCCCTGTCGCTGTGTTTAAGCACAGTAAGACAGGACCGGTTGTTTTTATTGATGATGTGAAGATTAATGTTTGGTCTGTAAAATGTCAGAAAATAATGAAAAATGTTCAAGACATTTTGTCATATTGTCAAAACCCAAATTCTAAACATTTATAAACAAACATTTCAGTCAGAACCTGTGAGTTTTTATTAAACAATGACTTCAGGGGGTATCAGAAGAGATGATTCATTGTTTCATTTATTTACTCCGACTAATGAGGGTATCAGCGTATTATACAGTCCTCTTTAGCCAACGTTTTAGCTATTTGTAAGTGTATCCATGTTTTAAACAGAGGTCTGCCTCATTCTGATCTGACCCTGTGTGCTGTGTTTATAAATTTAATGCTCTTTGTTTATAGCAAGTTTCAGGGGGAAAATTCATGGCTGAAATTGAGCCCATCTGATCATCAGCCTCTCAGAGCTCCACAAGGTGAGTAACATTATTATTACAGACTGAAGTGAAACAGAGCCCAAAGATGTAATACACTAGAGTTATCCTTAAACTACTCTCTAACCTACAAATTAGTATTTCTCTATAAAAAGTCATATTTGTAACTAAAGATATTGACTTACTCCAAAATAAAGTGTTTAAATATGTAAACAAAACGTCAAATGTTCTGTCACTAGACTCATGTTTAACAGATATTACTTACACGTTAAACGTCATATAGCTGACTCTGTGACTGTACAAGTGTCTCAAATTGTCCTGTGACGCTTCAACCATCTGTCCCATCTGATGTGAACAGGTCGCACACAATCATCTGAGCCCTGTGAATCACAAATCATCGGTGTGTTTGTGGAACAGCCTGTAGGATGAAATTGTATTACTGTAAGTACAATTGTTTCATACATCTGAACTTAGCAATTATTACTGACCAAGTATCATCATCATTAATAACATTTCTTTGGGACTGAATTGTTAAAAAAAAAAAAAATCAGCTCAGAGGAAATTGAAAGTATCAGGCTAAATGAGATGGTGATGATGAGATAAACTTTATTCACCCCTGAAGAGAAATTCAGGTAGTTTTGTAGTAAAAGTAATAAGTAGCTAGTAGTCATCTGCCAGTGGCTAAGGTGTTGTAGAGGCTGATGGCAGTGGGGAAGAAGGATCTGTATGGTTCAGTCCTGCAGCTCAGTGAGGTGAGTCGTCCACTGCAGCTGCTTCTCTGCTCCATCAGGATGGTCTCTACCTTTTCCTGTCTGCATCCATATATATAAATAAATAAATAAATACAGGTCTCAGGACTTGTTACATTATTTATTACATTAGCAATAAATAAAAAATACACTAACACATTAAAACCAGAAAAAATACAACACAGAAGCTTAAACAGAGATGAAGCTCCTGTGCCAGCAGGAAGCTGAAGAAACAAACACTCATAATTTAAATAAAGCTGCTAATCTAAGAAACCAGGTGTGAAAATTAGTTTTAAACCCAATACCCATTTGGTAGTGTGTCATTCTTACACAAAGTGCATTTAAAACAGGATATTAAAATACAATCCTGATGGACAAAGTTGCTCAGGCATTGAATCAGTCAGTGAGCAGGAGATGTAGAGGAGAGAAGAGCAGTGGTTCAGACTGAAGGGACTGGATGTGAGGTACAAAAATGACAGAGTTCAGATAAAACTGAGATATTTGCAGTGGAACAGTGTCATTACCACAGACAGGACAGATCTGTGACACATATCAGCAGCCAGACTCTAACCGCCAACCTCCACAGTGAGCACCCGCCAGAACTACTCAGCTATCGGGCGCTTCATGGGTGGCATCTCTTCTTTCACGCTGTGTGACTGGTTCTGTGAGCTGCAGCTGCAGGTGTTACTACTGTTACTGAACAAATGGCACACACATTTGCACAAACAGGTCTGAGTGTTTTCAGCTGTCAAAGTACCAGAATTACAAAATACTGTGTAAGATGTGGGGAACGTACTGATCTCCTCTCTTCTGCAATCTGTCCTGGAGATATTCAAGTCTAACTAACTCTGATGATCCTCCTCCATGCTGTGGCACAAGTTGTGTGACTGACAGCTCCTGTGATGCGCCAAGGTTTTCCAGCTGTGAAGCGTAGCCATCACGGGTCAGAGGTCACATGCGGTGCTTCAGTAGAGGATTAAGGTCCGTCTCTAACTCTCTCTGCTTCTGTAATAAACCCTGGAAACACACAGATACTGGTTACAGGCCTCAACTTGTGAGGGCCCTCACTGAGGTGTGTTTACATGCACTTCAGTATTGTTGTGATCAGGTTTTCGGTTTCGGTTTTCTGTTATGGAAATGTAAATACTAGATCCAGGATTAGTTTGAACCAGTGGTTCATAAAGCCACCACTAGGGGAAAAACAGACTACATCTGGTTTCACCTTTAAACTTTTAAAATCCTGTTGATGGACTTTTATGCAGATCAAATCATCGAAGCTCAACTTGACCTCACTGGTCTCAAACGTTTTAGCTTTAGGTAAAATGTCAGCTGACTAGAAGTGAGAAGCTGTGACTGTTTCTGCATGTTTCCATGTTGATAATAAAATAATGAGGGGAATAATTAAGGGATGAATGTCTCATGTCAACGTGTTGCACTCAGGACTGATCAGGTTGTGGAGTACAGTTCATTATGGACGTGACTGTAACCTGGCGCGTGCGCTACCTGCCGCAGCTGGGCCAGGCCTCTTAGGATCTCCTCCTGTCGATGTGTACGTGTGTTAAGAACCAGCTCCGGGTGGAGGAGGGGGTCTCGATGTGAGGGAGGAGGAGGTGCTGAGCTCTGAGGAGCTATGACCAGGAGAGAGTATGTTTGTTTATTTATGTAGAGCAGATGTGACAAACAGTTTCACTGTTGACAGGTTAAGTCTACAGAGATAAATGGCAGCAAATAACAGTTTTCATGATCAAGTAAGCTGCTTTTTATTTTTACAATTAAACACTTCAATGTCTGTAAATAGTGAAATATTCTATTATAATTCTAATTTAGAATTATGGCCACAACCCAAAGACATTTAGTCTGAACACTTATTAAAATGGTATTTGTGTATGAAGAATTACCAATAAACCTGTTCATGTAGTTTCATCTTTAAATATTTGGTTATATGAATCTCAAGGTTTTAAATGTTTGATGCTTTTATATTGATCTAAATTTATATTTGCCCCTTTTCTCCCATAACTCACTCCTTTATTTCTTTCTCACATTAGCAAGAATGGACAAAATACTACAGTAAAACTAACAACAGTTAGATTAATAGATACAACTGTTACAACTAATTATTACATTTTAAATTTCACCCCGGTATTTATGAAAAGGTGTGTGTGTGTTAGTTACCTGGGTGTTGGTGTGAGTGTGGTGGGGGGGTGCCAGTAGGCTCCAGTGGGTCCAGTTTGAAGACTTCGTCAGTTCGGACATAAGGAATGAACTCCAGGACCGGGAGAGGAGGGGTGGAGGCCTGCTGCCCCTGAACCCTGTGTCTGACAGCAGGGATGGGAGGAGAGTGCTCCCTGGAGGAGACAAGGAGTCAGCTCAGTAAACCAAGATTTCAACCTCTGTTCTTTATGTACTGTAATGTGGTCTAATATTTTAGACATTCCACTACTCCTAAACTACTAAAATTCATTTTGTGACTGTTGTTTTCTGTGCAGTGTTTAAAATAAGAAAGCTGCAATAACACATGCTCACCTTTTAGTACTGATGGCTGCAGAGATGCTCTGTCCTCTGGAAACACTCTCCACCTGCAACAGCAACAGCTCTTAACACACATGCAGGGACAGATGTGAATCAGCAGCGAAGCAGTGTTAGGTGTTAGTAGAGGTTGGAGTTCAGTAGGGCAGGGGGACGTGGGTGGTTAAAACACCATGTGGACCGTGTCAGGAGGCCTCCTACCTTCCTGCTGGGGCTAGTTCTGGTCTGAGTGAGGTTGGAGCAAAGACGAGGCTCCTGGTTCTGTGTAGGAGGAGGGTCAGTCCTGGGCAGACAGGTCCTCTCCTGCAGGGCGAGGAGCTCGGCCTGCCTCCTCAGTCGGCTCTCCTGCCTGCTCCTCTGCAGAGCAGCGGGGTAACGCTCAGAGGCCGGGACGAACCGACAGCTGGGCCTGGAGGAGCAACAGCAGGTCGGGTTTCTGGATTTTGACTTGAATCACTAGGGCTGTCAGTCAGAGATTCCCTGTGGAGTTCCTGCTCTGTAGCAGTGATTTGAGCTGTTTTTCTAAAAGTGAGCCCCCATTTTGTTTTTGTATGTGTACACTGGTGATGAGAGACCCAGTCCTACTGAAGGTGTCACAGAATTCCTGGTGTGACAGATTAGCTAGAGCGCACCAACAAAAGCAGGTAAGAAGGAGAGTCCAAGCTCATGAAGGATAGTGGGAAGATTCCATATACAAAAACTGGACGGATGACAGGTGTCTGAAGACAAACCTGAAAAACTGCAAACCTTCATCATAAAAACACTTATTGTAGTGAAAGTGTCATCAGCAAAACATACTTAAAGAGTAAAAAGCACAATATTTCACTGTGAATTGTAGTGAGGTGGAAAGACTCAAGTAGCCTCAAAGTTGTACTGCATGTTGATGCATACTGTAAATGACATGTGCCCATAGTACAAGGGACTTAAATGACCTGGCCAGGTGTAATTTATAGTAATTCCACTAAAAGACACAGGATTAGAGGAGAAAATGATTTCTTCTTTTTTTTCCTGCCCTCTACATACAAAGAACAAAACTTGTGTGACTAGTTACTGACAGAGAGAAGCTGCAGTTGTCACTGCAGTGACCATCCAAATGGGAGATGTGTGCATCCCTACCTGTGTGTGTTCCACTCAGGCCTCCTCTTGTCTCTCCTGCTCCTCTCTGTCCGGGCAAACGCCTCATATGGGTCTGCTCCTGCTGCTCCTCCTCTTCGGCCGGGCAGACAGATGTTCTCCTTGCCGGTCCTCCCTGCTCGGTTCTTGCTGTTTGGAGGAGCGGCAGACAGAGACTGAGGTGGCTGGTACTGTGCAGAGACGTCAGGGGTCTGAACTCTTTCTGCTTCGAGCGGGACACATGGAGCTGCTTCTACACAGACAGTGGACAGAAGGTTTTCAGTGCCAGCTCTGTCGACAGCAAGTGTACACTGATCTACAGTGGTACTGATTCCTACAGCAGCACTGGTAGTGATACTGTATGTAGTATGTATATATGTAGTATGTCGTAGTAATAGATAAAATACCTGTCTGTACAGCAGAGTCTTTGTATGGGGAGACTGAGCTGCGGACCTCCTCCTCCAAACATTCATCTTGTCTGGTAACTGCTACACACACACACACACACACACACACACACACAGTATGGACCCAAACCAAAATCAGAGTAGACCACAGTTAAGTTGCATCTTACATGCTCAGCAGCTAATCAGATTATTGGTTATTACACTTGATGACCATTTTTCATAGCCTCATCATACTGACTGAATTATTAAGAGAACTGCTAAGGTGATGTCCATACCAAACTGCATTTATAAAGAGGTTATTATCACCCTTATTACCCTTGCAGTCTTCAATATCCAGACCAAGTACATAATTTATTCCATGCAGTTTTCACATAATTATGATTCGGTAATCCCGGGTGGTTCATAAAACATCAGTTATTGTCAGAGTGTCCTCTGAGGTGAATTCAAAGCTTGACTCACCACTGGGCTCCACTGTCTCCTGGAGCCTTTGTTCATCGTGGCTTTGCTTTGGCTGCTCTGCCTGATGGTTCAGCTGCTCCTGGAGGACAGAAAACACACGGTTACTTGAATCAAAAGATTCCAAGTGTTTGTTTTTTGCCTCGTTATCCTGACTCCTTTTGTTCATTGGCTTTTCCTCACCATTTGAACAGCAAAATCCTGCTATGCTGTATTGTCTTTTCCAACACAGAGTTTGTTGGAAGGACTCAACAAAGGTTGGGATATCTGGAGGAACTGTTTGCATCCATTTTCAAAGCTTCATTCACTTAATTAATCAGAAGAGCATATCTATTTACAGTTTTACTTGTTTTCCTACTTTCAGTTTACCAATTTGAACCATGTAAGATTAATCACAGGACTAAAACTGTTTCACTGTCAATAAAACCAGTAAGGTACATTTAGTGATTGTGGAGTCCTGCACAGTTTACCTTCTGTCGCTCCCTCAGTGAGTCCAGCTCATATTGTCTTTGTAGCATCTCCCTCTCCATCGCCACCCTCCTCTCTTCCTCCACCTCCTCCTCTCTCCTCCTCACCTCTTCTTGCTCCCTCAGCCGCCGACGCTCCTCTACCTGGGCCTCAATCGCTCGCTGGTGGAGGATATGGGAGGAGGTGTTTGAAAATGCTTACAAAAGCTACGTGATAAAAGTGTACTCCTCCTTCCTTCCCAGTGTCCTGTACCTACCTGCTGCTCCAGCTGTTTGAGCCTCTTCTTCTCCCTTTCCTCTATCTGGACAGGGTCCAGCAAGGCAGTCATGGTCCTCAGATAGCTGGATCAAACAGCAGACAATACATTTACTGTGTTAAAGTTTAGTTTTTATGTATAGACTTGGATTTGCATCAATTTCACTAAACAATCAGACCCCAACTCAAGATGAACAAGCTCCAGGGCAAGTCCAATCCAAAATATTCCAAAATAAGTCATTTTGCATCTTTAACAAATGTCACTGCCAGTTTAACCTAAATTCTTTGTAATAGTATGTCATAATTAGAAACAATGAATTTCAACTTTTCTAATACGCTTGTATCTAAGTTAGAGGTAAACCGATCAGGTGTGTATTGGTATATTATTCCTGTGATACTGTTTTCAAGAACTCACTGATTTGAACATATAGTCCATTTCTGCTGATGGTGCTGTAAGCAGTGACTTCAGCTCAAAAATCATCTGCTCATCAACAGAAATCTGTGTTTTCCAGACACTTTTCCAGAGCTGCTGATACGTCCATCTATTCTCTGGTACCTGCTGCCTTCTCACCTGTCATTCTCCCTCCTACTGTACCTGGCTCTGGTCTGGTTTCCACTGGTTGTGTCCACACTGGCCCCAGCAACACTCTCTGCTCCACAGCTACTTGTGGCCTCCCAGACCAGAGACAGGCTGGATGAGGGCTCCCTCTCTCCTCGCTCAGAGTCGGTGGAAGGAGCTGCAGGTGGAGCTAACAGCGCTGCAGTCTGGAAAGGAAGTCTCCTCTGCAGCGAGTCAAAGTGTGTGGCCCACAGCTCATGGTCCTCCGTCTGCAGAGACATCGACAAGTTAAAGAACATAAGACCAGACCTTCACAGATCCAGCATGGACATCAAACACAGTGGTAATTAACATCAACTCTGTTTCTACTGTGGCTCTATTGCATCTCTCTGGTCTCTGCTATGTGTCTGCTCTACTCCTTTGGTCCCTGCCTCTACCTGTCTCTGCTGTACCTGGCTCTGTAGCAGCTTCTCTTGCTTCCTGCGTTCAGCTGTCTCCTCTCTCTGTCGGTCCAGCTCCTCCAGCCAGCGTCTCCTCTGCTCCTCTCTCCTCTCAACACTTAGCACCTCCTCCATCGGCGTGACCTCCTGCAGAGACGACACAATTCACACAGTAACCTTAGGATTTTTCAATATGATTCACATGCGTGAAGCAGGGGGCAATTTTTGGTTCAACAGGAAAAAGTGTCACAGCATCAGGAACAAGAAGAAGTGAAAAGTTCCTTTAGCAACATCACTTTTTTACCTGTGGTCACTGTGTCCTTGTGTTGTTATGTGTGTTATTTCAGCTTGAGCATCTTTGTGTTCACCTACCCCAAGTCTGAGGCTGGATCTGATTGCTGCAGGCTGCTCTCTGTGGCTGACAGAGCTCAGACCTGATAACACACACTGTGAGTCCTCATCCACCTGAAACACACACACACAAAATGACTGTG
Source organism: Mastacembelus armatus (assembly GCF_900324485.2). Classification (NCBI taxonomy): domain Eukaryota; kingdom Metazoa; phylum Chordata; class Actinopteri; order Synbranchiformes; family Mastacembelidae; genus Mastacembelus; species Mastacembelus armatus. The sequence continues at coordinate 4,201,778 of NC_046637.1, forward strand.
ACATATTTTATAAAAAGAAATGTTCCCAAGCTGTGAATCAGATCTGCTCAAATGTCACTTTGGTGTTTTTGGGCTACAGGTTTCTTAAACAACACACTGTACATTATTCTGCAGTATGTGTCACTGATTTGGTTTTTAATCTTCAGGTAACTGACAACCTGATATTTCACTGAATATGATGAACATGTTTGGTTCTTGGCTGTGGTTGCCCTATCCACTGGTCTGTGGCATCACATTTCAGTTTGCTGTCAGACGTATTCTGATCTTAGATGTAAACAAACTTGTCATTTTGCATAATGTGTAGATTGTACAGCCTCTTGAGATAAGTTTGTGATTCTGGGTTATATGAATGAAGTCTGATTTGTCTCTCGCAGTGAAAGAAACGACCAGCTGTGAAAGTGAAGCTAGAGCTCAGAATGGAATATGTGCCAAACCTGGAGTCTGGCAGGGGCCAAGCGCTGCTGTTGTTTCAGTGCCACTTGCTCATCTGCAGACAGACATACACACACAAAAGCAATGTATTATTTCATTTGTCAGAGTGATTTTAATAAATCTGCACCAAACCATTACTGCAGGCTTCAATTGTATCTTGTAATTTCTGACCAATAATGTGGAACATAAAATGTCAGAAATGACAGCAGAGAAGAATTAGGCTTGTGTTTAGGTTGAGTATGGATTATCTATGGATTATCTATGACTAGTGACAGACGAGATGAAATTAGAGGAAGTAATCATACTATAACTGGAAACGTAACTCTGACATATTACAGCTGCCTACTTCCACATTCAGCAGACATGATCATCCTCCACATTTGTGTCTATGATAAATGGAAACGCTGTAGGCAATCTCCTTTTAGCTTTAACTCCTTTCTTCGCCAGTCAGTCTCCAACTGTCTGTTGTTTGGTGCAGTGGACGCAGTTTACAGTGACTTTATCAAAGCTTGTTGGCAGCTGCTGGAAACACTGAGCTATATAGTAAATGTGCCAAAATATGAAAACTAAGAGTTAAAAAGGATTAAACAACATATACCAAGAGAACTAGGGAGAGGTAGCTTTGTCATAACTAACATAGTTAACTAACATAAATAAATACTCAAGTTTTAAAATGGCTGTGTGTGTGTGTGTGTGTGTGTGTGTGTATATGTGTGTGCGTGCCTATGCATACCTAGTTCCCTCTTCCACTGAGCCTTCTTGGCTGCTCTGCTGTCTGACTGTCGCTCCTCCATCCAGCTGAACAAACCTCCAGATGACCTGGACAACAGCAGCAACACTACTGAATTATAATGAACCTGACCTGTTCTAATCCTGCTGACATCTCTTGAGCCACAGAGGCAAACTGCAAAACGAAATATAACCAGGAACTATAACAATGTTTCTTGTAATTTTTAGTTGCTTTAAGAGAAAACCCCATCCTTCTCCTCTAGAGCATGGAGTCAGAGTGCAGCAGAAAAAACTGGAGTATCAAACCTGTTCAGTTTTTATTTAGAGTTAGTTCTAAATTCTAGATCCCTGTGTGATTTTAAGTCTGTTTTGTGAAACAGACATATTTCAGAGATGCCTGTTGTGAGCTCCTCACCTGTTGTCTTTATCTTGTAAACTTCCAGCTGTATAAGTTACTCCTCCTCCTTTCTTCATTTCTTCCCCTCCTGCTCTGTCCTCCTGAAACTTTTCTCCTTCTCCTTTCATCGAGGAGCCAGATTTTAGGTCTGTTTGATTTGACAGAGAAAAAGAAGAAAAAGTTGGATATTATAATGGAAAGAAGGAAATGTCAAGTGTCCAATAAGAATGAGCATATTCATTCTCACTCATTCTTCATTGATGTGAGAATTTAGTGGATCTGAATTAGACTGTCAAGGACTGTGTGCTGCAGTTCGTGTCATGATTCCAGTATCACAGTTGATCCTTCCTACCATCACCACCACTAGCATGTGTCCTGTGATCCTCTGCTGGGTGCTGGTCATTGCTGGAGGTCTGGACAGCGATGAGGATCTGCTGGAGCTGCTCACTGGTCAGACATACCATGCTGTCCTTTGATTCTGTGTCTCCACTGGCCAGCCTGTCTTTTAGTTCAGCTTTACCGCTGCCTCGACTTCCACGATTCTGAGCCTGTTCCATTTTCCCATTGTGTCTCTGGGACCCACCAGTGTTGTATTTCTGTCTCTCTGACTTCACCTTCAGCACACACACAAAGAGGCAGAGCAGATTAATGTGCACTCAGAGGGTGAAGGGTCAACAGCAGACCAAACATGAAGCAGCATGACACTAACCTTGGCCCCAGTTTTGACACTGGCCCCTTTGTTCTGGTCATGTGTCTTGGAAGACGTCAGAGCGGTGCTCCTCCACCCAGTGGTGGTGGTATTGGACATAAAGGAGGTGACTGCTGTGACCCCCTGCTGTGACTCCCTGTGCCTCCCTGTGTGCTGTCGGACTGGAAGCTCCTCCTGCACGTCCTCCACACAGAAGGGCTGCCGGGAGCTAAGGACATTAGATGCTCTGGGCCTGAAGGACAGCTGCTGGGGTGACGGTAAGTTACATTAGATCCAACAAAACTGTCTAGTTTTCCCTATTAACATTATTGATATAAACCTGTCTGTATATTGCAATATGTGTCCAAAGGTTTGTGGACTCCCATGTGCTTTAAAATGTTGGAAAAAATAGCCAGCCAGTAAAAATGATTCCTACCTTCGCTGAATTCCTCGCACCACCTGCAGTAGGAAAAAATGTGGACGGTGGTGAATATTACAGAATCAACCTCAATGATTCATTTTGCATCCTCTGACTCACAGATTAATCAACTCATCATTTTAGCAAAAATCTCTTAATAAATACATCATTTCTTTCATTGAAAGTCAAGACATAATTAGAAAAGCAAATAGATGGAAAGCTAAAGATTATAAAAGCTGACAGGTCTCACCATGGCTAAGTAAAGTCAACCTGGGTTTCCCATTTTCAAGTTCAAACAGCAGCCCATCTCTGCTCACAAAACAGAAAATATCAAGACAAAAACACACTTTGGTATTAAATTGGTAAGCAGACTAGAAATGCTATTGTATTCTGCATAATTTGTTCCTTCATCGTTTTCAATTGTCTAATTGTGTTTTATTGCTGCCTTGTTGCATCGTTTTCCTCCTGTGGGACAATGATGAACTAAACTGAATAAACAGGTCTATGACTTAGTGCTGCACAACTGAAAGGAGACTGAGTTTCCTCAGAGTGAGGGTCACACCTTTCATTATTTCCACACTTTGAACATGTATATATTTGCAGTGTTTTGGTCTGCTGAACCTGTGCATGGTGTATGCCTGAAACATCATACATGAATAGAATTTGAAGGATTTTTGTTGCAGAGGCTTTTCCATTTTTTGATAATTCTTTCCACATTCCGTTCCTCGTGGTTGAGGCCCTCTGCACTAAATTCCCCTGTGCCATTACAAAACATTTTTACATTTATTACTCTGCTTTCAGCCTGGTCCTGTTTCATATGAACCCAGCAGACAGTCGGAGCACCAGCCAGAATAGTGTGGATGTTATGCCAAATATTTGAGTAAATACACATTATTGGAAATGTCGTCAATAAGAACTCCAGTTCACACCTGTAACTCATTAGTAATACGTCTTATGCCACTAAAGTGTCTGTTTGTATTTTGTACCCAGAACACTCAGAACGTTTTAATTAACTGGCTAAGTCTAAACTTGGTATGTAGTTAGCTGTAGCTATGTTCTTTGCATTGTCCGCACTTGGCATGTAACGTTAGTACTAATTATGATGCACTTTTTACAAAAGGCGTTTATATGTTCACAGTTTGTGTTTTATAACACAACAATCCTCCGTATAAATAATTTCCGCTGCGACACATTCGGACTACATGTTAGCATAGCTAACGTTAGCTACTATTAATGTGAAAACAGACTCACCCGAGATTCATACCAGCAAATATTTACCGGGACTGGCAGCCCGTTTAACGACAACCTCACAGAACTACAACAAACGGTAAAACGATTTATAATTAAATGTTAACGTTACTGTCCAACAGGGGACCGACGCCACTGACGCCCAACACGCTAGGTACTGGATGTTAAATTGTGTACGTTGGTTGCTGACAACGACCAAGAACGACTTCACTGATTGGCTAATTCATTCTTCACTGTAAAATTAACGGCCAATCAAACGTCTTCATTTGAATGTTTACGTTTGACAATGTTGTATTTAAGGTGACTGGGATTTTTTTGAATCAACGGGGATAACGACCTTGAATAGGAGTCTACTTACAGTACTTCCTGCTGCTACTACTATAACTACTTAGTTACTTTCTAAACGATACACGGGTAATATATTTGCTAAAATGGCCAACCACTCAAATTAAAGTAGCATATTTCAACTAACATTTAAAGCCACACACAGTCTGCCCCTGCCGTGTAGTACCTTTTCAAATATGCCATGAAAGCAACAGCTGGCGTTAGAAAATCTACTGAAAATTCACAAAAAAATAATTCATGAGTAATAATGTCAAGGTAATATATTGTCTACATAATGCAAAAAACACACCAGTAGAGAAGAGAAAATTCTTAAGAAATAAAATATAATTATTTTTTTAAATATCAAGGTTGTAGGACTGTAGTTCTGAATTATATGAAGGAAACTATAAAAAATATGAATGTATGATTTGCAAGCTTCTGCTATAAAGCTCTGTATAAAAAGAATACATTTCTTCAGTTCGTTAAAAAACACGGACATCTATAATTTCCTCATACATTACAATAAGAAATAAGAAATAAGAAAGAAACAATACTGTGTAATATTAAAAAAATAACTTTGACCTTATTAGATATAGGCTAAAGTTGTATATAAGTAAAGTTGATGTTTTGTCCAATTATATAGAGAATTTTCTATGTTAAAGTTAATATAAGCGCTGCAGGACAATCTGAATTTCCCACATGGGGGATGAATAAAGTATCTATCTATCTATCTATCTATCTATCTATCTATCTATCTATCTATCTATCTATCTATCTATCTATCTATCTATCTAAACAGCCCCAGCAGGTTGGGGCAGACTGTGACCGCCCCTCTGACCGGCAGATGGCGCCAAAGCGCCGCAGTGACGTAAATGAAGCGTAGAAGCCAAACAGGCAGTGTTAGCTTCGCTGTAGTGACGTTAGCCTCCTGGATGTTTTTTCCGCCCTTAAATGAGTCTGGTTACTGGGGACTGACCTACAGGAACTGCCCCGGTCTCTGAACCACATCCACGAAGCCAGCTCAGTCTCGGTCCGGTGAAGGTACGGTGTTTGCTGTGACAGCCCAGTGCCTCTGACCGGGGACACTGCGCACCGTCAAACCGTGATGTTAGCTCGCCTGCTAGCGTTACCACACAAGGCTAACGTTACCTAACCGGCAGGCAGAGCCGACCTAACGGCCGAGGTTTCATTCAGTGTCCGGGACGCATAGCAGCTGTTGAGGAAGAGTTGAAGTGCGGTGAGGAGAAACGGTGTGGAGTTTACTCTCATTGTGGTGTGAAATTAGCCGACTTAGCTAACGTCTTGTCAAGCTAAGGTCAAGCAGCTGGCCGGTCTGACAGCTAGCGTTAACGCTAACGAAGATGGACCCGGGACTAGGCAAACGCGCCACACTAGCTAACGTTATGATGAACTAGGATGGTAATGTTTTCAAGAATAAGAGGTGGGTTTCTAAAAGTTTATCTAGCTCCATCAGCTAAGTCGGTGCAAATACGGTCCAGGTCTTGATTCAAACGGGCCGCGTAATGAAATGTAGTGACTTATTGTTAGTACCGCAGGTCTGGAGGCTTTTAATTCAGGAGCTTCAGCTGCCCTGCGTGTGATGCGGACCACGCTGTTTGTTTATTTGTTTATTTGTTTATTTGTTGTGATGCTACTGACGCAGCACTGCTTCATCCAGCTGGCGATGGGAGTGAGTGCCGGGTCGTTTTGCTGAGGATGTTGTCTCCACAGGAGTCCGTTTGGTTCAGGTGATATTGCCGATGACTATCTAAGACATCTGAGGGGAGAGAAGAGGTTAGTCACTGGTTTCTCTCACCATCAGTGCATAGCAAGTCTCTGTAGTCAAATGTTTAGGTTTGCAGTCACAAGTATTTTATATAGAAACATAGTTTGCCTAATGACACCAATCACAATAGTACTTATTTATGGCATGGGCCAAAATGAAAAGGTTTATCAGTTACACTATATATGATCATATATTGCCTAACTGAATAACTTTCTGTCATTTTTTTGTTACCAAACACTATTATATGTTTGTATAATTGTCAGTATACAAAATGAATAAGGAGATATGTAATTTCAAGCTATCTGAACTGGAAAATGTAGCTTGGGAGTTAATTAAGAAGTCTTTGTTGTTGTGCAGCATTTTTCCTTCCACATGTAATAAGAACCTTTTGAGAAGTTTGGAGATATCTTTACAGCAACAGTAAATGTTGTTAAAACAACCTCCTGGGTTTTTTAAATATACAAGAATAACAGCACATCTAAAGTATAGAATGGTATGAGGGTTAGATGTATCCCTGTAGAAGATGTTGAGAGTTACTTGCAGTCAGTTATCCCATATCAGCTTCAGCATCGGTGTGCAAACCTGGTGTTGTCTGACATCTTCTGAGAAATGAATGAGATTTTACAGTTTTGTGATCCAGTGTGGCCCCAGTGTTACTGAGGAGAAACATTTTTACTCTGAGAAAGCAATGATCAGCATGTTTATTTATGGGGTTGAAAAGGAAATCATTAGTTACAGTATAATACTGAGAGAGTTGTTAGAAACATGTTCACAACAATCTCACGGCTTTAACCAAAACCTCAGACTTGATTTGATTATGTGAGCTGCACTGACCTTAAGGTCTTATCAGCTGACTGACATGTTGTGGGTTTCTGTTGCCATGGTAACTCCTGAGTTGTCCTTTTTTTTTTTTTTTTTAGTGACCACAGATGGTAGACATGCGGTCTTCCGTGGTTGTTTTGACTGATCTGCACTCTTGTCTCACTCGGCCGCTTGTTGATAGGATAGATTGTTTTTGTGTGTGTGCGTCGCTCAGCAGCTGCTGAGTTCTGTCAGGGGCAATGGGCAGCAGCTGTGTGTGTTTTTGTGTTTTTCCCAGTCATAGTCTGTGGTTTTGGAGACTGACAGATGTGTTTGGAGTTTGCTTCCCACAGAGTTACATGATACATCTTTCCACTTCTTTCTCCTTTTTTTGCCTGCCTCCTCCTCATGCCTATTGACTTTAAATGCTTGTCCTGTCCTTCAAGAACCTTTTATCCATTAATCTTTCTTTTTAATATGCTGTCTTTTTTCCCCCTTTATTTCCCTCTGTCTTCTGTCATTACCTTCTTCTTCCCTTCACCACCCCCTCTCTCCTGTCTTTTCCTTTCTATCACCTGGGTCCCACTTGAAACTTATGTTGTCTTTAGTTGTGCAGTTCCCAGGATAATATTGTGTGTATCTGCAGATGCTACCGCCAGCCCATATTTAGCATCATTTATCCTTATTATGTTCTGCTTTACTAAGTCAGCACACAAAAGCTGCTGAGTTAAGGTGTTATGATCGGGGCGATGATGGTGATGATGCCATCTTCACTTTCCCTTGTTTGCACGTTCAGCTTTGAGATTTACCAAGAAAAGTGCCAGGCTCAGATTTTACCACCAACAAACTTAAAACAGGAACAAACTGTGGTAAATGGCACAAGGTAACAGTGTTTAAGTTTGTCTTTTACTCAAAAATGTTATTAGACGTTATGTTTCATCCAATCTACTGTTCAAAACCCCAAAATATTAAATGTACTGAAATGTCAGACTGGAAAATGCAGCAAATTGGCAAATGTTTAGTGGTTGTGCTTTAAAAACGAGAATTAAATGTTGCAAACCTATTTTATTCAGACTGATTAATTGACTAATTGGTGTTTTTCTCTTCATGTCAAATACAGTACTACCTCCTTGTAATAAACGTGAAACCGTGTTGTTTTCCCTTGTTTGTCCATTTCCTCATAGTCCATGTGTTTTGAATAGTTTCTTACTTTTTAAGATTTTTTTTTTAAATTAGTTTGCAATATTTATTGATTTAACTAAATAAGATGCAGGTTAGTCTGATGAAAACTTTGGAGCAGAATTCTTTTCTTTTTATAAAGCTCTTCTGTTTTGCCATTTTATCTTTATTTGTTAGACCAGAGTGGCAGAAATGGGAGGAAGAGTTGAGACTTGCAACAAATCTTTGTCTGGCCTCAGACCAGAGATGCCGTAGTTATGTGGTTTGTGTCTCGGCACAGTTTAAGCTTCTTGTCTCCTGCTCTCTCCTCTGGTGTTTTTCACTCTTGGACACTGACCCAACCGTCTCATATCGTCCAAGAACTGGTCCCAGAAAATTCTTTCCTTACTTTGATTCTGTTTGACAACATTAAGTGCCTGCAGCTCTTTGAATAACTGCTTCACTGTGTTTCACTGACAAAAATAGAGAGGAAATGATCTCGAGCAGCTGTATGTAGTGTGATACAACTGTAAAAGCTGAGGATATAAGAAGATCTGAGAGTAGAAACTGCATGTTTATTATATACATATATATATATATAAGTATTTATCAAGTAGGTACAGATGCCAATGCTTGGCGGTATAAGATAAGATCATTTTTATTCAATGCATGAAAAAAGAAAGGACATTTTTCAACTTTAATTTGGAAAAACTGATCAAAGGAATAAATAAGACACTTGTCTTCATGCCTCCATGAAGGAAGGCTCTTTGGCTGGAAACAGTAGACAAATAATGTTGTTACCTCAACAAAAAAGTCAGGATTATTACTTATTTGTTTATTTGGTTTAAGTTTTTGGGCTCTTGAACATTTTCAACTCTAGACAAACCAGAGAAAAGTCGATTTCAGATGCCACCTGTCCTGTCCTTTAACTTTCTCTACCATGCTGAAAATATCCCCTACAAACAAGAAAAGTGCAGCAGATCCCCAGTAAAGCCTTAATATCCAACACACAAGCAGTACAGTGCCAAACTACGCACTGCTACTCTTAGATATTACTGGAAGTCCTTAAGTGGCTGTGTCTCTGGCTTTAAAGGCAGCAGGATTCTTTCACATACACATAGAGTCAGTCAGAAATAGCACCCTAATCACTCTGAGCATCGTAGAGCTGGAACGAGCCCACAGCTTTGTCCCAGTCATGGTCAGTGATGTAAGTTATGGTCGCACAGATCCTCTAAGCTGATTGGCTGACTGCTCAGGTCATTCAGCACTATTGGCAGGACACAAGGGTGTGATTAGAGGTTGTGTTGTTTGTTTGTTTTCACTGTGGGCTCACTCCTGCACTCACAGCTGATGGAGGAAACTCCGCTTTGACCTCTAAATGATGGAGGCTGCTGAAGTCAGACTGTTTCTAATCAACGTTATGGCATCGACAAGATGCACAAGTTCACAACACATGGGAAATTTAGAGTCACCTCAGTGTGGGTGGATGTATCAGGAGAAAACTCACACAGACACAAGAGAACATGCAAACACATAAAGGCCCTGGTTGACTGCAAGCTCAAACCCAGAACCTTCTTGCAGTGCACAGCTAACCACTTCTCCACTGTGTCGCCCTCAGTACTAAGCTTTTGTAAGGAATATTGTTTCTTTTACAGTGTAATTGTTTTAGTATTATCCAAGCCCAGGAAGAGGGAGGGTTGGAGGAGGTGAGGGGATCTGGGTAGAGGGATGATGGAAACAGGAGGAGGAGGACGATGTCCTTGACTTTGCCCTCCACCGGTGTGTTCCCAGCCCCCAGCCTCACACAGCACTCAGGGTGCTGGAAACACACCTGTTCATTGTGCCAGCAATAAACTGCTGACTGAAAGAACAGCCCACGGAGGGGTGACCAAAAAGCCCAGTCCTCCCCCTCTGTCTGAACCATCTTACCCAACAATAACACTCAGGTATTATTATTCAGTGTTAGTGAATTTGTTCTATCCTTTGGAATGGTTGGGCAGTGTGAGAATAACTCATTTGGTAGTTTGTTGGTTACACCTGGTTAGAAGTAATACAGTCTAATGCAGTAAATCCTCTTCCATGGTGGTTCTTTAAAACAGTTTGAACACAAACACCTTCATGAAGCAGGACTGATCTCGCTGTTACTTTAGACTGTAGTAGTTTCAACTAGGTGTACCTAATAAACTGCCAACTGAGTGTAAACAGTAGGATGTTAATATATTTCTTAGATGTATTGTGCAGTTGTCTTTCATACAAAGAGCAAAACACTAAGGTTTAAAACATGTTTTAACAACAGTACTTGGTTGCTGACAAGATGGCAGACTGCCATTGTTGGCAGGAATTTGACAATATTAACTGAAAAAATTGTTCACCTTTGAAAGTTTATGGTCAAGTTTCAGATGGGGTTAGGGTTTAGGGTGATGTTAATTTAATATTAAAGGTATGTTTTATTTTGGGTTTTTTTTTTTTTTTTTCAAATAAAAGCAAAGTTTGTTGTCTGTTCAGAATAGAAAAATTATGTCGTGACAATTCCAATCAACAATTTTACCTTTGTAAACAAATTCAGGTCATGTTTGCCGTAAAATATGAACCATTTGGAATCAAAAGATAATCAATGTTCTCTTGGCACATTGTGAATATGTGAGGATTCAGCAGGACCAAAGACTTCACCGAGACTGTGTGTGCGTGTATGTGTGTTGTGATTGCAGAGGAATGTTTGAAGCTCATGGATCATCGGGGGATTTAAGTGATCTCAAAACAGAACAGATGTGACCTGGTGTTTCCTGTTTGCTACTAACTTTAGAATTCATTGCTCATGGGAGACACGGTTTACGCTGTGTGTGTGTCTGAGCACAAGTGTGTGCTCCCGCCTGCATCTGGGGCTCATGCTTGCTCAGGCTTGGATTGTAACTTCAGATTAGATTATTGGATGTTAAATTTCCATCGTGGCTGAATGTGCACCGTGCTGTGAGGTGTTGTGAGCCGAGCATGTGATGTGAGCCCAGTGCGAGTGTGTTTTTGCGGAACAGGAACATGTAGTTAAAAGCATTTCTTACCTTGATGACATGTTGGTGGTTTGAGGATTTCAGGGTTTTCTATATGTGTCTGACTCCTGCAGCTCTTCATTTAAGCAGCTCAGTTCTAACCTCTCTGTCCTTTCATATCCCCCAAAACATTTTCTACTCATACAGGAAAAATGTCCCAAACAATCCAAATCAAAAAGAATTGAGATTCTGTTGAACAAGCATTCAGTTTCTTCTTCGATTAAAATCTTCCTACACTGGTGTAGTTTCCAATCACTTGAAATTGAAACTGGACTCTAAAATAGAGGTTTAACTTGTGACAATGTTTTTGAGCAGCATGTTTGTCATGGTGGTTAAAACAAAGTCTATTTTTTGAACAGTCACAAAGTAGTTTGTGGGGCAAACATCTCTCATGTGGGCTGTAGCTAGTCAGTATACAGTATCTACATGTTGTAATTACCTATCTGTGTAATAGTTTTTATTGACATGAGTATGTTGTTTTTAAGTGTAGATTGTTTAAAACGTTTAGTATCGACATTTAAAACGAGATGAGATATCTGATCATTCACAGTGAGATGGGGATGTGTTCAAACATTTGGCTAAGTAGTTAGGTAATCACACGTTTCACCCAGACTTTTAAGTTTACATTGCTGACACTGTCCAGATGATGCATTCAGAAACACACACATAGAGTCAGGCTTTCTTCTGTTCTCCAACCATCATGTCTTCTTTTGTGTCCTTCTCGTTTTCCGTGCTTTCTTGTTTCATCAGGTATTTCCAGCACCATTAACATAAACCTGCAGCTGTTTGTGTTTCTTGTTCTGGTTCCAGTGTGTTGAACCAGGCTGCAGATTTTGCTCTCATTTAATTACAAGAGCCTCAGTGAGGTCCACACTGATGGTGGGTGGAAGATTTAGCTCAGTGTCAGTGTCAGTTAGTCAGAAAGGTCAAGGTTTCTGTTAGGACAGGTTCTTCCTTGAACTGGCACCAGTTGTAAGGATGGTTTTGTTTCCTGCAGCATTAAGATTTCTTTGGAGCTAACAGACCACCAGGAAATGTGTACGTTTCTGTCCGAATACTGTCCAGTATCTGCTGTGGGTTTTAGCTCACTAAAACACCAGGACGGTGATCAGTGTAATGTGAATTCACAAGCTGTAAGAGTTTTAGGAGCGTTGTAAACAGCATTTTCATGCAGATCTTTCCTATTTTACATTACAACAGTGCTGCTTTAACATGACGGCAATAAAATACAATTAATTATAAAAAGGACACAATGAGAAACTCACTATTACGTTTGTCTACGTTTGATGTGGTAATTGAAAAAAAAATCAGGTGTTGCTCTTTATTGTAATTGTCTCTGTTGTCGTTGCTCCAAATGCAAATCACTTATAATTGTTTGTATTTTGGATGTTACTCAGCAACAGAAAAGCTTTGATTTCATTTGATTTTCATTTTTTAAAATAATTCAGAACCTTTGAGTTTCAGGTCGTCAGCAGAGAGCTGGGAGAACCTCTGGCTTTAATTCAACAAAATAGTAATTCAAAAATAATGACCCCAATATGAAATAGGTAACTGTTCTTCAGCACTTTTGATTATAGTCCTAACCCTGGTGTCATTTAAAGGTGTAAAAGTGTAAAAGTATACTGAACCAGGTTACAAAGGCACAACCATGGTACAAATGTTAGTTTCTTTTTGCCTCATCTGTTGTTTTTTGCATAATAAAGAGAATAAGTCCTGCAGTCATATGCTTTTGTTCATAATGGCACTAAAACAGGTTTTCTACATTGTTATAAAACAACAAATAAAATCAAGAGAGTTACAACCCAGCACAGACCAAAGCACCATGAAAGTAGAGCCACCAAGGCATTTATTTGTTATTGTTGTGGTAATGTTCCTTAATTGTAGCGGCTCCCCAAAGTTTGGGCGACAGATCCTCTGCATCATTACAAACCAGCAGGGGGACTTTTCACTGACACCTTGGCCTGCTCACTGAGCCACCTAGAGCTGTGTCTGTGTGTGTGAGAAATAGTCTTGTGAAACTTTATGAAACAGTTGATGTCAGCTGTCTGTGGAAACGTCCCCATAAAACAAAATGTTTATGAGGCTGCTGGGTTTAGGATTAGTTTCATTAAAATGGTTGTAAATGAGAATGTTGTTCAGTGCTGAAGGGTAACATAACATAATGTGTTCCAGCCAAGAGCAAACTGCAGCAGCACATCGACGGTTTCCAGCATGAACTTTATTCAAACCTCCAGCTAAGGTTTTGGCAACACTTCTGAAAACCATTGCAACCTGTATGTAGCTTTCTCTCACTCTTGGCTGAGTTAATACAGGCCATGTACAGTAGAACACACCTTCCTAAAGTTTGAGCGTGTAAGAAGTTTGTTTTAACATGATGTCTTCTCAGCCACTGTTGTTCCCAGGCCGCATGTCACGCCCAACACAATTTAGGGTCAACTGTTCAGGTTAAAGTCACACTAATCAGTAGTTTTACTTTCACAGTGGATCAGATCTGCAGTGTGCAGTTAGTTTCATGTTGGGACAAATCCAGTGACCTAAATTCTTGAACTCCTGTCAGCTCTACCGAGCAGTTTATACAGTTTTAGCCTCTTTCAGTGCTTAGTTTTGGTTTTACAGAGAATGTACTATAAATGGCCCAATAACTACCATAGCAAGCAATTATATTTTGTTTCATTTCTTCCCTTTACAGGAAGTGATCACTCTTCCTAATTGACACCCTGCTTCTCCTGCCTCCTGACCAACTCTGTCCCCCTCCCCGCCCCCCTTCCCGTCGTGATTCGGTCTTTGTGCTGCCGGCGGTGGATTGGAGCACTCTGATTGAAGCCTTTGCGAGGTGGTTTTTCGGTCTGGCGCCGCCTCCCCCAGGGGCCGGCGTGCGCTCCCAGCAGCCCGTGGTGCCCTGTGCCCCCCCCTCCCCGTCACTCCACACCAGAGCCCATGCCCAGGGTAAGACCAGAACCAGGACCCTCATCTACAGTACTGTGTAGAAGTTTAATGCACTAAAAGTAAACTAAGGACACTGTCATAGAAGAGCACTGTTGTCTTTGCTACACCTGTAATCAGTTTTTTAAATTACTTGTCAGGTACCTGCCACAGTTCTGTAGATTCAATCTGTCTATGTCTTCTGTCTCTTCATGTGAACCCAGACTGACTCCATGATGCTGAGCAGAACTCCTTGTGCTTACTGTTTCTGAACATAGTTCTTTCTGACAAGGTTGTGCTGCAGGATGAATTTTGTGACCAATCGGATTCCTCCTTGCTATGTTCAGGGAGTTTTCACCTGCTGTTTGCTTTCCTCTCTTTGAAACCAGCTTCTCCAGAGTGAAGATTTGCTCTTCATCTTTAGGTCCTGGACGGTTAATCCGAAAAAACGAGACATTTGATAACTACACCTATGATATTTTATTAAGTTAGGGCATTTTATAGAAAAAGATGCCAGATTAATCTATAATAAAACAGCTGTTCGTTGCGGCCCTAGTTTAGATCCAGTTTAACATTTGAAAACTTGTTGAAAATAAAGGTTTTGAGGAAAATGTGTTCATATTTTGGTACTGATAAAGTGTTTTAAGTGACATATCTGCAGGGTGGTTCAGCTGCTGGCTGAGCAGGTTTACTGGAAGAACTCATCTCCATAGGACCTCTCTGGGTCATGACGTTGTTAAGGGTTCCTCTCCTTTGCAGGAGGAGGCGTGGTGCGTCCGCCTGGAGCCATGTGCCTCCCTCACACCAACATGGACAGCAAACTTCAGGGGGCGGGGCAGGGGGGAGGGGCTTCACTTCGACAACGAGGAGGAGGTGTTCCACTGGAGCCCTTCATACACCAGGTAATAAAAGTAGAGCTTCATAACACACTTTTCTGCATTTGTAAGCAGATATGATTACACATTGCACATGTATTAAAATAGGTTTTCATTATAATATTATTGGTGGTATAAACCATTTATGAGATGTTTTTTTGTTTTTATTTCATTTATTTATTTTTTGATTTTGCATGATTTCCCTCTTAACTGTTTCAGTGTGTATGTGTGTATGTATTCTCCTGAATTTTCCTTCGGGGATTATATTAATATGTGTATGTTTACAGGTGGGGGGTCACACCAGCATGATGCGTTACGATGACCACACGGTGTGTAAGCCTCTGATCACCAGAGAGCAGCGATTCTACGAGTCTCTGCCTCCAGAAATGAAGGAGTTCACTCCGGAGTATAAAGGTCTGTCTCACGTCACCCATGACTCGATGTTTAGTTCTGGTGTAGCCGTGGATACTAGCTGGGTTTGTTAGTGAACTCCCTTTTTTTTTCTTTTAATTCCCACAACCCAAGTCCTGACAGGCATGTTTTTAGACTTGTTTTTCTCTTTCTGTGGGTTGGTCAAGTTTGAATTTGTACTTTTACCACTTGATATTTCAGCTGTCTATTCATTACTTTCACCTATTTTGACCCTTACACACTCACTTGCCAACTTTTTATCCACTCACAATGACACCTGTTGAAGACACTCGAAGTAATATTTAATAATAATGTGAGAACATTATTGAGAGTGTACAAGGGCTTGGTTATAACTAGTTATATAATGGGGTTTCATTTCATCGTTTAGCTATCCTGTCCATAAATGGGCTGTTTTGGTGCACATTTATTGCTTTCTTGATGACCTTTCAGCCACAGCAGGCAGCAGCTTTAAGAGAAGAAAGCTGTAAAACCCACAGGGCATTACTCAGCACCAAACTGCAGCTACTATCTGGAGAAGAATGTGGAGCATTTAGCCTCTAAAAACAGATATCTCCTACAGGAGTCGATAGAGACCAAAACAGAGCTGAAATAGTGAATATTGAACTTACATTCATTGGTTGGACACAAACAAATTAATAATAATTGTGCTTCAGATCTCCTGGACGTGTAAATGATCTGTTTGCTAATAAGGTGATTACAGGATACGTCCCTGTTGTGTTCCCAAGTGGTTAAAAAGCAGTTGTTAGTGTAACTGACTCTGAAGAGTCTGTGATCTCTGTTTAAATAAATAGTTAAACTTCCTTGTAGCCACTCAGAGCAGACATTCTCACACCACATGCTTTTACTGAGAGTTGACAGCTGTGTTGTTGTGGCCAACTCATCAAGGCCCCAACAAGAAGAGTACAGATGGGTTTAGCCACACAATACTTATCATACAATACGAAAGCAGCCCACTGTCCTAATACATCAATACGCACCCTGTCATGTGGCTCTGTCAATTAAGTTACTGACGGAAGATACAGACCAGCCTTGCAAACCCATTTAAAACTATCCTGTTTGGGGGATGTTGGAGCTTTATTTGATTTATTTTTTTATTTTATTTATTTATTTTTTGAGCCACTGATTAGGATAGTGACTCATGCACACAGTCAGGACTGAATCATTAATACAGAAGAGGTATATCAAATATGAAATAAGTCAGCTGTGTGAGAGACCTTCTCTCAGATGCACCTGTCTTCCATGTACAGTGGGTACGGAAAGTATTCAGACCCCTTTAAATTTTTCACTCTTTGTGTCATTGCAGCCATTTGCCAAAATCAAAAAAGTTCATTTTATTTCTCATTAATGTACACTCAGCACCCCATCTTGACAGAAAAAACCAGAAATGTAGAAATTTTTGCAAATTTATTAAAAAAGAAAAACTGAAATATCACATGGTCATAAGTATTCAGACCCTTTGCAGTGACACTCATATTTAACTCACATGCTGTCCATTTCTTCTGATCCTCCTTGAGATGGTTCTGCTCCTTCATTGGAGTCCAGCTGTGTTTAATTAAACTGATTGGACTTGATTAGGAAAGGCACACACCTGTCTATATAAGACCTTACAGCTCACAGTGCATGTCAGAGCAAATGAGAATCATGAGGTCGAAGGAACTGCCCAAGGTGCTCAGAGACAGAATTGTGGCAAGGCACAGATCTGGCCAAGGTTACAAAAGAATTTCTGCAGCACTCAAGGTTCCTAAGAGCACAGTGGCCTCCATAATCCTCAAATGGGAAAAGTTTGGGACGACCAGAACTCTTCCTAGACCTGGCCGTCCAGCCAAACTGAGCAATCGTGGGAGAAGAGCCTTGATGAGAGAGGTAAAGAAGAACCCAAAGATCACTGTGGCTGAGCTCCAGAGATGCAGTAGGGAGATGGGAGAAAGCTCCACAAAGTCAACTATCACTGCAGCCCTCTACCAGTCGGGGCTTTATGGCAGAGTGGCCCGACGGAAGCCTCTCCTCAGTGCAAGACACATGAAAGCCCGCATAGAGTTTGCCAAAAAACACATGAAGGACTCCCAGACTATGAGAAATAAGATTCTCTGGTCTGATGAGACCAAGATTGAACTTTTTGGCGTTAATTGTAAGCGGTATGTGTGGAGAAAACCAGGCACTGCTCATCACCTGTCCAATACAATCCCTACAGTGAAACATGGTGGTGGGAGCATCATGTTGTGGGGGTGTTTTTCAGCAGCAGGGACAGGACGACTGGTTGCAATTGAAGGAAAGATGAATGCGGCCAAGTACAGAGATATCCTGGACGAAAACCTCTTCCAGAGTGCTCAGGACCTCAGACTGGGCCGAAGGTTCACCTTTCAACAGGACAATGACCCTAAGCACACAGCTAAAATAACAAAGGAGTGGCTTCGGAACAACTCTGTGACCGTTCTTGACTGGCCCAGCCAGAGCCCTGACCTAAACCCAATTGAGCATCTCTGGAGAGACCTGAAAATGGCTGTCCACCAACGTTCACCATCCAACCTGACAGAACTGGGGAGGATCTGCAAGGAAGAATGGCAGATAAAGTGATGTCCCATCTTACAGATGATTTGAGCATGATCGACCAACAAATTCAAGGTCTGGAGCTATCAGTTCACCCTGTACCAGCGACTGATGTGGCCCCTTAAGTTGTGTGACATCACCCTAACTACAGCTGTGAAAATGGACGCAAAGGCAAACACATTCATCAAGAAATGGCTCAGCCTGCCCCGTAGCCTTTCGAATGTGGCATTGTTTGTTTGGGAGAACCACCATGCAACTTCCACTGAAATCCGTCACCCTGGGCTACAAGCAGGAGAAGGTAAGACTTCTATTTGTGCTAAGAGATTCACCCGACCTGCTTGTGAGAAACACCAAAGCCCAGGTCCACACAGGACGCAAGTGAAATGTGGCACAGGCAGTGGACCAGGCCACAAACCAACTAAAGCACCAAGAGATTGTTGGGTGGCCACAGTCAGGAAGGACAGGCCTTGGATGGGGAATTGCACCCAGGATGTGGTCCAAAGCATCAAGGAAGGAGAGGAAAGACCTGGTGATCACTGAAGTGATGAACATTGAGGATGAGCGGTATAAGGTCAGAGCCGTGAGACAGTTCCAACAAGGCAGATGGACAACCTGGGAGGCGGTCACTGAGAGGAACATCACGTGGGCTGACG
The DNA here is from genome assembly GCF_900324485.2 of Mastacembelus armatus. Taxonomy (NCBI): domain Eukaryota; kingdom Metazoa; phylum Chordata; class Actinopteri; order Synbranchiformes; family Mastacembelidae; genus Mastacembelus; species Mastacembelus armatus. Next base: position 4,220,232 of record NC_046637.1, read on the forward strand.
TGGAATATGCCTCAGGAAGGACTTAGCCTCCTTCTAAGGGCCACATATGACATCCTTCCCAGTCCTCAGAACATCCACCTGTTGTACGGCTCAGAGGAGAGCTGCCAGCTCTGCTCCTCCCCAAACCCACATCCTCTCCAGCTGCAAGGCAGCTCTGACGCAGGGCTGCTATAGATGGTGCCATGACCAAGTCCTGCGCAAGCTTGCTGAAGTCCTAGAGACATGCAGGGTAGAGGCAAACAGCGAGAAGATGCCAACGACCCACCAGCGGATCCATTTTACTTGCAGCGGCTCCGGAAAATGGAGAAGCAGAGCTGGCGCCAAGAGGGAAGTGGAGGATGGCAGCGGATCTTGAACAGCAGTTGAAGTTCCCCGCTGACATCACCCAAACCTCCGCACAGCCTGACATCATCCTTATGTCCACCCCTGCTAAGACAGTCTTCATGGTTGAACTGACTGTACCATGGGAGGAGGGATTGGAGGCTGCATTTGAGAGGAAGAAGGAGAAGTATGCTGAGCTGGCAGCTGTATGCTCCCACGCTGGGTGGAGGGCCCTCACCTTTCCAATGGAAATTGGCTGCAGAGGTTACACTGGAGCATCTGTACAGCGGCTCCTGAAGTCCATGGGTATCACTGGCCAGAAGTGTAAGAGAACACTGAGAGAATTGGCAGAGGAGGCAGAAAAGGGAAGCTTTTGGCTATGGATTAGAAGAAAGGACAAGGGTTGGGACAAACAGGGATCCTAGGGGCAGCTGCAGGAGTGTCAGGGACATCTCCCTGCCGCTGCTCCACCACCTCGAGATGTTCCGGGATTAAAGGAGCGAAACATCAATGAAGGGTGGTTCCCGGCTGACGATCCTGCAGCTGGCCCATTGGCACTGGTGGAGGTGCTTTAGGCAGACATACCTAGCAGGTACCTGTGCTGACAACAGTGACATTTGGATTAAACATGTTCTGCTTTAATGGTTGATCATTTATCCAATTTTTGTGACACCACCAAACTTCAGAGGACCTCACTTTAAGGAGAAGTCAGCCCCACTCTGGCCTCCTCGTAACTCAAACACTGCTCTAAAATAATCTTTGCTCCTCAGTGAGAGGCAGGCAGGCAGACAGAAGAGAAGGAAGGAAGTGCAGATGTTTAATGGAAGTGAAGTGGTTTAGCAGCTCTGCTCTTCATCACGACACACATTTTGTAGCTGTTTCCACTTCTGTTGCTGTAGTAAACACACCCAAACACACTTTGACAGTCAGCAGCCACACACTCTTATATGTATGTCAAATTTAGCAGATGATGAAAGAGGGCAGGCAATGACGAAGATGAAGAGAGATTTTGAATTTGGATGGAACAGGCGTAACTAATAACATTGTTTTGTTCCTCTGAGCCAGTAAACAAACCACCAGGGCAGTGGCACTGAAGCACTTACAAATGGAATGCACTTGCTATTACACTGCATTAGTTTCATGTGTTTGATGTTAAAATGTCTGAGAAATGAGAAAGGTCTGGCAGAAAAGCACCATAAGACATGATCTGTGTACCAGTACATGATTCCAAGCAGACTGAAAAACTGCAGGTACTGGAAAACTGCTAAAGATTGTAATGTAGATATTGAAATGCTGCTCACAGCTGCAAGGACATCATTTAAGAGTGTGATGAGAAACGTTAAATCCCCTGCAGACCCACAGCGCACCCACACTGGTGTTTTCTCTTGCTTGATTAGACCTTTTGTGAGAACTGTGTGGGTGTGATCAGTGTGCCAGATTTACTGTGCTTTCACTGCCCTGCCTCACAGGTTTCTTGCACCTGTTCAGGGTGCCATTGTACTCCTGTGTCGTTGTTTGTGCACAGGTTTGGTGAGGTTATGTAATCCCTGTTCCTCCTGGCAGATCCTCTCAAGCTCCATCACACTGGATGGAAGCGTCTGTGAACTGCAACCGTCAGGTCTCTCCAGAGATGTGGTTTAAATCTGGTATTTGGCTGAACCGCTCAGGCGCAGACAGAGACCTGTCCTGAGGCCACTCCAGTGTTGTTTTGGTTGTTTGTTTCAGGCCGTTGTCATGCTGAGAGATGAACTGTTGCCCCGCTCTCAGGTCTGTGCACTCTGGGGCAGGATTTCTTCCAGGACCTCGCTAAATTTGGCTGCATTCATCCTTCCCTTACTTTTGACCAGTTTCCCCTGTCCCTGTAGCTGCATGGGATGATACTGCCCCCACCATGCTTCACTGTGGGGATGCTGATATGATGATGTGCCTGGTGGAGTTATGCCCAGAGTTTTTTTGTTTTTTTTTCTCTCATCAGAACAGAGAATCATTTTGCTCCTGCTCTCAGAGCAGCTTAATTGCTGATTGGCAAACATGGAGTAGCTGTTATCTTTTTCTCAGAGTGGTTCCTGTCTGCCCACTCTTCCATAAAGAGCTGATTGATGTAGAGCTACTGAGATGGTTTTTCTTCCACTTGCATTCAGTTCCTCACAGTTGAATGAATGAGTCCCGCATTCAGTTCCTCCTGTCAAATTCTAGAAGAATCATTAAAGCAAAAAAAGAGACATCTGACCCCAGCAAAGGGTTCAAATAAATGAGAGATCCAGTTGTTGATTATTATTATACATTTCTCTAAAAACATGAAAACATGTTTGTGTTCATGGGGCATTGGGGGTAGATTGATGGGCAGAAATGGACATTTTTCCATCTAAACATTAAGCCTAGAGCACAATAAAGTGTGCGCAAAGTGAGAAGGTTGAAATATTTCCTGATGACCCTGTGTTCCCTGTACACTTGTATATCTGTATTCCCACCAGTGCATCCTGCTGGTGTTGTGGGTCCCGCTGCCATGACAACAGTGGTCTATAAGGAGTCTATATTTAGTCCTGGATCTCTGCCCACTGCCATTGTCCTGCTGATTAAATATCAGCACACTGACAGACAGCTGCCCAGTAACGACTTTCTGAAGCTCTCAAGGTTGTTTAATCCAGAATCTGTTTGATATCAAAGGATCAAATTTTGCTCAGGAGGTGTTGAACAAGTCCAATTTCTGTGGACAGAGCACTCACATGTGCTTTTCATGGAAAATTTTGGACTTTATACGTGGAGTTGATTTTCCACCAGTGACTTAATCGACAGCAAAATCAAATTTGGGCAAACAGGGAGTTTGTTTAGCGTCAGAGATGCTCTGCTCTAGTTTTAAATCTAAAATGCACTGCGTCATACAATCATCATATCTGGTTATTTAATCACTTCACTGTTTCTCAATTGAATTCCAGAGCGTTTATATCTTCATATACAGATGGGTGAAAAGTGGAGTTAGCATATAGCTTCAGTTTCTCTTGCCACAGATTTCCCAAGTCTCTGAACTTACCATGAACTTGATTTATTGTTAATACACAAATATTGATTGTTGCGATCTTAAAGTAACATTAGCTAGTAACCTAGCTAACCTATAGCTTATGGTAGTTGATATTAGCTAATGTTGCACTGATACGTATTGCCGTAAGTCAGTTTGCTATTGTGTAATTGTCACCACAGTGGAGGCAGTTCAGAAAAACACAGCATCAAACCCTCAGTGTGGCATTTTAATCAATAGTGTTTTCCATGTTTGGGTGCTTAAATGCTAAATGCAGTGAATTTGGAGAGGAATCTGACCTGACAGGTTCTGCTGAAATATTTAGCTAAGAGAAAGTCTGATATCTACTCTAGGACCAAAAAAACATTATATCTTAGAGTGAATTCTGGATGTAACAGGTAGATAGTGAAGGTTTCAGATGATTGCATTGATGTGATCTGAGGTTTTTGACCTGGTTTAACAAAAACCTGCAGCTGAATTCTAAATGAGCCGCAGTTTGTGTCTTGTTTTAATAGGAAGTCCCATTAGGAGATTGTTTATTTCTGTGGATCAATTTTTTTTGACCTGATCAAAGACAGATCATTCAAAAATAGCAGCACAATGTCCCACCAACTGAAGTGCAGCAATAATGTTTTGCTGCACTTCACATTGGAAAAAAAAAACACTTCTCTCCTGTTATGATGATGATGATGATGATGATGATGATGATGGTGGTGGTGCACTTTGTGGACAGGGCTGAATGGGCGTTCACTCCAGTTGCAGACACGAACCTGAGACCTGTAGCAATAAAAGACAAACCTTGGTACATCTTGAACACTGTGTAAATAATGTGGTCATTGAACATTGAGTTGAATTGACAGAACAGGGATGTCACTTTTTTTAACTCTGCTTTTTCTAAGCTTTTGGTAGTAAAAACATTATGTACAGTATGATTTTATGTCTCTGCATGTTCCTAAACACCCGCTTTGGATTTTGCTCCCTCCTGTCAGGTGTGGTGCTGGTTTGTTTCGAGGGCGACTCTGATGGCTATATCAACCTGGTGGCCTACCCCTACGTGGAGAGCAACATGGAGGGAGGCACCACGGAGCACGAGGAGCGTGAACCCCCCGAGAGGGAGCAGCCACGGAGGAAACACTCCCGTCGCAGCCTCCATCGCTCCTCTTCCTCCTCGGACTACAAGGAGGAGCGGCCTGAGAGGAGGGACGCGCATGACACCGACACCTCTGACAAGTAAGATTGTATTAAAGTCAATGAAATGATTGATTTGCTTTATTTGGGGTTTTGGACAAGACATTTGAAGACGTTAGCTTGGACTCATTTTTTTAGTATTTCCAGACATTATGGAGGCATTTAGTATTTAAAAGCGTTAACAGCAGATTGATGGTGATGTCACTCATCTGGACCACCACCATGGTTCAGATCAAAATATCTCAGCAATTGTTGAATGAGGTTTCTGCCATGCATTTAATGTCTCCCGAGGAGTTGTTGATGACGCTTGGACTTTTTCTCTTGTGCCACCATGAGGCTCATATTTGCTGCTGTTTTAAGTCACACTAACTGTTGCCGTGACATGAGGAGCTACAAAAACAGCTGCGAGGCTTCCATCTGAGGCAGCTCAGTCAGACACCTTAAAAAATGTGTACTTATCCAAAAACGTTATGGTTTCACAACATAAAAGTACAGACCCAAGAGGAAAAAGGAGTGAGACCAGGGGAAAGCAGAAAATATTTCTACACTCTGCAGCAAATAAACACAGACTTTGACCCACCTTTAAACCTGTTGTAGATTCAACAGTTTGCTATCCTCTCTCATCCTCCCTCCAGTGTTGCAGAGCTGAAGAGTCCGAGACTCGACACAAAGATCCACTCTGACGTTCCCTTCCAGATGTTGGACTGGAACAGTGGTTTGACATCCGAGAAGATCAGCCACAACCCCTGGAGCCTCCGCTGTCACAAACAGCAGCTTAGTCGCATGAGGTCTGAATCCAAGGATCGCAAACTCTTCAGTATCCTTCCTCAGCCAGTCACAGCAACCGATACGCAACAGCTCTGTTTCATTTCAGCAACTAAACTAACTATAACTCTTAAATCAGGGTCCATTTACTTTACAGAGGTTTTAAAACTATGTCAATCCAAGAAAGAACCAACCTGACTGGAAAATAGTGATAATTAAGGCAACAATATGCAGGGGCGACTTAAACACCACACCTGAATAAAGTTAGGGCTGGAAGTCATGTAAATACTATATGTTTGTACACAGAGTAACTACTGTCCACATTACTCAGCAGTTGAGTATTTGGATAGTCGAGTAGTATAGAACCGTACTGTCCAGTTAGAGCCACTGAAAATATGAGCCTGAGGAAGAGCTTGGAAAATAAAAAGCAGGGGTCTGAGGTATCTGAGGGATTCAGGTTAAAGGTCATATTTTGATCTTCAGCTTCAAAGAGCACAGACTGCAGCTGCCTGGAAAACACAGCTGAGAAGAATGAGTAAGTGACACATTCTGTCCCCAACATGGTTCGTCTGACTAGTCAGAGCACAATCAACAGGGCTGCTGTCAGCTCAGATTCTCAGGGAGCCTTCCCTCCATATTCCAGCTGTGCAGGTCCGTGGTAATTATATGACATTACATTACACATTATTGAACTGATCAGCATCCAGTGATCATTGTTCAGGCTGACAATTCAGCACTAAAGTGAAAGAGGAATCTGACAGTGACATGGAAATATTTTCAGTAGATGCATACCAGACTTGTGGAGAAATGCTTTTTTTATGCTTTCCTTGTTTCCTATGCTCAGTGTCTGATACTTTTGTTTACTTCAATCGCAGAGAGGTTTATTTGAAACAGGCTCTTATGACAAACATGTACTTTAAACTTTTGTTGTCTCAGTGTTAATTGGTAAAGTGCTTTGAGATGATTTTATTGTGATTTTGGTTGATACACAAATTGAATTGTCTTATATTTGAACATATTTTACATTTTCTCTTTTTTGACTGAAGCTAAAACTAGAAGTCCATGTTACCTGAAGATGTTTAACATTGAAATTATTGCAGCACCTCAAAGGGCACAGTCCCTGGAGTCCATTGAGTGTTGATGTTTCTTCACCATAACTGAACATTCATGGCAAAGAATAATCAATAGCACAGAATAAATTATTGGATGTTCAGACAAACCTCAGTAGTCACATTAACAAGGTGAAGAAAAACCTCTAGGCTGTCAGGACTGGTTCACTTGTCAAACAGAAATTTGCTCCTTAACGTCAGTGTTTTAACCAGAGTTTCTGTTGCTGGAGAATGTGGTTCACCACTTCTCTTACCCCTGCATCCTGGACCTGAAGATGGGCACCAGGCAGCACGGAGACGACGCCTCTGAAGAGAAGGCAGCCAGGCAGATGAAGAAATGTGAGCAGAGCACTTCAGCGACGCTGGGAGTCAGAGTGTGTGGCATGCAGGTAGAACAAAATACATCCAAGCTTCAGTCCATGACTGTCCCAAACAAGAGTTAATCACCTGAGAATATAGGGAAATAAAAAAAAAAAAGCTCATAACACTTTACTTTAACCCCCTGATAAACAAGCACTTTTTAGTGGCTTTAATAAGTGGTTTATAACACACTCTAATGCATCCTATCCTCTTATGGGTATCTACCAGTGGAGTAATTGATGACAGCATTAATAAACATTTCTATTTGCTGACAATACAACTGTTTAGTACGTGTATGTTATGTGTTGATACTTCAGCATCACAGTTATACACCTTATAACAAGACCACTAATACTACTAAAACTGTCACGCTCCTACTGCTAATAACAAGCCATACATTGTCAGTAACGATATTTAGGCTCCAAAAGAGAAAATTGAGTAAGAGAAAACTTCTACAACTTGATTTTGTGTGTTTTCATGCGTTTGCCTTTTGTCTCTGCAGGTGTACCAGCCGAACACTGGTCACTACCTATGCAGGAACAAGTATTATGGGCGCGGGCTGTCGCCCGAAGGCTTCCGCCAGGCACTCTACCAGTACATGCACAACGGAAAGGGCCTGAGGCAGGACCTCTTTGAGCCAGTCCTGAATAAGCTTCGCAGCCTGAAGGCAGTGCTAGGGAGGCAGGCATCCTATCGCTTCTACTCGTCTTCACTGCTCATCATCTATGAGGGAAAGGTGAGCTGGGACATGAAGGCTCATTTATTCTTCAGTGAATACCTGTCAGTTGATGTAACTTAGTCGTGTTTCATTATTTGGAGCTTAGTATTATCACTATAGAAGTGAGAGGGACAGCCCAAATAAAGTTTACATGTTTACTTTATTCAAAAGAAGCTGCAGCTGAAGTTGGGTTACCAACTTCACCAAGTGTGCAAACACACAGGCCCCAGAGCCTCAAGGCCCCTGAAGGCTAAAACAAGCTCTGCAGCCACCACAACCAGCAAAAGAGAAGTGATCCGTCACTGGCTCCTCACTCACAGATGTCTGGTTTGAAGACGTCACCAATTATCTAACTGATCCTGAATAGACAGAAAACAGTGTGCACACAACTCTGTTTCTGATTTAAGTAGTGAGAATATGTCAGCGTTGTGTTTACAACTTGTTTCTGCTGCGTTTCCATGTAAGATGAAAAATGTATCTTTCTGTGGAAGTTTATAGTGAATTCTGCTGATGGTAGATCTTATTAATATTTTGTGTTTAAATGTGTCTGTAGGAACTTGAGGGCCCTTCAGTCCTCAGCTCAGGGTCACATACAGCTCGGCAACAGAAGACTTCTGTGGCCCCTGCAGAGCCCTACTGTGGGGCCGGGCCCCACGATCCCCAGGAACCTGATGCTTCCTGTGAAACAGACATGTGCCAGAACCCAGACGTGGGGCCGCTGTCCTCTCAGGGACCTGGACTGATTTCTTTGTCCTCCCGATCCCCTCATCCTCCCCCACAAACTCCACCCAGCAAATCAGACTGCCACTCATTCCTCCACCCGGCCCCCTCGGCTCACCCACATCCAAACGCCTCCTCCCCTTTCCCCAGTTTAACTTCCCTCCCCCCTGCTAATGCACCCCCACCCCAGCAGCCCCCCCTGGTGGATGTTCGTATGATCGACTTTGCCCACTCCACCTTTAAGGGTTTCCGTGGTGACACAGCAGTGCACGACGGGCCTGACCAGGGCTACATGTTCGGACTGGAGAGCCTGGTCCAGATCCTGGAGAGTCTGCGGGACGACAACCTGCCGTAGCACCAAATACACCCATACACACACACACACACACACACACACACACACAGGCTGTTCAGTTCATACAATCAGGACCAATTCGGCTGTAAATATGGATCCCAGTCACCATGGCAACATGAGCATGCTACAATCAGGTAGTTACTATAGTAACAGCTGAGAGGTGGGACAGTAGAGCTGAAGCTCTGAACATCACACACAGTTTGTACTTCTATATTTGTGAGGACCCTCGTCGACATAATGCAGCCGCTAAACCGTCACACATCACCCCTCATCCTAAACCACACAAACCAGTTTGACCTAGAGATGAGTTGTTGCTAAATATGTCAGCTCAGTAACTGCCTGGTGTAACAGTTGAATTGCAGCCAAAAAAGTCCCCAATACTGAGGTCCAAAAGTCAAATTTGTCCTCACAAAGACAGATGAACAAACACGTACGCACACACCCTGTGAACTGTTCTCTGTTGATTTGTTCGACAGTACTGTGGGACAGAGCACACTCCTCAACGACCAATCAGCTGAATCCCAGGGACTGAAATTATCCAGCTGATCCTCCTGCTCACTCCTTGACACCCACCGCCTCCACTTGCCTTCACTCTCTCTGCAGAAACCAAACCCGGACTAGTGAACAGGTGACACTTTAGCTTGAAAATGCAACACACACGGGCAGCAACATTTTTCCTCCGCAGCGCATAGGGCAGCATTGCCCACAGGGAGGACTGTGATTAAGTGCAAAATAAATTTGCATCATAGAAATAGGCTTTAATGAGAGAATATAGATCATTTTTAAAGTGCTGTGTGTCCGTTCGTGGGGCTTAACTGAGAAACGTTATTAGTCGGTGTTTGGTAAAATCAAGTCATTGTGTAATATCAGAAGTGTTAGTTCCCCAAATCTCATCAGGTGATATTCTACTTTTTAGCCTGTCATCAAATCCCATGAAGAGAGCAAACTCAACAATGATTTGATTCACTAACCAGTACTGTCTCTTATTCATCTGTGCCACAGAGCTGCATTAAAAACCATTAATGTTAACTGTTTAATGCATCGATGAGTCATACTGTTGCATTCAGTGACATGTTCCTTTATTACCATGAACAAACGCTGTCATTTTACCTCAGTCCCACATACACCGTCCTACTGCTGCAAATTAATATGCAAACTTCCAAAATGGATCCACCCACCTGTGAAAATAGTCCCAAACCAATGCAGCGTTTGTTTAAAAACTACAGTTCCCAGGTGTTTTAGGAAATAACTGAGCTTTTTTTAATCAAACTATTTTGAGGGGTATTTTATCTGATAGCTGACAGTAGGGAGATGATGAGACATGAGGTGTCTGTCTGGTCCCTGGTCTGCAGTTCTCCAGGGGCATTGTAGATGTTTAAATTTTCAGAGGTTTAGGTGCTTTGAAGACTGGTTTTTGACTGTTCATGGGATTTGTTGGCAAAAATACAGACTTGTACCAGGTGTATATCACTGAACACAGAATAACAGGAATATTTAATACAAATAGCATTTGTGATGTATGATTAAAATTACAATCAATCATATAGTAAAAATAATTTTCCATCATTTTTGTAATATTTTGCTTTTAAAATAATTTGGGCAGCTGAAATGTGTTGAAGCTCATCAGGAGTTTAACACACAACAATGTAATTATTGCCAGGTCCTGACACAAAACAAACATCAACCTGTGAGTATTGGCAAACTCAGCCACCATGTCTTGTCTGGAGACGTCAATGTTTATATCCTCTGATTGGTCCAATTAGACGGTGCCAGCCAATCACACCGTGACGCTGCACCGCCCCCTGCTGCAGAGTAACAGAAACTCAACCCCACAAATGGAATAAGAGAGCAAATATGAATATTTTATTTTTGGTTTATGGAGGTGATAATTTATTTTTTTATTACAACTGTACCTGTATGTGCGTGTACTGTCTTTTATGTCCCTCCTCCCCTAAATGTATAAAATGTAAAGACATTTACTGCATCAGATATGCAGTATGTAACATGTCAGAAGAATAAGCAGTATTATCTGATCCAACTCAAGTCTGTAGTGAAAAAAACAGACAAACCCAGACCGTGTTTTGTGAAGAAACCATCGAAGTATCTCTGGACTCGTCTCAGCTCAGAGCCTAGCACCTCTGCCTGCTGTGGAGCTGTTGTTCTGCTGGGAAACTCCTCTGAATGTGTGTGTGTGTGTGTGTGTTTTAGAGCAGCCACCACCTTTAGTCTTTTGTTTGTTCCACTTCATGTTTAAGGACTGCATGCACATTAACGTCCTCTTGTTTTCAGCGTCAAACATTCTTGTTACAGTTGTCACAGAGTCTAAAGCAGTGACGTACAGATCCTCGTATTTATGGATATTGGCCTCAGTGATCGATCAGTTATTCTGCAGCATTTTCTGCATCTGACGTCATCGTGACTGTTTGTTAGAACAGACAAAGGAAGTGAGATTAAATCTTTCCAGAAGCTTTTGGGCTTGTGTTGTAATTACTGATCTGACTGACACGTTCAGCTGTCCTGCAGCAAAAAGATGCTCCTCAGTCACTCAAACTAATATGAAAACAGAGTGTTAGCTGCAACTGATGAGACACACTCACATGCTTCAGAACCACAGAGTTCAGGTTCACTAATGGAACTTTCTGACCAAATAGTTTTAAAGCTCTAGGAGCCAAATCAGGATCTCACATTCCTCTTTGTGGTTTATAATGTCACCACTTTGTTTCGTGTTTTGTTATAAGCTACAATTTGCACACATTCTTCTGACGTCGGTTACATAAATGTCATAATATTGTATCCATTTTCCAACATCTATTAGATTAATGAATTTACAATTTGATAATTAAGTACATTTAAAAAAAAAACTTTCTCCAGCAAACACATTTTGAAGGAAATATAATCCTTTTTATCAGTTTTCTGTTTAGAATGAGGAAATGTCTGTTAGTATCAGTAAAGTGTTCACCTTGTTTCATGTTTTCATCAAAATATCCAATCTTATCAAACCAGTCTGCTCATATCTGTTCATTAGAGCCTTGTTAAACTTTTTGTAATGTTAAACACTCTCAGTGTAGAGAAAGATTCAGCTAAATAAAAACCACAACCTTTTCCCAACCCTTGAATCATCTGATTATGACGTTGCAGTTATGTAGATTACACACGAGTGAGGCCTCTAGTTTTCTTTGACAGTTAACTCTGTAAACTCTGTTGACTCGTTGGGGATTCCATATTGTGCACGTCCATAGATATAAAATCCACATTTAAATTTCATCTTACTATTATACTTATGATTTATTTATTTAAATTGGACTTTATAAATTCAATTTTCAACACTGAATTGTGACTGAAATAATAGTTAACATATTGTAATTTTGACGATTGTCACAGAATAGAGCCAAAAAAAATTTACTTTACGTTTCATAATATAATTTTAAAAAGTAATTTGAACTAAATGTGTTTTGTGGTATTTTAGAAGCGTTTTCAGCCATGTCAGCTGCTCCACAAACATCAGTCAGCTGATCCAGCCTAAAATATCTCAGCATCCCAAGGAATTAAGGAATACCTTCATATTTTTAAGGTATTCCCACCATTTTGTTTTCTTCTATAAAGACTGTGTGAGACACTGAAACTGTAAACATGACTAATAACTGAAGACACTTGGTGGGACTCTGGCTAACAGGGTACAGTCTTAGTGTTATATCTGTGCAGCCTGAAGGCACGTCACCAGCAGTCGGTCACTGTGAGAACAGGCACTTCAACTGAAAGTTATGTAATGTTGCTTAATGAAAACACCACCAACAGCTGCACCAGGCCTGGAGCTTTTCTCTGTGCTGTGGGGACAGAGGTGTTGGGGCCTCCACAGATTCCAGAAAGGATCAAGTGTCATGAAGACAGAAGTGGGAGACAGCTCTGATTTTCCCATGCGGGCTCATCAGGAGGGGTTCAGTTCAGCAGGTGGGGGGACCTAACCTGGGTCATCTGGTTAAAAAACACAGTCTCTGTAACCACTGGGACTTTGTGCAGTGTTGTCGTCCACATCTGTTACTGTGTCAGGACTCGCAGCAGAGATCAGTGTGTTTAATTTATAAATATTCCTCCTGAATCATGTAATCTTGTATTCAATCTTCAGAGTGTATTTTTCTTCACACGCAGCTGTTTGATCTTCATACTTATAGTCTAATAGTACAATAAATAAAAAATAGAAAAATACTGTAAATTTCTGTGTTTTTGATGCAATAACTACTTTCTTACTAACTCTGCTCATAGTCTCTGAGTGATGTATTAGATTCTGATTAGGAAGGAAAACATTCAGACTCTGTTTCCAGTTTCTGCAGTATCTGTGCTGTGTTACCCTTGACTTGTCACCTTTATGAAGGAGTTATAGTAGAACTGGGTTGTGTCAGACATCATTACATTTAAGTTCCAGAACCTAAAAAAGTACTGGGTTTGCGTCTGATGGTTCTTTAGAACTTCACTAGAAGTTCGTAAAACTTACTGACACCTCAGACTTAGAATTGGGTTATTAGTTTTTAGTTGAATCCTCTAATGAGCATCCCCTTTGCCCCAAATATAATGGGAATAACAATAATGTGTCAAAGGCCAAAACCTCCAATGACGGTGTACAACAAGCTGTCTCACCTGATCATGGTACAGTCCACTATCATGTCACCAGTCAGGACTTCATGCTGCAGTATTTCTTTGTTTACAGATTATTTCATGTGTTAAAAGATGTGATCGTGCTTAGACCAATCAAACAGATAACACACTGGAAAAGTATCAGTTTTGTGTTTTCAAAATGAAAAATTTAATACATTTACCAACTAAAATCTAACAAAATGATCTTTGAAACCAATTTCAGACTATATGTAGTTGGCGTCCTTTGACTTGTTTTGCGGGGGAAATTCTACTTTGCTTTTATGGTTCATCAAAATATAGAAAATCACAAAAATAACTTTTTTCTTGTCTTCATATTTAACTACTTTCTTTGGATTGTGTCTTCACTCCTGCGTCAGCCCGGCGTGCATCTCTGATGGCCGTACACGTCATACTCCCGGTACAGGATGTAGTCTTTCAGTTGCCCTGGCAATGGCAGGAAGCTCATGAAGATGGGCGATCGCAGACGAAGGCGGCCGAGGCAGCGACGGATGCGCAGGCGGCAGAGATGCTGCAGGCAGCGAGTGTTTTCTGCAGAGGAGGAGAAGGAGGGTTAATGGATGCAGGTGCTGAGCTGCTGCGGATGAAGTTCGTTCACCTTGCAGCCTGCAGATGTCGGGCCACTGCCGCTGCTCCATCAGTGCCACCTTCAGCTTGGAGCACAGGGTCACATGATCCACGTAGTCCAACAGGATGTGAACGACGTGACCGGAAAGATGCCTCAGCCAGGAGACCGTGATCACCTCGCAGAACTGCACTGACAGACAGGCAGACAGAGCTTAAACACTAACTAACCCCGCCTGGTTGAAGGGCTCACCTTGCTGCAGTGACGTACAGGTGTCCTCACTAAACACACCTGTCTATGTGGCATTTTCACTGCATTTCAGCTTGTCTAGTTGCTCTTTAAGCCTTTAAAGTTTTACAGTTTACTTTCACTCAGTACGATGAGCAGAGACCCACGTCAGCCCTGAGCCTTACCATAGTGTCTTTGATCACACTGTCGCTCCATCCCTCGTAGTTTTCGGGGATGTGGGACCTGTTGCCATAGGGACAGTCGAAGCAGCGCTCTACATCGTAACCATAGTTACACAGCATCCTGAGTACCACCTGACACACAGCAGGCCAGATTAAAAATAAGTGAGATTATCTTGAATTTGAAGGAATGTTTTTAGAAAAGGTTTCAGTGATAAGATCAACAGGTTACCTCGTCTTTGAGCGCGTACTGCAGGGCCGAGGGGAAGTGTGTTGTGTTTATTCTGGAGTAGTAGTTGACGTTGGCTCCAAACCTCAGCAACAGGTTGATCAACTCATAGTTGCCCAGACGCAGTGCAACCTTAAAGACACAGTCACTGGATCAGCACAGACACATTACAATCACAGTGGTACCAAACCTGGTAACCTCAGAGTAAAAAGAATACTTCAGAAAACTGCACTTCCTCTGAAAAGCACAGACTGTGTCCTGACATGAAATTAAGATCAGTAACAACAAACAAAGCGGATCATTATGTCCCCACAGTGCTGAAGTATTCGTGCACACACAGATACCTGCAGACATTTGACTGGGTCTTGGTTGGCCATGGCTCCAGCCTCCAGCAGCAGCTTGGCTGACTCCACGTCGTTATTGGAGACAGCAAAGAAAAGCGCCGACTTCCTCTCGTCATCGTAGCTGCGGCGAACCCAGGGATGGAGCATGTAGTTGGGGTCATAGCCTGCATCCAGCAAGGCCTGATGGGAGGAAAGACAGGAGGGACATTTAGTTTAGTGGCATTTTATCGCTGGGAGCATGTCATACGACCAAGCTGGACCAGGTCTGTTCATGTCTGGGTCTGTTGGCGGATGAAATCATGATCAGTGTAAGCTACAGTCTGCATTACCCAGGCCTCTCCATCCAGGATGTCACCACACTGCCCCCCCCCCCCCTTTTTGGCCTTGTCGGCACAAGTGTCACTGTATAATGACTGCAAGCTGCAGGCTGCCATCTGTGTTTTGGTTCGGTAATACTGTCTATCACCTGGTACTTTCAGCTCGTCTTCAGGTTTGTCCCTGTCAGTTTTAGTTATACCCCAATACCCAAGATCCAAAATGTTTTACAATCTGTACAGCATCCAATTCTCTCGATCCTTAGACTCTGGCTGTCAGAATCAAATTAATATCAGTGCACACGCACCTTGATGCAGTGTGTGTGTCCCCCTGCAGCAGCAGAGTGTAATGGACTCATGCCGCTGTCGGTCACGTCTTCCATAGACGTTATTGGGATCAGCATCTTCAGAGCTCTGCCAAACACACACAAAGATACACCTGGGATGTTTATCAGTCTTTACAGCTCATTTCCATTTCCATTGACTATCACACACAGAGTATTATGTTGCTTTGGTGCTGTACTTCTACAAAGATGGAGGATTCCAGAAACACTGGATCCTACATTTACCATAATGCACCTTTCACTCACCTGCCAGGTAAGGTCGGTACAGTAAACTCTGATATTTCCCATCACTACTGCTTCTAATTATGTTGTTTTATGGCCATTGTTCATTTGATTTATTAAATTTGTCTTGTCTATCTAAACTAGTTTTATTTAATTGACTTGAATTTAAATTATTATTCCTCTTTTAACTTTATTGGTTTTAGAATGCTTTTATTTGTCTTAGTCTCAAAATGTTCTGCTCTTTGCATTTGTCCATTATCTGTGAAGCACTTTGAATCGGTCTATCCTCTAGGTCCTCCTGTGCACAGTCCAAATCACCAAGGACGTCCAGAAAAGTACATCATACTATGAGTCTATCAAATATGATGCAAGCTTTAATTTCAAACATGTTGATGTTTTGCTTCTAAGAAAATAATATTTATGACATATAGGAATATTACTCCAGGTGTCCCCTGTGTGCAACACGGTGGATCGGCATGTGTCCAGTGTGTTTGGCAACGTTGGCGTCAGCGCCGTACTCCAGCAGCAGACTGATGATAGCTGGGTCTCCAGATGAAGACGCCTCATACAAGATAGATGCCTCATCATGAGCCTGGGACAGGACGTCCGCCCCTGCAGGACACACAGCATGTCAACAAGTTACCGCCCTGTGTGATATACAGCAGAACAAGTCCTGATTACATGTGGAAAACTGGACACTCCTTATTTCCAGTTTGAGTTAATGCTCTAGGGGACACAACAGTGCTGTCTATCAGTCTATCGTGATATCACTGATTCATAGAAAACGATCTGTCAACATTATAAACTGTCAGTATAACTGATGCAAGTGAGCTGGTATTTAGTTTTCTCCTCTTAAAGGTACAGTTTCCTAAATAAACTCACTGTAGAGTAACAGTTCTGCACTAAAATGACCAAGTCTGGAAGACACACATTGGATTTGATTGACTCAACCTGAGAGATGAGAGACGAGGGAGGTTGATAAAAACTATTCATGCTAACTCCAGCAGCTGATGTTTGCAGTGCTCCATGTTATTCATCTTTGCAAAGATTGAACAGCAAAAATCCAGGATAACTGCAACTGAACGCTGTAATTTACAGTCAGAATTCTCTTTGCTCAAATGAAACTTGAAGGACATGGTTTGATAAAGATGCAAATGAAATATTTTTCAGTCACAAAGATGAAGTGATATTAAAATACTACAGTGACAATAATATATACATATAGTGCATATAGTCTGTAGTGTATATTATATTAGTCATATTTAATTTCTGTCCCAATCCCAGTATTAGTCCTGACTCTTCTCCATGTTTTACCTGGAACCAATCCCTTTCCCTGCAACCTGCTCCGCCCAGCTCCGCCCAGCTCCGCCCACACTCACCTGCTTCCTCTCTGTGTCATCACTCACTATATGAGCCAGAGCTCCTTCTCTACCAAGTCCTCCCTGAAAAAACTATCTCTATTGATTTTCCTCTGGCAGTCTCCCTCTGTTTGTACTGGTGGATTTCACCTGTGTTTGGAAGTTTGCTCCTCTTGGTTTCAGGTCAGTTGTTTCACCTGTCAGGTTTATGTGCTCTCTGCCTGAACAGTTTGCCTGTACCTGTCTGCATGACTATAAACTGTTCTGCTCTGTGACCATGAGCTAGCACCTACTCCTCTTCCTCTGCAGTGTCTTTGATTATCCTGAGATTATCCTCTTTACCTGTGTGCACTGTGTCAACCTCTTTTGGGGGCTTGGAGAGTAAACCTGCGTTTCTGTTTGTCTGCCTCTTAACTAAGATTATACTTACCTATACTGGCTAGTTTATCTTGCCACCTTAACTGAGCCACTAGTGTGTTGTTTATCACTATTAACGCACCACAACTACCTTGCCTTAGGTTCTGCATTTGGGGACTAAACATGACAATTTCTGGTTTGAGGTTTTACAGACAAGTACGTTAGTATGGTCTCAGTATGAGAGAAGTACTCTACAGATGTTTCTGTTTCACCTTGCTTCAGTAGGGTCTTCACCACCTCCAGGTGTCCTGCCTGAGCAGCGAGTGCCAATGGTGTGAGGCCATAGTGGCTGCGAGGGTCCGGTGTGGCTCCGGCCTCCAGCAGCAGAGACACCAGTGTAGCATTGCCCAGTCGTGAGGCCTCATGCAGGGGCCGGCGGCCGTGACAGCCTTCCTGGTTCACCCTGGAGCTCCGCAGCAGCAGCAGCTTCACCAGGTCAGTGTGGTTTGAACGGATCGCTGCAGAGAGACAGAATAATGCAGTAAATGAGCCTCAAAATGTAGATGTGCATATATGAACAGAATTTGTGATATCAAAAATATTTTGGAAGTCTAAGCAATTTAGTGTGTCATGAAGTCTTGTAACTTCCGGCACAATATTTGGTGTCATAGTAAAGAAGACGTTTTGTTTTGAGCATTTACACCTTAAAAATAACAGAAATGTAATTTTTCAATGGAAGATGAGCAGTGATGATGCAGGCCTGCAGGGGGGCTGTACTGTAAACTGAACCATGAAACAACAAACCTTTTCTTTGGTCACAACAGTAAAATGTTGGTCAGCGTACCTACAAACAGCGGTGAGTCCAGCTCGTGGTCCTGGCTGTCTGGATGGGCCCCATGTTTGAGGAGGAAGGAGGTGTTTTCTATCAGACCCTGTTCTACTGCCAGGAAGAGAGGAGTCTGACCACGAGGAGTACGACACTCCAGAGAGTCCAGGCCTGAAGCTATAGAACAGCATAGTCTGCTCTGCATCATTCATCACATGTCTGATTGTTTTAATGGGGCTGCATGTTGCTGTAAACTGTGTAGAATCTGTACAAAGCTGACACAAACCTTTGTATGTGAGTTCCAGGATGCTGTGGTTGCTCTGAGCTGCTGCTTCATGGAGAGGAATCCACCCCCTGTTGTCCATCTGTAAAAACCTGTCTCTTTGTTTGATGCACAGATTCTTCAACAGCTTCTCATTTCCTATAGGGATGTGTAGAAAGATAGCTAAAGCTCCTCTGTCCATACATATGTGTGGATATACATTACGTGTGTGTAGACTTGGCTAGCTTATCTGTGTCTATTATCTTGTAAATAAGATAAAGGGGAAACTCAGGTGTGTCTATTGAAGAACAAACTAGGGAAATAACCCACTGAGTCAACTTAACCACCACTAAATGTGTCATTAAGATGCTTAAGGAAAGCAGATAATGTACTTGCTTCACAGTGTAACATCGATTCTTTAACAGTACGTCCCAACAGAAGCACTGACTGCCCCTTCACCTTGTCTTATAGCTGTGAAGATCACGCTGCTGTCTGCACAGTCAGGCCCAGAGCTGTGAGGAAAGACCAACACTGTTACATCTTAAATACAACAAAACGAAAGTGAAAAGTCTTTTGATCTGATCAAATAAAGCCAGAAAAACTCAGGGCACTTCAACAGAACCCTGTTGTTAGCAGTATTTGGAGCCTTCATCTCCAACTAGACAAACTGCTGACTGTCAGACTGACCTCCTGCTGTCTTGTGTTGTGTCTTTGTGAGTTTCTTTCTGTTTGTTGCTCTCCAGCAGGCTCTGTTCAATCATGTACTGTGTAACTGCATCATCATCATCATCATCATCATCATCATCCATCCCAAATCTCTGAAACTCCATGATGTCCACATGAAAGGTTGTGAACCTGTTCAGAAGAGAGAGAAAACACTGAAGACATATTTCACTACACTTGTGTGTAATTGACAAGTCAAAGTGGACACAGTTCTGCAGCTTATCATGTAAAACACATGGTCACAAGTATGTTTGCATGTGATTCTGTTGCTCTAACAGCCTCCACTCTTCTTGTTTCAGGTTTTCCACATTACGTTGGAACGTGGCTGCAGGGATTTGCTCACATTCAATCACACAAGTGTAACTGAGGTCCAGCTCTGGCTCACAGTCGGCGTCAGTCTGAGTCCAGTTCATCCTAAAAGCCGCCAACGCCCTTTGGGGTTAGGGCTCTGTCCAGGCCATTCCAGTTCTTCTACACATAGTAGCAAAACTATTTCTTCATAGACTTCGCTTGTCATGGTGAAGCAGGTAAGGGTTTTATTACAAGTGGCTGACAGAAGGCAAGAATACACTATTATCTAATATTAATAATAAGCACCTTGTTTTCTTAGTAGCATCCTTCAGCCCTTTATTTAAGCTTTGTTTTAATATGCAAAGTTATACAGCAAATGCATTTGTAAGCCACTTTGACCATTTTTCATCAAAAACATTTGTTTTTATATTGAATGTTTTTTTTTTCCAATTACATATTGAAGACTTTGTTTCTTGCTCAACTTGTAGGAGCAGAAAAATATACATACATATATATCCAGTGCTCAAAGCTGACTTTCCTCAATATGAAACCATAATATTTTGTAATAATTAAACTGCAGTTTCAATGTTAAACTCTTAAAAATATATATTTGTTCTAAACTGGTTAGCAACAGATGAGCTCACTTGGGCTTTTACCTTGTGGTTTTGCGTTGTTTTGGTTCCCACTGCTCGGCCGTGAAGTCTCTGTAAATTAATAGAGGAACTGTTGTTGTTACTGAAGATGACAGGAGGAGTAGACGTCTGTGACCTGTGACAGAAACCAGAGCTGTATGTCGACGTGGGTTCTAGCAATGAACCCAGAGTTTAAACAGCACAGGCTGCCTGGCTGCAAATACAAACATGTCAATTCCACACTAACATGCCTACCTTAGAGAAGTGTCATAATAACTCCATAGGAAAAAGTTTGGGTTCATGTGAGATATCTATGTTTCAGCTGTTAGGCTACATGGCTCTGGCTATGGGGGAGCAGGGATCTGACACCTATTACTATATTTACCTCCTCCTGAGTTTATGCAGTGACATGACCAACCATCCGTGTGACACTGCAGAATGGTCCATGGCCAGATTAAGTTGCTGGGGGACAACAACTCAGGTCTGGTCTTCTGTTGACCCCACACCTCTACCTGATTTATTGTCTCCTGTGTAGTGTGTAAGTTTCCTGCTGTTTTAAAATTTTTCATTAAATACAACACATATTTGTCATCACACAGCAATTTCATTGCTTGTTAAGACACCAACAACCACCACAAGGAGTAATCGCCCCAGTTTCTGATATTTTCATAATTAATTTGGATATGCACCAAATGAGCAAATTTTGGCAGTAGGCTACTACAAACACTCTTAAATGAGGGGCCTGTGCAGTTGTGGGACAGTTGCCCACTTTGTTTGCCAACATCAAGAGAGGCAGGTTTAACTTAACTAAAGGGAGAGGAAAACACACTACACTCTATTTGTTTTTTACATTAAGAGTTTAATACAGTAAATGGATCATGTGTTTCTATGAATAAAACCAATTCTATTCCACACCAGGACACCTGACCTCTGTATCAGGTAACGGACAAGCAGTTTTATTTTCTATATTCAGTTCAAATCAGGCTGCTTCCACATGTCAAAGTGTCCTGGGCACAACACTGAACCCTAGGTACTGGGCCAGCACCTTGCATGGTATCTGGCTCCCTACGGTGTTGGAGTGGGTGTAGTCCACTTAGTTCATTAAAAATTAACAGCTGATCTTGCAGGACTTTAAAGCATCCATATTTCACAAGTACATGGAGTATTGAACTCTTACACCTGAGACCCAAGAAACTTTCAGCAGTCTAACCCAAATTTAAAACAAAGTATTATAGCCCAACATGGAAATCAATTTTCAACATTCATGGTTTTAAATACGATGGGAAATCAGAAAATTTTGCAATAATCAACAATGAAAACACAAAACAACCAGACTGTATTTGAAAACATGTTGCTTTTATTTTATGCCTGTTTATTGTTTATGACCTGGGTCTCTCCTTTTTGCCTTTGTAGAGTGCCAGCAGTGAGACATTGGCCACTTTCACCACCTTGAAACGAACTCCAGGAATGTCACCGACGGCATGACCTTTACGTCCAAAACCTGCAACCAGAACCTCATCGTTCTCCTGCAGGAAGCACAGGAGAATAGAAGGTAAGTGACAAAACAATGTCACCAACAACCAAAACTATCTCCTACGTATTTCACAGCTAAATGTCATACTGAGGACGTCACATAAATTTGATGTCATCAACTTCACTGTACTGCGCGTTTAAGTGTTATTCAAAAATGTATGCAGCTGTCACGTTTACCTCGATGAAGTTGAGGCAACCGTCATTGGGGACGAAGGCGGTGATCTTCTTGCCGTTCTTGATGAGCTGAACTCTCACACATTTCCTGATGGCAGAGTTAGGCTGCTTAGCCTCCACTCCTCTGCAGAGGGAAAACACAACATTCAAACTAAACCATAAAATAACTGAAACTAGGTTTAAGATTCACATGGATCTGTCCTGCAGATAACCCCCCTCTGCACTGCAAATTGTAATTTATATTTTACACCTGTCGCTGCTCATTATGGACTTTCCCTTAATTATCTGGTTTTATCCAGGGTGTAATACCAGCAGCAAATCAGCTTAATGAAAATCAATATGACTGATAGTTACTGAAAACATGAAATCTTTATTATGACTGCATCCAACAGAAGAATCTGAGGTCTCTCTGCCAGAAACTAACTTTCAGCGACTACAGTTTGATGGATCTAACGGTACTCACACTTTCTCGAGGACGATTCCCTTGGCGTGAGAGGCTCCTCCAAAGGGGTTAGCCTTCAGGGCAGTGCCCAGATGGGCCTTCTTGTACTGTTTATCGTGCCATTTCTGCTCACGGCGATGGTTACGGAGCTTCCTGGCTGTACGCAGACCACGACACTTTCCTGGAAGACAAAGACCAGCAGCAAATAAAGTTGGAGCCAATGCAGGGATGCTCTCACCTTTAATTCAAGTTAGACTGAAAATAAAGTGTTCCTGACACATTTTACTGATGAGTTATGCAAAATAATTAAAACATCATTAATCAGCTTCTCCACTGTATCTGCATGCACTTCAGGTTACTGTCAGCTTTCTACAATAATGTTTCTTTAACATAGACTGTGTGAAACTAGTACTCAGACTAGAGTAGGTACTCTCTCCAGCTTTAGATCGTAAAATATCATTACCGTTTAGTCGCTGTAACCAAGTGTTTTGCCACCTAACTTGACTGTTAATACGCCAAACAAATGTGACACTGAATGTGTTTTAACGCATCTTCCCAAAACTCACATTACGACAAACGTACTGAGCCGAGTTGCTTAGCATTAGCCGAGTGGCGCTAACACAAGGCTAACGAACATGACGAAGACAAACACTACACACAAACCAGGCGATTCGTTTCGGATCAGTTTAATTCAATCCTAGAATTTAAACTGTAACAATATAAATGGACCAGGAACCTGAGCTATGCTAGGCTAACTATGCTATCACACCGCTTGTTTCAGACATATTATGGCCGCTCCACGTTGCGATGAAAATGAGCCCTAAAACTGACACTTTTAATTGACTGTGGAGTTTTTTTTCCTCATAGACGCATCAAAAACTCATTTGTAAGATATTTATATAACACATCGATATGAAATTTTAGGGTAGTGAACAGAATTATTGAGTATTTAATGAGAAGTTTGAGCCGTACCCATGTTTGCAGAAGCGAGTCTGGGATGGAAAGGAAGGAACCAGCATGCACCGCGGCAAAGTCTCCTCTGAGGACCCCCAGCGGGTGTGGCTACACAACCTGCCTGACTAAAATGGATAATGATTGAAATGATTAAGTTACATCACATTAGTCTGGATTACATTTAGTAAGGCACACTGACATCGAGTGAATTCTATATGCATAAATGTTTTTTATTACATAAATGATAATAATATGTCGGTATATACATAACTTTTGAAAATGTATTGTGACATTGTACTAACAGGTAACCTTTAAATATATATATGATTTTTTTTAGAGCGATAATAACTTACACCATGTTACAGGAAACTAAACAATGAATATGTTATTGTGCACTGCCATACTTCGTCAGCAGTGACATTCAACAATAAATTATATAATTAGTGAGATAAATACATAAGTGTTGCAGTTCTGTCTTGTTTTTCTCTGAGAAAAATGGTGCTTGTCCCTAATATAATGGTCATTAATAAAGGTTAAACCGTTTTAGTCTTATGTACAATCTCAGAATTTCACATCAAACCTAAGTTGTCTTCAGAGCAGTAGTAAGAAAGAACAAGAAGCAGGCTTTTATACCTTCTGTCTCCGTCCTATTGGACAGGAGATGACAGTCAAATCTTATTATTCCTAATGGGTGATTTAAAAAAAAATTGTATCTCTCTCCCTCCAGTTTCTGGAGGACCCAACTTCTTGAATTTCTTCAACAACTTATTTCCTCCTCGTTGTTTGTTGGTTATGCTCTCAGTCCTCTTGTCTTACTCTGATCTATGGCTATATCACCAAACATCTTCCCTTATTCACTGTTAAGGGGTACAGACCACAAAAAGCTCCTACTCTATAAGGTCTATTCTTCTCCAGGTTCAGAAGGTCATACTGTGCTAAACTTTTCCATCAAGTACATTACAACTCAGTAGTACATTGGCTCTGACAGTCACATATAGTTTTCTGATAAGTGCATGAAAAACATACATTTAATGGTTATGCATAAGGTTACACATGGTAGTTCCATGACTACATATAAATTAGTACAGTGATGAGTGTCTAGCTTTTATAGGGTGACTATAAATTTCCCTGCAGTCCAGTATCTTGCAAAATGTCCTGTCATGTCTGGATAATGCTACAAGAACAAATATGTAGGCTAATGGACAACTTTGTGTCTGAATGAGAAAAAATCATCAGTGAGATAAAGTCATGTGTCCTGTGCTTTGTCAGGGGAAGCATCATTCTGCCATTTAATCTGCTGAAACTACATTTGCTTTGACTGGCCTGACCTAAAAATTAGAAAATATGGGAACAATAACAGTCTTTAACCAGTGGGTGGGTCTCTATGTCCTGTCTTGATTGGCTATTCAGAAATCTGTTGGGGGTTTAAAGCAGTGGGCTGATTAAAGTAGATTATGAGGGGGGGGTGGTTGCGTGTGCCACAGCAATGGCTTCAACGTGGAAAAGTTGCAGCATCCTCCTCTTCCTCCATCTGCAGACATCCCCCTGGCTCCACAAACAACCAGCCCACAGGTAAGTGGAGGGAGAGAGATGTAGAGTAGATGTAGAGTAGTCAGTCTTACCTTGATTCATTTTTCTACCAAAGAATTATAAAAATGTATTTGTTCCTGTTCCTTCATTTTGTGCATTTTCTGTTTTCACTGTGAAATATTACAATCTTGAGTTTTGAAAAAGCAAAACATTTGAAGGTATATTTATGATGTTTTACAAAAAAATATATTGAGTGTAGTGGCAAAAAGCACTTGGAGGCAAATCTCAGGTTAAAGGATGGCAAATTTAATAGGCAAAGCAACAGAGTCATAACAGAGCAGATGGTCTGCAGAACGGGTCAATACCGATTGACCACAAGCACAGAAAATGATCAGCTGTTATACCAGTTGAACAGCATTAATTTACACATCAGTCACTCACATGTACATCATGCCGGCAGGATGGCATACGTAATACAATCAGCATCTCTATGACTTTCAGTCTGCTTCCTAATGAATACAAAGCCGTGTCAAAAGTCTTCACAATCCCACTTTCAACTGTCAGTGTCGGTTGCAGGACAGAAAGTCAAAACACAACACACAAAGTTTTTCTTTATTGTAAAGAGCTGGTTTTAGTTGCCTAACCATAAGTCTTCCATAAGTTATTACCCTTATTAGTCCCACCAAGGTGGAAATTGCATTACCACCCAGTGCACACACACAGCAGTGAACACACACCATGAACACACACCCGAACCGTGTATTTGGAATACCATGATCTTCCTATAACTTCTATCATATTAAGTTTTGCACAATTGTTCTTGTCCGACAATAGTGTCGCCACAAAAACAACTCCATTAGGATCATAATGTTGCTTTGTGTCAGTGTATGATCAGGCAGCTCTTTGAGTTGTCCCATTATTTTATTGTGCAGCTGCTGCTGCTAAAGGAGGGAGAAGCTGCAAAATCTCCTCCTGGCTGAGAGCCACCCCATCCATCATGACCTGCCTGTGTGTGTGTGTGCTCATGATTATATAATCACTGCAACCCCCAATCCACTGTCCTGAGCTAAACCTGTTTTTGGCTGGAGGGAGTCGATGAATCAGGCAGGATTTGACAACTTTGTGTCTGTCGTTGAACAAGGAACATTCATATATTTGGTATGTGCTACACATCCAGAGAGCTTTTTTTAGACAGAGGTTCAGTGTTAATCATGTGGATTAGATTATCTATGGCGGCACAAGTTTGGCTGAGTGTTTTACACTGAATCAGAGTGAATCACTGTCCTTCCCTGCTCAGTGGAGGTGCAGCATTTTGTTTTGACTGTGAACAAAGATACATCGATATAATTAAGCTTTTCCCTGTGAAACAACACAAAACAACTTAAACTTGAGTGTGGAAGAAGGACGTAGTTATTTTATTATACTACACTATAAAAGCGTTACCTTAAAAACAGAAGTCCACCCATGCAGTAAATGTTAGTGGTAATATAGTCAGGTTTATTTTTCCCTCCACTATAAAATGCATAAAATATTTCACACTAAGTTTGAGCTAATAATTAGTCAGAATTAGAAACTAAGTATGAGCTGTATTTTTGTGAAGATGAAATAGTTGAAAATCCAGTAAATGACGAAATTCTCAGTAGCAGTGTAGTATTACATCTTACACTTTTATTTACAATGTTAATTTTCTTTTGATTGTATCAGGGAAATACTGACTCTGTTTGCAATATTCTTTTTATAGCTAAAGTATTTTTAACAACAACAAATTAAGATTGGAATAAACAAATAAATCATAAAGTCACAAAAAGAACGAATCTAAAAACAACCCAGGTTTAGTCCCTGATTATTTATTGATCCTCCCATCTCTTCTGTTTACAGTGCTGCTGTCTCTACAGACCAGAGTAAGTATCTATCTATGTCTATCTATCTATCTATCTATCGATCGATCTATCTGTCTATCTATCTATGAAAAGGTGAAAGGGGGAAGGATATGAGATGTGGAAGGTGGAAAGGAGGACGTATATTTGACTCAACAAAAGTATAACCAGCCATTTTTCATAATGTTCCTTCTATACTGTGATCAACAATAGTATGAAGGTATAGATGAGCTCATCTGCTAAATGAAATAAGTGCACAAATGACAAAAGCAACCATAAGTAGATGCAGCAGCAAAGACACAACCAGCAGACACTGTGATGTCATACACAAGCAAATCAGTAAGGAAATAATAAAAATATTGAAATAGATGCAATAGGTATGTTAACCTGACGTGCAGGTGAAATAATGGCTAAATTATTAACTGCATTCATAAAGTATAACCTGGTGTCATATGTGATTTATCTTACAAAGAGAATCCATCATGTTTTTGACTCTGCAGATGTAGAGATGAGGTGGAGTGATGGAGGGATGTGGACTGAGGACAGTTTGGTACTTACAGACGAACAGATCAGACAACTGCAGGTATGAAGGTCAAAATATACTGTTAATAATTTTTCACATCAAGATCTTAAAGAGCATCACAAGTCCTGCATTCAAAATAGTACATTTTTAAAGTGCACAGATGTGTACAGCTGTGTTCGGAGGCTTGGACAATCATTGTTCAGGCACATGGTGGCTGACCACCATCCTAAGACACTTTACTTTGGTTTTTCTTTTTCATTCGCCATCTTATAAATATCAGTTTTTGAATGAATGAATAGTGTTTCACTCTGTGTGTCTTTAGCTTTCTGTTCAGTCTCCAGATGTTTCACGGAGGAAGTTACTTCAGATACCAGGAGCTGCAGTTCCTTTCCCTCCACTCAAGGTGGCGTATTCTTCAGACAATTACAGCTGAAGGAAATAAAACCCACTACACATCACATTTCACACAGTGTGAGGGTTTGTGCAGAATGTTTAACGTCACATAGAGAATACACACATCCTTCAATTCAATTCAGTTTATTTGTATAGCACCAAATCACAAGACAATCATCTCAAGGCACTTTACATAGAAACAAAACAGGTCCCTGCTTAAATCTCTGAAGGTTGTTTTGAAATCTCACTGCTTTGACATGACAAACCCTGTTCAGGCAGCTGTAAACTGATGGTACAAAAACAACATTATGATTACAATACATATACTACATACTTGCTTGCCTCCTTGAGTATGAAAACTTCATTTTGGATCTTTATTTTATGGATCCCAGGTGCTGCCCTAACACTACTGTGTGCCCAGCAGGTGCTGTCTAACGGGGAGCTGTGCGTCCTGTTTCAGGCCCGGAAACTGTCCGTGCGCTTCGAGAAGCAGAAACAGCTGGACCTGACGGAGCGAGTCTTCTCTCCTCATAATCCTGTCGACACCAGTCAGTCTGTCTGCCGCCACGACAGGGCCACGTATGTTTACCTGTCTGTTTGCCCGTGTGATTGATGAACACAAGCCCAGAGATGGAAACGTATGGATGGTTTGAAAAATGTACACAAGTACTAATTCAAAATAATACATGAGGATCTTAACCCTTGAAAGACACGGTTGCTACTTTGTGTTTTAGTCTGTGCTGGTCTGTAACTGCCTTGAGTCTTCTAAAACTCATTTTAGTGCCACTATGAAAAACCACATGACACAGAATTGTTTCAGATTTGATTTTGATCTGTACCATGTTTGTGCCTCTGTAGTGTTGGCTTAGTTTCTCTTATATTCATTTTGGCTTGTGCTTACAAAACTTAGAGTTGCCTTTCAAAAGAGACCGGGGTTCTGAATAAAACAACAAAAAGGGTTTAAAAGCAGCAACATTTCTTATCTTTGGTACATTATGTTTAGCAGCTTACCAGCTTTATCAACATTAAAGTGATGAACACAATACTGCATCAATAATTATAACCCAATAACACAATTATATTAAAATATTGCATTCAAGAGAAAAGTAACATTTAATGGAATTATTTTTACTTTTGATGTTTTATGTAAATTTGTCACGTTAGATGTTGTATCAGTATTAATATAATAATATGAGACACTAAATAAGAAATCATGACTACATGCAGTACGTTCACTTCAACAGGGCCAAAGAGATTTGTCCAAGGAAGGATGCTGATGAAAAACAGCATCCAAAGTCACTGACCCTCTGTCTATTGTCACAGGCTCGTCATGAGGTTTGGAGATGTGGATGATTTGAGAGGCCTGTCCATCAGGTTAGCCACACACCTGCCAGCCCTCCACTAAAATGAAAAGTAGAATGTTAATAAGGTCAAATATGATCAAATCAAATTAGAGCTATACATGAAAACACTGAATGTTTAACTTCAGTCTAACAAGTGTATTGAACACATATAAAACCTTTGCAAAGCTAATCTTTGAACATTGTGCCACCTTACATCCATGTTTGCAGTTAGCAGTCTTCTTCTTCCCCACTGTTTTCAGCTCAGTTGTATTTCCTAGTGCATGACTTCCACCTATTTATCAGAGGAATAATGCGACACCACCTACACTATGTCACCTGCATGCATGTGTATGAACAAGACAAAAACACAAAGACACAAACAGAAGAATCTAAAATGGTTTAAACTGCAGCTGTAAGTTCTTTGTGTCACATGAAGAAATGAAGACAGAGCTATTCCACTTGTTTTCTGAAGATGTGATTTTATTTCATTACACTTTCAAAACTCATGAGGTGACTGAACTAACTATTCAACTTAAGTCCAGTCATCTCATTTTTTTAAGGTGAGCCAGTTTATAATGATTTATAATGCAAAGTATATTGGTTGGATAGGACCTTCAACCACTAGTGAGAATAAAGGTGAAGTTTATGTGTGTTCTCCTGTCCTCTCGTTCCTCTGGTGGCCAGTCTGCAGCTGTCCAACACTTTCTACGAGTCTTCCAGTCAGTGGTGGTTCTCGATGAACAGTGTGTCTCTGCTCTACAACACCTCTGAAGAAGCCGTGTTCGATGCCAGCGAAGTGTACGCTCCAGCCTCCTCATCCTACCACTGCTCCCATGTCAGCAACCTGCGGCGCTACAGCGCGCTGCTGCTGCCCAGCACCAACACCGCCCGCCACTGGACCATCACCTTTACTGACTTCCGGGTACATGTCTGTTTATCAGCTGGTTCTGATGTTCACTCCATTCCGTCACTCGTTACCACTTGTTGTCCTGACAACCCAACAGGCTCAGAATTTAAACACCTGGACCACCAGGAACCAGCTGAAATACAGACGTTCACTTGTTCTCAAGCAGACTTCAAGATCTGGTCTACATGGACTTCAATGATTAATGGATCTGATACATGATCGTATCATTCTTTATGTGCTGCTGATTTCATTGCTACTGCTGAAGTGATCAATAATACACTGCCTATTAATGACATCACATGTCAAATGTATTGACTAGATCAGTCTGTTTAAACCTGATTGCCATTATTTGACAATGACAATGATTCTTTTCAGAATAGTGGTGACCCATCAATTCTTGCATTGGCCTTATGAAAACCAGACTTATTTGCTCCTGGATTTAAACTGTTATTCTCTTCTTTTGCACTTTTAGCTGAGGAGAGGAGAACTTCTTCCATAGTATAACCTTAATAATTTTCAACTTGTCTCTGCCCCCTCCTCAGATTCAGGCTTTCAACATCCGTACTGGTAAATTTTCCCCTGCCAGCGGCTGCACCACCTTCCTGACGCCAGCCATCCTGATGGGCCTCATCACATCCCTCATCCTGCTGCTGGTCCTGGCCTACGCTTTGCACATGGTCATCCACCTAAAAGACATTGAGCATGATGACGAACACAAGGCCGATGTTTCCTTCCCCCAAAACCCAGAACAGTCTGAACCCTACTGTTTGGGAAATATCTCTGAGAAAAACACTCTGTAGCAGAAAGAGGATAAGTGTATATAATTTCTATATTCCTCTAGCTTTTTTAAAGCATTTCTCATATTGTTTTCTTTTCCTCGTAAGATTTATGTTTATGTTGAGTGCCCGTAATTTCCCAGTTTGGGATGAATAAAGTATTTCTATCGATCCATCCATCCATCCATCCATCCATCCATCCATCCATCCATCCATCTATCCATCTATCTATCTATCTCCTACACCTGCACAAAGAAATACAGACAGCACCAGACGTCTGCTGTGATGGTACTTTCATTATTTGATATTTCTAATATCTTAAGTATTTTGTAATTAGTGAATTTCTGTATTTTTCTTTATAACAATTTTAATAAAAATGTGTATTTTGTTTAGTTCCTTTTCCTTCTGAATTGGTTGTGCTTGCTAATTTTCCTTTGCTGTTTTAAGGAGACTATTGCAGACTCTTTCTTAGATGCAGGACCAGACTGGATCACAAAGCAGCGTCTGACTGTGTTTGCCTCCCTGGTTTGTTGGCCCCATCATGTGCATTTAAGTGGAAAAGATTATTCATTTCAGATAAAAGATTTTGTTTTAATATCTGCAAATACAGATTTCAACAGGTCAACTGAAAACATAGGCAGGATTTAGATAAATGTGATGAATAATGGATGGATGAATAATATTTTGTAATACTAACCTGGACATTAAAAATATATGAAATCACTTCCAGGCTTAAATAATACATAACTGAACCATATACAATATTTGATTTAGCTATATGGATTTATTTGGATTGTGGATTTATTTAATGTTAACAGTGCTGTACATTTGCTGAGGCAGTAAACTTAAGTACAATTTTGAGGGATTTGTACCATTTTTATTAAAACTAGCTCCACCTCAGCTGGCTAAAAGAGTAAAATGCTCCCAATGTGTTGTTGCCTCAATATTATCAATCTCAAATGTTTTCTGTGATAATTTGTCAGTGACTTGTCATTTAACGTAGTTTGCGTTAAATATATATATTTTCCTGTATTTGTACTTTGACTTCAAGTCTTAATACTTTTTGTTTACAGTGTAATAAATTGACGGGTGTAGTTTTGATTCTGTCCTGTGGGGGCAGTGCTACGTGTAGAAGCGCTCAAGCTGTCACATTATGTCATAGAAGAAGGAGAAAAACAAGAAGAAGAAGAAGAATGGCAGCGCTGCCTGCTAGCTAATGTGGCCTCTCGTGTAAAAGTAAACTGCACGTTATTTAAAGTAGTGATTTTATTACTGACGTCCATGAGCTGTTTAGGTTTTAACCAGATTGAAGCCGTAATTCTTGCAGGTGTAACGTCACTTCATGTTTAGTCAGCTCCCCGCGGCTCTCACCCGGATCCCCCGCCGCCTGTTCTCTTTCTCACCGCGGACTTTAACCGGAGCCTGTCGCCTCCTCGGCAGGATGGAGACGGCCGTGGTGAGGTGTCTCCCCGGGGAGCCCAAACTCACTATCTCCTTCTGTCTGGACGGCTCCCACAAACACATGCTGCGGGACCAGGACGAGCCGCTGGGGAGGGTCCTGGCCCGGATCTCCAACGGCGTCGCCAAGAGCCAAGACAAAGCGAAAAAGTCGAAGAAGAACAGGGGGCAGCAGCCGTGTGAAGCCCCGGAGCCCACCGTGGTGAAGCTGTTCTACGACGGGGACGAGGTGGCCGAGACGGTGCTGAACTCGGAGGCGTGGCGGGACGGATCCGTGCTGCAGGTGGGAGCCGTGAAATACTCGGTGCACCGGAACGCCCCCTCCTTCACCACCGCCGAGCTCCCAGTGTCCCTGCTGGCCGGGTTCCCCGTCTGCCCCAGACTGGAAATAGAGTTTGGGGACCTCCAAGACTGCGAGTTTACATGGTACAAAGAAAATGCCCCAAACACGAGGTAGTTACACGGTCAACATGACACAGACTAATACTTTGCAGTATTATTCCTTCATCTTCAAAACAGGACAAAAGCACAGATAACTTGCCCTGATCGATCCGAGGGTTAATGTCTTTAACCTACACTGGTGGTGGTGGAACAGACTCTAATCTGACTGTTCTGCTGCCTGAAGGGTTAAAGGGCTGGAGACTGGACTTGAAGGTTCATAGTTTTGTTACTACACAGCTCTGGAGGAAAATACACATCAACATCACATGCGTACATCCCAGGTTTTCCTTCTGTGTGTGGATGTGGACTATAAAGGTCAGGGCTAGTCAGTCAGCATCATTTCAGATAATGATTCTTTATCATGGCCAGGAGCAAAGATGATGATCTTAGTGTGTACACGTTATAATTTAATACAGGGGTTACACACGTTACAGCTGTGTCCTTCAGGCTGTTCTTAAGATATACTGTTTGTAAATGTGTTTTATTAACAACATGTGAATTGTTTCCCATGACAGAAAGATGGATGGGCCAAGTAAACCAACTGCAGATTTAAGCTAATTTAGATGAAGAGGTTATGGGACACCCAGCTTTGTTTTTTGTTCTTGTGCTAGATATGAAGCTGATGGGGAAAGTCTGGGTCAGGATGCAGGTTGGACTCAGGTAGGAAGTGGTAGAGTCCATGTCCCATCCAATCAGGACATCGGCTGCCGGCTCAAACTGCGCTGCACACCCAAAGATGGAAGTCGCAGCGGACTGGCCAAGGAGCTGGTCTCTGTGGGAGCCGTGGAGGCTGGACCAGGCGTGTGCACATTTGACAACAGGCACGCATACACTGTCAAACAAGTGGAGTGGCCAAGTGTGAGGGTGGTGTCATACAACATCCTCGCCGATATCTACGCCCAGACAGAGCTGTCCAAGACGGTGCTTTACCCGTACTGCGCCCCCTATGCCCTGGAGCTGGACTACAGGCAGAACCTGATCAAGAAGGAGCTGGCTGGATACAACGCTGACATCATCTGTCTGCAAGAAGTTGACAAAGGTAATCAGCTGATGAGAATTTTAGCTCAAAAAGTTGATCTTCACCTTTTTATGCTGGTAGACATGACTCTGCTTTCTGACTCATGTTCTGTGGATCCCTTAGGGGTGTTTGTGGACAGTCTCACTCCCGCTCTGGATGCCTTCGGTCTGGACGGTGTTTTCAAAATCAAAGAGAAGCAACATGAAGGACTGGCCACGTTCTACCGCAGGTCAGGTCTGCCGCCCGCCAGAATCTGAAGAGGCAATCTTTCACGTTGTGTTTGTCAGACACACAGAGTCTGGAACCTTAGTGGAGATGTTGGTAGGACAGGATATTGTTTGAAATTATTTGAAGCCTGGTAGGTTTGGGTAACATGATATCAGTCATCACAGATTTTGCAGTATGGTTAAACATTTCTGGGTGCATCAGTCCATTGTAATTAATGATACATTATATCAGTGACCAGGACTCATTTCTGAAAATCAGTGTGAAGTAGTGCCTTGATTTGTTTTTAATAACCTTAGTTTGTAGTTACTTTATTTGCTGCAGCTTCTCATATAATCTCAAGATTACATGGACTATCTAAAATGGGCTAAACATTCAAATACAAACAAAAAACCAAATCATGTTGTCTTTTTAGGTCAAGGTTTCGACTGCTGAGCCGTCATGACATCGCTCTGAGTGAGGCGTTGACCTCTGACCCCAACCATTCTGAGCTCCTGGAGAGAGTTTCTGCCAACAGCGTCCTGAAGGAGAGGATACTGAAGAGGTCCACGGCCCTGCAGGTACTGCTGTTCACCTGCAGTAGCGGCTGACGAACTATTCCATGTTTGTCTTGTGCTTTGTCTCCAACATAATCATCTTAGACAGACTGAATATTTTAGCTAGTAACTAATTTAAATAAAACATCATTCAAACTTTAATGGACTAAATATAAAACTTTTCCTAGTTTGGTTTGTGGCTAATCAAAGATTTCTTATCTGGTTGGACTTGGCCACAGCCCTGCATGTAGTCAGTATGTTGTAGAAAATACTCAGCAGTAACATGAAATACAAAAGTCTGTGGTTAACAGGTTACAGTGCAACATTTACAGTGTGGTGGATCAAACTGGAAAAAATAAGTAACAAATCTCCACCAAGCTTTATAATGGACAGTATGATTATCCACATGAATCACTTGTTTCTCTGCAGGTCAGTGTGCTCGAGGACCTGAATAAACCTGGCAGGATGGTCTGTGTGGCCAACACTCACCTGTACTGGCACCCGAAAGGTAAAACAATTCATTGTTGATATGAACACACCTGATGTCAGAGAGCAGAGTGATGATCTGTACCTTTAATCTCAGGACAAGCTTCTAAAACTCAATTTGTTTGCTCTGAAGGAGGGAATGTTCGCTTGGTACAGATGGGCGTGGCTCTGAAGCACCTGAATCATGTGATCAGTGAAGTTGTACCTGGAGCCCCTCTGGTCTTTTGTGGTGACTTCAACTCCTCCCCTGACTCAGGTAAGAGACTTCAACCTACACGTTCGTCCAGTAGAAGCAGTGGTGTCTGGACACTTGGAGCAGATGTTACTTTGTAAGTGCGAATCCTGTTTGTGTGTCTGCTCCTCTTGTCTCAGGTGTGTTTCAGCTGCTCAGTGAGGCTGTGGTTCCCCAGCAGCATGAAGACTGGAGCAGCTCAGGGCCAGAGGAGTCCTGCAGTATGGAGCTGGTCTCTGCCTTCCCTCCTTTGCAGAGTGCCTGCGGCCAGCCGGCCTATACCAACTATGTGGGAGGATTTCATGGCTGCCTTGACTACATCTTCATACATCCTGACAGCATGCAGGTACTATTACTGCTGCAAATGCAACTTGTCCAACTGCAAAACTACTATACTGCTACAGCTAATGGTACTGACAATACTTCTACTACATTACTATGTTGGTCAGTAAGGTGGTTGATCTCAAACTGCAGAATTTGGAAGTTTGAAATTAATAAATCTTAAATCCTTAGTCACAGTTGATGTGGTAAAAGTGGAGTTATGTTGATGCTGTGTCTTTGATTAAGCAACGAATGTGCTCTCTGTGTTTGCAGGTGGAGCAGGTGATTCCTCTGCCCACCCATCAGGAGGTCACCACCCACGAGGCCTTGCCCAGTGTGGCTCACCCCTCTGACCACATTGCCCTGGTCTGTGACCTGCGCTGGAACCCCTGACCTCTGACCTCCAGCCACCTCGACCTGGAGAAATACATTCTGACTTTAGCTTGCTTTACACGTGAATGAGGTCCGAGCATGGCACCGTAACTTCCAGGGTTACTGGATATCAGTAAAAATCAATATGAACAGTACCATATGAAAAGATGTTGTGCTTAAGTTTTTATCATATTATTTACAGTCCTTTAAGTAATAATTTTTCATCACTGATATTCAGTGTTGGATGTCACTTTTAAAAAGGTAGCATTGTTATGTTACTGCTGGTTCTTCCTCTTCCTCTTAAAGGAACATTATAACATATTTTAGACTGTGGACTCTTGTTTGCTTCAATACTATGATATGGTTGATGAATAAATATTAACATTTTAATATAAGTATTTATTGTTACTATTTCATAGCCAAACAAGGTGATCAGTAATAGTAATATTTATTTTTAATAAAGTCTGAGTCTATAGCAACATCCAAACAGAAGTCAGATTTATTGTGCAGTCTTTGAAATGTTGATATTTCCAACAACACTAAAAGGCAGCACAGAGGACGGGACATTCTCAATGGAAATGTTGACTGTGGTGTTAGGTCAGTTAGTTGGGTCAATTTCAAAGTACCTATCTCTGGACAGAATATTTACTTGGGGCACATCTCATAATCCCATGGGAGTCATTTCATATCAGGAAATAAAAGAGATGTAAGATGTTGGAAATTACAAAAATAAATATACAATAAGTCAAAATAGTCACTTATAAAGTCAAATATGAGATATTGTATCCAGGCAGGTTCTCCACGGTGCTGGAACAACCTACTTAAAGTACCTTGAGAACAACTGGTACTGTGTTAAAGGTCAAAGGCGAATCATACCAAATATTAACATTTTTTTTTCCTTTTTACTGCACTTTTTATGCAAGGTAAATAAAAAACAAATCATTGCATGAGTTCTGAAAACATAAGTCACCGTTTTGACGTAGTGCCTAATTTAGACCGATTATCTGTTTATAAGTTTAATATTTCCAAAAACACTTAAAGGCAACATAAGACGAGAGTAGTGTCTTTGTGTATAAGATGTTATTCTAACAGAATCTAACCTAAAAGCAGGTAAATAAGTTGTTTTGAATATATTATCGTGCTGGGATTTTCATTTTAAATCCTCCATCGTGTGTAAATATAAGAACACTCGCCTTCCATCGCCACGCTGTTTTTCTCTGATTGGTTAAAAGTGGCCAGGGGGCGGTGACGGACTCTTTGGGACATACCATTGTGTCGTATGCTAGGAGTGCAGAGAAAAGTTTAAATATATACAAAGGAATATGTGCGACAGCCTTGACTCCTTGGTTATTTTCCACCAAGATAAAAAGATTAAACGCCACTCTCGGATAAATGTCTTTTAACTTAGCAACATTTGAGTTTTTCCACTTAGGGCTGCATTAGATCTGCACACCCCCGAGCCAGTGACAGCAGTGAGCCGCAGCTAACAAGTTCTCCAAAATCAGACAGCAATACCGGAAACTAAATGTTTTGACTTTTTGAAACAATCTATTTGTTTTTTCCCTGAAGGTTAACGTTCCCGAGAACTCTATTCAAATACAATACTCCAATTGCTGGATTTCAATAGATCTTAATAATACATATTAAGATGTTTTAACTACAATAAGAGAATGAAAATGTTACAACGATTGAGCTAAAATGTTTTATTTTGAAGTGACACAGCGGATGTTATTTGTCATGTGATGTCGGACTTGACGCTGTACGGCTCATGCGGAAACCAAACAATAAATTCAGATTTGAACGATATTACGTGTCATTCCCAGAGTTTCACTGAGACAAATCTCCTGAGGACTTTTGGTGAATAAACCCTTGTAAGTTTTCACACTTTGCGCTCTTGCTTTCGCACAAACTGAAGACACGAGCAACATGCTAACTAGTTAACAGACAGCCTGTAGAAACTGTTGTGAATTAGTTAAGTTAGCTCGCTTAGCTAACTTAGCTAGCAACAATCAGTGTTAGTTCATTTGTGTCCGAGTTTAAAACACGAGTTGAATGTGTGTTTCAGGCTTAAACATGTGACTGTTCATACATTAGTGCTGCTAAGTTAGCTGCTGGTGTTGTGCTGACATTAGTGGCGGTTTGAGTTTCTCTCCCAATGTGTTGCTGTTGTGTCACCTCTGTATGTTGTTATTCTACACACTTTACAGAAACTACAATAAAACAAGTAAACTACAGTCAGACCTCTTTAAACAATCAATGAACACCATGAGTAACATCCTGCCTGTGGTGAATGAGCAAGACACAGTTTCACATCTGTTTTGTAATCTTTCTTTTTAATGAGTCAGACAGATAAAGAAAGATGTACCATTTATTTCTCTTATTTTCTATTAAATCATTAAATTCACGTGGAGCACAAAACTATTGTAATGTTAAAAAACATATGCTCATTATGTGAATTAAATGATTAGTTGATTGAACTGTCCTCTCTCCTTTTCAGGCTGGTTGTGGTTTTGTTACTGATGAGCTGTGCTTGTCCTGGTTCTTTACAGCAGAAGCATGAAGGCTTTGATTCTGGTCGGGGGATATGGGACACGGCTAAGACCGCTCACCCTGAGTGTGCCCAAACCACTGGTGGAGTTCTGTAACAAACCCATCCTGCTGCACCAGGTGGAGGCACTGGTCAAGGTACAGAGGAGAGCCCCATCTAACCATACTGTTTACATTTTGGGTTTTTTTGTCTTATCCTTATTGATAGTAATTAGTCACCTTGTGTGTGTCTGTGCAGGCCGGGGTGAACCATGTAGTTCTGGCGGTGAGCTACATGTCGGAGCTGTTGGAGCGAGAGATGAGAGTCCAGGAACAGAGAGTATGTATGAAACACCACCACACAGATGCACTATTACAGCTGTGATGCACATCTGCAGACTCAAAAGCTTTACTCAAAATGACAATTGTATGGTCAAAAGGCTTGATAGAAAAAAAAATATATGGTTGAGCTGGATGGCTGACTATTGGTTTAACCATAAGGTGTACATAATGTTATTAGCGTATTAACTTACTTACATAGTGAAGGGATATGTGTGACATGTGATATCAAATCACTCAGGTAGTTTTTGTTTATGTGGTTTGACCTCTGCATCCACCAAATTTCAACAGAGGCATGTAACTGCTTTTTTAATTAGGCTGATTTTCTGACCAGTTCATAATTCATGCTTATATGTACAGAAAATCATATAATAATAAATAAATAAAATTCAACCTATCTGTCACAACCAGTATCATCTTAAATGAACTCTTGTCCAAATATTTTTTCAGTGCACAGTTTACTAACCTGTATGCACTGATTCTCAAAATCATTATTTAATTTCTGCTGCATGACCCGAGGAAGAGTTTGCAGTGTGACTTGTTTTACCTTAAACATTCCTAAAAAGATCTATTAATGTATTTTGAGCAAATTCTTCTGCATTGTGTTCTGAGGGTTTTTGCTTTCTCCTCAGCTTGGGATTCGGATCTCTCTGTCTCATGAGAAGGAGCCTCTGGGAACAGGTGAGATGAATCCTGACAGACAGAAACACCTGGCTCTGCACCACAACAAAGTGTTTTAAACACTGTCCAGTGGCTGGGTGTTTTAGCTAATGCTTAATGTAACTATGGTAAATATTGTGCTATGAATCTTACAGGATCGGAGTCAGATAAAAAAAAATCTGAATAGATGAGTATCATAGTATAATTATAAATCTTAGTAGTTTTATTGAATATGCTACTGAGAGAATGTGCATAGATAAAACAAACAGTAGTTGTCTGAAGTATTATTCTGACAAAAGTATTCTGCAAAAATCCATTAGTTAAAAACTAAAATGCAGCATAAGCTCTATAGCAAACCCCTGCCATTGAACAGTTGCTGTTCATGTCGTCATAACATCCAACCATAGCACTGGATATACTGTTTCTGAATTACTGCACCTTTTAATTTGTACTGTGTATTTATCTTCTAAGACAGTTTTGTTTTTCATTTTCCTAGTGAAGGTTTATGTTCTTGTTGGATGCACAGGGGCTGTAGTCAGTTGATGACTGAAGTAGCACAACCAGAGTGTACCGGATGTGATGTTATGTGAAAACAGGCATATATTAAACAAGAGGTTTGAGCCTGAGAGAAATCCAGGTGCTTTTTCTGTAGCAAAGACAAATACACTGCACTTCATGGCCAAATGTTTGTGGACACCCCAACATTCCACCCGTATGTGATTCCACAACTCTATCAATTCATTCAGTTTATAGAAAAGCTGTCCAGATACCATTGACCATGGGATGTATAAGATGTAAAGAAATGCTTGACATCTTAATTTTTAAAATGACTTAAATGATCAATTATGAAAACACTTATTTTTATGTTGATTAGTTGAGCAGTATTTGCACTGTATTTTGATATAAGAGGCATAAATAGTAAAAATGAGAAATGATCAAATATTAATGTGTGTTTTTGCAGCGGGCCCTCTGGCATTAGCTCGAGAGCTGCTGAACATCGACAACGAGCCGTTCTTTGTCCTGAACTCAGACGTCATCTGTGATTTTCCCTTCAAAGACCTGCTGCAGTTCCACCGTGACCACGGCCAGGAGGGAACCATCGTGGTGAGAGATGGAGTCTGAGAGAGGTTTTGTTTTTTTTGTTTAGCTACAGACTGGAAACTGCTTCAGAACAGCCAGTCTGATGCTGATTTAGAACTGTTCTGCACAAATGTCGTGAGAAATCTCTGGTCATCGGTCCAAAAAGGATGAGACACATTCACCAACACATGATTCAGAAAGAACCAAAGACAGAGGAAAACCATTTTATTTAGGCTTAAAAGTGACAACAGATAATCACAAGAGAAAATGGCAAATTAACTCTTACTGTTTAGTCGCACACATGACAATCAACAGTTAAATTTGTATCTGTGTCTGTCTGTGTGTGAATGAATGAATGAATGTGTGAAGGTGACGCGAGTGGAGGAGCCCTCTAAATATGGCGTGGTGGTGTTTGAGGCGGACAGCGGGAGGATCCATCGTTTCGTCGAGAAGCCGCAGGTCTTTGTCTCCAACAAGATTAATGCTGGAATGTACATCTTTAATCCCAGCATGCTCAGCAGGATCCAGGTGACTCTGACACACAAGTCTG
The DNA here is from genome assembly GCF_900324485.2 of Mastacembelus armatus. NCBI lineage: Eukaryota > Metazoa > Chordata > Actinopteri > Synbranchiformes > Mastacembelidae > Mastacembelus > Mastacembelus armatus. Next base: position 4,261,001 of record NC_046637.1, read on the forward strand.
TCACTGTATTTTACATCGATTTTACATTTGCCCATCATGAAGCTCTAAAACCCCATAAAAAGTCTGATTCCTGATGTTGTTTTTGTGTGTGTGCAGTTGAGACCAACATCCATAGAGAAAGAAATCTTTCCTGTCATGGCAGAGGAGGGCCAGCTGTACGCCATGGAGCTGCAGGGTAATATCTATTTAATATTTCTAAAGAAATGGATTGGAGCAGCTGATAACATCTGGTCAACTGAACACAGTTTTATTTTGATGAGTTTGTTGTCATTATGAAACACAGGATCATGTGTAAAGATTTCTTGGCCAAAGCAGTTAAAACATGAATCAAACATTCCTTCTACTGCACAGGTTTGTCACTGCATAGAGAGTGAGACTGTGCCTGTAGCCGCAGTTAAAGGGTTTTAATGTGAAATTCTTACTTTGCTGCTTTAATAGACCAAGATATTCAAAACAAACACAGCAAAGGAATGTTTGACATAGTTGTTGTCACACAGTGAACCTGCTTATTTCCACACAGAGTTATAGTGTTTGTTTGATTATGTAGAGTATCTAGAAGAAGCCCAGTGGTAACATGAATGTGCTGTTGACCTGTGTGCTCACTCTGGTCTCTGCAGCTCACAGCTCTACCAGACGTAAGTGTTCTGGCTTTTTTCACACATGAACTCATGTAGTTCTGGAGAGGAATTGTTGGCAGAGAAGCACCCGATGCTGATGAAGAATGATATCTTTGAATCAGAGTGTTTCCACATATTTTTTGTCACTCTTTATTGACATATCTTCAAGCAAACTGGTTTTGTCGTGTTCAGATAAAGTTAAGCTCAAAATCGGTGCTGCTCTAGATCCTCGTCCTCTCTGGGAGCTTCGTCTGAGACAGTGGACCCATCTAGCTGAGCAGTTTCCTCTCCCTCTCGTCCTGTAGTCCCACAGGTGGACTGGTCACAATCACTGACTCTGGTCCAGGTTGTAGCGACTTTGTTTCTCTCAGAAAACTCCATGTCTGTGACGAAACAATGAGCAGATCACAGATTAAAAAAAAAAACAACTTTTAAAATGTGACTGTGATTTTCCACAGAGGATTTTCTGAATTTTAATTTCCTTTAATTTGACTTTTATCTTAAACATTTATTATTGGTATTTACAGAAAATAAAAGACAATTAGGCAGAAATGAGGGGATGACATGTTGAGCAGTCCAGAAACTCAGGGAGGGAAGAAGTCCTTGAACTGCAGATGCAATAGGTTACATCTTACACGACACTCTGTGTGTGTGTGTGTGTGTGTGTGTGTATATATATATATATATATAATACATTTCATACTGACTGTGTCTTAGTTTTAGGGTAAAGGTCAATTTCTCTATATGGTTTATTTTATTGACAGTTGTAGCCCAATTGTCTTTTGTTGGGATGATTGGCTGCAGCCACTTTCAGCCAAAACTATTTAAAAAATATATTTATCCTGCATTATTGTTTTAAACCTCTAAAGCACAAGCACACACTGTCGTCACTGTGTGTGTGTTTGTTGTGTTGTTGCTATGCTGTTTGTCTTTCCGTCCGCAGGTTTCTGGATGGACATCGGTCAGCCTAAGGACTTCCTGACAGGGATGTGTATGTACCTGCAGTCGCTAAGGCAACACGCTCCTGATAGGTTACGCACGGGGCCTGGTTTCCTTGGCAATGTGCTGGTGGTGAGTGTCACATTGACACTTCATGTCAAATAAAGAATTGTACTCCAGAGAAACGAGCTTCTGTCTTTTCCTTCTTTCCTCTGCAGGACCCAACGGCTCAGATCGGGGAGAACTGTACCATTGGCCCGAATGTGACCATCGGCGCCGGCGTGGTTGTGGAGGACGGCGTGAGGATAAAACGCTGCACGGTGCTGAAGGGAGCGCGGGTTCGTTCACACTCCTGGCTAGAGAGCTGCATCGTGGGCTGGAGCTCATCTGTCGGCCAGTGGGTGAGTAGAGGAGAGTGATCCACCTTTTCCAGCAAAATAACCCATGATCTGTCATTCAGACGCACACGTGTCCATATTAACATGTGCTGTAGCACTGGCAACATGGTTGAAAGAATACAGACCTTACCTGAACCTGTTATCCATCATTTTATTTATGTAACGCCACAACTGTAACACAGTGTTAACCTGTGCTGTAGGTACGCATGGAGAATGTCACGGTGTTGGGGGAGGATGTGATCGTGAACGATGAGCTGTACCTGAATGGCGCCAACGTCCTGCCTCACAAATCCATCAACGAGTCAGTCCCGGAACCGCGAATTATCATGTAGCATTGGGTGGAGGAGAAAAGCTCAGCACCTTTTATGTGAATTCACCTGAACACCAAAACTGTGCCACAGCACACAGGTGGAGGGAAAGATGTGAACAAAATAAGGATTTTTTTTTTCTTTTTAAAATTAATTTGGACTTGTTTAAAGCCCTGCTTGGCTGCACCTTCCATCAATCAGAAATGAGACGTAAGAATGAGCATGTGACGTGTCAAAAAGCAGCCTGGCCACATCAGGAAGGTTTGTACGTGATAAAAATGCTGATCAGCACTAATGTCCTCAGCGTGGCAAATGGTAAACGTGTCATGTCAACACTTTAATGAGGAGAGGGTGAGGGGGGCCTGATAAACCTGTGCTGGTGGAGGGACTAATACTGAGTCTATTTGGGGGGATGGAGTTAGAGAGCGGTTACTTTGAACACAGTTGTTGAGATTCACTATGCGTTTGAAATTCCTGGACAGAGCATCAGTGAACAGGCACTGATGGATCAACCTACATGTTTCTCTGCTGCTGCAGTGACTGAAATCATGACTGATGACTCTGAGGTTTCTCAACTCTCATAAATATTAAACAAAGTACAGTATTGCTTGTCGTTAAAGATGCACTTCATATTTTTTGGCTTCGTGGGTGCAGCAGAACAAGTTGTAAACACATCTTGGTTTTTCTTTTTATCACCTTACTAAGCTTTTATGGTGAATGATTTAGAAAGCAGTTGTTTAGTTACACATCCAGCAGACAAAGATTATCCCTTTAGAGTTGTGTTTGTGTCCACATGAGGAATGTAAGTCCAGTATTCACACTGTTTTTAGCTCTGTTTTTGGTCTCCACCAACTTTGCGCAGGTCATCTTCAGTCAGATCCTGCTGCTGGAAGCAGAGTTGAACAGAATTTACGGATTGGAAAATCAAAACTATGAGGTATAAAATCTCCTTTGAGCTGAAAAGCTGGTGACAGTTGTCTGAGTATAACAAGTGACCACTTTACAGTTCATAGTAATTTGAAATATTGATTAGTGCAGGTAATCAGTTCTAGACTGCAGTAGGTATTAGTTTTGTTACATATTTTAGGAAAAAACAATTCATTCTTGACCCTGGAAACAGCGTTTGACAGAACAGTCCACAAGGTCCATCAGATGGTTTGCTAGAGCTTTATATTGAATGATTTAGTTTAGGGGTCATGAATGAATTTTCAGGCTTTCCATTCCAAGTTTACATGGACAAGAAGTCTAAAGGAAAATGTAAATCTGGACAACTGGTTAAACTCCAAGAAACTGCTACTAACAGACCATGTTGCTTTGTCAACAGCTGTTTGTGTTGACTCAAACTGGCCGGTGGAGGTGGGGTCAACTCCTGAGGCCTGAACCTCATGCTGGCCTTTTATGAGTGTAGTTCATCCCTGAGATGTTATAAACATGCAACATGCAAAGTTAACGCTTTGTTGGTGACACTTGATGAAAAGACTCATTAGGATTCGTCCTCTGGGGGACAAGGACTGTCTGAATCAGATTTTCCCAGTGACACCTTCAGTAGTTGCTTTAATCAAAAGCCATGTCATTGTTGAGCATTTACAGTTAAAGGTTTGAGGAACTGATGTGTCTCCTACATGTAACTTTTTACTAACCATAAACACTGAGCTCTGAGCAGAATTCAGTGGATCATATGCAGTTAGTGATGAACACTTAACATGTGAAGACTTTGTGTCTGAATGAATGAAGTCAGTTCTTGTAATGAAGTCTTTTTTCTAAAAAGAGATATAAAGAGATATAATCTACTGACCACACCCACATCATGTCCTTCATTTTACACTTGATCACTTTACTGGTCTGCTTCGTTTCCGCTAATGTTATTTTGTGTGTTGTTTTAAGGTGATGCTTGAAATGTAACACACAGAGCCTTAAATACACACTTGCTTAGTTATTAAGACGTTTTTTGAGATTGCGATAAAATGAACTATGAGCAAGTATTTGCTTTGATAACTAAAAAGGTGAGCTAAAAATATTCTCACCCACCAGTGAAGTTCACAGCCCTTCTTGTTCACCATTTCTCAGATTTTAGCTTGTGTTGACACTCAAAACACATTTTAAGTATTTTATTTAGTTTCAGAATCATAAGCCTGTATTTAAAGTAATGTTGTTCCTTATACAGTGACACAATAACTGACAGGACAGAGTTCAATAAAAACTGTAATATCAAATTGATAATTATCAACAATGCTACAAATCAGCCCAAAATATACAATGATTCCTTACAATGAGTACAATGAGTATTTCTCATTCCAAAAACAACAGTCAGACCAGTTAATCAGCAGGGTGATGTTAGCATTATGAGCTGCAAGTTATACAGATTACTGTCTGATACATAGTGTAACTACCTTCTTATTTAAAGGTACATTGTCATACACATACTGTCTCCACCACCAGTGTCATCATCAGTATCTTAGAAATAAAAACACAAACAGCAGGAGTGACAAAATACATGAAAATGAATCTGTTGCAATTTAACACTCTTAATATTTCAATTACACTGACACTCTCCTTTTATTTATTCCTGTATGAATATCAGTCCTGTGTTGAAAACCTGTGGACATCAGCACACACAAAAAAATACTAATAGAGCAACTTGAGGCTCAGTGTCTTGCCCAAGGACCCTTAAACATGTGCACTAGAGAAGCCAGGGATCAAACTGTCAGCGCTTCAGTTAGTGGACAACCTGCTCTACCTCATGAGCTCAAGCTATAGTACTGTTCCATTTTTAAGGACACTGGTAATATTTTCAGTGGGAATTGATTCGCTCCACCAATGTGCGGGAACATTCTCTCAGTGAAGGTGTGTGTGAAGGTGTGTATGTGTGTGTTGGTATCAGGATCATAGAACAACAGTTTTCCTTTGTTGAAATCTAGTTGAACTCTGACCCTCCGGAGCTTCTTCTTCACTGGGAGAGTTTTATCACGGAATGGTGGTGAGTATGCTGTGTATTTTCCATCAATGAAACCTAGTTCCCAGCACCCAAAGTGTATTTGTCCCTTCCTATAGACTGACTCCTGTGACACACCTAGACCCCAGGATTCATGATTTACATGATTTACCTCAACATCCCAGATGTGAGTCCCTGAGATAAAGCCCTCAGAGCCCAGGATAATAGGATGATAGTTAAACCTTTCTGGATTTTCTGGAAGCTTCTGTTTCTGTCCACATCTCACTGTGGTCAGATCTTCAGACAGGGTCAGTTCTGGATGAGCAGTGTTTGGATCCAGAATCACAGGAGTGTAGGAGACTAATGCCTTCATCTTGTTCCAGATGTTGAAGGTCAGGTTGCCCCGGTGTTTGGCCACATCTATCAGAGCTCCTGAGACCAGCTGTGGATCATCCAGCAGGAGGCGCTGCTGGACTCTTTTTACTGCAGCCCTGTAGTTCTGCAGGAATGAGACGTCTTCAGCTCTCAGCTCCTCCTCTGTGGCTCTGATTGTGTCTGAAAGAGCTGTTATCTCTCTGCTCAGAGCCTCAATCTTCTCCTTCATCATCTGACTCTTCTGCTCCTCTTCCTCCCTCAGAGCAGTGATCCTGGCCTCCTCTTCCTCTTGTAGAAACTGGTGAAGCATCTTAAACTGCTCCTTAATCTGTTTCTCTGTCTGTCGAGCCTGGACCTTAATGTGTCCTGCTGTTTGATCACAGTTTCCTTTAGCTTGTTCAAAGAGCTTCAGTTTCTCCTGTAAGTGCTTCAGGACTTTCAGGAGTTTTTTCTTGTGATCCTGTGCAGCTTCATCGATGGGTCTGAATCTGTGGTTGTTGTGAGTTTTTGAATCTCTACAGACAACACACACTGGCTGCTTATGGTCCAGACAGAAGAGTCTGAGTTTCTCAGAGTGCAGACCACAAAGATCCTCAGACCCTGATGAAGCTCCCTGGTCTCTCTCCAATAAAAAGGCCTCACACAGATTCTTCAGTGCCAAGTTACAAGGCAGATCACTCAACAAAGATTTTCTCCGGCAAACTGGACACTCACGTCTTTCTTTCTCTCTCCACCATCCCTGTAGACAGTTTTTACAGAAGCTGTGGCTGCATAACAGAAGAACAGGATCTTTAAAGATGTCATGGCAGATGGAACATGACAGATTATTTGCTGACTGAGAAGACATTTGTAGACACTGAGTGAAGCCAAACACACAGCAGGCAGAACAATGAAGCTGAATTAAGTCAATCCAGAAAGTTCCCTTGAAGTTACTTTCTCTTTCTTTGTTTTAGCTCCTCCTTTTATAACAGCGAATCAGCTACAAGTTGAAGTGTCATCCAGTAATCCCATTGGTATCAATGTGTTTCCTCCTGTCTCTGCTCTGTCCTGAGTTCAATCAGTCAGTTAATATTTAATATTGAAGACACTGGGCACAAAGTACAGCAGTGCCATATAATGCACAACATTTATTGTCTACATCTGTGCAATGAGAAACACTCATACACACACACCCATGAGGTGCACACAAACAGATCCTAACTGAATGTGCTGTGTGTGTGAATGTGAATTGTCCAGGAATAATGAATGTCTGCAGAAAGTCACTTTGTAAAACAGGTGAAATGTGTTGCAGGATTTGCTGAAAGATAAAAAATGACATGTCAGTGAATTGTGTCAGTGTCAACCTGTAGGGGCTGCATAATCTTTTTTCTAGTCATGTTGGTCATACCTGGCCATGTTTAGTCCTATTTAGACCAACTATGATATTTTTGTCCTTGCTGTCACTTCCTGATTTTGTTTTGCCCATTAGCCTGATTCTGTCCTGCCTGGCTCGATTTAGTCCTGTTTTCCTGACGACTTCTGTTTGGCCCTGCTGCTGTCTGTGTTTGGCCTCTGCCTGGTTTTATTTAACCCCATTTGACCTCGCTTTAGCTCTGTTAGCATTCCCTCATTGTCCCTGTTGGCCTGGTTCTGTTTAGCCATAAATCCCTGCCAGGCTCATTTTGTCCCTCTTTTGGAGCTCCCTGGTTCTGTGTAGCCCTGTTGGAGGCTTCTGTGTTGAGCACTGTTTGGCCCTGTTTGGACCAGTAAAGCCCTGGTGTTCAGCCTAGTTTGGCCCTGCTTGGCCCTGTGGTCCACATTCTTTGGAGCCACACATTGAAAAGCTGCAGAATCAGAGGAGGAGGAGGAGGAGGAGAAATCTCTGACATCCTATTGGCTGAGGAGTTTTTCAGACTCACACTGATTGGCTGGCAGAGTGAGCGCAAGGAATCCCTCAGGGCTCTCTCTGTCTTTGTCTCAGATTAAAAACAGTTCAGTTAGGCCTCCCTGCTCCAGGTAGTCCAGTCCACTAAAGACCAGGGCTTAACAATCTGTATATAAAGCAGGAGTCAGTTCAGCTGCTGTTCGAACAGCATAAGTCCTCCTGGCAGACGACCAGTACATGGTCCATAGCAGCTAGAATTCACTGCTCAGCAGAAAAACAGCTGAATAAAGGAACTGCTGTTTCACTGTGAGGCAGAAACACAGGAACAAATCAGTTTCCCTTCAGCAGCGTGTTGGGACAAAATCAGGAGGGGAAGAAACCTGCTCAGTTCATGTTGCATGTTGGGTGGAGAAGGAGCGCTGGCACCCGGACCAATCAGGAGGGAAAACTACAGAAGAGGGAAAAAAGCAGGAGTCCACAGCTAAAGAGGAGAAAGGTGAGTGCTGTTGTGAGTTTATAAAAATAGAAAGATGGAAAGAAAGGAGTTGTTAAACCAAGTATGGAAGAAAATAGACACTGCAATGAGAGTAATAGGTAAAAAAGTGAGTTGATGTTGCTCAGCAGGAATGAGATGTAAGTCTAGATGGTTAAACTGCAGTGGGCCGTGGAGAACCGGCAGAGCAGAGTGGCAGCAGGAGCAACTGTGGGCGGGGAGAGAGGAAGTGTGGTCAACAGGAGAGGAATTTAAAGTCTCATTGTTCTGGAAGAGCAGAGGCAGACAGAGCCGAGGAGTCGAACCACAGACACACTGGGCAACATGGACGTGAGCTCAGCCATGAAGAAGGTAGGACAAACATTTACATCTGTACAGCTGAAATTCGACAATAGCACCCGATTCACACAATGAATGAGGAGGTCAAAGGTTAGAGGGTCACTTGGTCTGATTTGATGTAGCCTCTTCTATCGATGATATCTGGAGAAATACCCAGTAAAGAAGACTTCACTGAGTTCAAGTGCACTTTGCCTTTGAAGAAATACATTTACATGCATATAATCTTTATGAAACCAGCTCTAAATACTACGTGACATTAGCCTCAATCACATGAAATGATAATTCAGTTTCATGTGATTGTTGATACAACATTGTGTTCATGGTCATTTATTTTTGTTCGAGCAGTCAGTTATTTTGTTTTATTTTGAAATAATTCATCTAATTAACGTGTTTATTCCACTAAGGTCATTTTTAGTTACAAGAGTCTCTACCTCACTTGTCACCATTTGATCCATTCATGCAGTTTCAAGGCTCAGATGTACTGTAAGATCCAATGAATGAATGAATTAGGTTTCTATCATTTTGTATGCACATGGACAGGACCAGAGTGCAGACAACAGAGAAAGACTGAAAATGGAGAATTATAATCATTAGAATTTTCAATATCAAAACACATTATTGCTTCTTTTTTCAGCAATAAACAATTCAGTTGTATTTCAGTTCAGTTCAGAGGCCAAAAACAGATAAACAGTTCATTCACACACATAACGCACAAACACAAATATTAGTTTTATTGCCTCACAGTTTGTTTGCACTGTCACCAGATCTGTTAGTTTCTGTCAACCCAGAATGACTTATAAATTCTTCTTCTGATAAAACTCAAAAAGAGCTGAGATATGGAAACTGATCAGACTGATTTGTGGTGTTAATTTTTCCGCTGCCAAAAAGTAAATTTATTGCTACAGAGAAACATGTAAAGGTTCTATTTTTAAAGTCAGTTTGGATGAATCTCTGAGGCTTGTTTACATCCAGTCTATTTCAAACAGCTGGAGATTTCTAATTCTGTCAGTGAAGGTAATCCAGGACCACGCGGACCTGATCCCCGTGCCGGCTCTGCTCTGGCAGCCATTTGTCTCCCACCGATCCCTCATGTAATTCAGCCTCTGGTTGTCCGTCCAGACGTCGCATCACTCTGAGGCAGAATACCTGATGGATCAGTGTCACTTGTCGGGTGTTTGATCCCCTTGTCCCCCTTTATATCCTGGAGGTGGAACAACTGCTTTCACCAGGATGGAAATAACCCCCAACACACACACACACACACACACACACACACACACACACACACACACACACACACACAACGTGACACATCTAAATACAAAGATACTATGAACTTTCAGGTGTGTGAGGAGGTATTCCTGCAAGCAAAATAGAAAACTGTCAAATATAAAGTTCAATATGGCTGCAACTAGAAATTGCTGTTATTGTGGTTGATCATTTAATTTTTTTGTTGTTTTGTCTGTGAAACACTAGAAATCTGGGAAAACGTCAGTTTCCAGAAAAAATCAGCTGACCTGTTTTATTCCATCAAGAGCCCAAAAACATTAGAAATATACAGTAGAAGATACTTTCACAGGCAACACTGAGAGTTACTGAGAGTTGGTGTTTGCATCTGCAGTGAGATTCCTCTTCCTAAATGGCATCCCATTTGTTTATACCTTTGAATAATAGTGATAGTCACTAGGTGATTTTAAATAATGACTCATTTGTGGTATATTGTCTAATTTTATTTCTAAAACAAGAGGAGATATCCTGATATCAAAGGTCTGGGCTCTGACTCAAACTCAGGATGTTAAACTGCAGCAGGTCAATTCGCCCCTCGATGACCTCCAGCCTCTTATCTCACAGTGTTTCCTGCTGTTTCCCCTTCACATAGCTGACATATTCTACAACATACTGGCCTTATCTGACTCCTAAATATAGAGCACACGTTTCCCTCTTTCTGAAAAAATGTGTATCCACTTTGGCTCTTATGAAGGTCCTTTTCAGAGCAATAATACTGCACTGTTCAGTATCTCTATCAGTATCTGTGGTTAATATAAAACTGACCAAAGCCTGTCAGTGAGTTCAAGATGCAGCACGAATGTGACTGTTGTTTTCTGCAGATTAGGAGCCCGACACAGAGCAGCTAAAATATCAGCGCTGAAACAATTTGTATGGATTCCATAGGTATTTAAAAATATGAATGAAGTGAATCATCAGATCACAAAATTGTCTCCATTGTATTTTCTTGTATTTTGGCTTTATCAATACTTGTTGATTCCTAAACTGGAGTTTAACAAGTTCATTTTTATGTGTGGGCAAGCAAATTTTTAAAAATTTATTTAGGTTGTTGCAAACAAATAAATATTGTAAACCTCGGTCGCTAGATGGTGTTTTTGAATAGACATGTTTACAAACCACGACAACAAAGACATTAGCGTCATGCTACACCAGCTATGTCATGTCTATTATTTGGAAGAAATATTGAGTCATGTCTGATGTTACTGTGACTCACAGGCTCCTCCCACCAGCGTCACAGTGAGTATAGTCACTGGCATTATATTTTATGTTTTTTCTGTGTACCTACTCTGTCTGAAGGAAGAAGAAAGTTACTCCACAATGAGCCAAAGATGTAAAGCAGATTTTTTAGTGGAATGTTCCTTTAAGCCGGTTTAGTTCAGAAAGGTGTTTTGCTCCTGATGTCGCAAACATCCAGGTGTGGTGTCAGCTCAATAACACGCTAAACACACACACTGTGTCATCAGAGCCGTCATCACACACACTTCACACTCTAAACACACTCATCTCTCCCTGGTAATAACTGCTCATCTCTCTCTCTCTTCTCTATGTCATGCTAGTACGCCCACTGAAATTAACGCAGTTAGTAACATGAGAAGTGTGAGCAACAACACAACAGGCAACTTAAACTGGAATTTCTTACTGTGTTAGTGTTGAGAAAGTGTAGTTTAAACAGAAAGCACTTTACGGACAAAATAATAGATACGTACACGAGGGAATTTTTCCTCTGGGCCTGTTTTTCCTGGTGTGGATTCTTTGAAATCTGTAAAGGAATAGTTTGACATTTTGTGTAATCTGCTTGTTTACTTTCTTTTATAGAGTTCGATGAGTAGACATGTCATGTTGATTCCATAAATAAGGAGAAGTCTTATGGCTGAATGGGAGCAAATCCTGCAGCTGGATTCCAAAGTCTGATTAAAGACCTGAATCCAGAAGAGGGGCAGCTTTTCCAGCAGCTTATTTTGTCATTTGTCCTTTTATAAGAGCTTGTGTCGGTCTATAAATACAATATATTACACGTATGAACATCTCCCTGAGGAATGACGAGCTTGTTAATACCTGGTGACAGATAGACAGGAGCAGAGTCCATCTATCTGTCAGACAAATAGCACCAGGTTGTTTTAGCTGGACAGTCGTCAGGTTTCCTGCCAGAGGCTTTTAAACACTGTCATCACACACACGCACACACACAGACACACAAGCATTGTAGAATTTGTAAGAAAATACAAATCACTTGAAAATGGTAAGTTATCACAGGAAATTTTTATACAAATAAAGCTTTATTCGCCTGTTTTCATGGCAGCACATAATACACAGTCTCTAAAATACAGCTACACTATTCATACACAAGATCACAGTACTACAAACACAGGAACATTACTCACTGCAGTGTCGGTGCCTCTCAATGGTGGAGAGGAGGGTTAGTCTGGAATAAATTGGGCTGATTTTTTTAAAGTTATGTATATGCAGTACTCTGCATTATAAACATGTAACTGTATGTTAGTGCTTTGACTAAATTCATACATTTTGCGGCTAAATGAGAGTGGAGGAAACTTTCTGCGAACACTCACACCTGTAGGGGCTCATGCTAGGTAACACAGTGCACAAGCAATAGAAAATGTATTGACTTCTAACAAAACAAAGATGCAAAACAGCTGGAGAAACAAGATAGTGTGGTTAGAGGAAAAGCTATAAATCCATATAAGATACATTTTGGAAATTTGAAGGAAAATTGACATTGAATTGAATTTTGATTTGTCCTTTTACCTCATACTGTATCATATGCAATCACATTTTCTCTGGTTTCAAAGGAAGTCTAACTTGGGAACTGTTTTCCAATCTCATGGGCAAAATTGTGTTGAACAAGGGTGTGACCATGTTTTCTTTTAAAATGACAGGAAAATATGAAGTGAAAGGTCATGCACAGTGTGGGCAGGAAGAGAAAAAAGGCAGAGGAGTGAATCAGAAAAGAGAGTGGGGAGAAGAAAACACTGAAGGCTTTGAGGAGCTACGTGCTGTGCTTGGTGCACTCCTCCAACTTTTGTGCCAGACACGACCTATTACAGTGTAACCTACTCCTCAATAGACAAGCACTAAATTACATGGACACAAGCAACCCCCAGCTCACTATTCATACATGTTGTGGACATGACCCATGACTAGATGATTTGCAGTCTCAGCCTTCAAATATAAAGCTCCACAACACAGCATGTCATTGCATTTACTACCCTCTTGGCAAACATGCTAATTTTTGTAAATAGAAACATACCTCCCCTCTAACTCCTGACAGACAGATAGATACATGGCATGTGTGAAATCAGAAAAATTAAAGTTTTCAATGAAAAGAGTTATCAGAGAAACAGAAAGTGCCAATCTTCACTTATTACATCTTTTTTCACAATCATCCAATTGATTTGATGAAAGATGTAAAAAAAAAAAAAAAAACAAGTCTGTAGGTCTAAGGAGGACATGAAAGATGTTGGGGTCATCAGTACAGATGATCTCAGTGGGTGGATCCATGAGCTCATTCACTCTGCTTGTGTGTGTGTGTGTGTGTGTGTGTACATGTACAGGGCGGTGTCCAAAGGGCTTTGTGAGGGTTCAGTCTTCATTTTAGGGCTCAGCTTAGAATCAGGCTCAGTTTAGGGTTGGGGTTGGATGTTTAATTGTGATGGTTAAGTTTTGGGTAAAGAACTAGGGAATGCATTATGTCAATGTGTCCTTGCAAAGATACGTGGTATCTTCTATCAGTGCAACAGTGTGTAATGTGTTTTACTGGAGCTTTGTGGCACAGAGGAAAAGCTGTTCACTTTTGATATATCCATAACCGTGTTTGCTGCGTCTCCTTTCAGATGTCTGTAAAGCACAGTGCAGGAGGAGGAGGTGCAGCCGTGTGTCTCGCATGTAAGGGGAGCTGCTCTGGATATCAGCCACATTCTTGGAGGTACAATACAACCCTTTCATTATTGCTTTCTTTTTTGCCTTAAAATGAAACAAAAGGAAAAACAATGAAAGAAATAAAACAATATTTTGCACCAAATTTAATTTATTTGAAATTGAATTTTGATGGGTAGAGTACTCCTTTGAATAAGTGTAGCAGAAAATAGGCAGAAACCCACCTAACATGGCTTTTAGGTCTTTTATGGCAGTATTTAGATTTCTCTCATACTTTTCTCTTATCCTTCCCTTACTTCTTCAACTCCCTCCTGTGCAGGAAAGCCTGTATAACATGTGGCTGCAACATGGTCGACCACGCTCCTGGAGGTGATCTGGAAGACGACCAACGGATGGGACGCCTGCTAGCAGATTCACCCTGCTCCCACCTGACCGCGAAGGTCAAAGGAGGCGGCGGTCTCCGCATGTACAAGAGAAACCGTATGATTGTGACTAATCCAGTGTGTTCACGCAAAGACCCGACCTTCAACACCACAACATACGACTGGGCGCCGGCCGGCCTCAACCAGAAACTGGTGAGAATGGTGTGAAATATAGGAGGCAGTTCCTTGGTCTGTGTCAGCTTTTCACACGTTACCAAGCAGCTACTGTATGTTCCTCAGAGCTCTCTGCCTGATAGACTTCCCTAAGCTGCCTCATAAAATGAATGAGATTTTAAATACAATTTCAGAAGATGAAAACATAACAGATGTTGAAACTACTAAGCAAATTATCTGGATTGTTAAAGTGCAGATTTTAGTTTGTACTGAGTATTTAATAGTAAAACGCTCTGTGATGGACTGGTGACCTGTCGAGGGTGTACCCCTGCCTTTCACCCAAAGAGAGCTGGGATAGGCTCCAGCTGATCCCTGGGACCCTAAATACCATACTCTATGTATGGTAGAAAAATAAGTCCACGTCTAAAACATGAATCTTTCTTCCTTTTCTTAAGACCTTTGCTCCTCTAGGCAGCATAGGCCATTGACGAGTGTCCTCCATCTCACTCAGTTGTTGGCCATTCTTTCCAGATCTCCCTCTCTAAGTACATGTCTAAAACATGAATGCAAATATAGATTATGCTGATCAAGAACACAGAGTTTTTTCTTGCTGTACTCATTACTTTGGTCTAGATAGTTTAGTTTAGTTTTATTTTAGTTTAGTTTAGTTTAGATCTGCAGCTCTCTCTCATCTCAAACATGTCTGGTTCCCATTAAAAACAGGCTCAAGTATGTTTCAGATTTTGCAGCCTGTAATTATGATGATGACTGTGACTACTGTGCATTGCAGAGCAGCAGGGGACCTCATTGTGGTTGAACTTGTAGAGACAGAACCGACATTGAGACTACTTTCCAGGTCAAAACATCTCCAGTATGTTGATTTTTCCTCTACAGCGTGCAGAGTATTCTCCTCCAGAGTGTTACTCATGATGTTAATCCGGTGTAGTCATCTGACAACATACAGTCGTGTCACTGACAACACCTGGACAGTGTGACGACAACTGAAACACAACTGAGAAAGTCTGAACAGTTCCCCAAAGATATGGCAACCAGCCATGTTAGAGCGAGGGAGACTGGGAAGCTCATCAAAGACAGAGACAGAGAAATGTATCTGAAACTCAACAAAGCTGTGGTGCAACCACAACAAGACAAAGCTGCAGCTAGTGGACCTGCAGGGTTAGTGCAATACAACAAATCTCAAACAATTCTCATCAGTCAACCAGGCAGAAGACAAACATCAAGGTGATTTTTTAGGCAACAAATCATTTTTCTCTTGTTATCTATGTGATCCTGTCTGTATCTGCTGTATGTGCACCGCCATAATGATGGTCTGAGTCATGGTGGACTGAACCTCAGCAGTCTAGACATGCCGATGTGTCCCATAATTTGTGAGTGAGGTCTAAACTAGAATGAATGTGTCTGTCTCTAGGCCATGCAGTACATGGAGCTCATCCCAGAGAGTCAACGTCCGGTCTCAGGGACAGTTGGAGCATTGGAGCGACACAGGCAGCTCCTCAGCCAGCTGCCTGCCTACGATCAGGACCCCATGAAATGTCAGAGTCTGGCCAGTGAGGAGGAGGTACAGCAGTCTGCCAGGAACAAAGACACATTTAGCACTCATGATCAGTTCAAATATCGGTTTTTAGGGCTGAAAAAACTAATTTCTCATGATGGAACAATCCGTTTCAAAGATCATATGCTTGTTGCAGGTCTAATTTCTTTATTCTCCAACATCATTTTGCAGATTTCCTCCATGCTGCTGTTTGTGAAGCACTACAAACAGGAGGTGCTCGGCGTTGGGGAGGTGGCCTTACCTGGTGAGGGTGGAGCTCTGAGGGAAGCAGCCATTCAGAGGACAGCGAAGGAGGCCAAGGACCGCAGCAACAGTGACAAGAAGGATGCTCTGGAGCACCAGGACCCCAGCCCAACCCACTGCAACACCACCTCTGCTACCAGCTCCACTAATGGAACTAATGACACAGCTAAGACTGAATATGTAAGTAAATAAGGTGTTTGGTGTCTTTGAAGCTTTAATTCTGCCAGTTTTGGTTGCACACTCTTTGCTGCATCTCTTCAAGTCCAATTTGAGTAAAAAAAAAAAAAAAAACAGCCTCAAGAAACCACTTCTGTCAAAAACATCTAATGCTGTACAGTCTGCTTTGTTCTCACTGTAATGTCTCATATTCTGACTCTCTGTCCTCTAGCGGTGTACTGGTTGCCATGGAGACATTGCCAAGGAGACGCCAGCTGTTTATGCTGAGCGTGCAGGTTACCATAGCGCCCTGTGGCATCCCACTTGCTTCACATGTTCAGTGTGCGGTCAGGGATTAGTGGACCTGGTCTACTTCTGGTCCAATCAGAAGCTGTTCTGTGGAAGACACTACTGTGAGATGGTCCAGCCTCGATGTTCAGGCTGCGACGAGGTGAGAGTCAAACGTATCAGGGAGCTCATTCATCAGTGATCCTCTCCTTTCTGAAAATTAAACCACTAGCCCATCTTTTCACGGCCAACCTGCTCTAACCACAGCTGCCACATTTAACATATTAACAAAATAATATAATATTATAATTAATAAATCTGCCTCAACTGTGTTTTGTTCTAACTACCAAGTCTTAGCATATTAACAAATATGTTCCCAGTGGAAATTACCACCCGGTGTGTTTACAAGTGACACATAATTATAAAACATGAACCCACAGAACACTAGAATATGCCTGATGCTTCATTTCTACCTTAATTACCCCCCCTTTTTCCTCCCTTTTGCCCCTCCTCCTGTTCTCCTCCCTCAGCTGATCTTCTGCCAGGCCTTTCATACGGCGAAGGACGGCCGGACATGGCATCATCATCATTACTGCTGCTGGAAGTGCGGGCAAAGCCTGGACACACCCTGTCAGCACTGAGACACTCACACAGTTTACTACTCAACAAGATGTTCAGTGTTCAGTTTGAGGTTATAGCTCTGCTCCGTGAAGGTGCAGTACTGTCAGTACACATTAATCATTGACTGACTGGAAACAGGAAAATAATACTAAAAAGTTAGAGATATGAGTCTTTTAATCAAATGTTTTGTGTTTGGGTGACATATCAGTATCTCTCCAAGAAAGGATTCACATTCAAAATATTTAAAAGACATTTTGTTCACATCTACTCAAAGACTTTTCAGCTGAGCCCAATAGTGTATCAAGTACTTAAGGAAATATTTAGTTGTCAGAAAAATATTTAAAGTACTTAGCAGAAGAGTTTGTTGATTTATTAGCACTTAAAGTACCAAGTGACTGCAGCCAGATGTGCTGGTTTCAGCCTGCAGTGCCTCAGATGCAAACATCAGCTCGGCAGAGGACCAGACCTCATGCTTCAGTAAATAAATGAGTTAAATCACATTATCTCACTATCACTTCAGGTCACATGATTAAAATACTGGCATTTTCATTTTATGTTCTTTAAAACAGACGATAATTTGTGGAAAAAAGTTCCAAAAAATAGTTACATTTAGAAATATTTGTGACGATAAAGAAATGAGAACTTGATTTTTGTTGTTAACAAATAGTTCAGGGACATGCAGACAAAAGCCTTTCTAAACCAAAAATGGATTGTTTGAAAAATGTGTTTCATTTCAAAATGTCAAGTTTGGGTCTGTGCAGATTTGTGTTTGACTTTTTAACATGTATTTCAGGCATAAATCATTTTATTGATTGAATGAACTGGACAGACAGAAAAGGCACATCACTAATTAGTGTTATTATAATTCTTTTGTACAGTTCAACCCTCTGCCTTTTCATACCCACCACTGAATTTAGGTTGTAGGTTTGTTGTAACAAATTCAAATATACAAATATAAACTTTTATTTCCTGCTGATAAATATAATTTTCTTTTTTTCTGTTCTTTTTTAAAATATGTTTTCAGTCAAACTATGCTTTCTGCTAAAACGCTGCTTTATACATTCCTGAGCAAAGTTTTGTATTTTGGTATCAAAAGTTTAAAAAATGTGATAATCCCACATGTCATCCAGGACTGTGGTTTTAAAAATAACTAAATCCCTAAAAGTGAAATAAAAATAAAATTCATCAGTATAATCAGCAGGCATAGCACCCACTAATATGTTTTTTCCTTAATGATTTTTCAGTAGGTTGCTTTAGAAAAACACAAATGAGCAGATTGTTTGTTAGCTTTAGCAATATTGCTTGATGTAATTAGCTGAATATATAGATACAGCACTGTTTAGTACAATGTTATCTGTGGTAGACAAGATGATACAGTAAATTAGAGCAAGATAAAGGTTAAAATTGAGAAGATCTTCATCTCTTAGCATCCAGTAGGCTACAGCCTGTTTAGCCTAGCTTAGCACAAAAACTGGAAGCAGGAGGAAACTGCTAGCTTAGCTTAGCAAATATGAAATGTACACTAAGATATTAATCTTTCTCCAATGATAAACAAGGATTTCTATAAATCTGCTCTCTGAAGGTTTTTGTTAATGTGCAGAAATAAAAGCAAACTAGCTGCTAGTATGATGTTTGAACTGTAGTAGCTCCTGTTTTAAATTAAGATTTTTATGCAGTTTGGAGTTGTCATCATTCACTATCGCAAAAAACAGTCCCTGATAAAACGGGTCTGTTGTTCACAGGACGGACAGGACAGATCATCGTATTTGATGCTTTGGCTGTGACTATTACCTGTTCAGAGCTTTTCATTTTTACTGAGGGAGAAATAAGACAACAGTGACAGTAAAAGTCAGAAGTGAATGATATAGTCTATTAGAAATGATGGAGGTAGAGATAGAGATAGAAATGGCAGGTTTTAGTGTGTTGAAGTCTTTACCTGCAGGGATTAATAGTAATCTCACACAGTTTATGGCTGAATGTCGTGTTTGGGCATTTTATTTTGGCATTAAAACCATTAGAAGTCTCTTTTGATGGCTGATTAATCAGAAATAAAGTTTCATTTGAATGTGCTCCCCATGTCTATCATGTTTTTAGAGAGAGAGTTGGGTTGATGTCTGTGAATATTTGATACATAATGAATCTGTAAATCTCCCTATTCAAGTTTATCACATGAAATTTTGAACAGCACCACACACCCTTTCAATTTCCAGTGTAACCAATAAAAATAACAATAACTAAATGCTTAAGTACATTTTTAAAGAACTAACTTCTCAAAGTCGAACCAAAAACACAAAATTAGTTTTACACATTATCCGCACATTTTATTATCTTAGTAAAAGCTCTGCACAATGGCAACATCTACTATTTAAATGGATTGTGTAAAAAATACAACAGCTCCTACAGTGTGAGGTTCATCTGCAGTTTCCACAAAGTGAATGCAGCACCTGCATGTTTCAGAAATAGAAAATCACAAAAATCCACTGATATTTGTGTGTGTGTGTGCTCGTGTGTGTGTGTGCACGTGCATATGTGTGTGTTCACTGACCTACTCTCTGCAGGAATGTGAAGTATTCATGTGGGTTTTTGGTTGGCGTTCCTGGGCAGTTGTGTCACTCTGTTGACCGTCTGACAGCTGCTTCCTGAGCCATGAAAGAAAAACCAGAAAAGGATATTTTTAGTCCAAAATGAGACAATTTTATTTGGTTTGGAAAGTGTTTTATTCCCTTTAATAGCAGTCACTGGGGAGGGTTTACAGAGGCTCTGTGAGACTAATGCAGCACTTCCTCTGAGTCAACACAGATTATCCAGGATGACTAATAGCTTTTCACTGGACAGTCAGAGTCTCAGCTTTTCTCCACACCCAGATTAATAAAAATGTAAAAGTCACATAATTATATTTTAGAATGTGTGACGTGAAAGAGGTCACTCATAATGATAAAGTTATAGAGTTTTAAATGGAGTTTTGTTGACTTTCTTTCTAAGAGTGAATAATAATTACACTTTGCTGGATGAGCAAAATGGTTATAGTCACTGGACCAATAGTCCCTGGTAGTGCCTGCCTGTTCTGTATCAATGTTTTGGAAGTGTCAAAATACAAGGCAGTATTTTCTAATATTTGCAGTTTATATTTACAGATGTTTTCAGCCGAACTGCTGGAACATCAGTACTGCAGAGCTAAATGGGACCTGAGATGGTGGCGCCCTCATGTGGAGGTCCTTTCACATGAATTTGTGATATTTCAGTCAGCACCTGAACGCAGCACAGCCCTGTCTTTGTGCTTTCACTTTAAGGCCGGATGAAAGGCTGTTGGGTAATGTGGGTGAAAGAGGAGGAGGAAGAAGAGGAATAGTGGAACTAAATGGAGCACAGTCGCTGCTGTCAGGTCATAGAGGACTCGGACAGGTACAGATCTTCTTGGACAGGTGGTTTTACTCATGTAAACATGAACAGCTTCTGGTTTTGTTATTCAGTGTTTGAGTTTATGTTACTGTGTGTTGGCCTACTTATTTAGGGCCTATTTCTTTTCACGGCAAATATCTATACTTTAAGATCCACAGGCTTTTGTTCTGTTTTTATATTTTGTGTAAATAAATCTGGTGAGAAACATTAGAAGAAAACAATGTTAAACAGCTGCTGAACTGACCATCATCTGTACAATTGGTGCAGTGCCCCTTCAATTTTGAAATGATTATAGAAAGGAAATACAGTGTGTAGTAGTAAACATGGGGAACTGTTGGTTATGAAGTGGTGAGCTGCATTGATGAAGTCGACAACAAAGGATAATAAATGTGTGCTTTTGTAAAACAGACTGGCTCAAACACAAGAAAATGGGCCAATGAGAAGCTGTAGTTTCTTTCTGCCTCCAGTCTTTGTGCCAAATAAGTAAAATCATCAGAGTGTTTTTGTGACCACAGAGACATAAAACCTGTTTTCACTTCCTCACCTGACTCAGAAAATAAGCAAATTACCCAATAAATATGAAATAATTCTTTTTTGGTTTGTTCAGTGTGACAGAAGGTGAAACTGCTGTTCAGCTCTTCTGGGCCATAGCAATTATTGAATTTAAGGTCTGATGCTGGTAGAGGGAGAGCAGATGGGGCACTGGCTCAGCAGGCAGATGTCTGTGTGTTTTGTTTTTAAAGGAGTGTGCAGCGATGGAGCTGAGTGTCGGTAAAATGATAATGCTAGCAGGAGCTGTTCTGGTCTTCCCTGTCCTCACTTTCATCACATCCTTCCTGTTCTGGCCTGGAGCGCTTCTTAAGGCCTACAACTGGTAAAGACACAAGTTCTTCTTAGCGTTTCCTGTATTTAAATCAGTTCAGTGAAGCACTGTGACCCTGCTGATGGTTTCCCCTGAGCTTTACTGTGGTCTGAAGAGTCCACATAAATCTATAACACTGTTCTGCAGATGTTTTAACAGCTGTGACTTCATGAGTTGGAAGGCACATTAATATTTTTCCAAAATAACCTAATATAGTGTGAAAAAGGTCTGAAAAGTACCTGGAGACTAGCTGCTGGCTTGGACAGGCCACTTAGCAGCAGAGGAAACTAAGCTAGTAGCAGAAAAATAAACTAGGAGGCCTCATGCAATAAATATTCACTAGTAAATATCATTTATAAATAGTTCTTCTGGCTTGGACAGCCTGAACAACAGCAGGATAAAGCAACGTCAAGTACCCCGAATTCACTCCAACACAAACAAACTAACCTAGTAGGCCTCAAGCCTGGCTGTGAGTAACACTGCTTAACTTAAGAAACTGAATTTTTAAGAATAATCTTGAAATACAAAATTCAGAAGACACATGCACATAATAACTCCTGAAGATCGTCCCCAGGTACTGGCGTCGCAGACAGGGGCTGGTCATCCGCTACACTCACAGTGGAAGTTACCGCTTCTGTTACTCATGTCGTGGGAAACCAGGGGGCGAAACACCATCACTGCTGATGCTGCACGGCTTCTCTGCCACCAAGGACATGTGGCTGGCTCTTGTCCAGGTAAAACTCACAAAGGCACATGGAGTGTTTTCTCAAACACACTTACCATTGAAATGAGAGAGGGAGGAAGAATGTCATGAAGGACCATAGAAACATGGACAGAGTCATTTTATTAACCAGGTGATAACTGCACATACAAAACTGACCAGATGCAGCTGGTTTGATGTCATCAGTCAGTAACAGTAAATGAGGAACTCGTTTCATTTCAGTGAGTCTTGGGTGTGTTTGTTTTCCACTCCAGCACCTCCCCAGAAACCAGCATGTGGTGTGTGTGGACATGCCGGGACACGAGGGGACCAGTCGCACCAGTGCTGACGATTACAGCATCCAGGGCCAGGCCACCCGAATCCACCAGGTCTGTGACACACACTTGGATTTCAGGAATCCACAAAGTCTTTTAATCTCAACTGTACATGCAGAGAACTTTTTGAGCCTGTTCAAAGACTAAAACCAGAAGCAGCACTGGGCAGCTGGATTCTTCTCCTGAGAACCTCTGTCTCTCTCTGTGCAGTTTGTGCAGAGTATCGGTCTGGATAAAAGACCCTTCCACCTGGTTGGGGCATCGATGGGTGGGAATGTCGCGGGGGTGTATGCTGCCCGTTACTCTGCTCACCTGTCCAGCGTCACCTTGATCTGCCCAGCAGGTAAAACCACCAGAGTTTTCCCTGATGGATTCAAAAAGTTCCATGTAGCAGAATCACAGCCCCCCTCTCTGTCCTCTAGGTCTGGTTTATCCCACAGACTCTGAGTTCATCAGTCTTCTGAAGAAGCAGGAGAAGAGTCAGAAGGAGGAGCCGATCCCGCTGATCCCCACCACTCCTAAGGAGGTGGAGAACATGCTGAGACTCTGCTTTCACAACCCCCCAAAATTTCCTCAACAGGTAGTGTCAGGCCTGTGCTGACAGGATTAATATGCCATTGCAGCCACTGTTAGTGGCATTACTACTAATTATTAGTACTGTTGGTGCTGCTTCTGTGGCTGTATTTTAGGGTATCTGTGTGTGTGTTCTCAGGTCCTGCGGGGGCTTCTGGACAACAGGATTTGCAACAACAGTTTCTACAAAGAAGGTCAGTCGGACTATATACATCAAAATCCTATAGCATGACTGGAAATAGGATTTAGAATATTTATTATTTCAACTTTAATAGCACAGGTAACTCTACTCTCTACTCCATATTGTTTAATTTTCATTTTATATTATTGTGCATTTTTTTCTCTGGGTGGAGACACTGCTTTAGTGACTATTGCTGCTTATGCTTACATGCTTACAATGATGTATTGTGTGTGTGTGTGTGTGTGTGTGTGTGTTGTTGTTGTTCAGTGTTCATGGAGGTTGTCGGAGAGAAGTCTCGTCACTCACTGCAGGAAAACCTGCATCTGATCAAAGCACCTGTGCAGATCATCTGGGGGAAGGAAGACCAGGTAAGTAATTCACAGCACTGCTCTATGAACAGTATACATCTGTATTTTTTGTGTACACGTAAGAATGAGGCTAATAGTCCAAGAATGATGTTTTAAATGAAGGAATACCAATGGTGGACTCCTTGAGATGTCAAGGAGAGTTAACCAGCCTGGGGACTGATGGTTTAAGGCCTCAGAAGTCGTTGTGAATCTCAGATGTCATGAATATGAAGAGTCTAGAGAATGTGAGCAGGGAGATGAAGCTGCTGATAAACCTGTCTCCTCTCTCCTGTCTCAGGTGCTGGATGTGTCGGGGGCGGATGTGCTGCGTATGGCGCTGCCGAGCTGTCAGGTGGTGCTGCTGGACAACTGTGGTCACTCGGTGGCGTTTGAGCGTCCCAGGAAAGCCGCCAAACTCATCATGGACTTCCTGTCCACGCACACTAAGAAAAAGTCCTGAATGAAGTATGTGAACAGTATGCCAGGCAATGACCTCATGGTAGATGATGGGAGTGATGAAGATGATGTAAACAATAAAAGTAATGACGTTGATACATGTGATACTTTTTAATAGTTGACTGCCAGTTTTCTACATTTCTACATGTCTTTTAAGAAATTATGACTTTTCAAATATTCCTGTTTTACTAGTCTGGGTCGCACAGAGCAGAAAGCTGTTGTCTCTGTTTTAGATGTTAATGTTAAATAAAAACATTCCCTGTTAGGAATCTCCAGATTTTCTCTTCGGTTTCTTGCTTTGCTTAAATGACAGGTGTCTTGTGTCTCCTGCTGTCAACTGTTTGTATAGTGACTCATAAAAACATATTAACGCTGAAATTCAGACAGAAAAATGGCGTGGAGGTGAGCGTGCTGTCTGCTTTTGGTCTGATTTTTACCCTGTAAATTAATTTATTTAAAAAAATAGATAAATGAGGTAATTCTGTAATTGTGCATTTCTGCAAGAGTGTCTGGGCTACAGAAATAAATCTTTCAAAGAAAAGGTTTGTTTGTTTGATTGACTGAAACTTCAGCAATAAGATAATATGTACAACATACAACATGTTCCTCCACAGCAGAACATGTTGTGTAATGTGATCTTTACAATCGTTACCGTTAATCATTAGCAAAGTGACTCAATCAATCCACACCAAAGACAAACACTGACTCTTTAGACTCTATATATAGACATCACATTGTCTACATTATTTTTAGGTTTATTCACTTTGGAATATCATGTTTTATCGCAACTCTGACAAGAAAATTATCTGCCATATTTATTTCATTTGAAACAGGCTTTTAAAAAATCAAGTACAGAATCCCACTGAAAAATTAATTTTTTTAAAATTCCTGGTAAGATTGTGAACCATCGAGTCATCTCATTCATTGTGAAGCATGACGACCCCAAACATCCAGCCAGAGTCATGAAGTAAAGACAACAGCCTTCTGCTCTGAGACCCAGACTGGTACGTTCAGAGACAAGAACCAGGAGTCCTGCAGCGGATGTTCTGGCCACCACGGAACCGTGACCACAACATCATGGAGTCAATCTGGATTCACGGAGCGATGCATCACACCATTTCACGCCTTTTAATGCGCATGCGCATTTAGAAGCCGACCGTTTGCTGCTCATAAGTTTATACCCACGATACGCTGTTACCTTCCGCCATAAAACGGGAGGAGAAGAGCAGGCCACGTTGTATCAGTCACGTTGCTGCTGTAGTTGGTGAGTAAAATGCTGGAACCTGTTCTGAAGATTAGAACAGCATCTGTTTATAGCTGTTTAGCTAATAGCGTAGCACCAAGGGCTAGCAGTTAGCTAGCGTTAGTTAGCTCAGCTAACGGTAGCTGCCGTTTGACCTCTTGTTGGGTAGTTTATCTTCAGGTGGTAAACTACAGTCAGCGGGTAGTTTATAGAGCACATCAAGCTAAAATTAAAACAACTGAGCTATAATCCTTTATGAAGGTGATTTGGAAAGAATGTCTTATTTTAATGTTAACTTGCTGCTGGAGTTCCGTTTACATCTTTTCAAAATAAAACTACGAATGTGCAAACTGGAAACAGATAACAGGTAACGTTAATACACCAATCTTCATATCTGAAGTGTCTAAACCGTATAATACAATTAATGCGGGGTGATAAGTGAAGAAATTCAGCTTGGACTTATTCTTTAAAATGACGCTGAGTTAGTGTCTATTCGTTCTTATTGTTTTGTTTGTTTTTTAACTCAGTTGATTATCAGTTAACACACCAGGTTACCGATGCTTTAATAGAATGAGACGTGCGGACAAGGACGACAAACCTACTGTTTATCAACGGGTTGTGTTGAAGAACGCCTCGCCGCACCACTACATGAAGATCCACCTGTAAGTCACTGTAGCTGTTTTTTTAAGTTGCTCTGGGTTATAATTTGTTTTTATTGTTTTTCGATAAAATGGGAAAATATTACACAGCTTAAATCCACAGAATCAGTGCGTCCAAGATCCTGAAACAATGTACCTCCAAAGTGCA
The DNA here is from genome assembly GCF_900324485.2 of Mastacembelus armatus. Lineage (NCBI taxonomy): Eukaryota > Metazoa > Chordata > Actinopteri > Synbranchiformes > Mastacembelidae > Mastacembelus > Mastacembelus armatus. The sequence goes on from NC_046637.1 coordinate 4,286,764, forward strand.
GTAAAACAACATTATTTTGCAAAACCTTGTCTCATCGTTTTTAGTGATGTTTGCACAGGTCTGTGTATATAAATAATGTAAATGTGTATTAATCTGTTATATCTGTATGTGCCTGTTTAGTGTGCTGCAGGATGCATCTACCAGACTGAGTGCAGTTGAACTGAAGCAGTTCATCATCACAGGCCTGAAGAGCCTGTATGGGGAGGTGAGGTCTTTAAAGTATTCAGGCCTTTTCATTCCATCACACTTTGCAGTTGGGCAATTGATAGAAACTAATGGTTAACTATTGACTAATTAGTGAAGTAATTTTTAAGCAAAAATACAAAATATTCTTTTTTCCAGCTGTGCAGTTTTCCAGCTTTTCTTTGTTTCAGGTGACAGTGAACTGATTAACTATGGAGTTTGGAGTTGAGTTTTTTTTTTTTTTTCATGAAATTGTCTCTTTGTTCCTCAGGTGGGAGCAGCATTGAACTTTGACCTATTGAAGTATGATGAAGACACCCTCACTGCTCTTCTGCGTGTTTACAGCAGGTGAGGTCAGCATGAGCAGGAGACAGGGGTGTCACTTTCAGGTTGAAACCACCTCAAAATCAAATCAGAAGTGATTTAATTATACTTGTTTTATTACTATGTCTTTATTTGTGTTTTCAGGGGTTTGGTGAAGCTGTGGAGTTCCTTGACTCTGCTGGGCTCCTATCAGAACCAGGCCTGTGCCTTTAGAGTTCTGCAGGTCAGCACATTTAATTTCAGCTCAGTGGGCCACATGCAGTTAAAGTGATTCAAGAGAACTTGTTGCATTCACCAGTTTTTTCAAATTTCAGATGTATCTTGGAGGAATTTCATCTGAATGATTAATTAATCAAAAATTGGAGAAAAAAACATCTTGCTACTTAGATTGACAGATTTGTCTCCTGTCTGCTTCAGGTGTCTCCGTTCCTGCTGTCGCTGACAGGAAACAGTCGAGATCTGCAGCTGGACTGAAGTAGGAGGTGCACTTTTTCTTCAGGATGAGTTTCATTTGGAGGAGTGTCTTAAACAAACCATGGCTGCGCCTCACATCCATCACCGCAGCTACGCCCACCTGCCAGCTGCTCCACATCGGCCAGCGGGCCTCCCTCACCAAAATATTTTCCTCGCGAGATGTGGAACTGTTTGCTGAGCTGACCGGCGACACCAACCCCCTCCACCTGGACCCGGTCTACGCCCGCACAACCTCATTTGAGACACCCATTGTCCATGGTGTCCTCATCAACGGCCTGGTGTCAGCTGTGCTCGGCTCCAAGATGCCCGGCCCTGGCTGCGTTTTCCTATATCAGGAGATCCGTTTCCCAGCACCGCTGTATATTGGCGAGGAGGTGCTGGCTGAAGCCGAGGTCCGCAAGATCAAGATGTCATTCGCCTTCATTGGCGTGACGTGCTCGGTCAAGGACAAGGTGGTGATGGAGGGAGAGGTGATGGTCATGATGCCTGAGGAGCAGCAGCAGCAGCCGAAGGGGTGAGAAGAGGAGGACGAGGTCGCAGCACTTGCTCCATGTTGACTTTATACTATTATTTTAGTCTTTATTGAGTCACAGCAAGAAGTGTTACTGGACACAGCAGTTACAAGAGTCCGCTCATGATTTAGTGTGTTTCATTTGTTGACTCTGCTCTGTATGTGACCTATGTGAGCAATAAAAATTTATTTTTGAATTTGTGCAATTCATTTACATCTTATCACAATTTAAATACCCAAATATTTTACCATCCAATTTACTTTTATTGCCTTTACTTTTGTCAGTTCTCCTACATTGCAGTTTAATTGTCCTCGGCGATGTCCAATCACGCACAAAAAGCCAGCAGGTGATTTACAAGGCTGGAACTGGCAACTATTTTTATCAGCTATGATGTCTGAGAAATGTGAAGAGTATGCTAGAAAAGTCCAATCTGTCAGCTGGTAGGGCTTAGATTTCGTTTGTTTTGAATTATTTTAATATTTGTGCTTCAGTACACATTATTTAGTCCAACTATGTATATTTTTTTGGGGGGGGTTAAGTGTTTAGGGAAAATTTTAAGGCTATTTTATTGTATTATAAAGATTTTGCTTTTTTTCCCTTTAGTGTTTTTGTCATTTTTTTCCTTCCTTACATTCACCTTATGTTCCACGAGGTGGCGCTGTCGCACCTTCACGTCGTTCTCCAACTCCGGTTACGTCAACAAAGCAACTTGATGACATCTCTATCGGAGCAGCGTTTCCTGGTTACGAAAAGCTAAGCTAACAGCTAACGGCTAGTCTGTTGCTGCCCGTCCTCCTCTCTGTGGGGCGCCGCCTCGGTGTCTTCCTGGCGGATTCAGTCAGTGACAGACGGACTCTCAGACCAGACTTGAACCATTAATCCCCCCGGATGTCTTTCCTGGAGAAGCCGGTCCCCGGCAGGCTGCTGCTGGACGACACCGTCCCCCTTAACGCGGTGATCGAAACCAGCCAGAACCTGCAGTCCCACACGGTGAGTGTGAACTGGAAATAAACGTTACTGAACCGTGAACAGTCTGTGCTTTAAAATGTGGAAACTTTACCAGCTGGAGAAATTTCTTACTGCAGGTGGGTTTCATAGATATATATGTTTTATTATTTAATGGAGTCTTTAAATCTGTCGCTGCGTCACTGATTCCGTTATCGGACACAGGTATAGAAGCTTCACCTGCCTGCTTTTTTGTAAATGACTACATTACCCACAAACTACCGCTGACTACCAAAGTCACTGTGGCCGTAACAACATAACAACATTGCTGTCCTCATGAACCAGCTGGCAGTCTCTTATACAAGGTGCAGAGCATTGCAGGGCACCCTGACTGCATTATCGGACAGACAGACAACCGGGTCCTGTCCGTGATTAAACAACTTCCTGGAAGCCCCACTGCCCACAGCAAACTGCTGACACCAAGGAATCTGGACCGGAACCATGACAGAGACCGAATAAGGCTCAGAACCGAACCAGCCTCCGTAAAACCACAGGAAACCTGTTTTTATTGCATAGCTATAAGGGAGCCCTACTAAAAGTTTTGTGTGTGTTATTAATTAATTTCAGTGGCAAACATATAACTATTGACACGTGGTGGTTTCTATGGACAGTCTGTGCCGAACAGAAGAGAGAAAGGATCTGAATGTAGAGTCTGGCTTGGCATCTCTCTCAACGCTAGACCTGAACGATTTAGAGGCAAGCTACAACATTATGTTAACTGTGAATGTGTCAGATGACTTTTCACAGTTTCTTCTTGTGAGCAGCTCCAAAATAAATGGTTTGGCCTCTTCTTTGGGCAAGTAGTCAAGCAATACTGCTAATTTCCTTGTAGTTACTAATTCCAAGTCACCAACTGTAAGGAAAGGAGTCTAATGGACTTTTCTCTTTATAATGAAATGAATAAAACATAAATCAGTTAACACAGGCAGCAGCAAAATTATGGTTTACAGGGAAATTATTCCAGACACAGGAAGAAAACCCAATTCAGTGTCAGACTGACATCTCTGTTATATTTAATTAACAATTTAACATAAATCCAGGACTAACTGATATGTTTGGTTTTTTTTAGGTCAATCCAGTGTTTATATGTTAAGTAACATGGAACCAGGGATTACTTGGCATCACAAACTCATGACTGAATGCATAAAGCACAAGTATAAAGAATTATGACAAAAAAAACTCAATGGGATGTTGTATTGAGTTTGTAAACAGGAAGTGATGTCACTTGTTTATAGTCTAGAATCCTGGCTGTTGTTTAAAGCTGCTCAGCTCATTAGAATAAATGCAGGATTACAGGCCAAAGCAAGAAGCAGAAATTAGACCATGAGCGGACTGAGCGGGTTAGATTCAAGGAAAATCCCATGTTTAGATCAGGTTTCATGTTCTAAGAGTTTTGTTTTTCATTTTAGTTGATTATGAAAACAGTTTACTCAGCAGCTCCACACAGACACATATGAACATGCTTACATGATCAGACAGATCCTGAACTGTGTGATCCAGTTATTAGAAAGTGAAACACTCATTAAATACTCTTTTGATTTAGGTTCAGCAGGGCATCTACTCTGGTTCCACCGCAGACAAGCATTTTTCCCTGCTTGTTGTAAGGATGTAGAAAGGCAAAGTGGATTATTTTATCTATCCAGTTATGTTATATTACGTGAACATGACGCCTCAAGGGGCCGCAGAAAAGGATTTCTCTGTGACTGAACCCAAACTGACTGGGCCCAGTTTGTGGATCACAAAGAGTTAGATTTAATAATGCTACGAAAAATCAAAGATTATAAGCGTTTGACATTTTTAAAAGCTATATAGTGTTTTACATATTTTATATAAAATTATTCTTTGGAGACCTATGACTCTATGTTTATATTCTTATCATTTTTTCTGAAAATTTTGGTTTTATTCTAAAAATATGAAGACTTAAATATCAACTTCATCTTGTAATATTAAGACATAATATATAAATTACTACATTTTTATCATAAAACTACAAATACTTCTACAAATGCTTTTCCTCATAAAATTATAAATGTGCTCACATGTGATTTTATCTTGTAAAATTCTGACTAGTTCTGGCTTTTAAAAAAATCTTTTTTTGTAATTTTTACAACTTATGAAACTGAATAAAAAAAACGGAGAAATCGAGGTTATATTTAAATAACATTTTTAAAACTTTTACTTATATTAACAATCAGGTTTCTCCTCAAAATGGCCAATTTATTTTTATAATATTACTGGTTGGACTTTTAGTGAATGCATGAAGCTGGCTGATCAACAACACACACAAATTCCACCTGCTTAATCCCTATTTAAGATATTTTTCTCCCAGTGTTAAGCCATTTTTTTCAACAATTTCTATTCCTTGTTATTGTACATTTTATTTATTTAAAATAGCTGTGAAATAAATGTTTTGAAGGCCATGTTCTCTCTGCCTGTAGGAGTACATCATCCGAGTACAGAGGGGCGTGTCTTCAGACAACAGCTGGCAGGTAATTTAACCAATCACAGCCCTAGTTGACAGGTAGCGACCAATTACAATTCGTCTTGGAGCAGAACCGATGAAAAAAAATGAGTTTGTAGTTTCATTCATTGCATCCTGGAAATAATATGTAATAATTATTTTTGTAGTTTGTTGCCACTATTTGTGGCCTGTAAGAAATCCCAAATTAAGAAAACAAAAAGCACATGGTACTGATAAATTGATCAGGCTGTGCAGTATTTATGTAATGGATAGAATAACACAGACATATACGCTTTGTTCAGTTTATGGTCTGTTTCTCATTAGTAACTTAAAAGGGAATTAAAAAACACGGAGCTGTTAGCAGATTAACTGTCCATCATCACTGTGACTGACAGGTTTGTTTCTGTGTCTCAGGTGATTCGGCGTTACAGTGACTTCGATGTCCTCAACAGCAATCTGATGGTAAGTTTCAGCCACACATTAATCGCCTTTTATTTTTTTTTGTTTTTTTGTTTTTTTGTGAACAGGTGTCGTAAAAAGTTTGTTTTATATTTCTGTCTTAGCACTTGTATTAGACGACAAGAGAAACTAACGTCTGTGGGCTTTAAAATACTGTGAAATCAAAGTGGTCAGGACATCCTGAACACCACAGAGGTGTAGTGATGTTAGACATGGATATTTTGGCACAACATAAAAAACAGCAGTACAGTAACTTAGACTGTAAATGTACAAGTCTTGTGATCAACATTTACACACACAAATCAGCTGCTTCTTGGCCAATCTCCTTCCTCTTTCGGGATGCCCAGGGACAGTTCGTTACAACATGCTCAAGACTTTGCCGTTGCATCATCAGTTACCAAGAATCCTTGAATGGGCATGTGAAATGGCGTGTTTATGATTGTTGCTGTACTGGATTTAGTTTTTACTGGGTTTAGTTTGAACTGCACAGTCTCACTGTTTAGCTCCTGTTCTCATGGTTAGAATTTTTTTTTTTTTTTTTTTAGCTTCTTAATGTATAGTGACACTGCAGCCAGCACGTTTTACAAATATTTGACAATGACATGCTTTTATCATAATAATGCCGTATAAAGATCATCTCAGTTTAACATGTTCACATGCTAAGATTCACTGGAGCTGATGGGAAGTTAATATTTGAAAAAAATTACAAATTTGACACTAAATGATAAGTCTGAACACAATGTCTATACAAATTGTCATGACATATCTCTAGCATGGTGAAATATGACTTTGAACATAAAGCAGTCAGTGACATGCAGGCAAGAAAAACAAATCATCACACAGATTATTTTGAAGTCTAATTTAGTTTTTGGACTCCCAATTACCTTCTACAAATTAATGATTTAAATAAAACCAGACCCGTGAAATTTCCTTGTGGAACTCTGGAGTCAGAGGAGCTTTCTGAGAAAACTACTCTGAGGTCTAACATGCTAGAGGTTAATGTGGAAAAATAACCTTTAAGCTCACCAGTGGCATCAAATGCTGTAGTAAAACCAAAGAGCACAGTCCTCACAAGTTTCTGGTCTTTTGTATGTGTTAACCATTGATCAGTCATGTGCACTAATGCAGGGATGGCAGAGTTCCCTGGTCTATAAGCATGCTGTGCATTTGTGAGGAGTCACCTTCAACCAGAATTCATTCACTTATTTTCATCAGTGTCTTACTTGGCACCGAGAAAATACTAATTGGTCCAGAGCTGGAGCCGTTTATTTAACCTATGTTCTCATCTTTATGTAAATATTCAGCTCTGGCCAGGTCATCCTGTGCAAGCTGTTTTGACTGACTGTCACTTTAATTCTAGATAGTTCACAGAAGTCTTAACACCACCACAACTGAAGCAAGGAAAAATGTAGACACTGATTTATTTTAGAGAGTTACATGCCCTAAAGGTCAGATCGCAATTATGAGTTAGTCCCTTCAACGTCTTCTTCAGTGTGCTGGGATATGAAATCAGTTCAGCACAGCAGTGTTGTACCTGACTGGAGCAGATCTGACTTTGAGGTTGGATGTCCCATTGTCCCAGTTGTGACTTGTTTCATGGTCCACTCACATCAGCCCTGGAAAACAGGAATAGTTTTTCTGCTGAGGTTTTGTCTGCTCATTTCCTCTCCGGGTCTCACTCGGACCTCGACCTCACACCAGCTCCTGATCTTCAGTCAACACACAGTAGAACTGAGGCAAACCTGCTGAGAGTCTGAGTTTTTTCAGTTGACTGTCATCTGTCTTTGTAAATGCATCATTGAAACCTTCAGACAAGTATGACTTTGCAGAAAAAAGGGAAACATGTTTAGTGCTGATAAAAAACAAACTGCTTAAAAGCATGAACAGCTTCTCATTTTCTCTCTAGGTGTGTGGCATCACTCTTCCTCTTCCTCCGAAGAAGCTGATCGGAAACATGGACAGGGAGTTCATAGCGGAGAGGCAGAGGGGACTGCAGGCCTATCTGGACACTATTACCCAGCAGCCCCTGCTTTCTAGTTCCCTACCTGTGAAGAAGTTCCTGGACCCTAACAACTATTCTGCCAACTACACAGGTCTCATTTTCACTGAAAAAACACTATTTAATTACTTTTTAAATTATAGTCAGTGTGTTTACGCTACTGTTTAATTTTCAGGTACTTCATACTAGTACAATGCAGCTGTAAATATTGTACATTTTACCACATCGCACTTATCTTTCAAGTAGTACCTGGAAATCTGTGACTTTAGTGTGGTAGTAAACATACAAGACCCTTACCTTTGTTTTGTTTATTTGGCCATGAAAACTGTTCATTCAGACATGTGTGGACAGTAGGTGATATTACAGTTATGGCACAATGACTGCTCATTGTTTAAAGACCCTGTTAACTGTCTTTGCTGTAAAAAGAAAATCCATTATTTTATTTGTTATGTTTATGTAATGTGCTCTCTCTCTCTCTCTCTCTTTCTCTCTCTCTCTCTCTCTCTCTCTCTCTCTCTCTCTCTCTCTCTCTCTGTCGGTGCCTCAGAGATCGCCCTGCAGCAGGTCTCCATGTTCTTCAGGTCTGACCCAAAGTGGGAGGTCTTGGAGCCTCTAAGAGACATCGGTAAGACTCCCTCACTCTGAGTACAACCTTAACCTGGTGTTCACTATTTATCATCTGACAACACACTTACTGACAGCCATGGTTTTTATTTGTTCATCTAAAATAAACTTGGAGTTGGTGTGTTGTTGTGAAACCTGCTGCCATCACTGAGCCAATAGACTTATCTGCTTCGGTTTGCTCTTCTCTAAAAAAGAAAAGGACTTGACATTTTTCCCTTTTATTTGAGCAAATAAAACCTGGAATCACCCTAAAGATCAGATGAGCTGTATATTTTAAAGTGGTCTTTTGAGGCAAATGTCAAATATTTAAATAAAGCTTTTATTTTTTTTAACTGCACAGGTAACAAGTTCTTTGTTTTTCAGGCTGGAGGATCAGGAAGAAATATTTTTTGGTCAAGAACAAAGAGCAGCTCAAAGAGAGGTATCTGCTGAGCTGGGTGAGTTCAATACAAAGGTTTCACACATGATAAAGTTCTGCTTTTTGAATTAAGGCAACAAAAAACAATAACATTTAGTTTTTATTTTTTCTCGATCGCTATATATAGTGAACTGTGATCATCTGAATTATGCTCAGATTTTATATGAAGTTCCAAACATGCACATTGAACATGTAGATTATTGTAGTTTGTTTTTCAGCCCAATAAACTTATTTTTCAAATGCAATAAAAAGAAGGTTTGTGCACATATGACCTCCAGCAGATTTCACAACCAGTTTGTTTTATGAGAAATTACTGCACATGGAAGAGTTTAAGCATCTATAGTAAAGTGAATATATGCATTTATGATTTTTTTTTTATCAGTATATTCTTTAAAAAAATGAATAATTTAATAGTTTTTAGTTGTGTTTCTCTCTAAAATAGAGGAATAAAGAAAACCTTTCATCTGTAATGTAGCGAATTTAAATATATACATGTATTGAACATGACGGTTTATTACGTCTGGTTTATGAATTATAAATATTATAAACCATCTTAATAATTTGGATCACCAGCTCCTTTAACAGTGAATCAACCAGTCAAGAAGTGCTGCATCCTGCTGGTGATTGGTTTAAATCTCATGTGTGAATCAAGAGAGTAACCTATTGTGTTGTAAGTTTTAAGAATGTTTTTCTAACTTTTCTAACTTTTTTCAAATCACTAACATTAGCTTTGTGTGTGTGCTGTAGGTGGATCTGGGTCCTGATAAGTTCCTGTCAGACAAAGATCTGCAGTCAGCCATGAAGCTGCTCACCAGCCTCTCTGTACGTACTCATTGTGCACACTGCACCTGTGTGCATGCACCACTGCACAAACCCAGCCACAATCTAGGTGGTGACATAACCACTACAAACAGTAGCTAAAACTGAATTTACAGATTATTATCTAGCTGTCATTGGTAATTTAAATTGCATATCTCTCTTTTAGATAATTATCGCAAATTATTAAATGAGGCAGTAACCAAATCCAGTCATGATGCAAATGTAAACCCAACAAAACTCCTGCTAAAGCTCGGCTGCATAGCAAAGGGGCCTCGAGTGCCATCTTAGCTTTTGACTGGTGGAATTCATGTGGTCCAGACACAAGTAAATTTGTAAATTAGTTAAATATACTGTTTTTAGATTTCTAGTATTAACAGTAAACAGACCAACAACAAACAAGTCAGAGAAGATAGATTTAATTCAAAATCTCTAACTCTTAATCAATCTCCTCCTGCTCTGCAGACCCCATACCTCTGTCCGTTGTTGTTCTCCAGCACCAGTGAATCTTCAGCTCTGCTCATCCGGCCGTTCAGTGAGAGAGGGTCTCTGAGAGACCACATCTGTAAGGTATACTGTGTGTGTGTCTGAGTGTGTTTGTATGTATGGAGTCAACTTGCTTCAGTTTAAGTATTGTCAAACAGCCAAATAGCACTGGACTCTACACAAACCTTCCTTTTCAAAGTTGTAATTCCAGCAGAGCAATATTAGAAATAGTTGATCATAGCAGGAACAAAATCTGGGTCTGCACTGTGTGTGTAGAAGTTCAGTAATTAATTACCCAGCTTCAAGGTTCACTCAGTCCAGGTTCACAGCGTTATCTAATCTAATCTAATAATCAAATGTCCTGTCTTCACTCAAGTGTCCCTTTACTCAGATACTCTTGTTTTGGTTGTCAGAGAAAGTTGAGATTTTTAAGGACTTGTCTTCCCCACAACAATGAAGGAGCTGAAATTTAATTTGTGCTGCTCACAGTAGTGAAGTATTAAAGAAACTGGATCTTTATAATTAAAGTTGTTCTGTCTCTACCCTGCACTCCCACTGTCCAGATGAAGCCCAGAGAGAGTTACCTTAAGAAGTACTGTAACCCGAAGAAGAGCCAGGGCCTTGAACTGTCGCACATTAAGTTGTATGGCCGTCAGATCCTGGAGGTCTATACGTACACACACAGACACACACACACACACAGACACACAATCAGACAGCTAACCATACACACCCTATAGTGTTATTAAAACAGTCTGTGTCGGCACAGGGCCTGAAACTCCTCCATGATGGCGGCATATTTTTTGGTCACCTGCATGCGTCCAACATCATTGTGGATGACGACGTGTGTCAATTTGTGGATGTGGAGAACGGTATGCTGGGAGTTCCATCTGTGCTGCGCCCGGCCTTCACGCAGTTCAGGAAGATCAACGTACGTACACTGAGCGATAAGCAGAGCCTGGATTTACAAAACTTAACCAAAAAGTAATTTTCATCAAGACCAAACACAAAAGAATGTGTCTTGTAACATTAGAGAAAAATATTTTGAACTAATTAGTTTTAACGGGTTTCTTCATGTACAAAGTGATTCAATACATGTACATGTGTTTGTAATTTGTTATTTGAAGATTGAAGATTGAGAAAAGTGTGTGTGTTTTTGTTCAGACCACAGAGAGCATCGACGTCTTCTGCTTCGGACATTTACTGTACGAGATGACGTATGGTCGACCACCAGACAGCATCCCTGTCGATCAATACCCTGCTGTTCCCTACACAGCCGTGGGTGTGTATATACACACACAAACAAACTTCATATGCACTTGCACTTTGTACCGCCAGATGTTCTGATATGAAACATCACATTTACTAACTTATACAGGGTTATTCCCCCATGCTCTCTGTTGATTTATCGTCTGTGTTTGTTTTCAGTGTCAGTGCTGCAGTCGATTCTGTCCACAGAAGCCTGTAAAAGTGGGATGCCCAAAGTGTCGGAGCTCATCCAGACACCGTGAGTTCATCTGTTTTTTCTTTTCACACCGAAACAGCTCAATCTAAAGCTGCACATGTTTCCCTTCATCTTGTCATTAAAGCTGCTATCATGCAGCTGCAATACTCGACTGTGGACTGGTATCACCTTTAAATGACTGTATGAATAATTTGTGTTTGTTCGAATACGTTTGTTTGATTAAGTTTGTTCTTAAAGCTGACGGTTAACGAAGAATGTTGGTATCATGCATTCATACGGGAAAACACAGCTGCTGAGTATTTAATACAATGCAGTGTCTCAAATGTGTAACAGGATATTAGCAGAAAGCAGAACATCATGACTCTTATTGCAGATGAGTCACAGTTTGTGTTTTGCAGATTGTTCAGTGACGTCCAGCTCCAACACTCAGAAAAACTCCAGATCAAGGTAAAAGTGCAGTTTGATACCACTCCTCTCGTCCGTGCATCATCCACTGCTTTGGGCTCAGAATATTTACTGTGATAAAAACCTTCCTCCACTACTCCAGGTTCCCAGCAGGCTAAAGGAAGCACTAAAGACAGCAAAGGAGAGTCTGGAGAAGAGGCTGCAGGAGGAGCAACGAGTGGTGTGTTACTACTCTCATTTAACATTTTAACTTATTTTTTTTCATTTCTGTTTCATATTGTTGGAGACATTAGTGGGGAGAGGAATTCCTCAGACTCTTGAGAGAAAAAAATGTGGAAAAACCTTGCAACATAATTTTCTCAGCAACCTTTTCATGTTGCAATCACACAAACTCGGTGTGGAATTACTGTAAGCTGCTTTTCCTGTCTGGCCAATGGACAGTAATTCTAGGAAACGTCTGACAGCAGTAAAACCCCCAGTCCTTTCTCTAGAATACAGTAAAGTAAATGCAGATTGATCCTTTACAGGGTTGTCAAACTCCAGTCCTCGAGGGCCACTGTCCTGCTTGTTTCCCAACTGTCCCTGCCCTTCCAGCTTCTGATTGGCTGAACACACCTGATCCTGGTAATCAGCAGTGGGTAGGGCAGGGATAGTTGGTAAACAAGCAGGACAGTGGCCTCAAGGACTGGAGACCTGTGCCACATCTACTTTTGTATCTTATGTCCTGGTGATTTAAAAAAATTCCTGAATCTCATTTCTTGTTTTGTTTTTTTTGTCTTTTCTGGGAATGTTGCATCAAATTTTACTATTTTTATCTGCAGCTTGATTCTGCTGTTTTGCAGTGATGCAGGTTTTCTGAAAATGCTCATAATAATGCAGTTTGTAATTTGCAGCCTGTAAATATTTAATATGCTGATGCTAAGGAGGATAATGTTGTGTATTAATGTTTGACTGAAGATCCACCAGCACAGGAGGCTAACCAGAGCTCAGTCTCACCACGGCTCCGAGGAGGAGAGGAAGAGGAGGAAGATTCTGGCGAGGAAGGTAGAAAACAAAAAGCACAAACACACAATACAGAGACACGTATTTCTACTGGAAATAGACAATTGGGTTTGTTAGCTATAGTGAAGTGTCAGTACAGTGAAGCGTAAACACTGCTGTGTGTGTGCATGTGCCTTCGCAGAAGTCCAGGCAGTCAACTTATGAAAATGAGGAAGATCTCTCTGTCAGAAACAACAATAACTCTGGTAGGTCACTGCATTTAGTGCCCTCAACAAATACACAGTCTCATTATTCTGCCACCAAGATTTGTGTCCTAAAAAATGTTGTTTATTAGTTTGTTACTCAAGCACATGTCGTTTTAGGTGTTATTTATTCTTCAGGCCATATTTCTGTGATGACAGTGATTGATAATGGTGGGTGGTTATTAATTTGTCTATTTTTCGGTCTGTCTTCAGGATCTGGAGCTAGTTCACCTCCCACATGCCCCTCGTCCCCGACGCCCCCATCCACCACAGGTATGTCAGGCTGCCTGTCCACTGTCTGTCCTCACATCTGTCTGTTAAAATGTCTGTCCTCCCTTATCTGTTACAATGTCTGTCCACTGTCTGTCAGTCTTTCCTCTCATTTGTCTCTCTTCATGTTTCTGTGCTGTCTATCTGTCCATTTCTGTTTGGGAAAATATTGGGCAGACTGTGTGACGCCCCTGTGTGGTGAGAGCATGTTGCTCAGCTCCCTCAGCATGTTTTACACTGACTGAATTTGTTGTTACATCTGAAATTTGCATGTGTCGTTATGAAGACTAATTATTGATTTAACCTGTCTGTCTCTCTACCTCTCTCTCGTCATGTGATTATCTGGTTTTCAGACAGGTAGCCATGTGTCTCATTGACTGTGTTGTGTCTCTTAAGTATTTGGACACAGGTGTGGGAAACATGGTTGTTGGATTTTACTATTTTTATTTATTATTCACATCAAATCCTGTGAAAAGTCAAAGCCAGCAATACTTTGACTTCCCATGTGTCATATTTGTTTCCTACACTGGTATTATTGTCTCCTCTCTCGTCTGTCCTAGTCTTCCTTCTTCTCCTCCTTGTACTCACCTTCTCTGCTCTCCTCTCCTCTCCTCTCCTCTCCTCTCCTCTCCTCTCCTCTCCTCTCCTCTCCTCTCCTCCTTCTCTTCTCTCCTCGTTGTCCCGGTGATACTGTGGAAATGCTGATTGGTCAACAAATAACTGTCATGTCCCTCTCTCTTCTTCCTGTGCTGTCTCCACCATAGAGCATGCTCCATTCTGACCGTGTTGTTGGGTAAAGTAAAGTTTTATAATGTCAGCGATGATGATGATGATTATGATAACTATGAAGGCCTCCATTGGTTTTTAAAGCTGTCGTGCACCCTGGCTTCGCAGCAGGATCCTGGTCACAAAGAGCTGCCTCATGATTATGATTCCAAATAACTAAGAAGTTGATATAAAGGGACTAAATTAAAAAGTGTGGAGCCAACACAGACAGGTTAAAATGAGGGTATTGGATTTTGAGAAATTTGCAATAATGAGAAACTTGTTGGAACTTTTGCTGTCAGCACAAAATAATAATATTCCAAGTGAATTAAAAAAAAACTGACAGTGATTTTCTTTGGGTAACCTCTTCAACATAAACAGCCATGATACAGTTGACTGGAGTATGTTTGTGCCAGCATATGTACCGAGGGTCAAATCTGTCCAGGGGAGGGACTATGTAGTGGTGGCACTGTTTATAAATGTCTAGCATACTCCTGGCTCTGATTTGCTAATCCTGCTCCAAGTAGCCTGATGAGATCTGAGTTAGTGTTTGCCAGGAACCACAGGGTGTCCACACATCTTTATAAAAACCTCACAATCTGCACAGACAGTCCAGCTGTTCTCATTGGAGATTGTGATCTGTCAGTCAGCATGTGTTTTGCCTGTTTCTGTCTGTGTTTTATTTGTTTTGTGTGCTGTTGTTTATTTGTTTGAAAAGGGGTCTCATGTTTTTTTAATGTTTGGTTTTGGTCCGAAACCTATTGAATGCTTCATAACTCTTAATTTTGGTTAGCTATGAAATGGCAGCTTGTTTTGTGCCTATAGGTTACCTCCCAGTTGTTTAAAGTTGACCAGACACTTCAGTGAAGTTTGACGTTTTTTGGTTGTTTAGTCTAATATTCAGATAATTCTTTGTCCACAGAAATATTAAAAGGACAAGCAGAAACACTTTTGCGCTGATTTTTTTAATCTGCATTACTGGTTTTTCATATTTACACAGAAAATTATTTACATAATGGCTGATCATTTAGGAGATTTGAGTCCAGATCATCAGATTAGGAAATTGGTCTTAAGGGGCCAAAAACTCTTAGTGATCCTGTTTTGACGAGCACATGATTTGATTATTATGAATGGAAATAATTCCTATTCCCACAGTGATCCACTAAGACTATATGTGTGTTTATACAGAGCTATGTAAAGGGTTTGTAGGTAAGATTATTTATATTTCTATGAAGAGTTTTGCATATGTAACCTATATACACATGCACTTAAAAGTAAAGAATGCAGCTGCATTTTCAATTATACTGCTGTCTTATACTACAAACCTCCAAAAAAGTCTTAAAAATGTTTTGTCATTCAATTTTTCAATAGATTCTTTCCTTCCGGGTGATCATTGGCTTCATTTCTATTAAAAGATGAATTTGCAGTGACATAAGACCTGCTGCAGTTACACTGTCAGCACTTAGTCACCTTTATGTTTCATTGACTAGGGATCATTTTTTTGCATTATTTTATATATATATATTCTGTATTGGGCCAACATGTGATCAGAGATTTGAGCACAGACCTTAAATTGTGAAACATGGACAGAGATTAACTGTGGACATTTTGGAAGAATCATCTGAATATTGCATAAAAAAGCAAAGAAGGGCACTGGGACTGCCGTATGTAATGAAAGTCAGTTTGCTCCACAGCCACCCTGGAGCTAATCTGTCACCACTGCAGTGGTTCTGCAGTTGTTACATAACAAAAATCTAATTTCTTACGTTGTAACTCTTGTTAGATTCCTAAACATTTCTAGAAACAGGTTATTTCACCGAAAATATCATCTTTAAAATGCTGATTGTTTCCTGCAGTGGCAGTTTTCTCCAGGCTGGGTTACATCTGTCACACTGATAGATGTGCTTTCATTACACTGCAGATAATTCACTGTTGTCAAACAGCAGGTGGAGTCCGTGGGCTCTTGTTGCAGCTTTTGGCCTCTGCTTTAGCTACTTGTTTGAACTCCCCAGCATTTTGCTTTTCTGCCTGTGCGCCCTGGATTGCATTCAGTGTGGGATGCAATATGGCACAGCTGAAAGAGACGTACCAGGTTTAGGTTCAACTCACCACAAGTGGTTCTAATACAGAAAGTACAGGTGGACTTTGTAAGGGAACACAGGGCAGTAGCTCAGTTAGTGCAGGACATCAGCTGTGAAGACAGTTTCTTCAGGAGAGAATCAACTGCACGTCCCACAGGGCATTGGTGTAAGAATCATCCAATCAGAGAGCTTCACATGCTGTTGCTGTGCAGCTGTTGGTAAGGTTATATCAGTTGGATCCGAACATTCACAAACTCTAATTTCAGTCTTTCCCATAGCAGCTGTTACTGAGGCTCATGGGAACTGTAGTATTTAAAGCCGTTACAAATTGGAAGAACAAACGACACATTTGTAATCAATGGCTATATCGCAGCTCTTTAACATAACAAAGGTAAATGTATTTACTTTAGGAACGACTGCATCCCTCAACTCCACATTTTTAAATGAGGATTTTAACAAACATCAGTACATGTTGATACTGAGCCACATGCTTTTGTAGTATCACAATTATCGGTGTTTAAACTGAAGGTTGAACTGAATGTGGATTGAGTTCAGCCTGGACAAAAATCTGCAAAGAACACTTTCCAGAAATACTAATAAGTCACCCTTTATGACAGATTGAGAGAGGTTATAACTAATGGCTTTGTTAATGGGTAATAATTCACTTCAGCTTTACAAGTCACTTCTAAGTTAATTAGAACAGAGGATTTCAAACAGCAAAGACACTTCATGAGACGCATTGTACATATGTTCAGATTGTGACTCATTCTTCCCAATGAAATCATTATCTCAGTGACAAACAAACATCCATAAATGTGCTTAGAAAGTCAGAATCATCCCAATTTGAACTTTTCTTTAGTGTTGCAGTCGTAGTGACAGGGATGTTAATAAAAATTCCCCTTGGTTATCCTCCTTCATCATCATGTCACCAGCCTTTTACCTCCTCAGGTCACAGGAAGAAAATGAGCTGCAGGTTATTTGGTCCAAAGTGGTCCATATTGGTCCATATTGGTCCATTTGGTCCATATTGATGGAAGATAACTGATCTGTGAAGCATTAGTAAATGAACTCTTAATCATTAATGAGGCCATTAGTTCAAACCCTTTATAAAGGTGTCTTATTAGAATAACAGTACTAGTATAGTATAACTGGGCAAACACCTCCCTCTCCTCCATTGTTAGACAGTGGGATGCTAAGCACTTCTATTTGTTCAGTGTGCTTTGTAATGCTTTATTCTTTGCAGCCTCTGCAGGTGTTTGATTTAAAATCAAACTGGGTGTAATGTAGTTGCTCCTTAAAGGATAAGGCTGGAGATTTTCTGTTTTTGTTATTTTCCATACAGAGATGAAAAGCCACACTGAATTTCATTGTTCACTGTAATGTCTGTGAATCCAGAGCTGTTTTAGCTTATCAGTCTGTGCTGTAGAACGGTTCTGCTCTTTTTGTTAATGTTTTCATGTTGAGCATGAAGCTAGTGCAGTTGTGTGAACAGAGCACAGAAAAATGGATCTTTCTAACATCAGACAGTAAAAAGTGGGGGCAGTTCTTTGCTTTTTGTTTGTTTGTTTTGATGGATTGATTGTTTTTTTTTTTAATCTAGTCCTGAATATGCTGGGTGATCTGCTGTGGTGCTGTCAGACAACCATGGAGGTTTATGAGATTTACCTGTTTGATTCACAGGCATTATAGTGAACACATGAAGTTCACTGTTAGCTTTAGTCTCTGTGTGGGACTTATGGAAAATAATAACAACATAGCAAATCACCAGCCTTCTCCTTTAAATCTCAGACTACAGCAGAGACCAGTTATATCTTTGTGCAGCTAACCCCTGGTGAAACTGAATCTTACTATAAACTCTAGATGTTTTCTCACACTTTTTCCTTTCATACTTCTCTCTTTCTCCAGGAGTCCAGACTGCTCCTCCTCCCCCTCCTCCTCCACCCCCTCCTATGCCACAGCCCTCCACCGGTCCTCCTCCCCGTCCTCTGTCTTCCTCTGATGGAGCAGGGGGAGGTCGTGCCGCCTTGCTGAGCTCTATCCAGACCTTCAGCAAGGGCAAACTGAAGAAGGCTGAGACCGCTGACCGCAGCAACCCAATCATCTGACCCCACCTGCTGCCATAAACCGTCCTCCCCCTGGAGACCATCACTACAGTGACATGACGTTCTACCAGTTCTGTGCTGTAGTCTGGACTGGTTTACAGATTTGCTCCCTCAGATGTGAAAACAAATCTCTAACAAAAAAATCCAAGTATGTTTTTTGTTTTTATTACTATTTTTTCTGCTTTTAAATTTTTTAATCTGTTGCTGTGGACAGAGGTGGGGGAAAAGTCTGCTCTTTCAAAGACTGGTGACCGTCCCAGGCACCTGAAGGTCTGTCCTTTCTGACTGCTTTGTCACTGAGGAACAGTCATCGTACTCCAGATAAGACGTTGGTAAATGCCAGGTCTGTCTGGTGGGTTTGATGCTGATCTGCTGCTTCAGTATGAAGCCATCAGCTCTATTTCTGTTCTTTGGGCTTGTAATATTGGTGGTTTGGAATTTGAAATTCTGGCGCTTCTGCGGATGCTTGATCCTACTGGATGATGAACTTAAGTTTCCCGGAATCAAAACTCTAATGTCAGCACTCTGATGCTGTCATGATCCCAGTCCTCGTCCTGGAGCTGCAGAGAAACTGGACCAAACGTCAGCTTTTCCCTCTTTCAGATTATCTCTGACCTTTGACATGTAGCTTCAGGCGCTGCTGACAGCGTTCTAGTGCAGGTTCTAGTGAAGGACGTCAGTGATAATTAAAGCCTCCAAATCCACAGAGCTGCTCTGCAGAAGATCAACATGTCTTTATATAACTAATTCCCAAAATCATCATTTTCTTAAACAAAAATCTTCCAGTACAGAATATTTTAATAGAACTTTAATAGAACTAGAACTTGTTTCTGTTTTTTCCTAAACAAGAAACACAAATAAGGCATATTCTTCCATTAGATTCAAGAAAAATGGAAATTAATTATAGAAAAGACAAATATATATATAAACTGATTTCAATAGAAAAGAAAATTCCAACCAAATTTGTAGATTTATTTTTGCTTAAGAAAATTTGAAAAACAAAAAAGGGTTGATGGATGTTTTTTTGCAGTGTGTCTGCCTGAAGCTACGTAAACACAGTCATGGTGACATTTAATTAGTTTTGTGAAATCAGTTCAAAATTCATTACAATCATTTATTGCAGACCCAAACATATAAAGAACTACCTGAATTCAACAGTCCAGACTCCATTATGTTTTGTCCAACTCTGTAAGCATAAAGAAACCTGACGGTAGATTCACCTCAGCAACTTGACAGCTTTCTCAGCCCAAACTTGCAGAGCGAGTAGTTTGAGTTAGGATTCAGAATGAAGAGCAAGCAGCATGTGATCCAACAAAACACCAAACCATGACGCTAGAGCATCTACTAAGTGTGCTTCCATCAACCATTTTCCAATTTGTATATAAAAAACTGAGTTGAAACAACCTAAATTGTGCAGTGCTGCCACTATGACGCTCACAGCTGCTGTGACTGATGTCAAACTTGTGCTTTTGGTGTAAAAGCCCTGTAAGGCAGAGGTGCTGTTCAGGTGGCTGTACTGTCTCAGATCAGAGCAACATGGATCCACAGTGACATGCTGCTCGGCTCTGATCGTACTCAGGGTCTGAAATTAATCTGAAAACTTTTCCACCAGCTGCTGTGGCAGGAAGTAAACAGCCTTAACATTATGAAAGACTTTACCTATGCACCAGAATATACAATATTTTCCCACACAGCTCCAAATATTTAATGCTTCAGCATATTTTAGCACATTAATTTAAAACCACATACAGCTGTCCTCATTGCTTATGCTTTTCCAACTTCATCAGTTTTTAAATTGATTTTCTTGCCTACAAGAAAGTTGGTGTTGGTGTTGTGATGAAAAGGCAGACCTTTACAATGCTGAGAAATAAAAAAAATCTTTAGATGAGAAAACAAAGCTGCACCCAGAAGCACACAATAAAAGATTAGGAAAAAAGTTTCTCATCTGACAAGTTTCTCCAGACGGCACCAGCTGCTTGGAGCGAAGATAATCAGTCGTATCCTGGTTATTAGAAAAGTGATGTCTGGGCTTCACCACTTAAGTCAAACCTCTGGACATACAGCAGAGGTTCAGGATGTTTTGTAGAAAAATACCTGCCACTGACTTCACAATCACACATTGATGGTTAATTTCAGACCCTTGTTGAGTTGATATTTCTGATTGTTTTAATTCTGTTGTATTTAAATGTTTGTTGTCAGACAGCTTAGATTCTTTTAGTTTATTGTGCCATATGAACCCCTGTGCCTATGGAAATCTGAATGTGTTTTTTTATGTGAAAATATCATATGAGGCAGTATCAGATATACGTACAGACGATTTGGCACCAGATCATCTGTATGTATTAAGCTCTATCTGGTGAGAATATTAATGCTTTAGCACATTGGATACTATTATTATTATTATTATTATTATTATTATTATTATTATTAGTAGTAGTAGTAGTAGTAGTAGTATCCAGCAACATTCCAAAATTCGAATACTGAATACTGAAGAAGCTGGAACTAGAGCATGTTTTGTATTTTTGCTTTAAAAAAAAAGTATAGCACTTTTTAAAATGCAAAGGCCTAGGATAAAAGATGAGAAACTGATCAGAATTGTTGCTGTTTATTTTACTACCATTGAAGGAATTTGTTATTTCAATGGTTCTTTTATCACTAAAATTTTTTGGTGTGATGGGAAAAAAAATCATTGTCAAATTCTTAGTTTTGCAAGACATGAATTATGTGAGCTTTTGTACGTATCTATGATCTTCCTCAACAGATTTGTCATGAAAATCTATGTGGCCTCTTTAAGAACAGTATTCTATGACAACTGAGCAGCTTGATCTGTTAAGAAGATGAAGTGATACAGTAGAAAGCTCCAGAACAGCAACTGAATGACAATGTTGTTGTGATGTTCTCGTCTTTATATCCAGGGTCAAGAATGAGCATTTAAACTAAAATATGTAGTGGATTGAAACTCACAGTGAAACTGCAGTTTTAAGAGGATTTGTGTTTTATTATTTGTTATGAGACAGTCTGGGACCTTTAGTGTTTCTTCTACTGTTGTTTCTGCGAAGGTTTTTTAAGTAAAGTAGGTTCAGTAATGCTGCATTTTGTGGCAGTTAAGTCAAACCCACTTTAAGTGAATAAATTAGATATTTTGGAAAATATGATTACATGCTTTTTGGTGGCGTGTTTTAGGTGACCAGTTAGCTTAGCTTAGCTTAGCATAGACACTGAAGCTCAGTTCTATGATAACACACATGGCACAATGTCAACAGACAAAATATAACATGTTAATATAGTGATGAACTTTCTGGAAGGAAAACAAGAAGAGGCAGGCTAGTTGTTTCCCTCTGTTTGCAGTCATTGTGCTAAGCTAAGCTAAGCTACTGTATCTGGTTTCTGGCTATAGCCTGATGTTCACTGAACTGACACGAGAGTGTAATCAAACTTCTGTATCTCAGCAGAATATAAGCCAATTCAAGCAAAATGTTGAATTTATTCCTTAAATGTATTAGACTTAGAAATACAGCACTAGAAGGCCAAGGGTCTACTTTCCTCAGAAAGCTGAACAGAAACACGAGGAGAACCAAACTTAAATTGGATTCATTGATCGTACCATTAGGATTTTTTCTTCACTGTGAGTTCCTCCTTTCTTCACCTTTACATGAATCCCTCTCACCTGATTACCTGTGTGCTGAAGTGTTAGCATGTGTGGTGGGCAGAGTAGAGTTTGTTGTGAAGCTAGAGTCCAGGTGAATCCTGCAGCCCGGTGACTCCGACTCTATATCTCTATACTCTATATCCGACTCAAGAGAATTAGTTTTAAATGACTGTTCTGAAATTGTTTTTATTATTCAGTGCAATCTTATCCAATGCAATTGTCTTCATGTCATGAATGGTCATTAAATTATATCAGAATGTTTCTCTGCAGCACTTTACCTATGAGGGGTGGAAGACAAGTCAAGAGTTGTTTGTATTGATGAAAACAATCTGCAGAATAAATCCAGAGTCCAGAGATGGAGCTACTATGAAAAACTTCCAATCTCCAAGTCATTTACAGTTACTACACACTAAATGCATCATGTTTCCAAGATTTCTCCCTCTGTAATCTACAGATGAATTAAAAGCAGCTGTATGGCCTGCCAACAATGTATTGAACATTTAGTTTTTCTTTTTTTAATTTTTCAAGTCTATGTATTTCTAAAATTACACATACAATTCTATTAGCCATTTTACAAGGCAATAATAACAGATGATTATACTTTTTAAGTAATTCTCAAAACTATCTTAATCATAATATTTTAGATATATAAATGTTGCAATTTACAGAAGAGTTTAGATCCACATTTGTCATGTAACCAAGTGCCCTATACTATAAATACAGTTCAGATGGGTTCTAAATTCAGTTTAAAGTGATTTTAAATGTGGACAGAACTTCTGCCTTCTACACATACATGCTTTAGGAGAAGTTCCCTCTCCATCATATGGCATTTCAGTGTTTGTGTTTATGGGTACTGACTAGGGCAGATCAATCTAAATGTACAGTACCAGTCAAAACTTTCCATTGAATTTAATTGGAAAGTGTGTCCAAACTTTTGACTGGTACTGTAGATGGTATTGGTATCAGATCGATACTACAGTGATGGGATTGATGCTTTTACATTCATAATGTTGCTCCCGTTTCATCAAAGGGCACACGTCTGTGCAAACAGCATTTCACATGAAATAATGTTTTAGTCATATTGGATCTTCTCCAGTAGCCTGTATCCTGCCTGTATTTTGTTCTTGTTTTACAGAAGAAATTCTGTTCATTACAGTAATTAAAAAGAAAACAAAACCTTAATTACATTAAAATCTGATAAAGTAATAAAATAATTTTTATCATTTTATCATTTGCTGCAGGACAATCTGAATTTCCCCCATGGGGGATGAATAAAGTATTTGTCTATCTATCTATCTATTTAGTGGTCATGTAAAACTATTTAGAAAATGATGACGATGCATTCACGGACTCAGTGATGACACAGCATTAAAGTACATAAACCTGTATTATAAGGAAAAAGTATCGGTATCGGTATCGATATTGCCGATATTAGTCCTGTATTTACTTGATATCGAACCAATAGTACCGTCCAATGATGATATACGGACACTACTACGCATGTGAAATAAGCGTCGTGATGGTCGAGCCCCATCGCAATTTACCCAGTTCCCATCATGCCCCGCGGCGCAGACTGTCCTTGGACGTTTCCTCATACTCCAGCGGTCTGCCACGCCTCTTCCCGTGAGCCGCTGTGATTGGCTACTTATCATGACGTACGTAACCGCCATGTAACCTGCAGCGCTGATTGGTTGATATCTCCGCGCGTCCCCGCCCTCTCCCCGGCAGAGGACAGGTTCAAGATGGCAGTGTCCCTGAGGTGTTTTCTCAGCTCGGGAAAAGTATGAGACTAGTCAGACGTTTCTCTTGTAAAGTCCGGTTCTGTTGATGACTAATGTGACTCATGGCGTCTCTGTCTCTTTACAGAAAGCCGTGTCGGCTCTGCGTGGACGCGGGTTTCACAGGAGCGCCCCGGCTGCTGTTCAGGTTGGGGTTTAGCAGCTAGCAGGCTAACGATAGCCCCTGCAGCTGTTTGTTGTTGTCTGTTTAGAGAATAACGTTAAATGCTTACAAATCTTAACTTGGCAGCGATTATACTGACGGTGTTGTCGAAGCAGCACCTTCACGAGAATTTTAGCTCAGAATCATCTAAAAAACCGGTTCACTAAGTTCTTTCTACATCCAAGAATTAAATACAGTTCAACTTTTAAGGAAGGATGATTAAAATAAAGAAGGAAAAAGACTTAAATATGTAATCTGTAAACTATTGCAGTAGGAGTGCACGGATTTAACTAAAGGGTTTGAAACCCATCAGGGGCCTTTCTGCGTAGAGTCTGCATGTTCTCCCTGTGCTTATGTGGGTTTTCTCCAGGTACTCTGGTTTCCTCCCACAGTCCAAAAACATGTATGTCAGGTTGATTGGTGACTCTAAATTGCCCATAGGAGTGAGTGTGAGTGTGTGAGGTTGTTTGTCTCTATGTGGCCCTGTGATGGACTGGGGACCTGTCCAGGGTGGACCCCTGCCTTTCACCCAAAGAGAGCTGGGATAGGCTCCAGCTGATCCCTGGGACCCTGGTTAGGAATAAGTGGGTATAGATGATGGGTGGATATTGCACAGTGGTTATTTCTGCCACTTTATGACATTAGAGTTCATGACAGTCTGGGGGAAGAAATTGTGTCTTTGCCAGGCAGTTTTGGCGTTTAGTACTCTGTAGCATGGTGTATGGTGGTGTATAAGGTGACAGGCAGCTACTGTGGCAGCTTGAACTTCCTGAGCTGCCGCAGGAAGTACAGTCTCTGCTGGGCCTTCTTCTGGATGTGGTGTAAGTGGGAGGTCCATTTCAATTCCTGGGAAATTGTGGATCCCAGAAAACTGAAGGTTTCCACAGTAGACACAGTGGGGTTGAGTATAGTGAAAGGGCAGAAAGCTGTGGGCTTTTCCTGAAGTCCACTATCATCTCCAGAGTCCTAAGCAGACTGTCATCATATCATGTTGTCCTGGTGTTTGGATAAACCACTGTCCTTGTTAAACTGGTTACTGTCCCTAAACGCTATTTGATTATAACATCAGGGGACACTGAAACAAAGGAAAAGATTTGGCATTGCACTGAAATGCATTATGTGTGCCCTTTTGTTTTTGAGGTATAAATATACCACCCTTTATAGCAAATGACAATAATGATTAATAAACAATTAATTCCTGCCTTTTTCAGTGTCATCTCACTTTCATACATGAACTGTGTATGAACAATTTTCAGCTAAGAAGCTTGGTGGATTTATAAACATTAACTATTGCAGGTCACTGTTGTCTCTTTGTGTCTGGCTGTATGTCTGGGATCACTGTCATTTGGACCAATCAGAAGCCACCCTCATGGTTTCCTGTGACTGATGAAAATATTGACAATTAAAGAGCCTGAACATTTGCCCAGATGCCCAGTGGTGGATGCAGTACTGAGATTTTTTACTAAAGTAAAGACAGAAATACTTTTACAAGTAAAAGTCTGCATTCAAAGTTGTACTTATGTAAAAGAAAAAGTATTCAATGTGAAGTATAGCACAGTGCACATGAATATTTCCGTAATATTGGATCATATTTATTTATGCATTATTGGGTTCACCCTTTAACTGTTGCTGCTACAATGAATTGTACCTAACGGTAAAATATACCAGGGTGGACAGATCTCACTCAGGGTGGTTTGAGGATGAACTGTCCTCTGCGTGTCAGTGCTGGGTCTGTGCTGATGGCAGTGGTGGTGGTGTTTTTGCAAACTGTAAAACAGTCCCCTGCTGAGATTAATGTTTTTTGAAATTTTTTTTATCAGGTAACAGTCCGTGATGCCCTGAACCAGGCGATGGATGAGGAGCTGGAGAGGGACGAGCGGGTGTTCCTGTTGGGTGAGGAGGTGGCTCAATATGATGGAGCCTACAAGGTGAGAAGGTGCTCACAAGATTAATGAAGATGTTTGATGTATTTCAGCACATCAGCTTCTGCCTTATGGCTGCTCAGCCATAGTGACATGCCCTCATAAAGGACTAGTCACTATGAATTTTTAAAATTCATCCATCAATTTTATGTCACATTAAAACTGATATTTAATTACCATAAATTTAGTCAAGGTTATTGTTATAGATAAGAGAGATCAATAAATTACTGTAGCTAAATAATTTTAGGTTTTATTTTATCTGTTGGTTTTCTGTGCTAAGTTGCATGTTGGTATCAAAAAGGTCTTAAAGTTTAAAATATAATTTGGTGAACCTTGTGTGTTTGTGTGTGTGTGTGTGCGCGTGCAGGTGAGCAGGGGTCTGTGGAAGAAGTACGGAGACAAACGTATCATCGACACTCCAATCTCAGAGGTGAGACGCTCGGAGGTTTTACACCAAACTGAATGTTCTCTCTGAGTTTTGCGCGTGTGTGTGCGTGCGTGCGTGAGTGAGTGAGTAAAAACACTGGCAGGGGAAGAAGGAAATGGTTTTTCACTCGATTGACCTGGTTTCATTTTTTTTTTTTTTTTGGGTGCAGATGGGCTTCGCTGGCATTGCAGTGGGAGCCGCCATGGTGAGTTCCTGTTTATCACCGTGTTTGAATCCAAACAGTTTGTACCGTCATAACACTGGGTTTACTTGTGATTACATTAACTGTGGAAC
Source organism: Mastacembelus armatus (assembly GCF_900324485.2). Classification (NCBI taxonomy): domain Eukaryota; kingdom Metazoa; phylum Chordata; class Actinopteri; order Synbranchiformes; family Mastacembelidae; genus Mastacembelus; species Mastacembelus armatus. The sequence goes on from NC_046637.1 coordinate 4,313,090, forward strand.
TGAAACTCTTGTTAGATTAACACGATGTCCAAAATGCACCTTCACCTGTCAATGATGATCCTCTAAACTCAGCCTTATATAAATATATGGCACAGAATGATCTGACTTGGATAGAACATTGAAATAAATTACTGGGCTTTACGGTGCAAATAACTAAACTTTATTCAAATGGGGGAAACATTTCTGTCCCAAAATGCAGAGGAGTTTATGTGAAAGGGTCTAAATTCAGCAGCAACCATAGATCACAGGGTCCAGTTGGCAGGAGGAGTGAGTTCAGTTCTAGGTCAAGTCAGATAAAAAGAAACATCCTGTTTCCAGCTGTAATGAACAGCTCTGGGGGTTAACTGTCACACAGTCTCATGTCTTATCTGGAGGCACCAAGTCTGGGTGAAGGTCTCCCCACTCCCACTCCTGGAAAAATTCAGGGGGCCTTTTATTACCTTTTAAAGAGCATTCCTCCAGTCTGAGTCCAAACCCTCACAGTATATATGCCTCAAGTTTTGGCTATTAAATGCTTTTTTGAGATAACATATCAGAGACCTGTAGTACTTCAAGATATTACGGGACCTAATTAGACTGTATATAACTTGAACTCAGGTCTTAGTTAGTAGGAGCAGCGCTGTCAATGAACACAAACATCACACACACAAATGAAAAAAAACTTAAAACATTAGTCCAAAATCTAATGAACCCGCCTGATTACTCATCCACAACACAATCTATCATCACCTGTAGGCGGGCCTCAGACCCATCTGTGAGTTCATGACCTTTAACTTCTCCATGCAAGCCATCGACCAGGTCATCAACTCTGCAGCAAAGACCTACTACATGTCAGCCGGTCTGCAGCCGGTGCCCATCGTCTTCAGGGGACCTAACGGAGCGTCGGCGGGCGTCGCCGCACAGCACTCGCAGTGCTTCGCTGCATGGTGCGTTCACTTACATCTGACATTGTCAATATCGCAACATTTAATTTGATAAGACTTCATCAATCTCAGAGCAGAACTTCATGCCACAACTATAGAATGAGATTAAAGAAAACTGATAAAGACCAATGAAATGGAATAGCTAAAGAAAAGAAGATTAGAACAGCTCCCAAGTTCTTTTTTTTACCCATAATTTACTAATTTCTGATTTATTTAAGGCATGTATTTGCTTGTGGTGTCACTGTGGTTGTGTCCGTCTGCAGGTATGCTCACTGTCCCGGTCTGAAGGTTGTGAGTCCCTGGAACTCAGAAGATGCCAAAGGTCTCCTGAAAGCAGCCATTAGAGACAACAACCCCGGTGAGACCCCGCACCATGACAGGTCAAAAAATTCTGATCTAACTGTGCAGACAGAAGTCAGGTATCAATTGGATCTAGTTTTCACTGCACTGTGTGTGTTGCAGTGGTGTTCCTGGAGAACGAGCTGATGTACGGCGTTCCCTTCGAGATGTCGGAGGAGTGCCAGTCCAAAGACTTCACCATTCCCATCGGCAAGGCCAAGGTTGAGAGACAAGGTGACACTGACACAGCAAACACTATTGAATTTCTCGAATGACAATGTTGTCTCCATCCACCTGGTGCTTTTGTGCAGCAGCTCCCTCTACAGGTCGAGCTGGATTTGGTCTCTGTACAGGCACAGCACTGTCGCTTGTTCTCAGATTGTTCTGAGTTGGACCTTCAGATTTTGATGAAAACCTGACGTGTGTTCCTGAGCCTCTTTCTTCTGTGTTTCAGGGAATCACGTCACTTTGGTTTCTCATTCTCGGTTTGTTGGTCACTGCCTGGATGCTGCCGTCGTGCTCGCCAAGGAGGGAATCGAGTGTGAGGTAGAGGAATATCCCTGTTTATAGCCGACACAGGTGACCTGCATTTTATTGGCCTGTTAATTACTTCCTGTTGTCTTGTCAGGTGATCAACATGCGCACCATCCGTCCGATGGATGTGGAGGCTATTGAGGCCAGTGTGATGAAGACCAACCACCTGGTGACGGTGGAGGGCGGCTGGCCTCAGTTCGGGGTCGGAGCAGAGATCTGCGCCAGGATCATGGAAGGTGAGGACAGAATGACAGACACGCTGTTTTACTTGTGATTTCATTTGTAACTAAATAAAGCTTGTTGCATGACGCAAACAGCAGTGGGACAAAGGTGCAGGTATCATTTGGATCCTCAGTGCATGCAGGTTTTTGAGCTTGTGTTCCAGTGAAACACATCCTGTGCCAACAATGCAGGGGAGTTTTTATTGCCTGTCTGTCAAACCCTAAGTTCAACTTTAGGTGAGAGCAGATGCAGAGGTATGCATAGGTCCTGTGTGTGGATCCTGTAATTGGCAGCTGCAGGGTGAACACAAATGTTTGCAAAAGTCTTTTCCTTTCAGTGCTAGATGTTTAGTAAACTGATGTCCTTCCTGGGGACAGTATTCTTCCCTCACTTCCTGTGAAAGATGAAAGTGAATTTGTGTATTACCTTTAAAAGTGGTCCTTGTCCACCTTCCTGTCTGCTGCATCAGGTGAACTACACATGTTCATTTGTAAGTGTTAAATGTGCCAGTAGGTGATTTGGTAACTTGGACAGAGCCAGGCTTGCTGTTTTCTTTCTTGTCATTGTGCTAAGTTAAGAGAACATTAACGTCCTCTGTGTCTTTTTTTTTTTTTTTTAGGTCCTGCCTTCAACTACCTGGATGCTCCGGTCACCAGAGTGACAGGTGTTGACATCCCCATGCCATACGCCAAAATCCTGGAGGACAACAGCCTGCCACAGATCAAAGACATCATCTTCTCAGTTAAAAAGACCCTCAACATATGAAACACAGGACGAACCCAACCGAGTCCTGTTTGTCTTCTTCAGACAGACGGTGGAAACATTGTCTGGTAAATATTTGAACCATGTGTAAATACCTAACGATTCCTTTTAAAAATGTCAAGTTTGCAATCAGGTGTTGGTTGGTGAAACACACAGCTGTTTAACCTGCACCCAGAGTGGTGGATACGCAGAGTTCGGTCAAGTCATCACCTCTGACACTTCGTTACAAACCTGACCGAACTGTGCGTGTGGCTCGGGCGGCCCTCTGCACATTCTCCCCATCAAAATAAAAGTTACTGTCTCACATGTTTTTCACTATTTCTGTGGATGTTTAAGAATGAAACTGCTGAGTGAACACAAAAATGTCAAAGGATTTGATCAATCTGCAGGTTGGAGAGCTGGCAGTGTCAAAACTACACAGCAATATTTGTGTGTTAATTTCTTTAACCCTAAGATAAACTTCATAGATTTAAACTGTGTAGAGTCCAGTATCATCAACTTCTTCAACCTATTTAGCATTTTGTATCTTAATTGGAAACTCTCACCTTAGTGTTTTATTGGGGAAATTCTTTACTTGATACTGAAATGAACTGATTATTGCCAAAAGTATTAATGCACTTTCAATGTGACAAAACATTGGTGTAGATTGGAGAAAGAAGTAGGTAAAAATTGGAGATGGAGCCGTGGTTTTATTCCTGCATGCTCTCAAACTTAGACCTTCACGCCAATTAAGACTTGATTTGTGGTCTCGGTAGTTCTGTTGTAAACTCGCAGAAATTTCTAACCACCATGTTCAGTCCATTAACTTAATTCCTTCGACTTAGTTGAGTCTGTTTCTAAAAGCAGCCCTGATCTGGAATATTTATTGTAGCTGCAGCAGCTCTGAGAATGTTTTTGTTGCAGCAACCGACTGTTACAGAAATAAAGTCCTTTCAGTCCTTCACACTGCTTCCATCTTTCACACCTGATGTTTTCTTTCTGTGTTCTGTACAGTTCTTGGCAGGATTAGGCCTCTATTGTCCAGTTATTACCAGTGGTGGAAGAGGTACTCAGATCTTAAATATAACAATGTAAAAATATAGTGTTAAAAGTAAAATCCTGCATTTAACTTATACTGGACTTTTACTACTGTAAATCCTGTTCAGTTTGTTCCTCTGTCCCCAGCCATTCTCAAATAAAGTAACGCTCCGTAAACAAACTGTTATAGTCAAACATCTAGACTTAAACACAAAAGCAGAAGTAACAAAGTCCCTGAAGACGAACAGCAGGTGAAGCTTTAAATGCTTTTATTGGCAAACTTTGACAGGAACCAGTGTTTCAACTGGCTGAACATCAGAGCTGAGACAAACATCTGTCACAGTCCTTGAACACATCAAAATAAAAACATTTACTAAAGAAGGTTTGAGAAACTTAAATCATTCTATTACAGCATCCATTGTGAATTGAGTCTAAATGCAACAGAAAATCATTTAAAACACTTTATATTATGGGTGACTACCTCCTGGAAATAACCAAAATCTGGTGCTAATTGTAGAAAAAAAAAACAAAACTATGAGTCAGATGCAAATAATCTGTACCAAATGACATCCTGTTTGGATTTAATTAGTAAATTATTGTGAAATTAGATCATAAAATGTTTCCATCAAAGGACATACAGTGGGTACGGAAAGTATTCAGACCCCTTTAAATTTTTCAGTCTTTGTGTCATTGCAGCCGTTTGCCAAAATCAAAAAAGTTCATTTTATTTCTCATTAATGTACACTCAGCACCCCATCTTGACAGAAAAAAACCCAGAAATGTTGAAATTTTTGCAAATTTATTAAAAAAGAAAAACTGAAATATCACATGGTCATAAGTATTCAGACCCTTTGCAGTGACACTCATATTTAACTCACATGCTGTCCATTTCTTCTGATCCTCCTTGAGATGGTTCTGCTCCTTCATTGGAGTCCAGCTGTGTTTAATTAAACTGATTGGACTTGATTAGGAAAGGCACACACCTGTCTATATAAGACCTTACAGCTCACAGTGCATGTCAGAGCAAATGAAAATCATGAGGTCGAAGGAACTGCCCAAGGAGCTCAGAGACAGAATTGTGCCAAGGTTACAAAAGAATTTCTGCAGCACTCAAGGTTCCTAAGAGCACAGTGGCCTCCATAATCCTCAAATGGAAAAAGTTTGGGAAGACCAGAACTCTTCCTAGACCTGGCCGTCCAGCCAAACTGAGCAATCGTGGGAGAGGAGCCTTGGTGAGAGGTAAAGAAGAACCCAAAGATCACTGTGGCTGAGCTCCAGAGATGCAGTAGAGAGATGGGAGAAAGTTCCACAAAGTCAACTATCACTGCAGCCCTCCACCAGTCGGGGCTTTATGGCAGAGGGGCCCGACGGAAGCCTCTCCTCAGTGCAAGACACATGAAAGCCTGCATAGAGTTTGCCAAAAAACACATGAAGGACTCCCAGACCATGAGAAATAAGATTCTCTGGTCTGATGAGACCAAGATTGAACTTTTTGGTGTTAATTGTAAGCGGTATGTGTGGAGAAAACCAGGCACTGCTCATCACCTGCCCAATACAATCCCTACAGTGAAACATGGTGGTGGGAGCATCATGTTGTGGAGGTGTTTTTCAGCTGCAGGGACAGGACGACTGGTTGCAATTGAAGGAAAGATGAATGTAGCCAAGTACAGAGATATCCTGGAAGAAAACCTCTTCCAGAGTGGTCAGGACCTCAGACTGGGCCGAAGGTTCACCTTTCAACAGGACAATGACCCTAAGCACACAGTTAAAATAACAAAGGAGTGGCATCAGAACAACTCTGTGACCGTTCTTGACTGGCCCAGCCAGAGCCCTGACCTAAACCCAATTGAGCATCTCTGGAGAGACCTGAAAATGGCTGTCCACCAACGTTCACCATCCAACCTGACAGAACTGGAGAGGATCTGCAAGGAAGAATGGCAGAGGATCCCCAAATCCAGGTGTGAAAAACTTGTTGCATCATTCCCAAGAAGACTCATGGCTGTACTAGCTCAAAAGGGTGCTTCTAGTCAATACTGAGCACAGGGTCTGAATACTTATGACCATGTGATATTTCAGTTTTTCTTTTTTAATAAATTTGCAAAAATTTCTACATTTCTGGTTTTTTCTGTCAAGATGGGGTGCTGAGTGTACATTAATGAGAAATAAAATGAACTTTTTTGATTTTGGGAAACGGCTGCAATGACACAAAGAGTGAAAATTTTAAAGGGGTCTGAATACTTTCCGTACCCACTGTAACTTCAACTTTAGCTCTTTTTTTTCCCCATGGCTCTAAAGTTACGTTCATGTCATGTTGGATTTGCCAGTTGTCTCACCTGTAAATGGCATCAGTCAAAATTATCAAATTGGCACTTAATCTTGAACTAAACCAAACACATGGACATCATCAGTCAACTCGTGTTTACGTGTTGCTTGATGTTTACAGCAGTCAGAAACACAAATCCATCTCATTTCTAATGTCCCACATGATGTGAACGCAGCACAAACATACCGAAGCCTCGAGTCTGTTCTGTTGAGTTCACTATGACCAATAAGTAAAAAAATAGACCTGGGACTGATTCCCCATCCTCTTTTCAGCTCTGCATCCACTTTATAGAAAGTGTTAAAAAAAAAAAAAGAACAAATGCAGCTTCAGTCTAGAAACATAAACAACAGTCTCAATAGTTTGAGATTTCCACAGTGTTCAGAATAATACAAAAAGAAAAATCAAACAATTTTCAGTTTTTTTTTTTTTTTTTTAAAGTTTCACCTCCCTAAAACTTCCGTAATTCAGCAGCTGGACGAACATCAAGAACTCCTGCAGATGGTCACTCTAGCTGTAATTTGACATTTAAAGACATTTATTGGTGGCTCATGGCTTTAATCAAGGCGTGTTTTGGGTTGTCGAGCACTTCTCCCTCCCTGTACTTTACACATGTGCATTTCAAAGTCTTTAAAAAAAAAACAACAACAAAAAAAGCAATGGTACTAACTGTAGGGAAATATTTCTAAAAGTACATGTGAATATCCAGTTTTTAAGAAGAAGCCAGTATGTGACACAGAGGAGTCAGGTTTATATTCAGAAATTGAAAAAAAAAGGAAGTAAAATTTTATTTCTAGAAAATTTATTTTAGTGGGTTCTATTTGGTTACCTAGAATTTTCAATCATGCAACGACTTTTCTCCTTCACCTTTTGTTTTAGTGTTGCCTGTTCACAGTAGAAGGCGACAGCTACATTACAGCAGTTAAATGGGATTAACTAACTGAGCGTCATCTTCAGTTTGCATGAGTTGTTTGGGCCACTGATTCTGATTCTAAGTAAACTTTAAGATAAAAGTAATTATTCTCACAAAAGCATAAAAGAAAAAGTCATTGTCTGGTAAATGTAATATTGAAGGATAAATACTGCCGTTAAGAGTTTCCTATGTGTCATTTGATGACAAGAACTGAACTTATGGGTTTCACAAATCAGCCTTATTGTAGATCTCAAGATAACTGAGGAAATATACATTATGTACGAGCCTATAACTGGATGTGTTTTGAAGCAGGCAGGAAGTGGTTTAAAGTCTTGAGTCATGAAGCCAATTATTCAATAGTCTTTTTCCTGTGAAGTTACAATAACATTTACTTTCTTGTTAAATTGGAGCTTTACTCAATGTGTCCTTTTCTTTGGAACCAAGACATTCTCTTTATATTTTGAAATCATAAAGACTTCATTTGTCAAATGTCTAATTTCTTTTATCCCCCAGCTGACCCAGTACAATGTTATAAGATCCTACAGTTAGCACAAAATTACAACTCTGGCTTTAAATCTTTCTAAAGTGTGACAATTACATACCCCTGTCTTTCCAGGAGAATATGTGGCCTGTAAATTGAAATGTTGTTGACAGCTGCTACCATTATTTATGGAAGCTGATTGTCAGGTGGTGAATCTGAGGAGCAGCTCACCTTTGACATGCGGCTATCAGTGGTACAAATGATGCAGATAATCATCACAGCTGTCTGTGTTTTATTGGTAGTTTCAGTGAATTTTCTCCTACTCAAACTTTAAAATAAAATTTAAAGTAAAGCTCTCATCAGTTTCCATCGACAGCTGCTGCCCTTGTCAGAATGACTTTCAACACTGACCAGAAAGGACCTGATATCTCCATGAACGGAGTCTACCGATTCTTAGGGAGCTGACAGGTCGGATCTTCCGACCTCTGAGTGTCCTTTCAGCAGGCCAAGCCTTACCACCACCACCCTCCTCTTCTTTGAGCCTTCTTCATCATCATCCTCCTCCTCTTCTTCCTCTCTCTCCTTCGCCTTTCGTTTGCCTCTCTCCTTTCTCTTCTCCTCTTTTCTCTGCTTCTTTGCTGCCTTCTTCCTCCTCTTCTCTTCCTTTTCTTCCGCTGCTCGATCCTGCTCTTCGTCCTCTTCATCTTCCTCTTGTACTCCATCCTGCACTTCTTCCTCTTCCACTTCTTCCTCTACTGCCATCTCTACTTCATCCTCTTCTTCCTCATCCTCCTCATCATCCTCTTCTTCCTCCTCCTCATCATCCTCTTCCTCCTCCTCGTCTTCAATATCCTCCTCCTCGTCTTCAATATCCTCCTCTTCAACATCTGCCATCTCTTCTGCCTTCATCTGCTCCTGTTTCAGCTTCATTCTTTGTCGGCCATTTTGTGTTGCCTGTCAGAAAAACAGCACAAAGTTAAAGAAACAGACAGTAGTGATGTGTCCTCTTCCAAGCCGATTCCATAAACAGCTGCCTGTTTACACACCCAGCCATTAAGGAGCAACACCTTTAATCACATGTGGACGTGTTTTTGCTTGCCTAAGAAATGTAAGTCCAATATTCACTTTTGGCTCTGTGTTTGGTCTTTACCAACTGCTCAGGGAAACATCTGGTTGCGTAGCTGCTAAATGCTCAGCAATTAGTCTGTGTCTGTTGTTGAGGTTCTGTACAGTGGGTTTGTTTTTCACTGAAAGCAGCTGCATCCAAAACTGACAGTATGAGAGTGAAAGTGTTGGGTAGTCAGCTGAGTAGCTCTGCCACATTATATTGTCATTTGATTCTCTGCGACTAAAATACAGCATTATAGCTGCTTTAAACATGTTACTGGTACTAACATAAGTCACCCTTTGATTATGGTATGTAAAGTTCAGCTCTGCATCAAGAGAAGGGAGATACAACTAACAATTATTTGCATTATTTGTGATTCTCAGAAATGTGTATTTGTTTCTTTTCAGTCTTAGTCGACAAAACCTAAAGGCTGTCTAGTCTAGTTAATGACATTTTAGTCTAATTTTAATGTAGCCTCTATTATAATGTAGCCATGGTCGGCATTTCTGTTGTGATAGATGGGAGTGGTTCCAGATGAGATTATAGCAGAAAAGACTTTTTGATGTGCGATTCACACACATCTAGAACTGAAATTGGTTTACCATTAAGAAGAATGTTTTCTAAACCCATGTTCTCCTGATTATGTTTTGTTGGGTTTATTTTTTCTGGTATCTGAATTTGGCAGCCAGTGCTCGTGTAACAATTTACTTCGAGCAGCATTGATCATGATACTCACAGTCTTCTTGCCATTTCGGAGCTTGTGCAGCAGTAATCTGACAGTGTCTTTATTCTGACACAGCCCCATAGTGTTGAGGGCATCAAGGGAGGAGCCAGAGCAGCCCTGTAGGCGGAGCTCTGCTCCCAGGGCAGCTTGCAGGAAGTTGTTCTTCCAGATGTTCCTGGTGAAGAGCGGGATGGAGAGCGCCACCACAGCCCGGCGCTCCAGCAGCGTCTGGGCCTGCTCCTCCGACAGCTGGCTACAACACAGAAAACAGACGGGAAAGACATTATCATCAGACCGCCAACTCACATCTGGTCAGGTTTAGACTCACGATGAGGTTTGAGTGGGATAACTTTAAAACTCAAATGAACTTTCTGAACCAGAAGGATCATTTGACCCTGTGACTCATGTTAAAGCTCTGTCCAAACTCAGACTTACTGGCTGCTCTTGGCCAGAGCGTTGATGTCGGGGAACAGGGATCGGAGGCAGGTGGTGACAAGCGGAGCTTTGTCCTGGGCCCAGTTCAGACAGCGCCGCCACGGGAAGGATGACAGTGGCTTCCTGCTCGACACCTTCTGATGAAAGGGACTATCTGCATGCCGCGACAGCACCTTCATCTGCACCACAACAAGAAACACATCATTCTGCTATTACAATAATAAAGAGCAAGTGTTTATGTAGCAGGATATGTTTGTTCTGACTATTGATTGACTTACTAACAGTAAGCACTTCCATCCTCACCTCCTCTTTCAGTTGTTTACTCCAAAACTCCATCATGGGCTTCCTGGCACCTTTGGCAGACCAGAGCATTTTGAAGGCAGCCTTGTAACAGGACTTGCTCACCAGCTGTGCCGCTTTGCTCTTCTTCCCCATCCTGCAGACTTTCTTCCTCTTGTCTTGCACGTCTGGCTGCAGTCACCAAGGACACAGGCAGAAAACGTTAAACTTCTCCACCAGTCTCTAGTGTATAAAACACCAGGGGCTCTGCATAAGTTATATTACAGTATAGTCTTGTGAGCTGTAGTTGATGGGCTATCTATGTCCACCATTATTCACCTGTTACTATACAGGAAGTTTTACAGAGAATTGTTGTGTCACTAAATCATCATCATTCCCTTTATCAGTGCAGACTGGCAGTCACCACTGACTGGACACTACTTTAGGAATATTTAGAGTAGGCTCTGACTGGGTTTTTGACATGAACACATATTATGTGGCATTATAAATGTCTAAACAGTCTAACCTCTCAGACTGTCTACGGTACTGTACACTTTCAACAATGGTCAGCCCTTCCAGAGTTTTTCTAATCCAACGACAGTAGCCAAACATGATTTGATTTGTACAGTGTAAACCAAACTTGTTCCATTATTCTAGATTTTCATGCTGCATGGACCAAAGAAATGACTTCCAGAATGATGAGGGAAGGGGGCGGACCTCTCATTCAGGAAGTGTTTGTTTATATTCTTTTTTTGAATGCAGGTGACATTATACAAGCTGCAGAGAAGGGATTCTGTTAGTGTGTAGTAGCTGTCAGAACAGCTTTGCCATCCTGTCTCCTGCAGGTTAACCTTACCCACACCACCCCCTGTCCCTCCTGCTCCTGGATTTCAATCCAGTGCCGGTGTGACAGCACCATAACATCGGAGAATCGCATATCATGATTTTATTAGTCACACCTGTTTAGGCACAGGCGGTTTCACCCACAGAGACCGTTTCCCGGCTTGTTTGCGTTTGCATTTGCTCCTGATGAACTGTGCGCAGGTCTCACACAGGAAGGACGTGTCGTGGACCACAGAGTCTGGGAACACCCACTTCACGGTCTCTGGCGTGGTAAAGGTGTACACCGTCCTGCGGTTGAAGCTGCGGCCCTGTCGCTCAAACTCAGACTTGCAGCTGGAGCAGTTCTTGTCCTCCGGCCGACTAACACGCCGGGTGCGACTGCGATGGCAGGAATGCGCAACAGGACCCCCAGAGGGTGCAGACCTCTGGGGCGCTTCTTTTGTCTGTAGCGATAGTGAGGACGCTTCCACATCATTCCCGCCGGGGCAGTCCACCTCCGCACCCACGGGCGGTTCGGGAAGCTCTGTTGGCAAAGAGGCGGGGGGCTGCCCAGGCGCGGTTTGCTCGGGATCAGCCGGTGTGGCGAAGCTTTCCTGCGCGGTGACTCCGCAGTCAGTCACCGGTGCACCGGAGGAGAGGGGCGCCTCTGTGGAGGTGAAGTTGCTGTCCCCAGTGTGGGCATAGTCGTGCTCGTTGGTCTCGGATGGAGGAGCAGCTACTTCATCGTTCCCCGCGGTGGTCTCGGTGGTTTCGCTGGCCATGATGGACGGTGACTGGTCCTGTTCGGAGTCAGCAGGAACAGAAAAGTCTGTCCGCGCTCATCGCTGTTCACCGAGCGGCAGGCTAATGCTAATGCTAATTGATAATGCTACAAGCTCGGCAGATTCAAAACAGATGTTTCAAAGTAAAACTTTAGCAACGTTTGCAACGAAGTTTGTAGAAAATTAAAAACAAACTAGACTAAAGCAGAGACTGAATTTGAGTGGGAATATCACCGGAGCGGATGGAAAACACAGAGAACTCTCACTAACAGGATGTGACCACAGATTAAAAAAAAAAAGTTTTTCCGGTATTGGACTGCTGCTGGCGCTCCTGGTGGTGGGAGGTAGGTATGACACTTTTTGTTTTTTTTTTGTTTGTTTTTTTAAATTAAATGAAACTACAAATACCACAGTAAATAGTCTGTTTCTAGTAAAGGTCCTGCATTTACTTAAGTACATTATTATTGTTATTATTATTAATATTATTGTATTGCAGGCAGCACAGTAACTGAGTGCACTGTTGCCTCACTGCAAGAAGGTTCCTGATTTGAAACCCTGCAGGTGTTTCTGTGTAGAATTTCTCCCTGTGCTTGCGTGGGTTTTCTCCAGGTACTCTGGTTTCCTCCCACAGTCCAAAAACATGTATGTGAGGTTGATTGGTGACTCTAAATTGCCCATAGGAGTGAGTGTGAGTGTGTGAGGTTGTTTGTCTCTATGTGGCCCTGTGATGGACTGGTGACCTGTCCAGGGTGGACCCCTGCCTTTCACCCAAAGAGAGCTGGGATAGACTCCAGCGGATCCCTGGGACCCTGGTTAAGGAATAAGTGGGTATAGATGATGGATGAATGGATATTGCACTGTTACCAATGACAAGCACTCTTGTTTATATTGAATATGCATCACTGCAGTTGTTGTTTTCTATTGTCTGTCTTTTACTGTTATCTATCTACTCTCTGTCCCTATCCCTTCTGCCCCCCTCCCCCCGACTTGTCTTGTAGCTGGCATCATCAAAATAAACAAGATCTGTTCAACTAGAGGAGCTGGTTTAACAATAGTTGGAAAAGTAACTCTGTTGGCTCAACAAGTCATCCAGATCCTCAACAAACAAAAAACAGAATTTTACTTAAATACAAAAGCATTAATATCACAGTATACTTGGAGTTCTAACAGTAAAATAATTCATTATGTAGAATGAAACACTTCACATTAAAGTGGATTACTATTATTAATGCATTATTGTTTGTTTGTTGGTATTTCTGGAGCTAATTTTACTACTAGACCAATCACTATGATGACCTTACAATCAGTTTAATTTTGGATTAATCATTAATATAATTGACCAAATCTAAATCAAACAACACAAAATGTTAACTCTTATTTTGATAAGCCGGACCGGAAGCTTCTGAGGTGACAGTGGCGTAAATATGGAGGTAAACGACCAGGTTAGCTTGGAGCTTTAACCTGCAGCTGCGTTAAAGTCGGTGAAAGCAGCATTGAGCAGTGATGGAGCAGTTCTAGGTAAGACTGGACAACCTTTCAAATGTGATTTTTAGCTGTGTGTCGCCTGGTTTTTCTGCCCATCTCGCTAACTAGCTAACTAGGTTAGCTGCTGTTAGCTAGCCTTTCTGTTAGACCGAGTATTTGGCTGATTATCACATGCACAGCTGTTTACATCATATTTAGGCTGCTAATATTCTTCATCGTCTAATAAAAGGACAACACAACAAGCTACAGCCTTTAGACTAACACCTCCTATTTCCGTGGGTGGAGCTTTTCCATTTATATTTGTATGCAAAGGTTTTAAAAAGGGTCTTAAAAAAATAAATATGTGGAAAAGACTGAATGTTCAACCTAAGGTTGTGTGGCACAAATATCATTTTACAAATGGAGGCAAGAATAGATTCAACTGCTGTCAGTCTGTGAGTCAGTAAACTAAAACTGAACAGAGCAAGGTATCTCACCCATGTTCCTCCAGGGCCACTGCCTGCCGCTGATTACCTGGATCAGGTCTGTCCAGTCAGTCTGAACCTGGAAGATGCTGCTTCATTTTGGGTGTTTCCTCACTGGTGTCTTTTCCTTGCATCTTACTCCCACCTACATACAATGCAAGGAAAAGACACAAGGACAGAGAACTGAATCAGAACTGAAGTAGAATCAGATGTTTTTTTTTTTTTTTCTTAGATTCTTAATGTGGAGCATCCAATGACAAACTGATAAAGGGACTTGTCAAACTGCGGTTATAACTTCCACAGACAGCCTTCTCAGTCCTCCAAGCAGAAATAAGAGCTTTGGAACTTCTTTCATCATGGCAGACCAGAGCAACTTCAGGGTTCATCAAGAGACAATCTGATAAGAGGATGGGGAAATGCTCCTTATCATCCCCCACTTCACAGCTTCATCTGAGATGGTATCTTCCAGCTTCTGGTTGACTAAACACACCAGATCCATGTAATCTGCTGTGGCTAGGGCCGAGATAGTGTGAAAACAAGCAGGACAGTGGCCCTCGAGGACCAGGGTTGCCCACCTAGGAAGAGAGGCTGATTTTTGAAACAGGACAGTGATGTAAATTGTACCTCAAACCGACTTTCCTCGACTCCTTAGATGTTTGTACATGTCCCACTTACTGTTTTGGTAAATTCAAGAAATAAAAAGTAAGTTGTTTCCATTTGCTTCAGTTTTTTTAAAAACTTATTTTACTTCACAAATTAACAAACGCTGTTGCCCAGACTTTTTACTCAGGTTGGGATGTACCAACACCAAGGCTTTGTGCTGTGAAGTGATGTTACTGAAATTAGCATCAGCTCAGTCTGAAGCATAGCCTGACTGAAATATATCTGAGCACCTCTGGGTCCAAAACCCAATAACAAGCAATAGTAATGTTTTATACCATTAAAACATAATAAAAATAACAGTCTTAATACAAATCATTTTAACATTTTTAGGAATTGCAACCAAGGTATGTACTCCATGGGTCATTTTAAGGTGTTAAAATAAATGTATCGGCGCTTTCTGTTGGGTGAAATATGTAGATTTGTAGGAAGTGAAACATATTGGGTCAAAGATATTATGTATCAGTGGGTTATTGTTTGTGGAGGATGAGAAGTCTTGTCCCAGTAGTGAAATGAGTGGGAGCTTTTTCAAGGGGTCATATCGAGGGTGTTGTGTTAAAGAATGGTAAGATAACCAGCCCTGAGAGAGGCTGCTGTTATATTGCCCAGAAGAATGCTTAAGATGAAGCAGACAATGGGTTTAGCACTGCTTGGGCTGCAGGAAAACTAGGAAGATAAGGTTTATTTCCTGAGGAGCTGCCTGAACATAATGGACAACAGGCACCTGAATGTCTTTCTCTTTGAGGGTGAATCTTTTGTCCAGTTACACACTAAATGAAGAAAGATGTTTGAGACACGCTGACCCGTCTATTCTGGTACACTGTAAATGTCAAATATGAAAGTGCTGACCTGAGCCTCAATAACTTCCCAAAAAATGTGCAGACGTCTTCTCAAAAATGCTCTGAGTACAGGCTGATGTGAAAGGTTTATTTCGGGCTTGAAAAAGACACACAATAGACTGAGCTGAGTTCACAGGAACTTAGCTGAACCTGGTGCTCTTGACCTCCTGTATTTATCCCCTTTTAAACACATCCACCGACTGTGGAGCTCAGTACACTAAGTTTCTTTTATTCTTATTTTTGTTAAGTGCACAAGCTTCTAAAAATTAATTGTCAAATGTTTGACCTGTAGGTTGACTTTCAACTCTATTGGTGTTATCCAACAATATGGCAGCCACTAGTGCTGGCAAACCACCAGATGGTTTTACATCAATAGGAATACTGAACATAGAAAGCATTAGATCACATTCCACTCTTTACTGAATCTCATCAACCAAAACGTGAGTATATGAATATATGAGAGGATGCCAACTTATACATTTACCAGTATTGTTTGTGGGAGACATGCTGACTGCTTGGTGTTAGCATGAGGCCGTGCTATCTACAGAGGGTGTGATGGCTGTGTACATCCCCCCTCTGCAAACACTGATGCGGCCTGTGACGTCCTGCACTCAGCTGTGAGCAGGCTGCAGACACAGCACCCACAGGCCCTTCTGCTTATCTCTGGGGACTTCAACCATGTGTCTTTGTCTCTGTCCTCCACTCTCCACATTCACCCAGTATGTGACCTGCCACACCAGGTCCTTCCTTTCTGCTGCTATCAGACTGTACAACCAGCACTGCAACTAGTAGACCCCCAGCTAATAACCTCATCACGTATAGGCTGTAAAAACTTTACTTTGTATTTCTTTTCCATTTCTAATATATTTGTATTGTCAATACAGTGTTTTTCATTTTTCTTATTCTGCTCTTATTTTTTATCTTGATGGAAATTTGCCCGCTGTGGGACAAATCAAGGTTCTTCTTATCTTATCTTACCCCTCTATCATTTTTCTCCCATAGAAATGATTCATCAACACGAGTTTTTTTTTTTTTATTTTTTTTTTTTATTCTTTAGAGAACTAGCAACTCTCAAGTATAAAACACTTATATGTGACAGTTGGGACATGATTTCTAAATTACCTCAGCTCTAGTTTGGCATTACTTGTGACTTACTGGCTGACTTAGATACTGATGGCGATCTGCAGTAATCTAGTATCAGTCGATTATATAGGTCTGGGCAATGTATCAGTCTGGCTTTGTTCTGAATACTACAAGTCTGAAACTGAAAACCATCTCTGGATGTGAAGTTAAAAAGAAGGGACCTTACCTTATCTCTGCTGGAGTCTCTATGATGTGTTAGCCACTGCTAGCATAACATATTTGAATCTCTGACCAAAGTGTTGGTGCTAGTGTTGGATTGTGGGTAAGGTAGGTACGAAATTTTGATGACAAAAAAAAAATGCATACAATTAAAAAGTGGTTCTGCTGCATGATGGCATGAAAGGTTTTGTCCATAATTTGCATCACAATAAGTTGAACTTGAGTGCTCCCCAGCCTTTTATTTACAGCTTACTGTGATATATGATTTAATCAGAGCTCGTTAAAATGCTTTGTCAGTTTCATTAATTTGTGGCAGGGAGCTTTATTCATCTGTTTTGAGTCCTGGTTTTCTTGAGATTTAAGAAATTCTGCAGTTTCTTACTGGCTGGCAGTGTGCAGACACATCAGGGATGCAAGACTAATCAGCCAGATGATGTCTGGGCCATGGCAACGCTGGTGCATCAGTTGGCTGCTTATCTCCATGGTAACCATCTTACTGTTAGTCGCATCACAGCTGTTCCTTCTCTTGTTGCAGATATTGGTGGAAACACAGAAATGTTCTTCTCAACAGTCTGACCTGAAGAGAATCAACAGTCTGCCATCATAGAGATACAGATGGAGAATGGAGACCTGGGTCACATGGTGTGTGTGGGCTGGTATTACTCAGTTTTGGGGATCTAAGCCTTTTCACCCATGTGGGGGCTCAACATTCATATGGGAGCAAAAACATATTCCTAATATATGTCATTACATTTTATAAAGCTGACTTGGTTTAAAGCTTGGGTCAGAGCTAGACATGTAGTGCTTAGGGTTAAGGGTCTTCAGGGCTTAGTGTCTTCAGGAAATGAGTGTAAGCTAACTTGTAACTTGACATTTTAGCTAATTGTCATTTTGGCTGGTTCTTTTAAAGTTTGTGTGGGGGATAAAACTTGTGGTTTTAGAGCAAAGGGTGAAATTAGGTTTAAGTTCAGTTTATGTCTGCACCATAGGTCATATCTGGTGTAGATTAGATTGGTTTTATTTTATATATATGTTAGAGTGAGGATAACAGATGAACAGGTATCTTCAAATCCTCCTCAGGACTTCATACTTGCCAAGTTTAAATTCCAAAGAATCCAAATTACTATTAGTTCTTTATTTGGTATACACAAAGACCATTAGTATTGTCCCTGACTGCTGGTCCTGCTGTCTCTAGATGGGGGAGCCTGTGACTCTGAATGTGGGTGGGTGTGTGTACAGCACCTCCCTGTCCACTCTGCGGCGCTACCCAGACTCCATGCTGGGAGCCATGTTTAGAGGAGACCTCCCCACCGTTAGAGACGCACATGGAAACTACTTCATTGATCGCGACGGGCCACTGTTTCGGTGAGTGTGTGTCTGTGTGGCAGAATGACATGTTTTTGAATAGTAAAATCTTCAGCTAGCTGTTCAGATATGCCAGTACGCTAATCATGCTGAAACTAAAGTTACAGTTATGTGGCACGCTGCGTGTTAATATTTACATGCATATCAGCGTTCAAACTATAACATGTTAAAGTCTGGCTCAGCCAGATCAAAGTTCAGCCTGGTGAAGAGCTGAGCCCACCAAACTGAATCTGAAACCCCTTTACACTTCCTGTTCGTGGCAGGAGTTTCACTGTATTAAAAAGGCTCGAGATGACCTAAAAACTCCACCGTATAAAAGTTTAAGTCTGACAGTGTGGAGCTGAGCCTGTCGTGTTGAGTCTGAGAGTTTTTTTTTGTTATGTTTTTTCATTGGATTTGTTAAAAAATGTATGAGTAACACACCAGCTTCTCAATAAGGTTGGGGTTGAATCAGATTTTGAGCTCTCTTCTCTCATGTCCTGGTTTAACTTGTAGCCCAGAATTTAATCCTGTGGGGTCTAAGGGTGTTTTGGGGCCCTGGGCAAGTTTTGACATGCCCTGACATTTGTGGTTTTTTCAGTTGCTTTTAAACATATTAATGGCTAAAGTCTGATAAGACTGTAATCAGCACAAACTGGGCTACAATAATATATGAGCAGCAAGTTTATAGATGATTGTGTTTTTACGCATGGTTTGGGAAAAACATTTTTAAGTCAATAAGACTATAAAACATACAGAACATTGGTTCACAAGACTTTTGAGAACTGGATATTGTAGCCTAAAGTGTTTGCTTCAAAAATTATATGAAAATCGTCTTCTTCACTCATTCACAGAAAACAATAGACTGATTTAAATTTTCTAAGACACTTTTTGTTTCGAAAGGGCATTTGCAAGAAGGCTTGCATGATCATGAATAATCATGTGATTCACCTGAGAAGACAAAGAATCGCATAATGAGCTGCATAATGAGCCTTTCACTCAGGAATGTGGCTGAGAGGGAGTTACTCGTCAGGAATTATATCCTCCGCTGCCTCCAGTCACTCTTTAAAATGCAAATGTTTGTCATCTGAGTTGCGTTCTTCCTCTGAGGAGAAAGTAAACTCTTCATTGCTGTCCAGAAGTAAATTCTATGATGAAGATTGACGTTTTATGCCATTTCTCGGGGGTGTGCACATAATTACCTGGCTCACCTCAGATCATTTCCATATGAACATTGTGCTCAGTGCGATCACATTAGTTATAATGAGGTGAGACAGTAGAAACAGTACCGCTCCTTATTTTCATATGGATAACGTAAAAATTTGTTTTGAACTTTAATTGTTTCCTTTAAAAGACGACATTTCAAGCTTTCGATACATATATTTCTCATGTCTTTGAGGCAAGTATTCGCTGAGATTCAGGTTAGTTTATTTATGTGTCTGTGAAGTGAGGTGACAAAGACGGAGAAGACGGAATACACCGTCTGCTTTATTTTAACAGCAGAACAGCATTTTGTTATTACAAGTCTAAACAAATAAAAGTAGACCCTTTACAGATTCAAATGAGATATTGCTCTTATCTGTATTATCAAAACTGACAGAGTAATTTAAGTTCTTTTCAGTGTTATCAAGAGAAGATGCCACAAAACGCACTGCCGCGTATATCGGGTTAATGAAATCACAGGCTCAGCTGTCCGGTCTGATCCTGTCTCTGTTACTGTTGTTTCAGCTACATCCTCAACTTCCTGCGGACGTCAGAGCTGACGCTGCCATGTGATTTCAAAGAGACCGAGCTGCTCAGGAAGGAGGCTGACTTCTACCAGATCGAGCCCCTGATCCAGTGCCTGGGAGACCCCAAACCACTGCTTCCCTACCCCACTGACACCTATGAAGAGGTGGTGGAGCTGTCCAGCACCAGGAAGCTGTCCAAGTACTCAAATCCTGTCGCTGTCATCATCACCCAGCTCACCATCACCACCAAGGTCAGTGAAAGCAGCTCTGGTTAGGGTTGTATTGACATGTTTGTGGAGAAATTCTGAGACACAAAAACATGATTATATAAATTACTTTATTTTCCACACCCATTTCTGTTTTCTTTGTTTTAGCCACTAATTTTCTCTAAATCCAGAACATTTTCTTTCTAATATCTTCTGCTCAGTGCAAATCTACACAGCCTTCCTTCTGGTAACATTTTTCTATTGGATTCTATTGTAAAATGCAACTGAGCAACAGTATTTATCGTATTTGTTTTAGAAAGTGGGGTCTACTAAGGGATTTCAGGGACGTCACAGTGGAACAGTTGTTAGGACTGTCACCTGAAAATAGGCCTGATCTAAATGGTGAAAACACTTTAGGTAACAAGAGCTTCCTTCTTATTGTTACCGATGTTATGGAAATTATTCAAGCTGCCGTTATACTTTTGCTGGTAAGGAAATGTTAATTTCAGAGTCTGACAAGAACCTTCATCTCTGGATGTAGCTTGGTCAACAATGTGTAGTTTTACATCACCGAGGAGGAAACCCTGTACAGATTATGATAAAACAAGAAAATCCCATATTAATCATTAATGTAGATCTCAAAATCATTTGCATAGCTCTAGCCAGGAGGCTAGAAAAAATGACTCCTCACATAACACACCCTGTTCAAACAGGATTTATTAAGAGTGGACAGGTGGCTAACAATACTCGAAGAGTAATAATCAATATAAAAGACTACCAGTAATAAATCCAGAAGTACTATTATCTGTTTAAATGCGGACAGGGTTAATTAGAAATTCTTTATTGCCACATTGCATAAATTTAGATTCAGAAACACCTTCATAGATTGGATCAAAGCATTGTATAGTTCTCTATCAGTACAAATGACCAAAACTTCCTCAAAGTTCAGTCTTCAAAGGGGCCCCAGGCAGGGTTGCCAGCTCTCTCCTTCACAATTCACCATTTTTATCGAGCCTCTAGCTGCTGCTATTCTGCAAAACAAAAACAGTATCTTTGGAGTTCAAACAGAACATGTATATCATGAAATAAGCCTTTATGCAGATGATGTATTAGTTTTCCTCTCAAATTCACAAAGCTCTTACTCTGAAACAATCAACCGCCCCCTGTCCCCCCAACAGGGGGCCTGCAGCAGAGTATTTCAGACCCTCTCAGAGCCTTTGATGAAGGGTGCTGCAAGGGAAGCTGCCCTGGCTGTTCGTAACTGCCCCTGCAAAGGAGCTGGGGTTCAGAGCTGCTGCCAGCTTGATGTTGGAGTACAGGGTTGGTGGGTGGGTAAACAAAAAAGCAAAATAACAGAAATAGAAAGAGGATCACAGCCTTCCTGTAGCAGTGGCCCCTTACAGTGTAGCCAAGCCTTATTTATATAATGCAAAAATTATTTGGTCTGTCACGTTACCTGGCCCTGAACTAGTGTTTTTGTTGCTGTGACAGACTACAGCTCTTGACAAGGCCGTCCCTTCTTTACCAAAGCATCTTTGCCTGTTTGTTCTTCTCTCTGCAAGCACAAGTTCAGAGATACCCACACATTATGTTTTCAAATCACCCTGTTAAACAAGATTGTTTTCCATAAGACCATCACTTATAGTCCTTTACAATCATTTAACCCTCATAATCATGTCAATACAATTATAGAAAATCCCACTTTATTGGGTTCGCGGTTAGGGATGGGTAACAAATCGCAGTATTAAACAAGAACCAGGGGTAATTTATTAATGACCAAACTATCAGTAAGCCCTGACATTATCGGTTCCACTATTGATACCGATAGAGAAATTAAGAAAACACATTTATTTATTATTTCTACATAAAAGTTATCTTGCACATTTTTTCCAATCCAAAACACTAACCTATATCATTGCAGGGAGGGGGGGCAGCTGTGTGTTTCTCTCTCTCTCACACACACACACACACACACACATACACGCACGCACACACGCACGCACACGCGCTCAGACACAGACTGCAGCACCATGTAGTGCACACACCCAGTAGATAGATCTTAACTAGTACTATTTGTAGACCTTAGCCTAACTACAGTATGTGATGTTACACTTCACTAGGGTTGATGTTGACTGTGTGGCAACAAGTCTTTTGCATTTAAGGGCGGAACCAGCAGCCTGTGGAACCATGTAGAAAAACTGCATTCATAAATTCAAATTGTCAGAGTGTCGTCTGAATTGTCATTGAGAAACTCACAGTTTCAGAGCGCTCAGAGCAGGGATGGATTTAGTACAGTAAAAATACTGTCAAAGTCCTGCATTTCATTTTTTACATTACAGCAGCTGATCAACACAAACATCAACACTTTGAGCTTTTCTTAAATCCCACCAGCTCAGAGCATAAAATCTAAAAACTCCATCACCAAAGGTTTTTGTCTTTGGAACCAACTGAAAAACTTAATATGCCAGAAGATCTGAGAGGCCATCCTGGATCACACACTGCAGAAATTTGACAGGCAGGCAACGTTGGAACCTTAACAGTTGTAAAGAGCTTTCTCCTTCTGGTCCTGGTAAGAAGGACAGTTCTGTGTCAGTTGTAACTGATTTATCTTCTTATGATTTATTTTCTCTTGAGGGGTCAGTAAAGTTATATACAGTGCAGTCTGCCTGGTACAAAAACAAAATTAGTCTCTACATTGTGTTCAATAAAATTTCAAGTGCAACAAGCAGTGTGCTAATTTTTATTACATCCAAGTGTAATATAATAATATTTTTACAAGAAACAATAATGTATTTGAATGTAGTGATAACACTATGGTATAAAATCACAAAATTAATAAAGTACAGTTTAATCAGTATTACTCTGTTTATCTTTAGGTACACTCTGTGTTGGAGTCCATCTCCAGCAGCTTCACAAAGTGGAACAAACACATGATGGACACCAGAGACTACCAGGTGTCCTTTACCTTTGGACCATGTGACCACCAGCAGGAAGTTAGCCTGCGTGTCCACCTGCTTGACTTCATCTCTAAAGCAGTATGTGGCTTTAATTTCACCTTTAACACTGTGTGTAGAAACCATCTATCTGGGAGAAAACAGCATCTAGAACACATTCAAGTAATTAGATCATAGCTGATCCCTGCTGTCTGTTTTTTTTTTTTTTTTTTTTTTTGTTATTATTTTCCAGGGTTTCACAATACGCAACACACGCGTTCATCACATGAGTGAACGGGCTAATGAGAACACTGTGGAACATCACTGGACTTTCTGCCGACGAGTTCGCAAGGTCAATGACTAAAGAATGGACAGAAGATGTCATTCTGGTTTCTGCAGACAGACATTTGTTAGTTTTGAAGGATATGTATTGTTTTTCAGTCATTCATTCTGCCCACTGAGAGGTAGCTAGCACATTAGCCACATTAGGTACATTATCATGAAACATAAACATCTGACCTTTTATCATATTCACAGTATATGGATGCTTCTCCAACACAATCATATTTTTCATAATAGGCTTCTTCCATCTTTGTGTCATCACTTTGTGTTTGGTGCTTTCTAATTCAACGTGGCACAGGAACCCTGATGTCTGCCCCATACAACACATCTGAGATGAAACTGGAGCATGATTATGCAAGTGGAATCATATTTCTTATCAGTTTATGTCTTGCAGTGTTCAAATGGCCATGTAGTATAAGGTAGCTTCATATCTGGCAATGTGTAAATAGGAATGAATATTAACTGCTGATAAAATAAAATATAATAAAATATCTGAAAATGGTGAAATAGTGAAAATGGTCTGTATAAAATGGTCTGAGTGAAATTCCAAATCACTGCTGTATGAATGAATAAATGTTTTATGTCTTAATATGGTTATGATATCTGATGCCCAGTTGAGGATGCTGGTGCAGCTTGTTGTCATGTTTTAGCTAATTGTACTTTTGTAACTTCCATTCATCCTTTATCTTTAGCTCTTATTATTGTAGAGGGCTGTTGGGAGACTTGGGCCAGTCCTAGCTGACACTGGGCAAGAGGTGCTGTACACCTTGTACAGATCCCTTGGCAGATCATCATAGCAGGAATGAAAGAGAAAAACAGTCACACCTACAGGCAGGCACAGGGAGAACATGCAGAATGGCAATTTGAACCTGGAGCCTTCTTGCTGTGAGTAGTGCTTACCACTGCACCATCTTGCTGCTCTTTTGGAATTTGTTTTGGTCAAATTGTGACAAGCACTGTCTCAGAATGTTCTCATCGAGCATTTTTGTGTCAAATGTATCTATGTTCTAGCTGTCTTTTATCAGAGGTGATATCTCTGTTTGACAAGCCTTGAATTTCATTCGCTTGGACATACTGAGCGAATGTGCTCGCTTATAAATGTGAATACAGAAACCAGGAAACCAAGGATCTGTTTTTTATCATACATTTCAGAACCTCCACTACAATCCTGGGTTCTCCTTTTTCCCCATCCAGTGTTAGAACAAAGTAAAGCATAGGGTCACATTTCATCTGTCTTTAAACAAGAGCCTGGTGCACATATGAGCACTGGAACAGGTTTTTCTTGCTGTACTCATTCCTGGCCATAGTGATCATCAAGAAATCCCTTCCAATGTAGGTGATAGAGGACAATATCCACAGTCTTATTCAAAAGTTAATTGGAAGCTAATATGAGGCTTCAGCATGTGTCATCTCTGTCTCTTTAAATTGAATGAGCAGCCAGTGTGTTATGGAGCAGCTTCTAGTGTTTCTGTGGTAGTGTCATCTACTTTGCCATTTTTAACACCTTATCGTTAAATTACAACCTTGACTCCTCCTCAGCCTACTTACATTTGAATGACAAATGGGAAATACACTTCTGTGGTACAAAAGTTTTGGTTCGTTTAAATCTATGCATATGATGGTAGTGTGTGCTGAGGTCCTATTTGTTTTTCTGCCATTTAGCCTCTATAGAATTTTGTTACCCAGCTTGTGAACACCTACAGAGATAGAACAAAACCTGCATGAATGCCTCTTTGCTCAGGCCTGATTCAGACCTCGAGAAACACAAGCACAACAGTGGGTGGTTACACTTACGAATTTATAGCCAATCAAAGGGCTGCATCAGGTGGGTGCCACAGTTATACCCACACATTCACAGTAGCACCCCTCTCATTCATTTAAATCAATTCAGTGTGTTGAAAGAGCAGGGATCCTGAAAGCGACACAGAGGTGTCGACTTCTGTTGTAACATAATGTCATGTTGTCCAACAAAGCCCTGAACATATGTACACATTCCTGGTAGATTACACCATATTTCTATTTACTCTCACAATTGTAGTGGCAAAGGATAGATGGTTTGTCACTGTGGTAACTTTTCAGATCTACAAAATTGGGTCTCATTGAGTAGTACAACTATTGAATGAGTGCTTAAAAAATCTTTATACTCTTGAATTCATCCCTGGAACCAGCCTTGCAGAAATCTGTTTCCAGGTTAGTCACAGCTACTTGAAGCAGCACATTTCCACTAATACAGACCCTCAGTCAGTAGAGACACAAATTAACATGAATGCAGGAATTTTGTATAGGGTTTTGGCATTGACCTCAACAAAATGAGAGATGAATCACTTTGAACAGCAGCCTGATTCAAGATCCACTGTGCTAGACAGTGAACAGGCTAATTTGCAAGGGGGCATAGACTGCAGTATGAGCAGAAAGACAACATCAGTAAGGTTGTTTAAAGATTCCTCAGCTAAGATGATAATTGGAGAAAGAATTCTTTTGTACACAAGGTGCTCGTGGTGTGTGATGTTGGGATGAGCCCAGCTGGCTCTTTTGTCCCTGCTTCAATTTATGCTAAAAGCTTAATTGGTGGTATTGAATTGGTCAAAAAATGCAGTAAGATGCATACAGTGTAGCTGCAACATCCCAAAGAATAAAGTCTGTAAAAAAAAAAAAAAACAGGTAGCATCACAATGTCCAAAGGTCTTGGTGGTTTCACAACACAAGCAGCTCTGTTTAAAAGCTCCTTTATGATACATCATATCAGTGTAATTAACAGCAAGGTGGGATGAAACAAGTCCAGAAGAGCATCTTCTAAATGCAGTAAACTGAGCAGTAGTTTAAGCCTTATAGCTGGAAATATCACTATTAAATATGCAGTTTTCTGTGATATTGGCAGTGTTGTTTTATAAAGTTCTCTCTATAAAACAACACTAATATAAATATACTAATATAGAATATCTCAACTACTATTGTCATGGAATGTAGTACAGACATTCAAGTTCCCCAGGAGAGAAATCCTAATAACTTTGTTATAAAATTACAAAATTAATTTCAGGATTTTGTTGTAAATTAGGATCTCCTAGTAATAGCTGTAGCGCCCCCACTGCTCAAAATGTCCTCTTGTCCAACTTGTCAGTTAACGACAAGATACTGCCAAATCAATAACCAAATTCCCATCAGCTTCAGCTACTTTGAGATCAATGCTATCCTAGTAGGCTAGCACAGTGAATAACAGCTGTGTGTGTAAAAGCACTCAGAAAGCTTTGAGGTTGCCAAACCTCCCACACTTCCTGTACTGCTGTCATTTCAAATATATGTTTGTACTACAAGTCTGCTGTTGTTGGGGGTTTTGCGAAGTAATATTTCCCAAATAATTGCACAAATTTTCACATCCCTTCCAGTTCATTTATTTGTATTTTGCCTGCATATTGTGAATCTCTGAATACATTTCTCCAAAGAAAAATATTTAGGTGTTAGTTTCCACAAGCGGGCAATTGGGGAAGCAATTATGTACAGTGATGCACAGCCAATTTTTATGTGTACCTACTGGTGAAAAGCAAGAATTCAATGTTTTGTTGGCTTAAAGAAGGTGCAGGTTCAAACAAAGTGACAACACCTCTCAGTGAGAAGATTCACCTGGAGGGGATGATAGGTTTGAGCAGCCACGTCACACTAGATGGTAAAAATACTGTTATGACTGTAATGCACCAAACTTTAAAAAGACTATGGGAATTTTATTATGGAAGAGATGCTCCTTCATTTCTATAGTGTCCAGACATCTTTCTTTATCCATTTTGCTCCTCTTGGGAGCATAGGGCCTCAGCAACACTTCCCCAGCAAACTCGATTCTGGGCACCTCTCTTCAACTGAGCCCATGTCCATCCGGCTGCCTTCATCTCTCGCTCAGTGCAGCGTCTCCACGTCTCCCTTGGCCTGCCTACTTTCCTCTTTCCCTGTGGGTTCCACTCCAGCGCCTGCCTTGTGACACTATCCAGGCTCTTGCGCAGAGTGTGGCCTATCCAGCCCCATTTTCTCTTTCGGATCTCTTGGTTAATGGGGGTCTGCTTTGCTCTTTCCCACAGGGTGGTATTAGAGATCCTTTCTGGCCATCTGATGCGTAGGATAGTGTGAAGGCATCTGTTGATGAAAACCTGTAGTTTGGTGGTTGTTGTCTTGGTCAGTCTCCAGGTTTCTGAACCATACAGTAAAACTGCTTTCACACTGGTGTTGAAGATGCGGATTTTTGTCTGCCTGGAAAGTGCGGTAGATTTCCAGATGGGCCGCAGGGTATTGAAGGCATGCCTAGCTTTATTGATGCGGCTTTTGTCAAGTGTCCAGACATAGTGTATTATATTTCTTAGTGAAGGGAGGTATTTTATGGCAATGACTGCCTTTGCTGAATATTTTGATTGCTATAAGATTAATATTTAATCCAGTTGTATCTGAGAATGTGTTATCTTTTCTGCTATTGAATGTAATCTGTTAACTAATAATCAGATTAACAGGGATGGAGAGATGTTATCAGCCCAGCAGATCAATCGTGTTTAACTATGAGAACTGTTACTGTATAGTGCTAACAGTGTAAATACTGCAAGGCTACTGTAAATATTGCTACATCTATAGTGAATGTGATAATCTAGTGCAATTAAAAATTCCCCTTCTAAAATGTATTAGGGGAAATAAATTAGGATTAAAAGTTCTTGTTTTGTGCATAAATGTGTTCAGAGGTTTATTGATGGCCCATATATGGGGCAGTCCAGGCAGGTGAATATCCTTCAAAACTATATATACTTTTTGTACAAAATTAACTGGTTGTTGCTGCTGAGCAGGTTGCATACAACAGGATTAGACCTGTTCCACAGCTTCCAAAAATGACACAATGAGAGCAGTAAGTCTCAACCAGTACGGTAAATCTGTGGGCTGACTGGATTCAGGCAATTATCCTGTGTAGATTATATGCAACCACTTTCAAATTGTCACTCTTTTCACATTTTTAGCTCAAATATTTCTCCTAAAGCTACTGTTTGTATCATTTTACAGTGTGTTACTATGTGATGTTATGATTATTTCTTTAATTATTACTATAATTGTTTACCCTTCTTATTTATTTTTGTTTTCTCTGCCTTTTGCTTTGTTTTTCTCTCTATGCTGTAAAACACATTGGATTAATCAGCCCCAACAGGTGGGAGGCTGTGGCTCAGGAGCTACAGCAGGTTGTGCAAAATATAAAAGGTTGGTGGTTTGATCCTCAGCTTATCTGCTCCAGATGTTGAAGTGTCCTTGGGCAATACACTGAACCCCAAGTTGCTCCTGTTGGCAGTGTCTGAGTGATGGTGTGTGATTGCACTTTGTTAAAGAAAAGAAAAGCAGTATCTAAGTCTATTAACTTTTGACTGACCAAGTGTGCTATGGCAGACAGGGCTGACCTTTGAGGAATAGAGAAGCTGGGAGTTTCAAACAGAGGCTTTCATGTAACCCTATGAGCTGTAAAGCCTTCTACTAAAGAAGCACAGTCTGCAGTCAGTCACTACCCAGGACCCAATAAAACAAACACTTCTTGAATGCATAGTATTAACTTTTTGTCCAGTTTGTGACCAAGCTAGTTTCAGCAAGTGCAATGTACCGTAGTACACTCTTATTTTATCTTTTTATTCTCACTTTCTAGATTCCTACACCTTCCAGTTTTTTCACAAATGAAACTTCATACCCAACACCCTCAATCTTCTCAATACACCATTTACTTCATGACCTTGGTTGTACACTGTGGAAGTAAATCCTGGCAAGGGCTGGATATAGTCTGGATAGCACACCAACACTTGTTCTCCAACTCTTAAGTCTTGAGTAAAATACTGGAGTCTCAACAAAGTCTGAAGCAAAAGGTTTATTTTGCTTTTCAGAATGTCCATGGGTACAATCAATAAACCTTAAGCTGATCCCCAGGGAAGCCAACTGAACGTAGCCTTCCGTGGCAGGTCTATTTATACAGATTCCAAATTCCTCCTGGTGTGGAGCTTAAACCACTGACCACTCCTCTGTTTGTCTAGTCCAGAAATAATGATATCATGCCTAAGTATGTCTACAGTTTTTTTTTTGTTTTTTGTTTTTATCTTAATGCAAACACCTATCACTGCACATAGACTATGCCTACATACATGGTTTACCATAATTACTATTTAGCTATTAGGGTACCAACTACTGTATTAATCCTCCATCCATTATCTATACCCGCTTATTCCTAACCAGGGTCACAGGGATCTGCTTGAGCCTATCCCAGCTCTCTTTGGGTGAAAGGCAGGGGTACACCCTGGGCAGTCCATCACAGGGCCACATAGAGACACAAAGACAAACAACCACTCACACTCACACTCACTCCTATGGGCAATTTAGAGTCACCAATCAACTTAACATACATGTTTTTGGACTGTGGGAGGAAACCAGAGTACCTGGAGAAAACCCACGAAAGCACAGGGAGAACATGCAAACTCCACACAGAAAGGTGGGGTTGTGAACCTTCTCTCTGTGAGGCAACAGTGCTAGCCACTCATCACCATGCTGCGCTTTGTATTAATCCTCAACATGTGCAAATAAATTTTGCTGTGATAAGGTAAGATGGCATAATCTACTAACTGAATTGGTTTTTAAAAATGAATGTATAATTTGTATCAATGGTTTGGTTACCGCTCTGCGATGGACTGGCAACCTGTCCAGGGTGTACCTTTCCCCTGAAGAGAGCTGGGATAGGCTCGGGCATATCGCTATGATGGACAGCTGGTTTGGTTACCAGATTAGTTTTTGATATCACAAAAAAACTGAAAAAATACTGAAATTCCTCAGAATTTACGACTTCCGTTTCAAACGAAATGCACCATTAACATAAACCTTAGCCCCTAAGCAGGCTTCTGGAAAGAGTAGATAAATTTTGGCTGAGGATGACCACCTATTATCATGGTCACAGTTCACCATCTATGGTCCCTCTCAAAATAAGTGCTACTGAAATATTGTTTTAGCTATTATGTTCCTTGGCAAAAACAATGTGGATGCCGATTGTTAACGCTTGGAATCACAAAATCTTTGTAAGGCTTGGTTTGTTATACTACTTCTGCAGCAACTACAGTAAAAGAAAGTGGTAGCTATAAGATTATATCAAGTGTAATGGTTGTAGTTAACCATGTTGGTTAGTTGGTTGGAGAGGCTAAAAGTTTTGGTCACAAAAAAACTCCCCAAATTAATAAGCCCCGCCCAGTGGTGACGCCACGTATCACGCAGGATTGCGCGCTGTTTGCCTTTCAGAGATGTGTACATCTATGTCACACTGCTCTTCATTTGCAGTTTCTCGAGAATTTTTCCGAGTTCACAAAATTTCTGTGGTAACTTGTTTCCGTTCTCCACCCCTTCCCCATCGGCGGGGTTAACAGAGCCCGCCCCCTGCACTCCCTCCCCGGCAGCCTCCGCCTCCCTTCCCTGCTCTGTCATCCACACCGCTGTTGTTGCAGCCATTTTACCGTGGAGCGTCGGCGCAGTGGCGACCGGAGGATGTCCACACAGCACCGTTAAAAGGTAATCTTGCATTTCTGTTGAGCGCTGTCGTTCCTGTCGGTGACTATTACGTCTCCGATTCGGCAAATATCTCGGTGAATGTGTGGCGGGCTGCGGGCCGCCCGGAGGGGCTGAGGGAGCCTCAACAACTAGTAGCTGCTTAGACAGAGGGAAGATTGCTGGGAGCGAAGCTGGCACTTCACAAGTCCGTGTGAAAAATGGCGACGTTTTCCACCAAAGCGGTCAAAGTTGTTCATGAGCTTTATTGTGACGACTACACGGACGTATATTTAACTACAGTTCAGTGTTGCTGAGCTGTGATGTGGAAATTATACCGAGACTTTTCCGCACGTTTATAAAGGGGGCGCGCGAGAGCTACAAAACGACGTGACGTTAGGTTTGCGCACGTTTACTTGTTAGCTAGCCTGTGTTTTTTTTTTAGTGTTTCTGATCTAATTTCTGAGTTTATATAAGATTGTCTTAGATTGTTCTTATGACTTAAGTAAACATATCAAATGTTTGTTGCTAGTGTTTTGACAGTGCTGTTGTTGGAGAGTGACCAATGAATGTTCCAGTGTTTAAAATGGCGCAGTTCCTTCGTTTTTAATAAATCACCATGATCAGAGCATCACATGTAACGATGTAAGTCAGATTACGGTTTCGCGAGCTTTGTTATCTGTTGTAACTGCGTTGATTATCCACGCAACAAACAAGAGCCAGAGAATCAGAAATCAAGAAAGCTTTTTGAAATAGGATTGCGAATGTGGTGTGTTTTCCTTAACCGATAGTTAAAACATATTAAAAATCCTTAATAGTTTAGTCAGTAGGTTACTGTACTGTAGTGTACTAAGATGTGATAGCCTGGATCAATATATTTAATTCAATTCAATCCAATTTTATTTGTATAGCGCCAAATCACAATACAAATCATTTCAAGGCACTTTACAAAAACTAAAACTAAAAACCCAACAATTCCCTTATGAGCAAGCACTTGGCGACAGTGGAGAGGAAAAACTCCCTTTAACGGAAGAAAAAACCTCCAGCAGAACCGGGCTCAGTTTGGGCGGCCATCTGCCTCGACCGGTTGGGGTGAGTGGATAGAGCAGAGAGAAAAGAACAGCAACAATAAACAACAAATAGACACTGCAGGTTGGTGGGACCAGTAACTGCACATCAGCGATATACAGCTCCAGGACCAGGGACACCTGCAGAAGGTACAGAGAGAACAGAGAGAGAGGGAGAGAGCACAAACTAGGGAAGAGAGAGAGAGCACAAGGTTAGTAACATTCAATGGTGGAATATACATAAGGTGGGAGGAGAGAAGAGAGGGGAGGGGAAGGGAAAGGGGGGGGGTTAGGGTAGGGGAGCTCAGTGCCCGATGGTCCTCGGGCAGTCTAGGCCTATAGCAGCATAACTAAGGGATGGTTCAGGGTTGCCTGAAGCCAGCCCTAACTATATGCTTTGTCAAAGAGGAAGGTTTTAAGTCTAGCCTTAAAAGTATAGAGAGTGTCTGCCTCCTGAACCCAGGCTGGGAGCTGGTTCCATAGGAGAGGAGCTTGATAACTAAAGGCTCTGCCTCCCATTCTGCTTTTGGAAACTCTGGGAACCACAAGTAGACCTGCACTCTGAGAGCGAAGTGGTCTATTGGGATAATTTGGTACTATAAGGTCTTTAAGGTATGAAGGAGCTTGATTATGAAGGGATTTGTATGTGAGAAGAAGGATTTTAAATTCTATT
This sequence comes from Mastacembelus armatus, assembly GCF_900324485.2. NCBI lineage: Eukaryota > Metazoa > Chordata > Actinopteri > Synbranchiformes > Mastacembelidae > Mastacembelus > Mastacembelus armatus. Next base: position 4,345,311 of record NC_046637.1, read on the forward strand.
CTATATTTTACAGGGAGCCAATGAAGAGAAGCCAATATAGGAGAAATATGATCTCTCTTGCTAGTTCCTGTCAGGACTCTGGCTGCGGCATTCTGGATTAATTGGAGGCTTTTTATGGAGATATTGGGACATCCAGATAGTAATGAGTTACAGTAATCTAGCCTTGAGGTAACAAATGCATGGACTAGTTTTTCTGCATCATTTTGAGACACGATGTTCCTAATTTTGGAAATGTTGCGCAGGTGAAAGAATGCAGTTCTAGAGATTTGTTTTATGTGTGAGTTAAAGGACATGTCCTGGTCAAAAATAACTCCAAGGTTTTTTACAGTAGTGCTAGAGGCCAGGGTTATGCCATCTAGAGTAGCTATAATTTGAGAAAAGTTATTTCTGAGATTTTTAGGCCCAAATATAATGACTTCTGTTTTCTCCGAGTTTAAAAGTAAAAAGTTACTGGTCATCCAAGCCTTTATGTCAGTTAGACAGGCTTGAAGTCTGGTTAACTGGTTTGTGTTAACAGGTTTAATAGATAGATATAACTGAGTGTCATCTGCATAGCAGTGGTAATTAATAGAGTGCTTCCTAATGACATATCCTAAAGGAAGCATGTACAGGGTGAACAGAATCGGTCCTAGCACGGAGCCTTGTGGAACTCCATAACTAACTTTTGTTCGTGTGGAAGGTTCATCATGGACATGAACAAACTGGAATCTGTCCGATAAATAGGATTGGAACCACTTTAACGCTGTTCCTCTGATACCAATCACATGCTCCAGTCTCTGTAATAAGATGTTGTGGTCAATGGTGTCGAATGCTGCACTAAGGTCTAGGAGGACAAGTATTGAAACAAGTCCATTATCTGAGGCTAAGAGAAGATCGTTGGTAACTTTCAACAGTGCTGTTTCTGTACTATGATGTGCTCTAAATCCATCATGAATGCCTATTCCTTTTTTCAGTATCATGTCCTTTTCAGTCATAGAGCAAAGCGTCTGAGTAACAGCGACTGCACCTACTTCACTACAGCTTCTTCTAGCTCACATAGTTAGTTTGTTGAGAGGTCGGAGTTAAACTTTCATCTTGCACTGTAACTATTGGGTGTTGTGTTTACAGCTGGTACAGCATTGAGGTGGTATTTTAATAGGGCTTCATCTCTGTTTCTCATTGGCTGCTTCATTCTGGTTCTCTCAGCGGCATTAGCTTGTTTGGACTGTTGAATGTTTTTTGAGTTTGTGTGACCGCTACAGAGAAGCGTGCAAAACAAACATTGTCGATTAATACGTTTTAATCAGCTAAGTTCTCCATGTCAATTAACTAGAGGGTTTTTGAATCTTTGAGTTCTGTGTAAAGTAAGATAATATAGAAATGTTGTTTGAGGATTGAAATGTGTGATTTAGCATTAAGAAATCTACTTTTATGTATCTTTTAATATACTCCAATCACCACTTGCTAGACTTAGTTTTTAAAGTAAATAGAAAACCAGTGTATGATAGGTATTTCTGGAAGGTTCTAAATCTTCCAGAAAACAAATCTAGAGGGAGCTAGTGTTTCACGCTCGACAATAGGAGGGGTTTCAGAAATGGTATAGAAGGGAGAGTTTGGAAGCGCACAAGCTGCTCAATTCCTCATACCTAACTGGTGTATTTTAGCCTTTCCATGTAGCTCAAGAGTGCCACATCAGTTTTAGCTTGTCTTTTGTGTTTTATTCATTTTATTTTGTGTTGTTGGATAGACCACATCTTTCCCAAGTTGGGGCTTTTTACCCCAAAAGTTCTCACACTTCATAGCAAAGCTCATGGTACACAACATTCGACATTGCATTTTTAGGTTGGACAGAGTTTTGCTGTTGATGATTTGGCCAATAGATCATATAAGGTACCACTAGTTAATGGTAATTCTATGATATGAATTGATGACAGGCCAAAATGAATCTTGCTGGTGGGTTTGTGTGCACTGGTGGTGTGAAAAAGTGTTGGCCCCCTTCCTGGCTTCTTATTTTTTTGTTTGTCACACTTTAACTCTCTGGGGTGTGAGGGTGTTTTGGGGTCCTGGACAAGTTTTGACATGCCCTGACATTTTTGCTTTTTTTCAGTTGCTTTTAAACATATTAATGGCTAAAGTCTGATAACACTGTAATCAGCACAAACTGGGCTACAATAATATGTGAGCAGCAAGTTTATACATGATCATGTTTATACATGGTTAGTGAAAAACTTCTTCTTTTTAAGTCACTGAAATAAGACCATAAAACGCATACAGAACATTGGTTCACAAGACTTTTGAGAACAGGATGCTGTAGTGTAAAGTGTTTGCTTCAAAATGATGTGAAAGTAATCTTGTTCACTCATTCACAAAACAAAACACAGATTTAAATTTTCTAAGACATTTTTGTTTAGAAAAGACATATGCAGGAAGGTGTGTCTCAGGATGAATAGTGATTTTACCTGAGAAGACAAAAGACGCATCCAACGACCAGGCAAAGAACTGCATAATGAGCCTTTCAGTCAATGTGGCTGAGAGGGGATTAGTGTAGCACAATACAATACAATGTGGATCCAAACGTTCGTCATTTGAGCCGTGTTTTTACTCTGAGGACAAACTAAACTATTCGTCTCTGTGTGGAATATAAGAAGCGCTTCTTCACCTGCGTAAGGTGCCATCATCCAAACGCGCAGAAAAAGTGAGTAGATTCTATGATGAAGTTTGACGTTTTATGTCATTTCTCAGGGGCGTGCACAGAATTACCTGGCTCACCTCAGATTATTTACATGAGAACAGTTCGCTCAGCGTGAGGCGGAATCAAATTAACTGTAATGCAGTGAGACAGGAGAAAACGTACTTCTTTACATTCATACAGATTAAATAAAAAGTGATGATTTGTTTTCGACTTGAAGTGATTCACTTAAAAGAAGATGTTTCAAGTTTTCTAACCATATATTTCTTATTTTTATGAGCCAAGTATTCTCTGAGATTCTGGTGGTTTTATTTACGTGTCTGTGAAGAGAAATGACAGAGACAGAAAACCCTGTCGGCTTTCTTTATTTAATAAAAGCACAGCGTTTTGTTATTATGATGGTATACAACTAAAACTACATCCTTTACAGATTTGAATGATATATTGCTTTTATCTGTATGATCAGAATTGACAGAGTAATTTAAGTTTGTTTCGGCGTTATCAGTAGAAGATGCGTCAAAACGCGCCAGCGCGTTCGTCGACCCCAGAGGGTTAATTCCCACAGTAAAGACCTTTACATTTTCTACTTCTGTCTGACTGGGTCTGTGTCTGGGTTGAAACCTGACACAGCATTTGAATTAGTTCCTGTTGTTGAACATGAGAAAACTTTCCATCAATCTCAATACCATGCAGTCCTCTACAGCTCAAGCTAACTGTACCCTTATCTATAACCCTATATACTGCTCAAAAAAGAAGGGAACACTTAAATCACACATTAGTTCTTGAGCAAATTATTAAAGTTGAAAATCTTTACTAATGGCTTTTGTATAAATTGTTCAAAGCAAAATGACAAAAAAACATCCAATGGAAGGCAAATTCTTCACCCCTTGGAGGGCTGTATTCAAAATAACACTGAGGATATGCATGAAATTTTAAAATCACAAGCACATCCAAGTTGCATCAGTTTCATCAGAGCAATTAATACCTTTGCAAATTGATTGGGCTGCATATCTTGGCTCATGCTACTAGTAGTGACAAGGACACTGAACTTGAGAAGAATCAGACAGGAAGGATAAGTAGATAGCATTACTCAAAATCACGCACCGCTAGTTGGGGCGAAGGGTGTGTTGGGGCCCTGGACAAGTTTTGACATGCCGTGACTTTTTTTTTTTCAGTTACTTTTAAACATATTAATGGCTAAAGTCTGATAACACTGTAATCAGCACAAATTGGGCTGCCATAATATGTGAGCAGCAAGTTTATACATGATTGTGTTTTTGAGAAAACAACGTTTATGCATGGTTTGTGATTCACCTGAGAAGACAAAGACCCGCATAATGAGCCTTTCAGTCAGGAATGTGGCTGAGAGGGAATTACTGCGATGTAATGCAAATGTTTGTCATCTGAGTCACGTTTTCCTCTGAGGACAAAGTAAACTTTTCATCGCTGTCTGGAACCGTACAAAGCGCTTCTTCACCCGCGTAACGTGCCATCACTCAGACGCTTGACGTTTTATTCCATTTCTTGGGGGCGTGTACAGAACCTCAGATTATTTCCATATGAACAGTGCGCTCAATGCAAAGTGGGATCACATTAGTTTTAATGAGACAGGAGAAGCCGTACTGCTCCTTACTTTCATATGGATTAAATAAAAAGAGATGATTTGTTCTAGGCTTGAATTGTTCAAATTAAAAGAAGACATTTCAAGCTTTCTAGGCATATATTTCTTATGTTTTTGAGGCAAGTATTCGCTGAGATTCAGGTTGTTTTATTTACGTGTCTGTGAGGAGAGGTGACAGAGAAGACAGAGAGCGCACATTGTCTGCTCCTTTTTATTTTACAAAAGCACAGTGTTTTGTTAGTGTATACAAATAAAACTAGACCCTTTACAGATTCGAATGATATATTCCTCTTGTCTGTATTATGAAAACTGACAGAGTAATTTAAGTTCGTTTCGGCGTAACCAGGAGAAGATGGCACAAAACGCACCGGCGCGTTCTTTGACCCCTGAGGGTTAATAAGCTAAATAAGCAACAGAAGTGACTTATTTGATGCCAACACACTTCATTTTTGCTATTAACCCTCTGGGGTCTAGGGGGGTTTTGGGGCCTGGACAAATTTTGACATGTCCTGACATTTGTGCTTTTTTCAGTGTATTTTAAACATATTAATGTCTAAAGTCTAATAACACTGTAATCAGCACAAAATTGGCTACAATAATATGTGAGCAGCAAGTTTATACATTATTGTGTTTTTGAGAAAAAAGTTATGCATGGTTAGTGAAAAACTACAATTTTTTACTCACTGAAATAAGACCATAAAACACAAACAGAACATTGGTTCACAAGACTTTGGAGACCTGCATGTTGTAGGCTAAAGTGTTTACTTCTGAATGCTGTGAATGTCATCTTGTTCACACATTCACAGTAAACAATACACTGATTTAAATTTTCTAAGACACTTTTTGTCCAGAAAGGCCATATGCAAGAGGGTGTGTCTGAGGATGAATAGTCATGTGATTTACCTGAGAACACAAAAGACGCACTGAACGACCAGACAAAGACACGCATAATGAGCCTTTCAGTCAATGTAGATGGGACGGATTAGTGCAGCACAATACAAAACAATGAGGAGCCAAATGATCCTCATTTGAGTTCAAATCAGTGTTTTTACTCTGAGGACAAGCTAAACTATTTGTCTCTGTGAGGAATGTAAGGAGCACCGCTTCACGTGCGTAACGCGCCATCATCCAAACGCGCAGAAAAAGTGAGTAAATTCTATGATGAAGTTTGATATTTTGTGTCATTTCTCGGGGTGTGCACATATTTACCTGGTTCACCTGAGATTATTTACATGTGAATAGTGAACAGAGTACAAGGCGGGACCGCATTACCTGTAATGAGGTGAGATAGGGATTGTTTTTGACTTGAATTGTTTCACTCAAAAGAAAACATTTCAAGCTTTCTAGCCATATAATTCTTATTTTTATGAGGCAAGTATTCGCTGAGATTCTGGTTGTTTTATTTACGCGTCTGTGAAGAGAAATGGCAGAGACAGAAAAGGCCGAGAGCGCACCCTGTCGGCTTTCTTTATTTAAAAAAAGCACAACGTTTTGTTGTTATTATGATGGTATACCACTAAAACTAGACCCTTTACAGATTTGAATGATATACTTCTTTTATCTGTACGATCAGAATTGACGGAGTAATTTAAGTTTGTTTCGGCCTTATCAGAAAAAGATGCGTCAAAACGCGCCGGCGCGTTCGTCGACCCCAGAGGGTTAAAGCCAATCACTTCTGACCCAATGCATTAGAGCGATGTTAATGACATTCTCCAAAGAAGAAGTGGGGCTGAGGTCTATTTTTTTGTTTTTTAAGGTATATGTTGTTGTTTTTGAGGGCTGAAGATTTTTACATTGTTATAAAATCATAGCTTGTTTTTTTTTTTTTTTTTTTTTTTTTTTAACAGCACAGTGTTGTAATAGCTTAAGGCAATTGTGTAAACTTTCTTTCAATCCTTATATTACTGTATTGACTACATCAAAAACACATGAAGCCTCCTTCAGAAGCCACTAAAATATGCACTATGATCAGTGCTACTTTTGCGCCACAACATTGTGCTTCACACTCAGTCTTGCTTCAAGGCAAGGTGTAGCATTCTGTAGAACATTGTGCTGACTCAAAAGCAAGGTATTGGTCATTTTTGAGGTCCTTAAATGACAGGCACTCAACAGAAGCAAACAGGATGCAGGCTGACAAAAACCATATTAAATGCCATGAACAGACAATCATTTGATATGAAAACAATAGGTATGCCAAGGAAGTAAAACTCAACAGCACATTTGGACGATAAGTGGGTAAATGGGACACAGCGTTAAGCCCTGTTGGCCACTGCTGTTGGTTCCTTGATTGCTTGGGTCAGTTAACCTCTGGGTCTGAATTTCCCAGAGTGCTTGAACCCCAATAATACTTGATTGCAGGTTTAGTTAAAATGAATTTAATAATTTTGAAAATACAATTAGAGCAAACTTTCAGGTAATGGCTTCAATTAGAGAGCGAAGTGAGCCATTATTTGAAACAAGCTTATATTAAGGAAAAGTGTTCAACTTTGTGATACTGATACTGAAGTTTACACTTGTAGATACCCATTTTAAAAATCCAGTATGTGAAGTTTGCAACAAAATTGAGTACACTCTTGTTCAAAATCAATTAGGGCTGAATGATTTTTTTTTTTTTAACTGAAATTGAAATTTTATTTAATGTGATTAGCATGTTAGTTATTTAGCTGCAGTTATTTATGTTATGTAACATCTACATTTATGCTATCCGTTTTAAATTTATGTCTGTATCCTTGTGTAACAGACAGTCATACGCACCAATCACGACTTTGGCATGCTCACCAATCAGAAGAAGCTGCAGTTGAAAAATCTGTGTATATGTCCACTAACAAAAAAACAAGTAAAGATTCTCATGGTGTGAAAATGGCTACTATAGAGCCTGAAATGCAGGAGGAGGTTGAGGATTTAGTGCACTTCAGTTATTTGGCAGTATTTCAGCTTTGGGAGAAGTGATGTGCTACAAACGAATGTCATGTGCAAAGTCTATCAGACCATAGCTACCTCCAGAGGAAAGACTACGAACTTGTATCAACATTTGAAAAATCACCATTGGCCGCAGTATGACAATTGTAAAGTTTCTAAGTGCGAAAAAGGTCACGAAGGTGCTACTACTGCTGGTGGTGCTGTCCAAGACAGAAGGAAGCAAATCTCCATCACAGTCATTGCAACAGTAATGCCATTGATATGGGCTCACGGAGATACCATGATTTACTATTACTCATTACCTCATGAAAGACATGGTATTAATGCTATTAATACAATAAGTATAAATGGCTTTCAAAACCTGCTCCTAACACTGGCCAAAAGATACACCATTCCATCCTGCACATACTTCAGTGGCAATCCTGCAACTGTACACCAAATATAGGGGTAAAGTTGAAGCTGTAGAATATTACGCCACAACAGATTTTTGGTTGAGCAGAACCACTGAGCCGTATTTAACCCTCACAGTGCATTTTATTGATGGCGATTTTAACCTGAGGAGCATCTGCCTACAAACATCTTACTGTTGTCTTGAGGACACTTGAGAAAATGTAGCTAGTGGGCTAAAGTAGTTTGCAAAGCTGGGGCTTACAAAAGACGAGGGCCAGAAGTTCATCACGACAGACAATGCAGCTAACGTCGTTAAAGTTGTGGAGCTCAATCAGTGGATGTGGCTCCAGTATTTTGGCCACAGGCTGCACCTGGCTATTGGTAAGTGTAATTCTCTCTCCCTCTTTCTCTACCTGTGTGTGTGTGTGTGTGTGTGTGTGTGTGTCACAGTGTTAGCTTTCCAATGCTAAGCAAACTTGCTCACAAATATCTGTGCATATCAGCCTTGAGTTCTCTATCAGAGAGACTCCTTAGTACTGGGGACACTTTTGACGTGTCAGTGTTCATGTCTGAAACCGGCAAAGGCTGACATGCTGGTATTCTTGGCAAAACTGTAGAGGTTAAAGGAAAGGCTTCAGAGGTTTTACATAATTTTAAGAATTATTTGTATTGCGCTTTAGCTTTTGTGAAATGCTGTTTGGTTTTTTAGATAAAACATTTGTATTTCTGTTTGATAAAGTTAACACATTGATTATTCATTCAATAGGTAGGATCATTTTCCTACTAATTTCAATGTTTACCACACAGAATTAACAGGGAATTTCAGTGTTCCAGTTTCTTATACAGTTTTGTTACTCATATTCCATTCATTTTTAATCATTATTTCTTATTTGATTAAATGTTTTGTGAAGATTGTTCTATGGTTCATTATATATATGTTCTATACCAATTTGTTGAAATAAATACATTTTGGAATCAAAATTGCAACCGCATCCTTGTTTTAGTTTAGCAGTTAATATTTCTTTTCTTTTTTTTCTTTCTTTTTTTTTTGTTTTTTGTTTTTTTGTTTGTTTTTTTAGTGGTAATGCTCCAAAAAAGCAAAACCTGATACATTCCACATTTTTGAATGTTTTGCTTTATCTGCTCTGGAATGCACAGAATGATAAGAATGCTGAGACAGTCAGGAGCATGCCAGTGCCACATAACATAGTGTCTCTCCCAGTGATCCAACCTTTAACAATACCAACTACAGTTGCAAAAAAAAGTAATGGCACTGTCTGCGGATTAACAGCAATATATCATTTGAATCTGTAAAGGCTCTGCTTTTATTTGTATACTCTTGTAATAACAAAACGCTGTGCTTTTGTAAAATAAAGAAAGCAGACAGGGTGCGCTCTATGCTATCCATATAAAAGTAAGAAATGGTATGGTTTCTCCTGTCTCACCTCATTATAGATATTCATATGAAAATAATCTGAGGTGAACCAGGTAATTATGTACACGTCCCCGAGAAATGGCATAAAACATCAAGCTTCATCATAGAATTTACTCACTTTTTCTGCTTGTATGCGTGATGACACGTTACGCGGGTGAAGAAGCATTTTGGATGGTTCTGGACAACGACGAATAGTTTACTTTCTTGTCAGAGGAAAAATGTTACTCAGATGAGATGAACGTTTGCATTTGAAGAGCGTCTGGACCAAGCAGAGGAATTTAATTCCCTCTCAGCCACATTCCTGACTGAAAGGGTCATTATGCGAGTCTTTGTCTTCCCAGGTGAATCACATGATTATTCATGATCATGCAGGCCTTCTTGCATATGCCCTTTCTACAACAAAGGGCCTTAGAAAAGTCTAATCAGTGTATTGTTTTCTGAGAACAAGTGAACAAGATGATTTTCATTTCATTTTGAAGCAAACACTCTAGACTACAAGATCCAGTTCTCAAAAGTCTTGTTAACCAATGTTCTGTATGTGTTTTATGGCCTTATTTCATCCATCCATCCATCCATCCATCTTCTATACTATTATTCCTTAACCAGGGTCACAGGGATCTGCTGGAGCCTATCCCAGCTCTCTTTGGGTGAAAGGCAGGGGTACACCCTGGACAGGTCACCAGTCCATCACAGGGCCACATAGAGACAAACAACCTCACACACTCACACTCACTGCTATGGGCAATTTAGAGTCACCAATCAACCTGACATACATGTTTTTGGACTGTGGGAGGAAACCAGAGTACCTGGAGAAAACCCACACAAGCACAGGGAGAACATGATAACTCCACACAGAAAGGCCGGGTTGCGAACAACCACGACCTTCTTGCTGTGAGGCAACAGTGCTAACCACTCAGCCACCATGCTGCCCCGACCTTATTTCAGTGACTCAAAAATGTTCATTTATGCATGGTTAGTGAAAACTGTTTTCTCACTTATCGCAGCCCAGTTTGTGCTGATTACAGTGTTATCAGACTTTAGACATTAATATGTTTAAAAGCAACTGAAAAAAGCACAAATGTCAGGGCAAATTTGTCCAGGGCCCCAAAACATTCTAAGACCCCAAATGGTTAATTCTGCTCTCAGAAGTTTGATTGGAAAAGTGGGGTTTTCAGTTTCAAACAGCTGTTGGTGAACATGTTTGACTCACTGGAATAGATCCAATGTAGTCCGTGACTCAAAGGTCTTGAGCAGTGTCATGAGTCAAAGATTAGTGTACATGAAGTCATGTTTTAACATGTAACAGATATATATATATTAAAGGTGATCTCCACATTCCTTTTGAAATGGATCAGGCACTCCCTAACCCCCACCCCCACCAGCCTCATTCTTCACCCATCCCCCTCATCCTTCTGTCGCTGCCTGCCTACTGAGGAAACTGCTCATGAAGAGACTCCCTGCGAGAGTCGTGTGGACATGGTGAGTCATGGGAAGTTGCCTTGTTTGAAGTTGGATCTTGGATCTCTGGAAACAGCAAATGTCCCCCTGGTTTTTCTTTTATATCGTTTTTCTTACCTCTGCTTCTTGACTCATTTTACTCTCTATTCTGTTTTTTTTCCCCATCCTTCTGTCTTATTCCTTTGCTCTTTGTTTTTCGCCTTTGACCTTTTCAAGCCCTGAACAAATTTTGAGTGGAAGTGATGCTGTTTTGTATTGTCAGTATTTTTCTGTCTGGGCCTCAAGGTGATTACTGTCAGTGGATTTTAACTAGGGTTGCAAATCTTTTGTTTTTCTCAACTAGCAATCAATTATTGATTAATCATAAATGATCATACCTCTTGAAGGGATTCACAGCCTGGCTCAATGTAGTTGAGGAGCACATGAAAGCCTGTGCCATCAAATACGCTCCAAGGCATCTTGTCCTTTTCAACCAGAGACCTTCTGAGTAACAGCCTCTGCATGCACGTCGCTACAGCTTCTGGTAGCTAACATGGACGTAATAGTTTGTTGAGAGGATGGAGTTCCACTTTCATCCTGCACTGCAACCACTGGGTGTTGGGTTTTCAGCTGGTACACCAGTAGCATGCTACTCAAGCTGTACTTTAATATGGTTTCATCTCTTAACTTCCCACAGGCAACTTCTTCCTGTTTCGCTCAACGCCAATAGCTTGTCTGAACTGTTAAATATATATATATTTTTTTAATTAATCACTTGACTCTATTTATATTTGTATCATGTTTTTTTTTTTAATGCTATTATACATAACTCATACATTTTGTCAATTTCATCCAACCTTATGCTGATCTAGAAATATTATAAGCTCTGTGCAGATATTTGATCATTTCAAATAACTTTTCAGCAGTCCCACAGTTTTTATCCTTTTTCACTAGTCTGACTGCTGCAGGATATTTAAGACTGATACAGATTCTGATATTTGATGATTTTAACATATGATAGGCCAATATATCAGCTCCTTTTTTCCAAATCACGGCATAAACAAAAATATCTCTTAACATTTTGTTTTGTGTAGTGTAATATTTATTGTATTATATTATATTGTCTAGTAATATTTATTGATCGGGCTACAGTTTTTTCTTTTCTTTTTTTTTTTATTTTTTTATTTTTTATTTTTTATTGTTGATGGAATTCATACTGCGTTGTCGCTCTGATTTGCAGGATGAGACCCAATCACAATGTTGGCAGAACAGTGATAACAATATTCACTTATTAATAAAAGTTTTAAATGCAAACACCTGTAATCAGATGCAGTTATGCAGATACAGATCAGTAATTCAGGTGGAGATGTGAAAGAAAAATGAAATTACTGGGGGTGTGCAGTCCTCGTCTCTTCAGCAGCAGCAGAGTTGCTTTGTGTGTTGCTGCCACTGTTTAATAGACTTGCTGGCGTCCATGTTTAACTGCAGACAAGTCACAGTACTCCTTGGCCTGCTCTGTTTCTGCAGGCTTTGTCTTCTGCATTACATGAATTACTCATATTTGGGCGGTTTAAACTGAGCGGTTTGTTATAAAAACGCTTGTCTGCAGCTTTGATGAAAGGTAAACAGAAATGCCATGTAATATAATATAATGTCTGAGGTGGAAAATTACCAACAGTCACCAGACTGATGCTGTAATCATTAGGTCTTTTCTATCAGGCAGCTAATTAACGGCTACAGGTATTCTCATGGGTCGTTTCACTCCGATTGTAGGTTTTTCTCCTCTACCGTTTGTGTTGATGACTTTCTGGTCTCTTATCACGAGAGCTGATTAGTTTCCTCGACCTCTGTTGATCCTTGCTGTAAAAACAGTGTTATCAACACATCTTTTCTTACATTGACTGTAACCACACTCATGACTGTCATGTCTCAGTGCAGCTAATACTATAGCTATCATATGTTATTAGTGTCAGCCGTGTGATATTCTGGTGATCTGTCCAGGTTGTACCCCATCTCTCACCCAAGGATTGAAAAAAAGACAAGCAAAGCAATATCAGGATTTTAACAATCACAAGATCCTAAAGCCCCTCTTGATATCTTTAAATGTCCTGTTGTGTGACTAACAGTCCAAGACAACAGTTTACAATTATGGAGACCAATGCTTGGCAAACAAATTATAATATATTATTATTATTATTATTTTAATAATACATTAAATAGCCGTCTATTCTTCTCTGAACTTTATATTAAGAAGCAAATGACAATAAATCCTCATCATTCAGGGATAATAAATAAGATACCAAGACTTTGCATGTTTTTGTCTTTGTCCATTTGACACAGGAAGACATTTCAAAACTGCAATATTTGAAGAACTGTTGATCATCGAAAAACTGAAAATGTAGTCTTTAGATCTTTTTCATACTTCTTATTCATTGTCTTTTTGTTTGTGATGCTGCAAATAAAGGTGTAAATATTTGGGAGGTTCCTTTCTTTTCGTGGATGAGGATCCCAGGGCGTTGCTTTTCTTGTCCCAGTGGTCCTGGTTGCCATGGCAACTAACAGGTCATTTAGACGAAGGGTTTAACGGTGTGTAAAACTGCCAGTGAACTAGCAAAGTCTAGACTGGCCTCTGCTTGTCAGTTCAGAGTAACAAGCCAGCTGGGGTCAGTCTCAGCAGATGAGAGTGCAGATGAGATGTATCCTTACATTTGCTGTCACTCCATTGGCCTGGCTATGTGCGGTTTATGATTGCACTGTGGCTGACAGTAAACTAGGTTCTCCCCCAAGCATTAATCTGTCTATTATAAATCTCCAGTGTATGTTTAAAGCTGCAGCAGTACATATTAATGCAAATAATTTATATTTATGCAACCTTTATCACAGACACCTCACACAGTGAGCTCAGCTGCAGAAAAGGCTTCAGTTTCTTGATCACATTTAATGAGTAGGAAGTATCTCAGCAGTCAGAAGGTCACAGCACCAAGGGCTAGCAGAAGTGATGATGAAGAAATGGTTAGTAAAGACCTAGAAAATGTATGCATTAAAGTGGACAAATTTAATAATACAGAATTTTCTTTTTTTTTTTTTTGGTTCAATGCTATCCAAAACACTCTACAGCTGGGACTTGAGTCTGAATAGATTTTTTTGGCTTTGAACAGATAATCTGCTCTGAAGAAATGCAAATACAGATAATTTTGTTGCCCAAATGACAAGTGTTGTCTTGGCCTTTTGTATTTCAAAACTAATTTAAAATACACATCATATTTGTTAGCAGCACAACAAATTGAAATAAAATCAATGTAACTCAAAGATTCCAAGAACTGCAGTATCTCTGATGTCCAAGAAGGATAATTGGATAAAAAGGATACATTTGGGCAAATTTACAGCATGGAGGTCTTTATACTACCATCTGCTAAATCTATCCACATTTTTATACAATAAACAGGAATATAGCAAATAGGGGTTAAAAGAAGATGCAACATATGAAACTTGTGACTGAAAAGGATTGAATGATTATCACTAATTTTGGTATAAATTCTTGAGTTTTACTCTACTATGATTCTGTTGAACCGAATGCCTTCTCTTTTCTCCCCAGCAGGACTATAAATATGGCTGACGCGGCACAAGGTCCCGTGGTCAGCCAGCCATTGGCCTTTGCCAATGAAGAAGAAAGGGCAATTCACTCTTGGTCCAGGATCTCATCAGCGGGGCATAGTGTCGTCCTGGATGCTCTGAAGATCCTCAGCCCGATGTCCCATGACCTATTGAGTACTGAGGAGCTGGTCACCTTCATGCAGGAGCTAAGTGAGGAGGGTCACAAGCCCACTGTGCTGCGCAGCAAGGATGTGTATGGCTACCGCTCCTGCACAAACCAACCTCTGACTGAAGACATGTTGAAGCCATCCAACAGAAACGTCAGACCCACTGCCAGGAGGCGGGGAAAGAGGCCTCTAGTCAAGAAGAAAGAGGTGCACCCATCCTGGAACACCCCTGAGAGGAGCAACCCCAGGATTCAAGGGGTCCGCCCTCTAGACCTGCTGGTGGACCATCGCACTATTTTCTGCAGCAGGACATCCAGTCGGACTGTAGAAATGTCACAGGCAATGCAGGTGCAGCCATGCCTCAGATTGACCAACATTCAAGGTGTGTCGGGCTGTCACACGGCCAGACTGCAGATCCACACTACCTGGGACTCGTCCTTGGAGGTGACCTCTATTGCCTCTTCAAAGCAACAGCACCATCCAGTGCTTTCAGGAATACCTTTGCAGCCTTCTCAGAATGGTGGTGGGACACCCACCAAAGCTGTGGCCTTGTTCAGCCAGAAGAGCCTGTCTTGCCCCATCCGATTGGACGGCGCCCTCATTGGAGATTCTGCACCTGTCTTCTATGCTAATGGACGGCTCTTCCCACAGACTCACACAGAGCTGACCAGCAATGGCTGGAAAAGCAACGGCTTCCACCAAGATGTTCGGGGACCCAAGGAACTAAACAACCCAACTGGGCAAAGAAACAACTGGAAGGACAAGAACAGTTTCAGATGGAAAGTGATAAAGGTGGATGACTCTCGATCAGTGGCTGAGGCCCGCAGGAAAGCGCAGAAGATCCTACAGGTCAACCTGTCTCCAGTGATTCAAATCCAACCGCTCAGTCATGTTCTGAGAAACTTCAGATACCAGAATAAGTGACAATTCCCCCCAAAACCCACACACATGGTTTCCCTTAGCAGATGTTAGTGTTTTATATCTATTAGCCTCTAACTGGCTGAGCTCCGCTGTTAATAGCAGATGCTTTTTGTGACATCTGCTGGATGTTGGAGGTAGAAAAAGTTAGTCTGTTTGTGGATGTTGTTGGTCCTGACATGGGCACTCTGGATTGAAAGGCATTTGAAGTTGGGTGATGCTTTTCCTAGCAGGCTGGGAAATGATTATTGGCTAAATGTCAACATTAGTTTATGCTACACCTTACTTTAACCAACCATCATTCTGCTTTGAGTTGACTGGCTGCCAGCTGATGTTGCTGATGAATATATGGCAGTACCACTCACTGTAGTTGTAAGGTCGAAGGTGAACTCTCAGCCCTTGAACCATGGCATAGGGGTGATTCTCAGTAGTTTGAAGAGTATTTATACCTAATTTGAAGTACAGTGCTATTTGTTCAGTATTTTTCCTTGTAGACCTTAAACAGTACTATCACTCCACAATAGCATATTGTTCATTGGAAATATGGAGAAAATTAAGCTAGTGGTGGTACAGGTGGCCAACATAATGGTGGAAAATCAGGGTCAGTTTACAGAGTCTTCAGACAAGCAATGTGGCGGTTGGTTGGCTTCAGCAAAACAAAATGAAACAAAAGGAGGGAGAGAGAACTCTTAGTTTAGCTTCTTTTTTTATATATATTTTTGTTTCCAATGGAAAACAGGAAGGCCCTGGGAGTGAGTACAGTGAGGAAGTGAGCCCACAGCACAAAGACAGATAGACTGATACCTGGCTAGTTTGTTTAAACTACAGTCCTTCACAAAGTGTTCCTTTGGTTTAGTTTGCACATGGAGGCAAAAGATGGATTAACAGGTATTTTTGACTGTAATATTTAAAGTCTCAGTGAAGGAAACTGCAGAAAACTGACTATGGAAGAGGACCCTGGCCTTGCTAAAATGTTTAAGATTAATCTTAAAATAAATTTTAAAGAATTATTAATACTGAGAAAGAAGAATTCTTTCTTCACCCTTAAAGGATTGGTCTTGTTTTCTCATAGTTAATACTTGATTGCAGACTAGGGTTTTTTCTCTTAGACTCTTCCATTCCATAATGTGGCACTAGTCCTCCTTCATAGTTTTAAGATATTTTACAGATGAACACAAAAATGCTAAGTGGTGCACTTGGGTTAGGAAAATACCATCAATTGCTGATTTAATGCTCAAGCTCTTTTGCCCAATAAATGTCTATAGTTCAAAGATGGCCAAAGTACTAATGTAAGACATTGGCTGGAAAAGTCTGAAAAAATGGTGGTGAAATCTGTTAACTTGAGCTGCAGGCCTGTTTCCTGACCAGTTAAAATGAAACTTTTATTTCCTATCAGAAGTTGTTCAACAAAATATATTATAGTTTCTTGAATTCCTCAGCTGTGTCTAGATTTTTGTGGCTCTGCCTAAAACTAAAAAAAGAAAAATCACTTTGAGAGTGTGATGTAATTGATTATCACCTGTTCCTCAACATGAAAGTTAGTACACTGTTTTCCTCAGCATGTAGGGAATGTTTGAAATAATCTCTAAAATTTAGTTTGACTTTCTTTCAACTCATTTTTTGCTACAGGTGCTAACTTCGCAATGTTGGTGCTGACTTAAGTGTCATCTGGTTTCGTACCACTTAGTCCAGCTTGGAGCATTTAAGATCAGTGACTTCTTTTGATGGCTATCCTCTGATTGCGCTGCTGTCCCCTGCAGGTTGTGATGAACATACCAAACCGCCATGTGTACTTTCTAAAGGGTTTGCAGTATGAGGAACCACCTCAGTCCATTTTCATGTTATTATCTATGAAAACTTTCAGATTACTTTAAAATATTTGTTAGTGTTGTTCAGGCAAAGCCAAATTCCACAAGATGAATGCATTACAGAGCACTAAAATAAATTTTTGGCCTTGGAAACAATTATTTGACAAAAAAAACTGCAAGGTAGAGAGAACTAAACTAATTTGCTGTGAAAATCTGTTTTTCATTCTCAAATTATAACTCAGTAGCCCTTGTTTTGACTGAAACAGATTTTCACATCGTTATTTTGGGAGAGTCTTTTGGTTTCTTTGTGCCCCTCTTCAGTCTCTCTGTAAGTCATGTTCATGCTCACCCACAATTCTCTTTTCTAGACCTTTTTTCTGTTAGTCTTGTTTGTGCAACACTTGTATAATATTGTATTTCCTACATCTTTGAAGACGTTTTGTTCAATAAAACTGATCTGAAAAGAGTGTGTATTTTTTCCCCCAACTATAACATTTTATAGAGATTTATTCTGTTGAGCAGGTACAGTACTCTTAACAGCAGCTCCAATGCTGATAATGTTTACCAAAAAACAAATTTGCATCTTCTGAGGCATTCATCAAGCACTATTCTTAGACATAAAGATGAAATTATCAAATTAGATTGCCGTGATATTAAACTGCATTCATTTATTTGTTTTTAATTTTGTATTTCTGTGTTGAGGAACAAGGCTCCAGCAGATTCCTGTGACCCTAAATAGGAATAAGTGGGTATAGATGATGGATGGATGGACGTTGAATAACATTGAATAAATCACTGGACACTCGGAAGTTGGATTTCACATTATGGAAAAATACCACCAAAGCAGCACCCCCTCTTAACTGCAATGTAACATAGTAAATTGCAGTGAAAAAGGGGTACCATAAATTGTAACTCTCGAGTTGCTATAAGTTGTCTAAAAGTGGAATAACTGTGTCAGACATGATACACATTTTAGATGCACTTTTAAGTGATAAAACTAATCTCTAATACCCATCCTGAATAAATGTCCATAAAGTCAATGATGAAATAATAGGAAAAAGATACCACTAAAGATCATCAAATTTTGAAGATTTGTTTAATACTCAATAATCCAGTGATGGCTGTCTTTATATCTAACTTTACTGGTATAAGCTACACCAACAGGAGCTGTTAATAGCGAATTTAGTAAAGTTATAGTAAAGTTTACAAAATGTAGAGGCTCAAGTTGTAGTCCGGAACTTAATTCATTAAATTCACTCAATGCAAATATTAGGTTTATCTTGTTTCTCTATATTTTTTATGTGAGGGTTTTAAAAAATATATAAGACTATTGAAAATACTTAATTTTATATAAAATACACGTGTGTGTGCGTGTCTGTGAGAAACAAAGTTAGCTAGCACTAGCTACTCCTACGATGGTAACAGCGTGGGTGCCCCGCTCCAATAGGGGCGGGTCGCGTTTGGTTGTCGGTCCAGGTGAAGTTAATTGAAATATTCGGTGTAGTAACTGGACAAAACTGTGTAAAACCGTTGTTAAGACAGTCGTCTTTGGGCGTAGCGAACTGTGGAAAGTTAACAAAGTTAAACTAAGTGAACACCAAACGCTAGCTAACCGTTGCTAACACTATTAGCCGAGTTAATGCTAACTAACGCTGCGTAAACTTAGCAAGAAGCAAAGATTGACTTCCGCCGTTGGCAGCAATATTTGCAGTTGGACATTTAAAGGCTGGATAACGAAAAGTTTGCCTCCACGGAGAAGAACAGCTGTCTTCATATCGTAAGTCATGCACAGTCTCCATTTTATACTCTATTTTCATAGCGTTAGGACTCAATGCTCGGGAGTAACGTTAGGTTCTGGGAGTTTTTGAAGTCTGTTTCCCCGAAGACATGTGCTATCTTTCTCCTTAACCCAATCCGAATCCTTAACCCAATCCGAATCTACCCTTAACTCTGGTCCCAATCAATTGCCTTTAGTTATAGTTAGTGGTTAACCTGCCTGCTCCCGAGCCTTGGGATCTGCGAAAATGGCTTCTGTGACACAGTATGTTTACTTGACTAGTGCAGTTGTTGTTGTTCCTGATTTGCCTCAAGTTGTTGTGTTATTGTGGGTGTCTATTCAGGCACCGGGATCGTTACAAAGTCTGCCGAGGCTCCTGGATTTTCCCGTTTCTTTTAATATTGGTCACCTGTCCTTTGTGGTTGTTAGTCTGTACTGGGCTGTTAGTTGGCCACATCTAGATTATTGATCTTGTTTGTATATGAGAGGGTTGTAGGTTATCTATTTGATGCGTGCATTCATTCTTTATAAATATAAAGATCATTTTTTAAAGTGTATGTACGTGAATACTGCAATTTTCTTCATTGTATGCAGTTGGCCTACTGTGCAAATATATTACTTACCTACTGATAAACTGAGGATGCTTTTAAAAACATTGTCAGTATTTGGTGTATCCACCATTGCTGCAAGTTTACTTTTTAAAGGTACCTGTCAGGTAGGTTGTTCCATCATCTTGGAGAGGTTCTCTATAGATTCAGGCTGTCTTTTGTCTCTTCATGAGATCCCAGACTGACTCCATGATGTTGAGATCAGGGACCAGGCCATCTGCTTCAGGACTTATTGTTCATCTCTGAACATAATTCTTTGTGACTGTGGCTGGATTTCATGAGGTCATGAGGCAGGGGCCTGATCAGACGCCTTTCTAACGGTGTTGTGTGAGTGACATTTTTTTTTCCCCAAACATTTTGCACATTTATATGGTAAGAATACATACATAGTGAAATTGTGTGTTATGGATTTTTATGACTGTACTGTAGTTAGCCCGCTAGTTTAGGTAATCAGTGTTTTTCCATGTTGTTTTTAAAACAGTCTCCAGTTGACTTGGTTTGAAACAAGAGTACAGTGAAAGGATCTTAAGGCTACAGAGATTATTGAAGGCTTAACCCTTCATACTCTTTGAGTGTATTGAATCTGAAATGTTGCTCATGGAACTGAGTAAATTTATGGTTTCTAACCTATAAGTATGCAATACCTGTACAGGGGAAATGTTTTGAACTGTTAATTGACTTAAGAGTGCCCTATGCTGCATTCAACAATTATGACATAATGGGCAGAACAGGGGGTGTTCCTACCTGGGAGTGTCCATGCAAGATAATTAGTCATACTTCTAACCTTGTAATCCCATAAGGTACCTTACCTAAATTACCTTCTTTTGTGTTGTTATGTGCAAACTGTTTAGCCCTTATGCTGTATATTGAGCGCTATTGGTTGTACCTGTATTAATACTAGATATATTGATGTAATGCAGTTGGAGCTGCATTTGCAGTCATTTTACCAACAGTGTGCTGACATGTCTGCAGTTTTCTTTACCAAGTGTGAGTTATTTTAGGCGTCTGAAATTTGAGACGTTGGTTAAAGCATAATGGAATAGGCTAGCTCGGTCTGTTGGAGGAAGCCTGTGATTCTGAACCCATGGGTCCTGAGTAGAGATGTTCTGCGGAGTCCCTGGTGCTTCTTTTGACTGCTGGCCATAGAAATGCCCTTGTCGCTAGCTAATTTTTCGCTCGTCATTTGGTCCTCTTTGGGCTGTTGATCAGCACGAAGCAGGGCGCAATCTTGATGGACTGGACTCTTTGTTGCTTTGTTACGTTCTTAGTGAAAAGGCTATACACCTGGAAAATTTGAAACTTCTAAAAGTGTGTGCCTGAGCGAGAGTCTTCTCTTTGTTCCATATAATTCTTTTTTTTATTTCACTGGACTTTCACATAGTGATTCTTTTGATTTCTTTACTTTTTTGTCCACACAGTTAACCCTCTGGGGTCTGAGGGGGTTTTTGGGCCTGGACAAATTTTGACATGTCCTGACATTTGTGCTTTTTTCAGTGTTTTTTAAACATATTAATGTCTAAAGTCTGATAACACTGTAATCAGCACAAAATTGGCTACAATAATATGTGAGCAGCAAGTTTATACATTATTGTATTTTTGAGAAAAAAGTGGTTATGCATGGTTAGTGAAAAACTACAATTTTTTACTCACTGAAATAAGACCATAAAACACAAACAGAACATTGGTTCACAAGACTTTGGAGACCTGCATGTTCTAGGCTAAAGTGTTTACTTCTGAATGCTGTGAATGTCATCTTGTTCACACATTCACAGTAAACAATACACTGATTTAAATTTTCTAAGACACTTTTTGTCCAGAAAGGCCATATGCAAGAGGGTGTGTCTGAGGATGAATAGTCATGTGATTTACCTGAGAACACAAAAGACGCACTGAACGACCAGACAAAGACGCGCATAATGAGCCTTTCAGTCAATGTAGATGGGACGGATTAGTGCAGCACAATACAAAACAATGAGGAGCCAAACGATCCTCATTTGAGTTAAAATCAGTGTTTTTACTCTGAGGACAAGCTAAACTATTTGTCTCTGTGTGGAATGTAAGGAGCGCCGCTTCACGTGCGTAACGCACCATCATCCAAACGCGAGTAAATTCTATGATGAAGTTTGATATTTTGTGTCATTTCTCGGGGGTGTGCACATATTTACCTGGTTCACCTGAGATTATTTACATATGAACAGTGGACAGTGTACAAGGCGGGACACTGTTACCTGTAATGAGGTGAGATAGGAAAAAACGGACTTCTCCTTACGTTCGTACGGATTAAATAAAAAGTGATGATTTGTTTTTGAGTTGTTTCACTCAAAAGAAAACATTTCAAGCTTTCTAGCCATATAATTCCTATTTTTATGAGGCAAGTATTTGCTGAGATTCTGGTTGTTTTATTTACGCGTCTGTGAAGAGAAATGGCAGAGACAGAAAGGGCCAAGTGCGCACCCTGTCGGCTTTCTTTATTTAAAAAAAGCACAACGTTTTGTTGTTATTATGATGGTATACCACTAAAACTAGACCCTTTACAGATTTGAATGATATACTTCTTTTATCTGTGCGATCAGAATTGACAGAGTAATTTAAGTTTGTTTCGGCCTTATCAGGAAAAGATGCGTCAAAACGCGCCGGCGCGTTCGTCAACCCCAGGGGGTTAAGGTAGATTTTACAGATGACAAATTAAAGAGACTGTAGGATTCAGTTTTAATCAGAGGGAAGTGCTAGTGACCCTTCTAAGAGTTGTCATCCAGAGACAACTTTATTTTTTGTTGCTGTCAAACTGGCAGTGTTTCTGCCTAGTGTCCTGTTGTCTGTCTTTAACGCTGTCTTTGTTCAGGACCTGTTTCTCAGTAACATCAAAAGGACTTTAATCCTTCCTGGGAGAGACAGTGACTGTTTGAAGCAGTCTTAATTCCAGTTCCTCACTGTGGCAAGCACTTCACCTCAGGTTGTCTTTGTTTGGGCATCAGCCACTGATCTTTGATTTTGACAAAATGACCCAGTGGCCCAGTGTTGCTACACTGGCTATAATTAGTCTAGTTGTGTATGAAATTGTACCCATACACAAGACATAGGTGGGCTGGTTGACAGTTTCTTCTTAATCTTTCTCAATATACTGGTTGTTGTCTTTATGTTGCTCCACCAGTTCTACTAGTATTTATAGCTTTCGTTTGTGCTTCCTGTTCAGAATAGGCTTTCTTAAGTTTGTTTGGTTTATAAAGATAGTTTGACTGACATTCCTTGGAGCCAACATTAGCTATAGGAAGGTCCATCAGGGACAGATCAGGTCTAGCCAATGAGTGAGGAGAGGGTGATTCTGACTGATTGAAGAGCAGAAGTTTGGTGATCAGTTATGTGCAAACACAGGCTCTCTCTCTTTTATCTTAATGTCTTAGGGCTTGTCAGGCAGCCAACCCCAATAACCATTGCGAGAAATGTCCACAAATTGTCTTCATATTGATTCCAGCAGCACTCAGTGCTTGTTTACTGTGTAAATGCACATAATTTGAATCAGTCGCAGGGTTTGAACTCTCTTCTGGATTAGCAATAGAGAGAACACATCACAGACAAATGTCCTTATCTGAAACTGAGTTTCTGATAAATGTGCAAGATAACATTAATGCAGTAATAATAAATTAGAAATCTATTTCAATAGATTCTTCCATACTGACAGCAGAAGCAATCATGTCAGAGTTTATTGATGCTACAGTCGTTAATTTATTCCTGGGGCCTGTTAAATACTGAGTGTTGGTACCCACCCCTTTTGCTGAGTCATGTTCCTAGAGCCATTTGTTCAAGATGGGACATATGATTCAGCCGTTTACTTGTCATGATGAATTTTACTTCCTCTAAACCTAGACCTGGAGGAAATCTGATGCTGGTCCACTGAGGTGGTGTCTTTTTGAGTAAGTGCTTTGTGTGAAAACTGATACTCACCCAAATGTTTGTATCCTTTGGTGATCAGGGGTTGCCCTTCAGCCCTCTTCACATACTCCAGATAAATAACGATCTTGTAATTTCCCCACAAACTTTAGTGTTTGGTCATTGTGCCTCTTCTAGATCGAGGGACCTGTTTTTCTTGGGTCACAGACACAGACCCACCTCTGTGGGTTTTACTCCTAAGATGGACTGCTGCTCACCAGAGGACATTCGTGTAAAGCTGAACCTTCCTCAGAGTTGTTTGGACGCCACTCTACTGCTTCACATTTCTCTCCAGTAGAACTTCAGCGAGCTGAAACCACAGACCTCGGGAACCATTTTTATTGTATTGTTCTTCTTGAGAGACTAGAGAGAGTGTCTGTGAGAACTAGGGATGCAGTTTTTGCAATTTATACCGTTTGAGTGGATGCCTGGCTCAATGTCGTTTAGAAGCTCATGAAAAACTGTGCCATCTGCCATGTTGATAGGCATCATGTCCCTTTCAATCACAGAGCAAAGCTTCTGAGTAACAACCTCTGCATGTACATCGCTATACCTTCTGGTTTGTTGAGAGGACGGAGTTCCACGTATGGTTTTCTCTCTCCATTTTACCACAGGCAGCGTTTTTGCTGTTTCTCTCAGCACCAACAATTGGCTGAACTGAAGTAGGCTCTCTTGTGGTCCACAAGTTAATAGATATGCAAACCCATGAGGGCCAACGAGAAATGTTATGCAAAACAGTCGATTATTATTTTAATTGGTTAAATTCTTAACAATTAATTGACTAATGATTAATCACTTCCCTACTGAGGTCTTCGCTTTCCGTCTGTCACTTTTAGCATTGTCTTGGCTCTACACCAAATTTGATTGCAATGTTTTGCCAAGTAAAAGACCTCACATGAGTTATCAGTGAGGTTTGCAGTGGTGGTAAGCACCCAGCCAGCTAGCAACAGTGGAGGTCAGGCTCTCCAGTTTTCACTCCCCCCACAGTGTCACTTGTCAGACCAGACCACTTCCAAGCTGCTCTGCTCTGCAGCCAGCCCTGCAGCTCAGTTCTTTATGCGTTGGGGGAAGGGAGCTCAGCAGACAGAGAAACATCCAGAACAGTAACCTCCACGACTGCTCGTTCTCCATTTTGGAAAGATTACACATTACACATATTCTAATCTCAATATGGCTTCGATGTATATTTGCATTGCTTGCACTGCTTTCTGTTGAGCTATCAAGCTAGTAAACTGACAGCCACATGGACAGCACAGGGAGGGGGTCAGGCTCATTTTTTTTGTCTTGAATGTCTGCAGCAGAAAAGGAAAGCTATTTAAAGAGAAGGTCTTCAGAGAGAGGAAACATTTGGGGTTTTTCAGCACAAGCCAGCTGTAGACACAGCAGAATAACAGAGCTTCACTACTGCCTGTAGATTCAAACAGAGGAAAGGGAAGAAACAACAAACTGGTTCCTTCCACCATAAACAACATGGCTGCTTTCAGACAGAAAACCAGTGTAAAACAAAAAACCTCTGGTTGTGTAAACAAAACATATTTCTTCTGTTTGGATGCCATGAGGGAAACATAAGTGGGAGCAGAACAGATGTGCAGGTCAGTGACAAATACATCAAATATAATCAGCAGATGACTGGTTTTGATAGAAACAAAAATAAAAAAGTCTGATTTGGCAGCAAAGGAATTCAACAAATATAATGTGTATTTATTTTAATTGAAATAGTGGCAGAATAAGGTTATGATAGGTCTTTGGTGTTAAGTATCAGTTTGTCACTAAAAAAAAAAAACCGTTAGCTTGTATTGCACTGTAATAAGGGCACCACTGTACCAGGACTGAAACCGATTTACTATCAGTTCGTGATTGGATGATTAGCTGTGCTAGTGCTGTGGCTCTAGACCACTCCTCTTACTGAACAGAAAAACAGAACAGTCAAACGTGGATTCTTGAAAATCAAGTCTCTCTTGTCTAAATCTTTATTTTGATAAGTGATCAACAAATTGACTTTGTCTCACTGAAACCTGGCTACAGTAGGATGAATATGTCAGTCTAAATGAATCACCCCGTCATCAAAACTGTCATATTCCTTGAAGAACAGGCCGAGGTGGAGGAGTAGCAGTGGTCTTCCACTCAAACTTAAGTTATTTCCCTAAGCACAGTGATAAATCATTTGAGAGCCTCACCCTTAGCCTCTCACACCCATACTCAAAAACCAGTTCTACTTGTTATTGTGTACAGTCCACCTGTCCCTTTACTCACTTAGTTTTTCACTGAATTTCCAGGCTTCCCATCTAATTTAATGTTCAGATAAAGTCATTTTAGTGGGAGATTTTAACTCTCATGTAGATGTTGAAAATAATAGTATCAGCACTGCGTTTTAGTTTTCTATTAGATTCTATTGGTTTCTGCCAAAATTTAAATAAACCCAACCCATGTTGTAATCATACCCTTTATCTGGTTCTGACATATGGCATTGAAATTGAACATTTAATAGTATTTCCCCAAAATCCTCTTTTGTCTGACCATTGTTTAATATCTTTTGAATTTAAAATAATGGATTATGCAGCATTTGAGAGAAAATTCAATCACAGCAAATGTTTGTCTGACTATGTTCTTAATAGATTTAAGACAATGATTTCATCTTTATTTACTCCTTTGCCATGAGCCAACACAGTGGAGGGCAGTCACCCCAATCTTACTCCCTACCAAGTTAATTATCGTTGACAGCCCCTTTGAAAAAGAAGGTAGTGAATCAGAGGAGATTAGCTCCATGGTGAAGTTCACACATCCTTACCTTAAAGCAGACATCGCAATTGCTGAAAAGGAAGTGTGCCACAAACTTAGAAGAATTTTACCTAGCCTGGAAAATCAGTCTAAAAACATAAAAAAGCCAGAGCTTTACAGAGAGCTTATTATTATATTAATCACTAACGGGGGGGAAATAAGAACAATCTCATGTTTCTTTTCAGCACTGTAGGCCGAGAGAAAATCACGGCTCTGTTGAGCCCAGTGGTCCCTTAGTTCTCAGAAATGGTGATTTTATGAGTTTAGATTGCTTCATTCTCATAGATCTCTCTGAACTAACATCAACAGTTGCTTCATCTAAATCATCATGTCTGTTAGATCCCATCCCAACTAGACTGCTCAAAGGTGTCCTGCCATTAAATGATTCATCTTTATTAGACTGTAAGTTTATCTCTAGTAACAGAGTGACGAATGTCCTTTGGTGAGCAGCAGTACATCTTAGCAGTCAAACCCACAGAGGTGGGTCTGTGTCTGTGACCCAAGTAACAGCCTCAGTCTTTTAAGATTGCAGTAATCAAATCGTTACTCAAAAAGCCTAGTCTTGATCCAGGAGTCTTGGGTAATTATAGACCAATATCCAACCTACCCTTTATTTCTAAAATCCTTGAAAAAGCTGTTGCTAAGCAGCTATGAAACTACTTACGCGGGAATGAACTATTTGAAGATTTTCAATCAGGATTTTTGACCACAACTGTATCATAGTACAGAAATGGCACTAATAAAAGTCACCAATGATCTTCTCTTAGCTTCAGGCAATGGACTCACCTCTGTACTTGGCCTTTTTGATCTTAATGCTGCATTTTATACTATTGACCACAGTATCTTATTACAGAGATTAGAACATGTAATTGGGTTTAAAGGCACATTTACATTACATTTATTTATTATGCCAAAACAGTGACAGTGAAGTGAAACTGAAAAACAATCTTTGGCATTGAAAACATTGACTGAAAATCAGAGGACTGACATTGCAAAAAAACCACAAAAAAAATCTGCATTAATGTGGTGATTGTAATTTTTTCAGTATTAATAACTTTTTCAGTGATAATGTTTAATTTTTGGGAAAGCATGGTGGATGAGTGGTTAGCACTGTTGCCTCACAGCAAGAAGGGCCTGGGTTCACAACCTGGCAGGGACGTTTCTGTGTGGAGTTTGCATGTTCCCCCCATGTTTGCGTGAGTTTACCCCGGGTACTCCGATTTTTTTCCCCATTGAAATGAATGGATTAGGGTTTAAGGCAGAGGTATTTCACTCTCTATCATTCTCTCCTCTCCTCCCTATTGGGTTTTTAGGGTTAGTGTCTTGATGATTGTGTTGTAATATGGTGCTACAAATAAACTGAATTGAATTGCTTTGAATTTAATTAGTAAATGTTAGGATATGAGCTAACTACCTTGCCAGCTAAAGGTCAACTTGTTAGCATTGTCACTGTGTAAATGTTAGCCTAATGTTAGCATTTAGCTTAAAACGCTCAGTCCTGCCAGTGTGACTGTAGACTAGAAGGTGAAGCAGATTTTTGCATTGTCCTGTGCATTATTTGACTGCTTGACCATTTGTGAACTGTTGTTCCGCCCCAAATACCAAATGTACAGATGTTAGCTGTATGCCATCTAGCCAAGTGCACAACAAACCTGTGTTTGTATTTACATGGCTGGTCTCTGAACTCACAAGTATAGACTGGGCTGCCCCAAAAGGCAGAGTTTTTTTGTTTCATTGCCTAGTGGATTTACTTTGATGTGTAGCTGCATCTTCCAACTTTTACTGAGCTTCAGCTGGAGGACACCTGCCCTCACATTATCCTGTAAGATAGCTTCATAAACTGTGGGATTCATTTTCCTTTCGATGATGACCAGCTGTCCAAGACCAAAGGCAGAAAAACAGCCCTGAATCATGATGGTCCCTCCAGCCTCTTTCACTATTGGGATATTTACATGTTGGTGTGCAGTATCTGCATTTTCTTATTGGACAACCCACCTTGAGTTTTAGTAGTCCACTAGACATCTTCCGATTAGTGTTGTAGAGTGATATTCTGCAAAGGTCTGACGCACAGTGATGTTGAGATGCTGAACTGTAATAATTCCTCACTGAGCGTTCTGAGTTGTATCATTGAGTCATCTAAGCTGGGGGCCCATTTTTACGCAGAATAATTGTAGACTCGTGAATATCTTAAGACTGCCTTTCTTTCCAGCCTTATGTAAATCAATAATTGTTGATTTTAAGTCTTCTGAGATCCCCCTTTTTTTTTTTTTTTTTCAAGTTATGGTTCACATCAGTGATCAGTGTTCTTACAAACAGTAAATGGTTGTGTTCCAGAGTAGTTCTAACCCACAGCTCTGATCTAGTTTAACTGGTTTGACTCCAGGTTTGCCAGCTTTTATCATTAACCAACTGGTTCTCATACTTTTTCTATCCTGTATTGTGTGTTGGAATGATGAACAATACATGATTTGTGTTATTTTAGTAAATTGATTTGTTTGCTCATAATAGCAGCTCATAGGATTTCATCATATTTCAAGATAAATTTAAGCCTGACTGCAGAACTTGCACATTCATAGAGCCTTGTTGGTGATATATCAGTGAATGATGACTGGCAGATGGATGGCTGTGGGATTGTAAATGATTGAAGGTTGAAGCAGTTCCTTTGTATGAGTTAAAGACTAAGGCTGGTTCTTATTCAGTTTATTTCTGAAGATGTAAATCTCTAAGAAAAAAAGTCTCACAAATATATACTGTCATTAAAAACAAAAGACTCGTAATGATCTAGAACAGCTGGACACTAGTCTTTAATCAAATGTTACTTAGAAATATATGAAATAGTGCATTTGTTGAGGACTACTTGCAGTGGCCGATTAATACATGTGGTGCTTTTGTATTTCCAGCAGCAGGATGGTGTGTTTGTGGTATTGTGTTCATGGAAATGAAGGAACATATCACTGTTTGATACTAAGTCAGTGGTGTTTTTAATAGATTGTAAACAACAACGCAGGTTTTGGTACAGAAGAACAAGCTCAGGTTTTGGCTTTGGCTGTGGAGTTTTTTGGTTCCCTGAATTGACTAAATCAGGCCTGTATAAAACTCTGTTCTTAGCTCAGAAGTTAAAACGTGCTGTATATTTGCTCAGCACCAAGAAAGTGGAACATCTGGCTGCTAGAGAAAAATGTATCTTTCTCCAGAGTTGGACAGGACTAACCAGAGCTAAAGTATTGTTTGTTTCCCAGGAACAATAATCATAACTCCAGTGTGTTGATAGTGTTGCTCTCTGTGTACTGGACATGGAAGTAAGCAGTTGTTTGCTAATATTAGTAGTCAAAACCCCTTAATACTGTGTGCCAAGCTAGTTGTCCTTATGTCCATAATATTGGAAAGTAATTTTTACAATAAAATCATAAAGTGGCACACACACAAATAGCTGCCTACTTCCTCATTCAGCACAGAGCAATGGTGATATGAAAATAGTATATATATGTAGATATATATATTTGTGTGCACGATGAATGAAGTCCAAAATTCGCTCTCCTTTTAGCTCCGATATGGTGTCCAACTCCTGACAAAAATATCAGGCTCTTCACTTGGTAATGTTCAATTTTGTTTAATCAGTTAGTCCACAACTTTGTCTGTGTGGTACTGGACAGGTAGTGTACAGTGAGATATTTAGAGCTGCTTGGTTGGTTCACAGCTCCCAGAAATATTTTCACAATTACAGAATTATTTGATTGATTGCTGATAAAAATAGATTTGATTTTGCTCCCAGATAGTCTGTGTTAAGTAAACTGACAACTTGTCTTTATTTGAATATAGACAAACTGCAAAATGCTGAACCATGATGGTCATAAACATATTATTGTGGCTTGTGGTTTGTTCAAGTTGTTTTCTGGTCCAGGTCGAGGATCTTAGGAGGTTCTTCGGGTTCTGCAGGCTCCATCTCCTGACCAGGCTCCTGTAGAAAGGAGAGAAAATGAATGAGTTGCAGAAATGTGGATGGCTGTCCACACATCTCCTGTTAAAGTGTAGAACGTTGTCTGGGTTTTGTGAGTCTGTGCAGCTTTGACCTCTAGAAGAGTAGTTTTGCTCAGATAAAGTACAGTTTAAAAACTGCAGACTTGGATAGTTTGAAAGTTTGGAAAGTGCCTAAAGGAGAGGAGGTTAAAGTATGTGTAACATGTACGTAGAAAACTGCCTTTTGTCCCAGCCTGAAAAAGCTGAGTAATAACTGTAATAAATTGTGATCCTGCAAGTGAGGTCACACAAAGTGAAGACAGTTTATTCTCTGATGGAGAAGGAATGGGCAAACTGAAAATAGTGAGAGCAGCAGTGTTTCACTTTTACATACAAGATCTGTTTTTGAAACAGCCTGCCTGGTTTACACTGGTTCTGCAAATTATATATCTGCACTGAAATAAATATATTGAAATGAATTATTAGTAGTAATTAACAAATTTAGAATGCCACATACAGACTAACACTACCTGCTGGTCTGGAGAGCTATTTTCTCTAACAAGTGCAGAATGCACATAGCAGTCTGTGTGGTGTATTCAGGTGTCACTCTTTGGCTTGGACGAAGGAGAATTAAGGCTATACAGTTATACAACAGCTATACAACTTCAGGCTGGTGTGTCTCTTCTTCTGTCAGAAGAAGAACCAGACCCAGAACTTTATGAGGAACAGTGTGATAGGTGCTTTTTAATATGGTACAGCAGAGGTCCAGTGTGTTTTTCTTCCTGGTGGGAGGGTTAAGGTGGTGTGTGTATTTTGGCAGTATATGGCTGAGGTTTGAGCAAGGCATGAAAAGTCAATTCGTCCTTTCGGCAAATAGTAGTTTACCTTTGTGTTGGCTAGAGAATAGAGATCTGTCTGGTGAGTGGACAGGAGCAGAATCCAACCCAAAATCATTGCCATCTTTAGTTCACTACTGTTCACTGTTTTCTTTTAAAAATTGTATTTCTTGCCTGCATCTCCTCTAAGCCCCTTAGTGGACTAACATTCCTATGACCAAGATCTCAATGAAATATTCTGCATTTGAGGGGAAGCCTTCTGTGATTTATTACTCAAACGGAACTTTCGTCATTCTGTTTAATTTCTCACTATTACCCCACCACCTTATCTCCTTGTTTGGTTTTACCACAGGGCTGTTTTCAGTATGAATACTCGCTTAGACTGCCAGAGGAGCTCAGACTCTGGTTAACTCACCCCAAATGGTTCAGCAAATGCCCTGGAGCCACTGTACAGAGGGTTGGGGATGGAGACCAGTGTGGGTTTGGGCCTGCTGCCTGCTGCACCAGCCTCATCCTCATTCTGTCAGAGGAAACAACAGAAATGACTGTTACCATGGCAGCAGCTGAATCACTAACATCAGATGTCACATCACAAAACATATGAGCTTCTGTGAACCATATTTTATGAATAAACCCCAGTGGAAAGCCAAAAGTGCAGTGTCACCTTCTTACTTCACACAGGAATTCCCCCTGCTGAATCTGGCCAGCAGAACTTTCTATTTAATATGATTTAAATGGAAATGAGGGAAGACGAAAGGTAATCAGTCAAAAAATGTTTTGTTAACACAGTATAACCTCACGAGACTGAAGGCTTGTGACTGAGTACATGGTGTTACTTCTGTGGTGTGTTTGTGTTTCATTTAAATAAGTAAAAGTCATCACTGATGAAGACTATCACTGAAATTCAGGATGAAGCCGTGGTTTAAGTTTAGGCTTAAGCAAGTAATGTTAATTCTCCAGGAACTGAATGTGGGTCAATGTAATGTCTAACCATAATCGTGTGTGTGTGTGTGCGTGTGTGTGTCTCACTTTGAAGTAGTGGAAGCGAAAAGCGTCGGTCTTGTGTTTGAAGACATAGTAGCCGAGTGCAGCCAATACAACCAACAGCAACAATGACACAAAGATGGCTGCCACTGAACTGCTGGAGTGGGAGTGGCTTTGGGACGCATTATGGGAGCTCTGGAGAGACAACAGGTATGACAAACACAAACAGAAGGATTACCACTTCTATAGACACCAAACCTACACTATTGCCCTACCTGCTAAAAAGAGAATGCATTCATCAGTGCCAAGCCTCTGCACAAGACGGCCTCCATTTATGGCTGTCACTCACACACACACACCCAACCACCCTCTAACCCTACCTTAACACACACACACAAAAACAAGGTCAATTTGAACAGGACAGTGTGGTCAGGGCATAGCAGGTGTGTAGTAGGTGTGCAGCAGCAGTTGTTGGCTGCAGCATGGACAGGAGTTGGAAACACCATACAAGGAATGAAATCTGTGCTCAACAATAAAGACCCTGGATGAACTGTTTTGTATCTGAAACCACAGGTCCCCGGACCATTTTGAGTGAGCTGTAGTTGATGAGGAGATACCATATAAGGACTGCTCTACCTTTTGCTCACGAACAGTATATGAACCCCCTGCCTGAAGACTGTGGTGTCAGGTGCTGAACTGAAGCAGCAGGACTTCTATGTAAGTCAAGGATTTCTCTTTTTTTTTTCAACAATTCTGATGCTATTGTATATTTCATATAGTTTTCATATGCTTTGTTATCCTATATATTAATATTAGTGCTGTCAATCGATTTAAAAAAAAAAAAATGTAATCGCATTAATCATGATTAATTGCAAATTAGTAGGATTTACCTGTAAATGTGTTGAAATAAAGAAATGCATGGCAAACTAGTTTAAGTAAACAGATCCAAATTTCCATCTGGAAGCTTTTTATTAGGAAACCTGCTGTTCAGCAGACCTGGCGTTGTCTCTTCATAAGAAGCGTAGCGTTTTCTGTAACTTACCCTTATCACACAATGATAGAGGTTAAAGGTTAATAGAGGTTAGGGTTAAACCTTATCAAATGATTAATTTGTGATTAAAAAATATTAACGTGTTAAAATTTTTAGATTAATCGCATGCGTTAACGCATTAACGTTGACAGCCCTAATTAATATTTAATATTAATTTAGTAACATTTTCTTGTTAAAATAGAAGTTAACATTGTGGCAGGAGACTTGATATTGGATTTACATTAACCTTCAATAAGTTCAGCACTATCATCTGGCCCTGCTGAGGTAAAACAAATACATTTTGTTCCATTGGTTGGATCTCTGTCCTCTGAGCCACTGCAGCCTTTGTCTGCTAGATTTTGGAGTCCTGGCCCTTGTGCTGTGTCCACATCCTTCCTTTAAGAAACGCGCCAGTAAGGGCTCTCTGTTTAGATAAGTTCAGTTCATAGGTGTACTGGCTCCTCACAACCATCTAAAGAGCCTGCTTCTAACTTCACTGTCCAGCTCTAATTGCCATGGCAACAGCTACATTTTCACCATGGACACAGGACTGTGCTGGGTCAGCGCCACCATTTTATTTCCTTAGAGGACAAAAATTCAGCCAATTAAAACAAATAATGATTCGATTAATTGACAGACAGGGCAGATCCTGGTCACATGTCCATGAAAGGACCTTTGCGGCAATTTTCTTTGGCTAACATGGCTCCTTGTTTACATCATCACGCACTTCCTCGTCTTAGCTCTGCACATTGGCAGATGTGAGGCAGTGACATGAGAACAGAGGAGTTTTCACCAAAATGGCCATTTTTACTGCCACAAACATTATTTTTGAAGAGACAGCAACTGCTCGTGTCAAATATGAAACAGCAAAGCATTAGTTAACTGCTTCTTGCTTATGCAGAAATCTGTGGTATCAGAACATCATAGAATAAGAGTAACAAAAATAAGAAGTATTAAATAGTATTCAATAAAATTTATACTCTAGTTTGTGATAGACCACAGGTACAGTAAGCCTTTGTCCTTTTCAGGCTCCCAGGGTGTCCGCGGATCCTTAAAAAGTCTTAAATTCCATATTATAAAACTAAGGCCTTAATTAGCATTAAAATGTCTTAAATTTGCGTTTCAAAGATCTTAAAATGAAATCTAAACGAAACGAAATAGGCGGAACCAACTAAAATACGCGTTTGAGGGGAGTTTATTTAACACATGCTTTCCGGCAGCTGCGTGAACTGCAGGAAAGTTTCAGCATTAGTCTTTTGCCATGGGTAAATGTAAATTTAATGACAATTGGTTACAAAACCCTAATTTTGCGCTGTGGTTAAGTCCAGTTAGTGGCAACGTGTTCGAGGTCCGGTGCAGGCTGTGCAAAAAAATTTAAAACTCGGAACAATGGGTAAGACAAAGCGGCTGCGGAAACCTGTCGGAAAACACCTGGCATTTTATTTTTGTTTTACTCAATAAATCAAACAGTGTGTAAACAGTTTATATCAATAAACAGTGTGTTATGGTAATTGGTTGTATTGTGGGATGTTTTATTTTATTTCTACAAAATTGGTCTTAAATTTCATTCAGCGTGGTATTAAAAAGTTCTTTAAAAGGTCTTAAATCTAGCTCTTAGAAACCTGCAGATACCCTGGCTCAGGATATTATAGCACTAATAACAATCACAGACTCTGTGGCAGTCCCAGACTGTAGTTTAGTTCTTTTCTTGAAGGAGCCAAGATAAACTTACGAAAAAAAAAACAAAACATTTTGGTTTATGAAGGATAAAAAGAAAAGTTTCAGAGCATGTTATATTTGAGTATTTTGACGTTATTGTTTTTGCCTGGTAGTTTCTGGTTTTAGGGAGAACTTGGTGACTTTCCTCAAGGCTCCACAATGTCTACCAAAATAAAAAAAATCATCTTTGATAAAGAGAAATATTTGAAAATCTCATGAGAAGTTTATTTCTATCTGCAGTTTATCCTTTTATCCTGACCTTTCCAAAAATCTGTGGGCACTTTCGTATGAGATATTTTGATGCCCGATGAGATTTTTAAATAGCAATAGCTGTTGATTAAATTTAGCTCTCAAATGATGTAATTACTTGTCCCTTCTTCTGTAAACATAAGGAGTTCTGAAGTGGGTTTCAGTTAACAGGGTTAAATGTGTCCTCACTGTTTATTATTTGGTATTGCCCTATAACATTTATTTCTGAAGAAAAGAAGTTGTTACCAAAATCTAATACTAGTCTACTAGTAGTGAGTAGCCCTGATTGTCAGCAGCCTGGGATTAAACTCACCTCAGGTGGAGGCGCCATTAGCGGAGCCTCGATGACGTGGATGATCCCATTTACAGCGGGAATGTCCCACTCCACCAGCTGCCTCTCGTTTACCAGTTTACAACTCTGTGGATTTAAAGACAAAATCAAAAATGAACTTTTAATTTCTCCTATTTATTATTTATAAGCAGTTTGTACCTCCCTGAAACGCTGGGGGGGTTTGAGTGCCCGAATGAGCCTAGGAGCTATGTTGTCCGGGACTATAAGCCCCTGGCAGGGTCTCCCCCATGGGGCCCAGCCGGGCAAAGCCTGAAAGAGTGACGTGGGGCCGCCCTTCGGTTGGCCCACCACCCGCAGGAGGATCCATAAGGGGCCAGTGCTATGTGGATCGGGCAGTGGTAGAAGGGGACCTCGACGGGTGCTGAAAGGTGCTCCTACTGGGGACTCCATCATTCTGTTAGGGGACTTCAATGCTCACATCGGCAGCGACAGTAGAACCTGGAGGGGCGTGATTGAGAGGAACGGCATAAGGGTGTCCATCAGTGCACACAGCACCAGGACACTCTAGGCCGGAGGTCGATGATCGACTTTGTAGTCATGTCATCTGACATTCGGCCGTATGTCTTGGACACGCGGGTGAAGAGAGGGGCAGAGCTGTCAACTGATTCACCACCTGGTGGTGAGTTGGATCCGCTGGCAGAGGAGCCAGTGGGACAGACTTGGCAGGCCCAAAGGTACTGTGAGGGTCTGCTGGGAAAGTCTGGCCGAATCCTCTGTCAGAGACGTCGTTAACTCCCACCTCCGAGAGAGCTTCAACCATATCCCGAGGGAGGCTGGGGACATTGAGTCCGAATGGACTATGTTTTCCACCTCCACTGTCAACGTAGCGGCTTGGAGTTGTGACCATAAGGTCTCGGGTGCCTGTCGTGGCAGCAATCCCCGAACCCGGTGGTGGACACCGGAGGTAAGGCATGCCATCAAGCTGAAGAAGGAATCCTACTGAGCCTGGTTGGCTTGCTGATGGAGGCTAAAACTCGGGTATGGGAGGTGTTCGGTGAGGCCATGGAGAAGGACTACCGGTTGGCCCCGAAGAGATTCTGGCAAACCGTCTAGCGCCTCACTGTTTATAGTGGAGGTGGAGAGCTGCTGACCTCGACTGGGGATATTGTCGGACGGTGGAGGGAATACTTCGAGGATCTGGATGAGACCCCCCTGAGTATCTCAAGTTTCTGGATGTTGATGGGGTGTCATAGCTGACACGCCTGTACAACATTGTGTGGCAATCGGGGACAGTACCACTGGATTGGCAGACCGGGGTGGTGGTCCCTCTTTTTAAGAAGGGGGACCAGAGTGTGTGTTCCAACTACAAAGGGATCACACTCCTCAGCCTCCCTGGGAAGGTCTATGCCAGGGTGCTGGAGTGGAAGATCCGGCCGGTGGTCGAACCTCGGATCCAGGAGGAACAATGTGGTTTTCGTCTTTGTCGTGGAACACTGGACCAACTTTATACCCTCTCGAGGGTTCATGGGAGTTTGCCCAACCAGTTCACGTGCTTTGTGGACTTGGAGAAGGCGGGCCCTTTGCTAAGGGCTATTCGGTCTCTGTACAAATGGAGCAGGAGCTTGGTTCGTGTTGCTGGCAGTAAGTCAGACCTGTTCCCAGTGCATGTTGGACTCTGGCAGACCCTTTGTCACCGGTTCTGTTCATTATTTTTATGGACACAATTTCTAGGCGCATCCAGGGGCTGGAGGGAGACCAGTTTGGGGACCACAGGATCTCATCTCTGCTTTTTGCAGATGTCCTGTTGGCTCCATCGAGCCAGGACCTCCAGCGTGCGTTGGGGCGGTTTGAAACCGAGTGTGAAGTGGTTGGGATGAGAATCAGCACCTCCAAGTCCGAGGCCATGGTTCTCAATCGGAAAAAGGTGGCTTGCCATCTCCACGCCAGGGGAGAGATCCTGCCTCAGGTGGAGGAGGTTAAGTATCTTGCGATCTTGTTCACAAGTTAGGGAAGGACGGAATGCGAGATTGACAGACTGATCGGGGCATCGGCAGCAGTAATGCGATCAATTCTTATAAGAATAACAGACTGTAAAAAACAGATTTGCACTTAGAACATATTTTTTGTCACAGTGCATACTTAATCATATTCTCTTAAAACAATATGACAAAATAAAATACTCGATTTACTTTTGCTAAATTCATAGCTATATTAAGTAATTAAAAAATAAATAATTGGACAAATAATTGCTAGATTATTCAATCAAAAAACAATCAATAGATTAATCAAGAAAAATCTTAATTGTTAGATTCAGCCCTAGTTGAGGTATGTTTAGTTAGATGGTTAAGGTTAGGTTAACAGGCTAGATGACACATTAGGTTAATGTTTGTCATCACAAAAATAGCTGTACAAATGACTGTGCGTGTGTGTGTTTCTGACCTCGTTGTTGCCATGGGTAACAGTCAGGTTGAAACCGAGCCTCGATATGATGACCTCCTTGTGTTTCAGGTCCTTAAATAGTCGTCTGCTTTGATTGACTGAGATGTGATACTCAAGATCTCTATCAGACAGAGTCTAAATTCACACAATAGAAAACAGAATTAAAAAATTTAGATTTGACCTGTCAAGTAGGATTGAGAGCCCATGAAACTGGCTGCTACAGGGGGCAGAGCTGGACTATTAATAAGACCAGAGCACTATAATTAATATAAAATAAACTGAGGACTTTTTTTTTTTCCATGTAATTTAGAACTTTTGAAGATGTGGCTTGAAGATGCACCAGTTCTGATCTAATGGAAATATAGTACTAAACATTGTGAATGAGGAGTATTGTTAATCAATGTGCCACACACACACAGTGGATCCCATTGTACAGGTTACATGAATGTTGTGGTTCATTCCAGTTGAAGAATTCACCAGCAGCAAAGGCCAAAGGAGGGAAATAGAGAATACTGCAACCACATGAAGTGCTACAACTTATGACTGTGGGGGGGGGGGGGTGTATGTGATTTACATCGTCTGGGACACATACCTGGATGGAAGGTGAGAGTTAAGGCTGCAGTATAAAACAGAAAAAACAGATCGCTGGGGGAGAGCTCTGACAGCATTTGAGCTACTTTGACCAGGTAGGATGCTCTTATCTTTTCTTAATTTTATTTTTTATAAGACCTTCATGCATTCTTGGTTTTGAGATAAGTTGATTAACATAATCGAGGGTTTTAAGTCGAAATATATGTTTTAATTGATGTTTGAAAATTAGCTAATACGGTGCTCTTTCTTAATTACCTGCAATAAATAGTACAATTGAATTTAAAGTTATATTTGGTACATTTACTTACTATATCACTAAAAAAATTATTTAGGCCATTACTTTAAGAAGGTGACAATAT
Organism: Mastacembelus armatus; assembly: GCF_900324485.2. Lineage (NCBI taxonomy): Eukaryota > Metazoa > Chordata > Actinopteri > Synbranchiformes > Mastacembelidae > Mastacembelus > Mastacembelus armatus. The sequence continues at coordinate 4,383,814 of NC_046637.1, forward strand.
TAAATCATTAAACTAAATTTGAAATAGTATAAAATGTTAATTCGTGTTGATAGTTTATAATATACAATTATATATAAACAATTACTAAAGTAATAGGGAGGTACATCACCTGGTTTTGGGTGAAGCCAGAGTTATGAGGAACAAACAGCGTGACCTCTGACTTCCTATGAGACAGAAATTCAACAAGCTGTTTCCCCTTCAAGGATGAACCACTATAATCCAACAACAACTACAAAGACAGAGAGGACAGCAAAGTTATTTAGATTTACAGTCCAGGTCCTGGCTACAAGAACTCACAAGTAAAAAAAACTCTTCTCAAGATCGGAAACATCCACATTGATTAAAGAGATTAAAAAAAATATTCTTTGATGCAAAGTTTTGTTCTGTGGTAACTAACTTAGTTAAACCAGTTTACCTTGTGTAGTAGTAGATTTTTCTGCACATCAGTGCAGTGAACTAAAACTGAAGTTCAGTCATGTAGCTAAAGCAAACAAGGCTTTACTGTGACTGGCTGTGTTTAAAATTTTGTCATAATATCAGAGTTACAGACACAAATACCAACACACTGATCAGTTTTATTAGTAATGTAACCAGCTGAAAGAAAGGAAGGATTTTAAAGCACCATTACTTTTATTGGATCAGTGTAAGAATTAGAAAAAAAATCTGAAACATCTACAATAATAAATTGCCTTATAGTCTGTCAATTCATCAGAATCTGAAGTTTGGATAAACTGGAGAAACCCTGAAACTGAATGATTCAACTGTCACACTCACCTTGTAAAAAACGGAGAAGTTACTGTAGGTTGCAAGAACGCTGGTCAGGACGCCGTTACAAAAGTCACCATTTCCAACATAATCAGCAGGACACGCACAGGAAACATCTGTACACACAGACACATTAGCATGACTAGGAATATTTAGCATAATGGTGGGCATCACTGCCCATCTATTAATTATTGGTGATGAATCATTCATGAATCATCAGCTGATAAGCTGCTGGACGTAAACTCAGTCAATAATTCTGACAATTGATTAATACTTTTAGCCATTTATAAAACAACACATCTGCGTCCACCAGTTGGTGTGAGTGGATAGAAAAGAGAGAGAAAAGAACAACAACAAATAAACAATGTGCAGGTTGATGGGGCCAATAACTGCATATCAAAGCTCTGCCTCCCATTCTACTTTTGGAAACTCTGGGAAACACAAGTAGAGTAGACCTGCAACCTGAGAGCAACCTGCCCTTTGTGTATTATATGGTACTATGAGGTTTCTAGGCCCAAATACAATAACTTCTGTTTACTATGAATTTAAAAGTAGAGAGTTACTCGTCATCCAGGCCTTTATGTCCTTTAGACATGCTTGAAATCTGGCTAACTGGTTTGTGTCATCAGGTTTCACAGATAGATACAGTTGAATATTATCTGCATAGCAATGGCAATTAATGCAGTGTTTCCAAATAACATTGTCTAAAGAAAGCATGTATAAGCTGAAGAGAATCGGTCCTTGCACAGAGCCTTGTGGAACTCCATGACTAACTTTTGTGGGCGTGGAAGCTTCATCTCTCTAACTGTACCAGGCTAAGAGAAGTTCGTTGGTGACACTTGGAAGAGCTGTACTATAATGTGATCTAAATCCTGACTCAATCCTCAAGTATGTCTGTAGCTGGAAGCTTGTTTTGCTCTGTGTGGAATAAACAGTCTAGTGTGGGAGAAAAAAAAACATATAAACAATGCTGTATTATATAGCAGAACAAGGTTAGTAATGTTTGAGTTAGTGACCTACCATGAATTGATGTACTCACATTTAACTTTAGAGATATTCATGTATAACCCAGGAAGTGTGATTCAATGCCTGGTATAGTCTGTGTAGCTCAGCATAACCCACTGCAGAAGAGAGTAGGTGAAGGCAACTTGGAGCCACAAATAATAAGCTGAATTTATGATCCCTCATTAGGGAAGATGTCACTAGGCGAATATGAATGATCCACAGGTAGATCACTAATGAGAGGTTGGCACAGTGTTGGAGGAAACTGGGCCAAATTTATAGCCCACCACTAGGGGGTGGAATTTGGCACGGTTACTTTTGGCAAGTTAGCAATTTTCCAAAAACAAAGATGAAGGGCGTATATATAGTAATACAATAATCTTTGTCTTGAAAAGACGTTTGAATCAAGAGTCAGTTTAGAGAAGTTATTTGCCTGAAGTGTTGAGACCAGTACTGGCCCAGGTCAGGACATTACATCACTGTAAATGTGCTTCATGAAGAGCTGTTTTATTCTTTCAACTACCTCTGGAGTGTGGAGCCAGGCTCAACCTGAGCTTCTTATTAAAGCCCAAACTAAGGCCGTGTTTACATTACATAGTGAAGCGGCCTAACCAAGAGTTTCATAAAATACTCCCAAATATTCATCTCTCATTAAAAGTATATATGTTTTAGAGTTGGCCTGGCTTGTCAAATTGCTGGAGAGGTATTTTTTAAACTCCAAGGAATTGGGCAGAACTGTTGACCTACATTCAACAGTTCTTGATGTTATAGATCCTGAAATAGGTAAAACGAGTTCAGAGCTAATGCTTTTGGCAGTTTGCAGGCATGAAGATTAATTTTGCTCAGTTAAAAAAAAACAGCACAGAAGCTGCTGTACACAAGAACTCTGGCTCAGAGATGTGATGCCGCATGTAGGTCTACGAAGACAGCAAGATAAATTCTAATATAATCACTTTTATCCAAGCCAGAAGCTGAAATTTATGTTATATTCTGTGTAATTCTGTTAACCCTCTGGGTGATGTGGACTGAAAACAGTAAAACCATCACCTATGTTTAAGAGGAGGGGTACTGGATGTCCCTTTTTAAGTTCAGAACTGCCTCTGAACAGACACTGTGCTGTTGTAGTACCTCTGATCCTGTAGCAGTAGGCGTCATACGTGCTGCTCTGGTCCACAGGGTCTTTGTAAAAAACCAGGCCCACATGGTTGTCTCCACAATTGACCGAGGGGAAGCGGGTTGGGTATCCCACCTTCCCACCCTCCATCCAGCCAGCCACACACAGATGCATCCCCAACTGACCAAAAGAGAACAGCAGCAGCAGAATAAATCACTGATTCCAAGTCCCAGCATGCACTGCTGTGGTCATTACATGTGAAAGATTAAAACAATACTTCACAATTAACAAATCAGCTGGAATCAGAGGTTCCAGTCCAGTCTGGTAAATTTAACGAGAAGTTTGATTTATATGTCTGTGCCGACAAAGATATCGCCACTGTTAACACCACTCTGATTAATGCTCTCTACTACAGTGAACAATAGAACAAAAACATGGAGACTGCAGGGACTAGTTTGATATGCAGGAGTGAAGCTGCTTGTACCACAAAGTAAATAAAAAAATGAAATTACTGTGAATAATACAGGTGCCTGGCATTGTGCTGGTTGTACTAATGGGCGACCTGTCATTCAAAAGCTACACAGGTAAGTACCTTTTAACAAATGTTACCCAAACAGAAAAAAAAATAAATAAATACAGGTGATGTTTGTCTAATATTTTCAGGGGTGCTATTGTATTTCCAGCAGCAGGACATATATGTGAGTCAAAATAAACTAGTGTGTGTTCATTGTAATGAAGGAACCCAGTGTGACTCACTGATGCATGTTTAATAATTTTTAGATGACAATACAGTTCTATATTTGCATCCACGGGACTTGCTAGTACATTCATTTGTATGTTGAAAAAATAAAGATTACAAGACATATACGTCCAGAAATGGCATAGTTGTATTGATTTATATTGATATTTGCTATTCAGTTAGATTCTTGTGTTTTTCATGATCTTTTTTCTTTTTAGTCAAATTTGGCACCATTCAAATACCTCCTCCTCACTGCCAGAATTATGCTGGCAATGCCTTAATCAAAGTGGTGTAGCAGAAACCCCACCCATTAATGAAAGAGGTGGGCACTGCTTACACTCACACAATTGTTCAGGAAACTGGAGCTGTATTCCTCAGCTAAAAAACAATGGTCTTTGCTTGCTCAACAGTTTTTCCATAAATAAGTTATGTCTATTTGTGAGCAATGTGTACTGACCTGCCTTCTGTAGGAGGCTTACCTGCTGTGCATCTCCCAGCTGTTTAAAGTTGGCCAGCGTGGCGCCCTCGGCCTGGCAGGCGGCATCTGCCTGGCTGAAGTTCATTTTGTACTTCCCTTCTGGAGAGCGCAGATGGAAAACTCCAGCTGTTTTGGCTGAAACACAATGAACAATGTTACCTTTACGCTAACCTCAAACGACTGTTGTCCTGTACTACTCAGCACAACAATTTAATGTCTATCAGTGAAAACTAAATGGCGTAAACTGAGATTTGAGTCTGAAAAATCCCACATAAAAAAAACTGCCACTGGTATCAAACTAACAAAGTCCTTCAATAACACCACAGCAGTAACAACAATATAAAGGTTGGCTGCTGTAGAATTGAGAGTTACCATAGCAACATCTGGGGAGTTGGACTATGGCATCAACAGAGGCAGTACACACCACAGCCGCATGCTCATTTCAGATGCGTTACCATGGTAACACCAGAAAACAGGTGTTGCAGGATGGATTTCTGATGTGTCACACAATCAGCCTGTTGCTTATGTGTTGACTCACAATTATTATAGATGGGTTACCGTGGAGACAGATGTTACAAGTGTGTTCCCATCACAATTCAAGACTACTGTTATGTGTTATCTTGGTAGCAGTAATCCATATGGATGTGTTACCATGATGACAAAAGTCAATACAGATCTCTTGCCCACAGTAATCAGTGTTGCTTTACTTTGGTAATTTAAGGCATTTCTGACGTGTTACCTTGGTAACAGAGGTCATTACCCGTCTGGTATTCTGTAATGGAAGTATTGACAAACATGCAACAATAACAATACAAGTAGTTGTTGATGGGTTACTGTGGTAATGTAGGTCATTGCAAGAAGCTACGGGGTCGCAGCCTCCGTTGTCTTCCAGGCAGCGATCAACAGGGGGCACCACCTTCTCCAGACACTGGATGCCATTACCCACATAACCCGGCAGGCACTCACACTCCCGCTCATCCTGGAGGAAGCAGTGAACAGTTTAAACAGGAAAATCAGAATATGTTTACATGCTTTTGGTAACTTCTCCCATTTCTCTTCTCTCCCCCTCCGTCCCATTAGTTTTCTGAACATGCTAATAGTATATTTGATGTGAACCTCTGTATTTGTGCATGACGTGTATTCTCTGAAGTCTTCTAAGGAAGATATGTCACTGCAAAAGGTTATTAAAGAAAAATGGTAACCAGGTTGTGAAGGTTTTTACTTACTGGACCAGTGAATTTGCAGGAGGCAAAGTCACTGCAGCCACCATTGGGCTCTTCAACACACCTAGACCAGACAGAAAACCAGCCTGAGCTCACATCTCTAACTGTGAACATCTGACATATCAAATCCACTTTGACAAAGAGGAGGAAACCACAGAGCTGAAACAGCAATTTACTTCAGAGAAAATGGCAGTGCACGCCCACCTGTTGATGGGCTCGCAGGAGTAGCCGTCTCCCTGGTAACCACTGCGACAGGTGCAGTTGACAGTGAGTCCCTTTTGGTTACAGTCTGCGTTCTGGTGACAGCCACCGTTGTACTCAGAGCAGAGGTCTGGAGCTGCAGTGTTTAATAAGACAGTTGATCATCTGATCTGCTCACATGGTGAACAAATCCAAATATTAGAATCTGCTCAGTCAAACTGGATCATCATCATTTTTAGACATCTGCCATCACTATGCAGTAAACTGGGATTCCAGAAACAAACTCAATGTTTATACCACATATAATGGATATTTCTCTGATGTCACAATATTTAATACATTGATGCTAACAATATAACAAGTAATCATGTGAAACCAATGTGAGAGGTATGACCTGAATCTGCAGCACATCTCAGCTTTACAGAGCTTTATAACAAATTAGCAGGAAACTGTTCAGAGAAAAGGCTGTAAAGACCCAGTGAAGACTGGCAGCCCAGCACCAAACACAGGTAGAGACTAGCTGGAGAAGGAAGCTATTTCCCGCTGGCAGAGATGGTGGCGACGAAAAACAGAGCTGAAAGAGAGTCAGTACTGATGTACATTCATCAGTGCAATCGACTAAAACTGATAAGCCTGCTGCCCCCAAGAGACCAAAAAAAAAAAAAAAAAATCAGTTACTGCAGTAAAAATCTTCAATAATTTAAAGTAAATCTAAGACAATTGTGTTCTCTGAGGTTTTGGTGTTCAGACTTTGTCACCTTGGACTTTTAATGGTGAGTATGTCATTAAAGGCCTGATTTCTAGGAGTTTGGTTTCTCGAGTGATGATTAGTGAACAGTCTTTTGTAGAGCTCTCTTTGCTAGGACAACAATACCAAATCACACAGACACCTTAAATAAGTCCCAATCCTCACCGCCTTATGTTATAGCAAAGAGCCCGAGAATCCTGCAGCAGTCTAATGCAGGGCGGCCATCAAAGACTCTTCCCACCTGCGTCACACTGTCTGACCACTAACATCAGCCTGTTCCCTTCGGGTGTCAACATGTTAAAGCTGCAGTAGGTAAAGCACAGGTAACACCAAACACAAAGTCACCCTGCATCATTTCACTGCTACTTTGCACATGTGAGTAAACAAACATCTCTTCTGGCTTTTAACGGGTTTAGATCCTTTTTACTCAGGTTTTATGCCCATTATCCTCTAGATGTTTTTATGTTTTCTCTGTTTTTATGCACTGGTCCTGAGCAGTACTTTTTATGGCTGAAGAGAGAAATAAAAACATAAAACCTGAAATAACTTTTACAACCAGTTACCTTCACTGCACTCAAACCACCTGAATGTGTTTCATTGCTGAAGACCAGGCAAAGACAAAAATCCCACAAAAGTGCTAGCATTCAGTTAGCCGACTAAAAGGGAGCCAAACACAATACTCTAACAACGTGTCTAATAAAATAACAGTAAATAATAAATTAATCATGTGAAGATTAGATCCTAAAAGATTTTGGTTCCTACTCCTGGTCACTGAAAGGTTGCTGTAGCTCTGGCTGCTTTGAGACCAGAGGGTTCTGGTTTAGCACCACATTTACAGGGTGTACCATGATTGATTCTCTGCGGCATCATAAGTTTTTTCACCCATGTGTGTTTGAACCTCAGATTTCAGGGCAGCAAACAGAACTCCACCTGTTATACTGTACACAGCCTCTCTATCGTTTGTGGCTGCAAAGCATTTAATCTCTCAAAGTTATTATTTTTATTGTATTCATGCTCTGTTTAGTTTGATATGTTACTTTAGCTCCAAAAAGAAAGGCAATCATCATTCTGCCAAAAAGCTGCAGAACACTCACGTGGCTCTGGACTGCAAAAGGTGCCGTTGCCCTGAAATCCAGATTTACACTGACAACCAACACCTGAGACACAGTCAGCCTGCGCGTGGCACTGCCGACATTCCTCTGGGATCGAGCCTGGAAAGACAGACAGATGGGTGATTCATCAAAAAAAAAGCTAAAAGAGTAAGATTAAGTTCAAGAGCTCATATTAGCAACATGTCTGCACAACAAGTAACAAAAAGTATTCTCCTAGGATTCCTCTAAAAGTGATGTTTAAATGTTTGCACAGTGATGCCAGTGATCATGATCCATTCACTGAACACCAGCAAAACAGATTCTCCTAAATGACAAATACAAAGATAATCTTGGTGTTGGTGAAAGTTCAGGTTTACTGGTATTTTTCATATTGTCAGCAAATCCCGTGAGCAGAAGAAAACAGAGTGTGTAACAAGTTATTTTGTGTGTGTTTATTCACATCCTGATGAATGTTCGTCCTCTCTGTGCCACAGAGCTCAATGCGCTGAAAACACAATAATGAGCCACAGTGCTGCACTGGCCAATTTGTTCCTTCACTGGCACGAAAACACTGTACTTCACATTCAGGGTCTGTCATTTTCTACATTGTTGATAAAAACTATAAAATGACAGGGACTTATTTAACGAGCAAACCAAGCAGAATATGTTTTAAACTTTCGATTCTTCTAAGTAGCCATATTTTTGCTTAGATGGCAGATTTGCGATTTTGCACCAGTTTCATGAGGGACCCAGCTGGAAGGAGTTTCCACATACACAGCACTTTTTGGCTGCTTTTCCTTCGCTGTGTGGTCCAACTCATCCCAAACCATCTTAACTGGGTTTAAGTAGGTGATTGTGGAGGCCAAGTCATGTGACACAGCACAGCATCTTATCTTTGACCTAACAGATTTACACACCCTGGAGATGTGTTTGTGGTCACCACCAAACTTAGCTATGGCAACCACACGCACAAGTACAGACATGACAGCTGGAACCAAAGATTCTCATGAGACCAAGGTACCACAGGTCCCCTGGCCTAATTGTTCTCTAGCCCAGTCAGTTCTCTTCTTCTTCTCCCTTAGCTGTAGTTTTGCTGCAGCCTCATGCAGCTCATGGTGGGACCTTCATCTGATTCACATTGTGAGCTACCAAGCAGGAAGGTCTAGTCTGCTTCAAACAAAGAGAGCTTCATGTTCATTGCAAAGCATGAATTTGAAATCCAATCAAAATGCTTTGTCGTGGTCAGCTGAGCTCAGACCAATCAAATGCTGAAGCTTGCTGTGTTTACAGACCAGTCCAACAATTGCCACAGTTAAGAGCAGGCAGATACAAAGGAGCATTATCCAAAAAGAGAGTTTGTCCAGAGGATTTAAGAAGCGACTTGCTACATTTTTGTTTTTTGCAGCAACTCATTTAATGGTTTACAGTACCAGTCAAATCAAAGAAACAGTATCTATGCAAAGAATCTAAATTATGAGACTTTTTGCTTTGATGCTTGTGAGATTTTTACAACAGAGCAAATGGTCACTGACTTAAACCAATGTGGGGGTTGAATGTTTGCTTGACCCTTTCATGGTATGTGGTTCCGTCTGTTTATTGGTTTAGTGTTTTAGGGTAGAAGGTTGCAAATAACTGTCAACAATTTGTTTCTTTGATGGTAAGAAGACTGAAGATAGTACCTGAACAAACATGTGGAGTCTGTTCAAGATTAGTCCACCCCTTTCTTGTCAAAGTGTATATAAACTGGTGTTGTAACACAGACGTCAGAGGACTTCTGCAAGGACGTCCTCTCCGGGCCCGTGATTAAACCTGAGATGATTCATCACACTTGTGGTTGTTTTCTGAGAATTAGCAAATCTCTCAAACTAAAGAAAATTCTACCACATGCTCCATATGTGTTACTTCATTGTTTTGATATCTTCAGTATTAATGTACAGTTACATTGAAGTGTGTCAGGTACACTGTCCCGGTTCTTAGAGGAAAACTTACCCATTTCATTCTGGCAGCGATCGCCCTCCCAGCCCGGGTCACAGACACACTGTCCAGAGCCTTCAATGCCCTCATCACACTTTCCCTGCTTACTACAGCTGCAGACTGAGAGAGACACAAAACACATGACTCAACCTCCCTGACTGAGTTCAAATAATCTGACAGCAAAGATGTGAAGATGGAGTTTTTTCAGGTGTCTGTGGTTCCTGTTAGATGACTGACACTTGGAGTGCTTCCAGACTTCAATCAACAAAAAACCCTTTTGGTTTGATCATAATTACAAAAGATGAACAATTGTGTTAGAAAGTTTCATGAAATGTGGAGTGGGGGAAGTCATCTACAGCTCTCAAGGTGCATTTCAATAAGAAATATTCAATCTCAGAACTTCAAATTCTGCCTGGTGATCTGTGAGCTGGAGCTAAAGATTTGCTCTGAACCTTTGCTTTTAGAGAGATCAGTCTCCTTAAACCTTGTCGGTTGCAGAAGAATTTATTTATCTGGTGCAGAAGACAAAAGGACTTTTAATTATAAATTTGGAAAAGACCTGGATTTGGAAATTTTATAAACAAATCATTTTAGTTTCTATGATATATCTGTTTTTAGGCCTTATTTGTATTATTATTTTGATGCTTTTTCCCCCATTGTGGCTGCTTTTTAATTGATCAAATGTTCTCAAACGGATTTTACTGTTGCTTGTGTTTGGGGTTGGGCTGAATTGTCTTTAGAAAAATTGACAATAAAAAAAAGTATGCATATTGTCTTTGGGAAGGTTTTGAATGGGTTTCACAAAATTATAACAATGTAAACCTTTTTGAATTGAATCAGACCCTCCACATCAGCAGGAGACACCTGGGTGTCTATGCTCAGAGAAACTGAGGAGAACATCAAACTAAAGCCCTGAAACCTAAACAGAAGATCCTCAACAGCTGTTTAATATTTGAGGGTCTGAGTGAAGACAGCTGGCAGGTTCAACCAGAGCTGGAAACGCAACCCAGCTGTGTGATGGTGAGTGTGGAGCGTTGCTATGGCGACAGACTGCTGGAGAGCTGATGGGGGTTACACTGTCTCATCATGTTTTTTGTTTTTTTTGGGTGGGGATGTGGGAGTAAAAAGCTTCATCTGGGATAAAGAAAGTTCTCTTGTCATCTGAGGTCCTGCAGAGACGACAGCTGTAATTACAGTTGTGCATTAAGGGGTTGCAGTGTAGCTATGGCGGATACGTGCAAGACCATAATTTACGCTGGAAGATGGAAGAGACATGTCCCCCACATTGTTTCTGCAGTTTTAAACAAGGGTGTAGAATGCATTGGATTGGAAGGACAAATAATATTCATAATTGTTTATGATTTTATCTGCAATTTCCACCATGCTAAGAAATTTTCTGCCTCATTCCAAATAACATGAACCAATGAACACAGAGTAGGACTGGACAAGAAACCAGAGTATTTCACTACAAAAGACAAAATGGCATTTATGAGGCCCAACCAGGTCCAAGTTCAAATGAATCTGCCCTGAAGGAGAGTCAGTGTGCTCCATTAAGACTACAATGACCTGCAAAGCCAATGCAAAATGACTCAAAACCAACATGAAGCAACTCAAAACAATAGTAAAAAACAAATCACAAATGGTGTCACTTTCAGTCAGGGATGGAAGATTTTTCTTTCAAAATAAAGTTCTAGTTTGGGGCTGAACTCAAACCTGACTGCATGTTATTCTCTGCTGTACCTGTGCAGTTGGGGCCATAGTGACCGACGTTACACAGTTCACAGGCTTTTCCTTTAAAACCTTTGTAGCACTTGCAGGTTCCTAAACCACGCAGACCATCGTCACAGTCCCCATGGTTTCCACAAGGGGCCTCCACTCCCCCTGGACAAACTGAATCAGAGGTTGGAAAAAGAGAAGAGTCTTGACATCGGACCTAATTTTGAGTGGCCAACTGCCTGAAATCCCATTGCAGGCAAAAATTGTGTACCTTTTTTTTTTTTTTTTTGAAATCTATGTGTTGAAATCTATGTTTCAACACATTAAGTTCAAAGACTGGTTGGATTGATTTTCACCAAGTCGACAGAAGTTTTGTGTGGTTCTGACTTCCTATCTTGACCAGTTTAGCATTTTCTTGCTCATGGTACAGTGGGCTTTGAAATTGTTCAACAGGCTTCAGCTGAGCCAGTCCAGGTCTCATTAAACTTGTTAAAATAATCAACCAAAACGTGATCAATACATTTCAAGACCTATAAGACCTATCAAGTTATTATTTAAGGCCCAAAATTTTGATTATTTAATTTTTAACTTTAAAGATTTTTAGCACATGGTCTAAGAGTGAACAAAGCTGTGGGTTCGATGAGCGTGACTATAATGTGCCTTCCTTCCTTACCTTGGCAGTCTCGGCTATAGTGGTTTTTGCAGCATTTTTGGACCCATGAAGGAAACTGACAAACTCTCTTACAGCCCATCCGGCTGAAATGATTGTCCAGGTCACCGTACCAACGTGGGTAGCCGATCCCGTACCTGTAGCGTTGGTTGTTCAAACAAGGGGTTGTTTTTCCCTGGAAGAAACCAGCAGCAACATTAACTTGATGTAATTTCTGTAACTACAAGCTGCTAAAGGTCAGATTTTTAGGAGACAGGCAGGTCTTACTGTGTCACTGTGTCTGAGAGGGCAGGATGGAGGGAAGAGGCAGTGTCCGCAGCGTCCCTGAGAGGTATAAAGACAAAGATTCAGTCCAGCTTCAAATACAAGGACAAAGGCTCAGATCACAGATTACAACAGTGAGGTGTTGGTTTGTGCAGTAGTTGCTGAAGGTGTGACAATAATTGTAGTTGTATTCTGTCTGGAAGCTTAGTGATGTAGTGCCAATTCTAGAGCTTAGTGCAATGAGAAAATCACTGCTTACCTGCAAAGATGAAGATTTAATGTTTTTCTTATGTATGATAGTAAACTAAAGTTTTGGTGGGTCAAATAAAACAAGTAGGGCTGCAACAAACAATGATTTTAATAATCTATTAAATGTTTTTGATTAATCGAATCTGATTTTTACAATATAGTGAATATAGTTTAGTCTGTTTTCAGCATCTTATTGTCAAATTAAGATGCTACATTTAATAAAAAAAATAAATCCAATATTTGAACAGATTTTATAACATTATTACATTAAAAACACACTTGTTTACTAAATTTTCACACTTAAATCAAAAGTGAGTCAGACTTTGCTGCTAAGAGCTCTCTTGTCATTGTGGGAGCCAGTGGCAGACACCAGGGTGCACCAGGATATTTTCCGGTGGCCTGTGGGTGACAACTTAGCAGCAGGATAAGCTAATAGACTCTTTGAATCCTCACAACTTTCACTGTCACCGTGGTGCCAAAAAAAAAAAAAAAACAAAAAAAGAGTCATAGCGTCTCAGATGACTGATTATCTGACTATGTCACAGAAAAACTATAACAAGGAGACACCACTGCCATCTACAATGTAAAAACTAATTTAGTCAGCACTGCATCTCAACAGTCATTTTAAGAGCTTGTACACGCATTAATAACTGGGAGCATTCAAGCTGTTAAAATAATAGTTAAAATAATAGTATCAGCTCTACTAACATAAATTGTTTTGTTCTCCAGGCTGTCACAGTGCGCTCCCAGACCAGGTGGCTCCAGTAACTGGTCAATGCCATAGGCCACGCCTTCTTTGAAGGTCAGGTAGCGCTCCACTAACCTGGCACTGTTGTCATTAATCAGTACAGCCCCCTGAAAATCCACACACACACACACACACACACACGCACACACAAACAGTGACTTATGAAATCATTTCCACCTGTCAAAACAGAGCAGAGCACTAAGAATGGGAGTTGCCAAGGGATTTGTTGGGTTTTTCTCTGGCACTAAAAAAGTAAATAATGGTGATTTTAGATAGATGAATTTTTTTCTTTTGGTCTTTAGCTGTGAAAGCGACAGGATTTGACAGACTTAGGCTCAAGGATGTTGTTGCTATAAATATGAAACCATTTTTTGTCCAACATCCCCATGGTAACATGAAATAACAGTAACTATAGCAACAGCCAGTTGCCAGGTGGGGACTACATCATGGCCGCCTGTTAGGTTTGCAGGAGAGGGTGTTTTCTTACCACCAGGGTCTTGTCACAGCTGAACTTGAGGATGGATCCGTGCATTGTCCGAAACGATGAAAATTTCTCCGGCTGACTGACGGCCATCAACTACACACACACAGAAAAATCATATTGAACTGTTTCTGTTGCTACAGGCAGGGGCCAACTTATCACAAATAAGTTGTGCAATAAGTTTGTTACAGGTACAGTTATACTAAAGTGGAAGAACTGTTTGTGGCACTAACTTCCCCTGGGAGATATCACAACATGCAAATGCCAGTTTGTGAGTGAGTTAAGAGACTTTCTATTTCTGATTTAGGATTTTTCACCCATGCTTCTGGTAATAGCTTCAGCTTTGGAGATATTTTAGGCTGTTTTGCACATGAACCATGTTTAATGCCCCCCAATGTTCAGGTCAGGGGACTGTGAGGACTGTTCCAAAAGGCTCAGCTTGTGTTTCTTGAAGTAGTTGAGGGTGGATTTTGAAGTCTGCTTTGGATCACTGTCCTGTTGTAGAAACCATCCTCTTTTCAGTTTTAGCATGTTTGACTCCAGAGCGTCTGCATATAGGACTCACTCTTTTCTCTTTCTGTGCAGTTCTTCCTGTGCCATGCTAACCAGCTAACAAAGAGATAAGGCTACTAGGTAACTAGGTGACTAAACGACAATTAACCAGCAAATACTTGTCCCTGTGGTTCTTTTTTGAAACATTCACTTCTGTTCTTTTTCTTGCTTTACTATTTTGTGACATTTTATAGGCAAATAATTCACAAATAAATGTCAAAATAATAATTCTTGGACTACTAAGATCTCTTCATCCTTAAGGGGCCATATTTAAGCAGTTATGTTTCAGCATCACAGTACTGATAGTTTTGTTATTGATCCTTTTCCTCTCCTACCTTAGAGTTGCGTATAATATGAGCCTTCACAATAGCAGCCAGCTGTTCTTGGTGGTCGGGGCTGGAGAGCCAACGCTGTCTTTCCTCTGGCAGGGACCTGAGGGCCTCGTCAGTGGGCCAGAACATGGTGAACGGATGGTGGATGGACATCTGTAGCACAGGGAGCAATCCTGCATCCTGGACAAAGTGTTGACAGTACAGATTACTATTAGTGTTCATGTTAGCAGTAAAAATACTTTTTTGTTTTGTCCCAGCCCAAATCTTCCCTGTCAATTTCTATTCGTTTCATGTAAGTCTAAATTTAAAAACACCTGGACAATATTGATTGGACAGAAAACCAACTGTCAGTGTTGTTCAGTTCATCACTTCGGTCCAGGGTGAAATGTCTTGACAGCTGTTAAAAGCCATTCATTTTAGTCCAGACACTTAAGTGCCTGCTTTCCTCCACTCTCAGGATGAGTTCTAATAACTTTGCTGCTTTCTTCATCCAACAAAAGGTCATTTGACACAGTAAAAGTTAAACATGTATTATATATAAGTCCCTATACCTCTGCTCAATGTCAAGCTGTTTTTTATATGAGTGATGACACTGGTTCCTAAAGCTGTGAGAGCAGGAAACGGTGGTGGGGCAACGTCAGGTGAGTGTGTGTGTGACTGTGCACAGTGAGTATGGGTGTGTGTGGCACAGCTGGGTCCAATCTGCTCATTATCTTGTGCTCATTTAGTCGGGGGCAGTGGCAAGATGGGAGACCACTGGATCGAGCAGCATGAGTGTGAGCCACAGATCAGACAGCTGGATGACAGAGAACGCACCAGCTGAACCAAGACGGACATTTAATAAGACAGAGAAATATAATAAAGACCGTGGACACTGAACCTGTTAATTTGTTGTAGGAGCAGGAGTTACCATGATGGAAGGGAGTTGTAAGAGAATGGGTAGGGACAGAAGGAGGTGAAGGAGTAATGAGGAGTCAATGTACAAGGACAAAGTGTAGATTAAAAAGTGGAGGAGGCAGCTGTAGGAGCAGATGAGGTGATGGCAGAAGGTACGGGAGAAATCAAACCAGGAGGTGCAGCGTTTTATTTTTTTACCTCCACCAGTTTGTAGAAGCGGCTGTAGCCATAAAACGTTACTGCTGAAGTGAAGTTCATCTAAACAGAGACAAAGAAGTCACTGTCTGTTAAATCAGATTGATCATCAGTTACTCATTTCAATCAAACTCAATGCACCATGTTAGTAGAATTGAGCCGTGGTCTGTCCTGCAGACTGTAAGGCGTCAGCAGAGTGTCGATGTGGTGAATGATCCCATTCGCTGTGGTGTAATCACTCTTCACGATCCTCGATCTGTTGTTGATCCAGACTGAACCCTACAGGGGAGACAGATGTTTACTGATTTGAGGTCCAGTTTCAGTCCTGACAGCTTATTTTGTCATGTGTGTCATCTGGAACAACTTGGGTTTCAGTGTCTCGTTCAAGGAGGTGGGCTGATATATTTGGATCTTCAGTTTCATCTTAAATGCTGGTATGACTTGAAAAAGCTGAGTACAGCTGTTGTCCTCAGAAAATGGATAAAACACAAACTTTCCAGAGGCCCATTCCAGTGAGTAGCAGTCAAAGATTAACATTCATACAGTCAAACCGTACAGATTTTGTTTTCCAACCAAAAGGATAATTAGTATTCAGCATTTTTCAGTCTACCAACTGTTTGTTCACTCTGCAGCGTTCTGGCAGGTGTGTGTCTTTTACCTGCCGCAGGCTGAAGTGCAGAATGTGTCCCGATGTTGAGACAACACGCTCTGTGGTTTTGAGGTCACTCAAGGTCAGAGTCTCACAGGAAACAATGTGGTAGCGTGTCAGGTCAGGAAGACGGCCAAATGACTTCCATTCATTCATCTACATGTGCACACACAAGCACAGCTTAATGACAAACGTATCAGCAATTATCCTGATTCAGGAATATTAAATAATATAGTGATTCAGCTTGTTAATGATCAGATTTGATTAGTTGATCTGGTTTTCTATGTAAAATATGAAATCACTGAAGTACTGGAGTGTACTCACAGAGGAGATGTTGCTGGATTCCATAACAGGGACGAAGACAGTGAAGGGTCCACCACCATGAAGACTACGAACATCTGTTAACTGAGATGCACAAAGTAAAGAAAGTGAATCTGAAGATGAATCTGCCTGTTTTTATCCGAACAGTTTCAAGAACTACAGAACCAAAAGGGTCTCGGTCACAGTACAGCCCTTGTAAGGTCACCTGGTTTCACATCAGCTATTAACTAACTGCATCAAGACTTCCTCCCAGGGTAACTTGCTGTCTTAACAAAACATGCAACCTATTGATCTGCAGCAAAGGAAAGAAAAGAATTACTACAAAGATGCATGATGTATATTTGATATATCTAATTTAACCAAATGAGGACAGATGTTAAAACAAGCAGGACAACAACGTTCTGTCTTATATACTGATTCCTTAGCAAAATCTAATGTTGGTTTCAAATGGACCTTAATCTCTGCAGCTTCCATTTTAAGAGAGTGTTAATTACTGTAAGCAGTAACTGTGGGGTCACACTTCAGTTTTTAATGAACCATCCAGTTGTATTCACTAAGCAACACCAAATGAATAACTGGAAGTAGAGTTTTATTTACTAGGTGGATTTCAGTGTGACTGACAGCAACTCACAGATATCATCTGATGGAAGAAGCTGTTGTCCCTCTGTCGGACCAGCTCCTGTAAGACAAACACAGCTTCCTGTGAGTGGGCGGATGTGTGTGGCAGTGCAAGGTCAAAGGCAGGTGTCAGATTGGAGGTCGTGTGACTCACAGCGTGGGTGTTTCCCCGGCAATTGAAGCCATCGCCCACATGACCTCTGTAGCAGGAGCAGTTTCTCTGGCCTTGACCCATGTATTCACAGCGAGCATAAATACTGCAGCCGCCATTGTTCTGCACACAAGGCCACACAAATATACTGTTATCGCTGACCCAGATATCAGCCCTACAGCCAGTTCATTACTGATAAATCACTGATAACTGGTTTCATCCATCAGCTTGTAGCCTGCAAATAAAACTTCTTAGGATAACTGGTCACAGTCACAGGTTGAGTGTCCTTGGGCATTGGGGTGGGTGTGTGTGCGCACAATTGGCTGAATGTGCAAACAGAGTAAAGTGTTTGAACACACACAGGTAGAAAAGCTCTATTTAATTGCCATCTATTTAGCATAGCTGGTGCCAGAGGCCAAATCTGAAGATGAGATTCCCTCCAAAAACAAAAGGCTTCTCCAGGGCAAACAGTTTTTCTCCAGAGAGAAACCTCTAAATATTTTGCCACAAATATGTTATCAAGTGCTGTTAAGTTGAATTTAGGAGACCCCAAATCACTGTCAGTGTGTGTATGATAGACAACTCTATGATAACTCTACTTAAGGCATCATATTTGCAAAGATTCTCACTTTATTTTTAGTGACCTTCGCAGTACGGCATATAAAGCCATTTCTTTTTTTAGGTAATACATTAAATGGGCAGCTATTTACAAAACATGCCAACAATATGGATGGAGGGGACAAGCTGCAAACACAGAGCTCTCTGCAATAATCCAGCACAAAATAGATTCTGTGGTGGCTCACGCAAGTTATTTTGATTATCCAGAGAATATGGGGATTTGAGATTTAAGTTAAAAAGTGTAGATCAAGTAACAGAGAAGATTACTGCTGATATACTCCAGATGATCTCACTGTATAAACTCAGTGTATGTTAAACAGTTCGAAGATTTAAATTATGAATGAAAATACCTAGTTGCGCCTGCAAAATTGTTTTGGTTTGAAAATATGTTTCTGCTTCAGAATGCCAACTGCTGCAATTTTAAATACATTATTTTTGTTAAAAAAAAAAAAAAAAAAACTCAACATGACACAGACACAGTTAGCAGTAGTAGTAGATGTGTCATTTGCATTTGCCTATACTGCCAAATCATTGCAGTTTCTCCCACATCAGTTTCCCTTAGTTTGTTTTAAAAAAAACAAGCACGAGTGTTTTGTAGCAGAACAGAAACAGATGACAGATACATACAGTTCTGCAGGGGTTCACAGGGTAACAGAACCTTCCCGATCCTTGGAAGCCCTGCCGACATCTGCAGGCCGTCTGGAAATGACAGACAGTCAGTCAATCACTTCATCCATCTGTTTCCTCTCCCCATGATCAGCCAGTCAACAAATCAGATAATCAATCCTTCACTCCTGCAGTGAATCATCACCAAATTCACTTGGCTGTAAACACTGCACTCTTGTTCTGGGGCATAAAATTTTGTTTAGTTGCTGTTTTCAGTGCTCTGACCATCTTTCCTTTGGGTCATGAAACAGTATGAAGTATGAAGATGACAGTTCATAAACCCAGGTCTGTGTGTGTCTGTGTTTGTGTGTGTGGAGGGGTGGGGTTGAGGGGGGAATTATTATACAGTGAGAGTCAAAAGATGACAGGAAATTAGTGCAGAGAGAGATGAAGAATGACAACAAAAGGTCTCATTGAGGATGTCATATTGTATATAAGGTCACAGGCGCTGCCCCAGGAAATTCTTACAGTTTAGACATGGAACTGAAACATTCTGGTTCACTGTGGGGTGAAAGCAGAAGACTACAAGCAAATTCAGTTGGACTGCATTGCTGCTGACCCATGTATTCTACTGCCAGTCAAACCAAAGTAATGTGAAGCTGCAATAAACCCTATGGAAGCACAACTAAAAATAGATTTGACACATGCTACAACACAACCACACATTATTGCCAACACTGATTAGGAGTTGGCACAACCTGCTTTATCACAGAATTGGTTATTTATCAAATCACATCATTCTAACTGTTCAAGCCAAAAAGGGCTGGGAAGCATCACTCAGTGAGTTTGGAGATTGACAACCTCTGTTTTTTACAGTTTACACGTTTCTGTTGTCAGCAGAATGAGTATGAAATAGAAATTTTATTGTAGCTCATAAACACTAAATGTTAGCCAGCTGCTGCTCTGCAGTGATAAAAGATCTTTGTTATAAACCTCAACTTCAAAACTGACAAAAATCCCAATTTGAATACAAATCCAGGTTAATGACAACAGCCCTGCTGTGTTTGGCTACGTTACTATTAAAATAAACATCACAGGCAGTTTTGTAAAAGCTCACCTTTTGGGGGGGTAAATGTTATTTTAGACGGATTAAGACTAAAAGGGAGGGAAAAAAATGAGATTTTAATTTGCTGAGTGTGGATGCACTTGATAACTTAAATAGTAGCAGGGATGGTGGTAAAAACTATAGCAAAAATAATAAGATTGTAAAAGACTGGAGGTAGTTCCAATAAAGCTCAAGATCCTATTTAGCCCCCACTAAAATGAGACCCCCCTGAATCTTGGACAAACTGACCCAGCCCCAGGTACAGTGATGGCTCAGGGTTGGGTCACATTTAACATTATGCACTAATGAAACCTGACATTTTACTGCAGTACAATTTTCTCTTACAGTGTTGGGGCCTGTTCTGATGCAGTCTGCTGATTGGTGGCAGCCTCCATTGTTGACCAGACAGCCATCGATCTCTGGGAACACATACCAGGTTGGAAATTAATTTTTATGACAAATACAAATGTAAAATGTGAAATTCTGGTGTTACAGTATCAGAGAGAATGAATAAGAAAAAGAAAGAAAATATAAAGGAGTACGAACCGAGGCAGATGACTCCATCTCCAGTGTACCCACTTCTACACGTACAGGTCCTTTCTCCTGCTGAGACCTTCATACAGAAGGCAAACTCTGAACATCCACCATTGAACCTGCTGCACAAATCCAGCTCTGGCAGAAAGAGAGAAACCACGTGAGACTATGGAACAGGATGTGTGTTTGAGCTTTGTTCATGGCCTGATGTCATTTTGGCCAGTCCTCATTTCTGACAGAGCATCAAAAGGCTGTTTGAGCGTTCAGTTTGGCTTCAGGGCTGGTTAGGGGCTGCAATGTTGCTTGTGTGATGCACTTTACAACCAGATTCTGCACAGTATCGACCAAAGGTGGAGTCATGGTATCAATTTGCTGCCAATCAATTTCAGTGTGATGACGTAGTTAGGTTAGACTGGTTCTAGATATGTTTAACCCTCTGGGGTCGACGCACGCGCCGGCGCGTTTTGACGCATCTTTTCCTGATAAGGCCGAAACAAACTTAAATTCCTCCGTCAATTGTGATCGTACAGATAAAAGAAGTATATCATTCAAATCTGTAAAGGGTCTAGTTTTAGTGGTATACCATCGTAATAACAACAAAACGTTGTGCTTTTTTTAAATAAAGAAAGCCGACGGTGCGCTCTCGGACTTTTCTGTCTCTGCCATTTCTCTTCACAGGCGCGTAAATAAAACAACCAGAATCTCAGCAAATACTTGCCTCATAAAAATAAGAATTATATGGCTAGAAAGCTTGAAATGTTTTCTTTTAAAAAACATTCAAGTCAAAAACAAATCATCACTTTTTATTTAATCCGTATGAACGTAAGGAGAAGTCCGTTTTTTCCTGTCTCACCTCATTACAGGTAACAGTGTCCCGCCTTGTACACTGTCCACTGTTCATATGTAAATAATCTCAGGTGAACCAGGTAAATATGTGCACACCCCCGAGAAATGACACAAAATATCAAACTTCTCCTTACATTCCACACAGAGACAAATAGTTTAGCTTGTCCTCAGAGTAAAAACACTGATTTTAACTCAAATGAGGATCGTTTGGCTCCTCATTGTTTTGTATTGTGCTGCACTAATCCGTCCCATCTACATTGACTGAAAGGCTCATTATGCGCGTCTTTGTCTGGACGTTCAGTGCGTCTTTTGTGTTCTCAGGTAAATCACATGACTATTCATCCTCAGACACACCCTCTTGCATATGGCCTTTCTGGACAAAAAGTGTCTTAGAAAATTTAAATCAGTGTATTGTTTACTGTGAATGTGTGAACAAGATGACATTCACAGCATTCAGAAGTAAACACTTTAGCCTAGAACATGCAGGTCTCCAAAGTCTTGTGAACCAATGTTCTGTTTGTGTTTTATGGTCTTATTTCAGTGAGTAAAAAATTGTAGTTTTTCACTAACCATGCATAACCACTTTTTTCTCAAAAACACAATAATGTATAAACTTGCTGCTCACATATTATTGTAGCCAATTTTGTGCTGATTACAGTGTTATCAGACTTTAGACATTAATATGTTTAAAAAACACTGAAACGAGCACAAATGTCAGGACATGTCAAAATTTGTCCAGGCCCCCAAAACCCCCTCAGATTCCAGTGGGTTAAGGTTAGAGTAAGGCTGAGAGTAAGAGTCCGACCGAAGGCTTGTGCGTCAGACTATTGTGTAACACGTAACACAGGGGCCCCACAGGGGACTGTCCTTGCTCCGATCCTGTTCTCACACTGTACTTCACCTACATCTCAGGACACTGTCACCTGCAGAAAATTTCCGATGACTTAGCTTTTGTTGCTGCATCACTGATGGAAATGAGGATGAATACACATCCGTGACCCAGGACTTTGCTCAGTGGAATGGCCTCCAGCTCAGTAAGAGTCAGACCACTGACTTGGTGGTTCCAGACAATCCAGTGACTGTGCAGACATATAAATAATAAATTGGACTGGACAGAAAACGTCACTGCCCTGTATAAAAAAAAGGACCAGAGTCTACTATACCTGCTGAGGACACTGAGATCCTTTGGAGTGTGCAGTACATTCAAACTTTTTTATAACTGGTGCCATCAGCCATTTTTTATGCAGTGGTCATGGGGCATTAGTATCACAGCTGCCGACGGACAGATTAGACAAACTGATACCGAAGAAGGCTAGCTCAGTCCTAGGCTGCTCTCTAGACTCAGAGAAGGAGGTTGGGATAAGAGAATGAGGAACAAACTGGCAGCCATCATGAACAACTCCTCCCACCCCTACAGGACTCTGTGGGTGCTCTGAGCAGCACCTGCAGTGACAGGCTGCTACACCCGCAGTGTGTGAAGGAGCAGGACTGCAGGTCCTTTATCCCTGCTGCCATTAGACTCCACAGCTGTCACTAATTTGTCTTTGTTTAGCCCTGCATTCATGGTTTATTCTCATGTAGTTGTACATATTTTTTGTTGTTGTTGTGTTTCTCCATATTCTATTTTACAACTTGTATTGTCATTTTTTGCATACTACTGTAACACCTGAATTCCCCTGCCAGGGGATCATTAAATTATTATCACGTCCAATCTAAGTCTAATGAATGTGAGTCAGAGTAAATATCTAGTGTGTGTGTGTGTGTGTGTGTGTGTGTGTTACCTTTGCAGTAGGTACCGTTGCCTTCATAACCAGCCACACACACACAGGCTGCAGCTGATCCCTTCGGCCCCGTTACACAGCTGCAGCAAAGGACAAACTGTTCAATATTTATGTCACATTTGTCCTGAAGCTGTGACCATCTGTGACTGGGTTACAGGATGGGTCTGGTCAAGTTCTACATTCTTCTTCTTGTTAGTGATCACACTAACTATGGATCCAAAGTCTAATATATATCATATGTCTGCGCCATAAAGTTTCATTGTTGTCCAGAAAGAAATCACCCCACTGCATTTTAGAAGACGCTAGAATTAAACAGAATGCCTCCCCCTAGGACTTGTCAGCACCGTATACTGCATGAAGATTTTTTGAAAATCTCCCAATGGTAATACTTCTGCTACATTATCTCAGTGCAACAACTGCATAGGCACATTTAATAGAGATAATATAAATGAATGAGCTTAAATGTGACCTCAGTCAACACCTGTAATAAAACACAAGTCAGACTCAGAATGCAGTGCACAAAGCCACATAATTAAAAACGACAATATATAAACATTGTATTCTATAACATTTTTAGACACTACACAGACCAACCTGCTACATTTGGTGACCTGAGGTGTTTTTAGCATTTAAAACCTATTTACTTGCATTTACAAGAGTGTTTTTATTATTTTGTGCAGAACCACCCAGTACACCCTCATAAATAAAGATCTTCACTTCTCTGACAGGGTCACACACACACACATATATATATATAAGTTAAACATTAATAATATCCAAATAATACCCAAAGAAAAACTATGAATTCAATGGTTATGAATTATAATAATATTATAGGAAATTAAAGGAGATTATGAATTCAGAAAATTTGTGGCTAAGCTAATACTGGATTGTAGCAGAATACTTAAACTATACGTAAAATTAGGTATATTATCAAATAGTCAATATGCTGTGGTGATGTCGTATATTCTGGATAAATTTACAGCCCCACTGGTTCAGAAGGACTTACTTGGCATTGTCATCACACACACCACCACAGGCGTCGTCCTTGATCTCTAAGATAAAGATTTCGAGTTATAACATGTTTCAGAAAAAATATTGGATGTGGTTAAGATTTCACTGATTCCACTGTGTGTGTGTGTGTGTGTCGGTGTGTCTTACCTATAGAGCAGGAAGCTCCTTTCCAACCTTTGTAACACACACACCGGCCGCTTCCTGCCAGACCGTCCTCACATTTCCCATGGTCACATGCACACTCTGCAATACACAAGTTAAACAGTGGTTTGTTATGCTAAAAATAATGCACAGGCATCGAGGCATCAGCCGTAAGGGTCACAGGGTGCGTTGATTATTATCTGCATGGTTTTGTTAAAAGTTGTAGGTAGGCTCTCAGGTGTGTTAACCTTGGAGGTTTGTTAGTATCACAAGTTTGTAGGAGTCACAGGTTTGTTAGTGCTGTAGTTCATTAGCCTCCTAAGATTTTTAGCCTCACCAGGGTTTGGCGTCAACAGTTTGCCAGAGTTGCTGGTTACAGTTATAGAGTCAGCAATTATTCTAGTTTTCATTACTGCTTGGGTTTGTTGGTCTCTCAGGTTTGTTAGCCTTATGAGATTTTTAGCGTAAGAATCATAGATTTGGTAGTGTTGCTCATTTTCTCAGCCAATTAGGCTTGTTTGAATGGCTTGTTTTCATAGTTATATTAGTCCTTTTCTCAGTTTTTCATATGCTTTTTCAGGCAGAGCAAATTCCAGGGGCGAACTGCTTTTTTATAAGCAGCCCTGGAATTAGCGACAGACTAAGACCAGTGGATCTGTTTCAAACCATGTTACAAATTTGTGATTTAGTTTATTTTAGTCCATAAAGTTTCTGCATTTCCTGGGACTTCGAACAAATAGCTTTAGTGTCTGCAGTGAGACTTTCTGAGAAGCGGAAAAATGTTGACAAGGTTTTGTGGTTACAGGTGTAGTAGGCAATAAATAAAAAAAGATTATTTTATTAGTATTGTACACCTAAACCTTCCACGAGCTTTTGCGAACACATTCGGCTAAAAACGCCCCCTTGTGGCAGAAATACATGATGGCAGACAAAAAACATCTATCTCTGTGTGTGTTGCTCACTGGAGGAGCAGTTGACTCCGTATCGTCCCGGCTCACAGTCCTCACAGGCGGTGCCATGGAAACCCTCATAGCAACGGCAGTCACCATTGCCGTGGTTACCATCCTGACACTCCCCGTGATTGGAGCACCAGTTGCCGACGTCTCCGGGGCATTTGAAGCACTCGTGGCCGTAGTAACCAGGGCAACAGGCGTGATCCTGCAGGGCAGACGTGTCAGTTTGTAATCATCAATCTCTTCTCAGACAGCACATCTCTAACACCTGTTTGTTAAAGTGACAGACATAGGTGTGTTTATTTTGTCTTCAGTCTCAGTGCTGGTGATTGTCAGCTGGATCACAAGTTTGTCGCTGCACAAGAATGAGATAAGTAACATACCAACAAAGAGTCTGCATTAATGTTTACATATAAAATCAAGTTACATTTTTTTAGTTTCTTTAGCTATTTGCATGTATTTGTAAAAGTGAAATAACATCTTTAAGTTGATGTATTTGTTTTAAAGATGATTAAACGAACTAATAGGTCATTTGGTCACTAACAAAACATCCTCTCACCTGTTTCATCTTTAATTAGAGAATTCTGATTTACATAAAGAAGATTAAGGGCTTTATTTCTGTCCCTGGATTTGTCTGAAAGTTAATGCAGTATTAACAGCAGTTTATGCAGTATTAGCAGCAGTTTGTGCAGTATTAACAGCAGTTTATGCAGTATTAGCAGCAATTAGTATTAGTAGTGGTGGTAGTAGTAGAAGCAACCACAGCCATTACCAGTAGTAGCAATAACACTAACACCTGCTTAGCAGTAATATTTAAAGGCATTACAGTAATAATATTACAACTTGTTTTAGTCCTAGTACTGTAGTATAGCTCTAATGATAAATACGTCTAATGAACAGCTGCTCTTTTCATTTCTTTCCATTTTTTAAAGTCAACTGATGAAACAGGAAAAAAAAAAAAAACAAAACATGAAGTCACTCACAGTAAAGTTTTGAATAGTAATTATTCCAGTTCAAAGTCAGGTCTGAACACCTGAACTGAAAGTGCAGCACTGAAAAGTAGTGATATTGTTTATAATGGTCCACTAGAACTTATTAACTCATTAACAACATAATCATCACACCGTAGTAGGTCGAAGACACCGCATGACGCAGCCGGGCACCGACTTCCTCCTGCCTCCGACACGCTTCCGGTATTTACAGTTGGGCCGCATGTTTGCTGGAAACTGTTTTCTGATCTGCGGTAGAACACATTAGAACCACAGTGGAACCACAAACAGAGCTGTAAGAATACAGGGAGCTACAGTGACGAGTGAGACACACCCATAAATATCCGACCTCCCTTTAGTCATTCAAACCCGACACATGACTCAAATAGACTTTTCTCATTGTGGTGTGTGTGCTGTGCAGGTAAAGCATCAACACCGGTACAACACAGAGAGTATTAAATCCTCTCAACTTTTACTTTGAAAATCTTTGTGACCAACACTTCAACTATTAGGTATTTTTGAAGTTTGTTGTTTTGGACAAAGCAGCATAGGTGTTTATGTTATGGTGTCAAACAGCCTTCTTACTGGTTTGTAGCTGAAGAGGCATCGTGGTGGGCCATCACACTCTGTACACCTTCCCTGGAGAAGAACAAAGGAGTCAGGTAGACAACCACCAGTCTATCCACCTGTCCATATGTCTAAATTTATGTATTTACTTATTGCATTAGATTTTGGCCCTTATTTCAGTTTATTTTCTTTTTCTTACATATACAGTATATTATCCAGTTGTAACTGAAGAAGAAAGAAGATCCAACAGTTTGAATTTTGGCAGAAAATTACTCTTCACTCCACTGGTTATTTTGAAACACAGGAGCAGGTTTATACTTGCAGTAGTGGAATAATGTTTAAATACATTTACAGTATGTATTGAAGTAGCCTGAACTAATGTTATGCTTCATCTGACAGGCTGAGAGTGTATCTATTAATTATCACATCCTCTGATCTATATTCAACCTTCCTGACTCTGCTTTGTGCTGCTGCACATACATGAACAGGCTCATCCTTCCATTCATCTGTGCAACCATCCACCAGTCAGCCCAATTCAGAGCCAGTTCCTAGTACTATCAGCCCACCTTTCCATTGGTCCAATTATCCTTTCACTGATCTGTATATCTATCTGTCTATTCAACATTGCATCAACTGGTCCATCTATTCAGGTTTCGATTTATTCATTGATTCATGCAGTCTTTCATTCATCCTTCCTTACATTGACCTGCAGGGTGACCTGTTTGCTGCAGCGGTTGCGACGGACTTTGAGGACCTGATGGAGGACTATGATGACCCCATACTGTGTCTCAATAAAACTGCCGTCAAGTGGAATGTCGTTCACAGCCGTCTGGAGAATGAGAGAAACAAATCACTCCATGTCTGGGAAAGATTTACAATTCCACATTATCACAAGACCCTACCAGTGTGTTGCTACTTCACAAAACATGTGAATGTATCATCCTAGAAATCCTCCCATCAGTTTTCAGATTTCCTTCATTCCACACTTTAGTTTACTGACATTAGCATTTCTATTAAATGAATTTGCTTGAAACCTGCTGCATAGAGATGCTGCAGCAGTCAAAATTTCAGAGGCTTTAATTTTCTGTCAAAGTTCTGGTGCCAACTGAATTAAATCAAATCTCCCCTGTTGAGCGTTCAACAGTTTTATTTATTTCAGACAAGCACTGTCATTGTATCAAACACAGAGGACAGATGATAGATACAGTATATACACTGTGAAATACAACTTATGTAGGTTTATTTAATTCTTTATTTTGCTCAGATGTGAAAATGTCCTTGAATACACCACTGGAGAAATAACTTAAAATAAATGGAATAGATTAAACTTTAACTAAAAGAAAGTCAAAGAAGGAAACTCATAGAAATGCAAAAGCAGCATCATGGTCCTTAAAACAAGCAAACAAATGTTCTGGTGTGAAAAGGTTTTTGAAAGGTTTGTCTCAGGACTGTGACGCCTGTGTTGGATCAGTCTTTGTTACCTGGTTGTTGTTTAAGTGGAACTGGACCTGGTAGTCACTGCCTAGCAGAGTGCTTTTCAACGTGCCGTCAACCAGGTGGTCAGGGAAGAGCAGCTCATTGAGAATTACATGGTACCTAAACACATCAGAGTCCTGGACAGGTACATATACACAGAAACAGACATTATAAAGGGGATTTCAACATAATTTGTACTGATAATCATCAACATCTCTGATTTGTTCACTGATTAAAATGTATCTTTATATGGTTTGTAGCTATGATGCAGGTGTTTGTTTGCCGTCATACATCAAAGTATCCGTGAGGGTAAATATCAAGCTGCTGCTCAGAAGCTAGGAGGTAAAGTTGTGATGTTTTTTTACCACCACCAACTGAAAAAAACAAATGTTTTCCTAGTGAGAATGATGCAAATGTTATTTAAATGGGTTGGCTTGGATTTGGAAGTCAAAATCAGACAGCAGGAAGAGGAAAGAGGACTTGAAGAAAGAACCTAAATAACCTCAGCTACAGTGAAGAAGCCTGAGTAGAGAACAGATTAAAACAAAGGTGTATAAGGTCTGAAGTCAGAAAAGTGTAATTTACCAATTTGAGCTAAAATGCCAAAGACAAGATGAAGATCAGGAATATTGAATATAAGTGTGTTTTAATGTGGGTATTTCTTATTTACTATGTGTTGATATAATGTACGATTTCTGGATTTTATTATTTTGTTTTTAAGTTGTATTTCATGTGCCTGGGTCTTTTAAGCATCATCCATAAAAGTCATATCCAATATACAGACCTGGATAATGACACATGCTTATAGTGAGTGTGAAAGCATCCACTGCTGTGTTATTTCATCACAGTGGAGGGTTTGTGGGTCAACAGCACTGCAGGATTGGCTCATATCACCAGGACCTACCAGGAGGGAGGAGTTAGTTCTGCTGAGGTACTGACTGATGGCATTATCTGTCGGCAGCAGGAGGGTGAAATCCACCACACCCAGATTCTCTGACAAGTTGTACATCTGTGAGAAGACACCCAGTTATAGTTTGTTGACTTAAATGCGACAACACAAACACAAACACAAAATAGTTTTACATTAGACCTAAACACACACACTACATCATGTCAGATGAACAGATATCTCACCAGAGCATAATGCCTGAACAGAGTGAAGTTGGAGGACGTGTTGAGGAAAGTCATCAGGTCGGGGGGTTCAGGGGGAAGGTCTGAGTTGGGTGGTGCCAGAATCTGAACACACCAAAAAAAAGACAACAACAACAACAACAATCAGATGTGGTTCAGAACAAATCATCTCTTTTTATTTAATCCGTATGAAAGTACGACAACTGTCGCCATTTTTGTTGTTGTAACCAGTTACCTGGTTGTGACAAAGTGTCACAGTGATTCTACAGTTGGACTTATTCTCATTGTGACCTCATTATAGCTATTGTGATCCCACCTTGCACTGAGCACACTGTTCATATGGAAATAATCTGAGGTGAGCCAGATAATGAGATAATACATCAAGCTTCATCATAGAATTTATTCACTTTTCCTGCACGTTTGGATGATGGCTCGTTACACGGATGAAGAAGCACTTCGTATGGTTCCTAACAACCCATCAATAACTAAATAACCACATTGCAGTTTACTCTACTCTACCTCCTGGATGTTAGGGGGCTGACTCTTACCTGGTCTATGATGTGTAGGTAGCCATTGATTGCTGGAAGGTTGGGGGTGAGGATGGAGGCATTTCCAATCCGGATCACCTGGAACAAAACAAGACTTAACTATGCAGGTGTCTTACACTCAACCAGGGGTGGAAATATCAGGTGTCATAACACTGCCATTGTTTGGACTAGACACTTGCAAAATGAATGTAACTGCGTGACTGAATGTAATGAGACGGTAGTTCCTTACACCATCGTCACCATTACGTGAAGCAGCAGGAGGAAAGTGATATTTGTGTGTGAAAATAATAATAGGTGATGCTGCATAGACAAATTCTGTAATGAAGTAACAACATCATAAAACATTTACGGAGACTGCAGATCTACTGTCTCCTCCACAGTCTCATCTGAGACCTGTTAAACACTGTAAAATAGCTGCTTTAATAGAATTTCATAAATAATTTGGATGCCAAAACAATGAATAAAAATACACAATTATAAAAAAATACTAAAATCCAAAGCATATAGACTATACATTTACATTTTAACACTAACTTTGCAAAGATGGTCTGGAAATCTTCTTTTTAGCACATCAGTCTAGTCCTGTCACATTTTCTAATGACATCTGCAGACAGATGAGTAGTCATATGGATCAGCATACTTTCCCCTCCATGCTACACAATATGCTACCTTGTTCCCCTGTATTATTACAGTAATACGTGACCACAAGATCCTGGGAGATTCTTGCTCCCAGGCATTCCCAGCATTATTTTGGCACCTGATGTTGATTTAGATTTAGTCTTTAATAAATTATATATATGGGTTTTTAGTTCAAATTTAAACAAGCATTTTTAGGATACAACTGTCGCCATTTTTGTTGTTGTAACCAGTTACCTGGTTGTGACAAAGTGTCACAGTGATTCTACAGTTGGACTTATTCTCATTGTGACTAAAATCCTGTCCACTGTGTTTAGTGGGAGAAGCTGCATAGGTGGATGACACAGATACAGGTGGAGTTCTTTAGTGAATATCCAAAAGAAGATTTAAATGTTGATGCCAACATGGAATATATGAACTCCTCTTCAAAGAAAAACAAAAATATCCCTGCTAGAGCCATGAAACTAATCTCGACAAACTACACAAGTGTTAGCAAAACTTACCTGAATGTATAGTCAGTCATAAACACCCCATTTCTTACCCCACTGCTGTTGCTGATCTCCCACTGTGTGGGGGGGTTCAGAGTGGGTAGCCTGCTGCCCACTAGTCTCTCCAGATCTTCAATGGAGTAGATCCCGAGCAGGTAGTGGGCCCTGCAACCAGGAAGAGCACAAGGAAACAGTTACAGGTCATTTCACTCCACACAAACTTACAGTCTGGTTGTCATGTCAACCCTGAAGGATCTGTGATCCATCAAGTCCATTGCTGTAGACCTGAACAGTGTGTGTGTGTGTGTGTGTGTGTGTGTGTGAGAGAGAGAGTTACAGTGGTGTGACCAGAGTGAGGAGGTGACTGACCGCAGGAAGTGAGGCAGGTGGTGTCTGCTGGTCCAAAATGAGTTCTGAGCTGAACTTATGTTCCTCAAAGCATCTTTGGATGGAACCAATACTGTGAGGTTCCCGCTCAGGTCCTCAGAGAAATGACTGTACTTCTAACACACACACACAAAAATAAAACAGACATATTACTACAGCTACAGCAAATAAGTCTACTATAAAACCGCCTCAGCATCCTCACTGCTAAGAACCTATTAATCTTCACTTGTTTGTTTGCCCAGTTAAATTTAAATAAAGCTCAGGATAAATGTGCTTTGACAGTTACACTATACAGCAAAGTACAACAACAGGCTGCACCTCTGAGGTTAATTTTAAAATAGGAAATCGAAGAAGCAGTAATTACAGAGTAGTTCTTACACACCTGTGTCAGCTGATAGAAACTGTAGAACTTTGGGTTCATGTCCAGCTCCTACAAAAGCACAAAACACAGTTATTATGGTGTTTTGTTAAACTGTGCACTGCTGATGAAGCAGCATCATACAACATCACTTTTACTCTCATTAATTGTTAAGTGTAGATTGAGGAGCAAAACATATGGTATGTATTTAAAAACATCTATAACACTGCGCAGAAGTCAAGGGGTCTGCATATGCATGCAGATTGAACTGCAGATGCCCAGTAGTAAAGGGTCTAGGGGGAAAACATACTCAAACATCTTTATTTTATATTGGTGTGATTATTTACATCTAGTAAGGATCCGTAGCAGATGAGCCCATCTCCAGCGTAGCCATCAGGACAGGTGCAGGTGTGAGTGCCACTCTCCTTCTGCTCACACGTTGCCTAACAGAGTGCACAACACAATGATTCACAATTAATTCAATTCAATTTATTTGTATAGCGCCAAATCACAATACAAATCATCTCAAGACACTTTCCAAATCCCTTATGAGTAAGCACTTGACAGACTATACGCTTTGTCAAAAAGGAAGGTTTTAAGTCTAGCCTTAAAAGTACAGAAAGTGTCTGCTTCCTGAACCCAGACTGGGAGCTGGTTCCACAGGAAAGGAGCTTGATAGCTAAAGGCTCTCTGCCTCCCATTCTACTTTTGGAAACTCTGGGAACCACAAGTAGACCTGCACTCAGAGTGAAGTGGTCTATTGGGATACTATGAGGTCTTTAAGGTATGAAGGAGCTTGATTACGAAGCGATTTGTATGTGAAGAGAAGGATTTTAAATTCTATTCTATATTTTACAGGGAGCCAATGAAGAGAAGCAAATATAGGAGAAATATGATCTCTCTTGCTAGTTCCTGCAGCATTCTGGATAACCTGGAGGCTTTTTATGGAGATACTGGGACATTCAGATAGTAATGAGTTACAGTAATCTAGCCTTGAGGTAACAAATGCATGGACTAGTTCTTCTGTATCATTTTGAGACAGGATGTTCCTAATTTCGGCAATGTTGCGCAAGTGAAAAAAGTAAGTTCTAGAGATTTGTTTTATGTGTGAGTTAAAGGACATGTCCTGGTCAAAAATAACTCCAAGGTTTTTCACAGTAGTGCTGGAGGCCAGGGTTATGCCATCTAGAGTAGCTATAATTTTAGACAAGCTATTTCTGAGGTTTTTAGGCCCAAATACAATAAGTTCTGTGTAAGTGGTCTGATAGCTGCTTAGCAACAGCTTTTTCAAGGATTTTAGAAATAAATGGTGGGTTGGCTATTGGTCTATAATTAGCCAAGACTCCTGGATCAAGACTCGGCTTTTTGAATAAGGGTTTGATTACTGCAGTCTTAAAGACCTGTGATATGTAGCTTGATACTAGAGATAAATTTACTAAGTCGAATAGAGATGAGTTAATAATGGCAGGGTGTCTTTAAGCAGTCTAGTCGGGATGGGGTCTAAGAGACACGATGATTTAGATGAAGCAACTACTGATGTAAATTCAGAGAGCTCTATGGGAGAGAAGCAGTCTAAACATAACTGAGGTCTTACAGATGATTCAAGAGCTACTGTAGTAGAAGATTCATTAATTGCAGGAAGCATCTAATAGTTGTGATTTTAATTGTAAAGAAACTCAAAGCCATCACTCTTGAGAGCTAAGGGAACACTCTGCTCAACAGAGCTGTGACTTTTTGCCAATTCCCTGACTATTTCTGTGGATGAGTTGTCACTGATAAGATAAGATAAACATGCTACAAATCAAGTTTTCAGATGAAGAAAAATCTTAACTTTAATCGTCAGGTCTGGAGATTTCAAAGTGATTTAAAGTAATTTATGTAACACTGGAGGTTATATGGAAAGTGTTTCTGTGGTTTGTCTCATATGTTTTGCTTGAATTTCTACTATGCACCACATCCTGTGTGTGTGTGCGTGTGTGCGTGCGTGTGTGTGTGTGTGTGTGTGTGTGTGTGTGTACCAGGTCATGGCAGCCTCCATTCTTTTTGAGGCAGGGGTTGATGAGGTCACACACGATCCCGTTCCCCATATACCCTTTTTTACATATACACTCACTCTGCAGACACACAGACAGATAGACAGACAGTTCTCAACAATTTTCTTCAATATGTTTATTCAGGCAGATAATAAAATAATCACAGAATAAACACAGTGGTGAGAAAAAGCATGTGAACACATTGGAATGAGCTGGTTTTCTATATGATCTGATTGTAAAACATCTTCTTCTAAGTCACAGATGTAGAAAAACACCATGTCTTTAATATCCCACACAATTCTAATCTTCCATGTCTTAATTGAACATACCCATTAAACATTCCCACTGCTGGTGGAAAAAGTGAACCCTTGGACTTAACTGGTTGAACCTCTAGTGACAGAAGATCAAATCACATTATGTCATCATTTCATAAAGAAAACTGGATAATTCCTGTGAGTTCACATACTTTTTCTTGCTGCTGTATTGCAGGAGACAAGGAAAAAACTGTACAGACCTGTCCAGGTCCAATGTGGTTACAGTCGGCATTGGGGCTGCAGCCTCCTCGACTCTCCAGCTGACAGTTATTAATCTCCACACACACTCTGCCGTCACCTGTCCAACCCTCAACACACACGCACGACGCGTTACCTGGACCCACATATACACACTCTGCCTATAGAGAAACAAGAAAAACATTCAATTTTATTTCTACCAGAGGAAGTGTGATATGCAGGCATTAACACAGGCAGGCACACTGATGACAAAGATAAATATAATTAAATATATTAAAGGTGTAAGATTTAAAAAGCTTTGGAATATGAGCATTTTCAGATTTATGATTTTCAAACTTTAAATGTTAAAAAATTTACAAGGACTCAGAGCATAAACACTGACTATTTATCAATACAGCTGAACCCAGACACGACTGTGAGATTCATCATGAAAGGAAGTCAGAAGGAAATGGGATCATAAAATTTTAAACTCTGTTTTGTCATCAGCTGTTAAGAATGAAAAGATGTGCCAACTGCTTTTATTATTTTAAGGATGTTGCAGATTATTCCTGTCGAGTGAGAGGACGCATTTAAAATATTAATATACATATAAACCTTTCTATGCATGAACAGTCAGTCTTACATTGGTGTGGCAGCTTCCCCTGTTGTTCTTCAGGCAGGGGTTTATGGCAGAACAGGAGTGACCGTCGCCCTCATATCCATCCCTACACACACACCTGTGCAACACACAAAATACAAGTTAAACTCAGCAGCTGCTGAGGTAATGGAGTAGGTCTTAGTCCAGTATAGTTTATTTTCTCCTAAAAAGGAGTCCTGAACTCCCAGTAAACAAGATGAATTTAAAACCAAAGATTTTGGTTGAGCTCAAAACATTTAATGGACCTGGAAAAGCCTAAAATTTATGGATTGGAGAAGAAAATCTGAATAAAACTGACATTCAGTCAGAAAACCACAAAGCAACAAAGAAACAAACTGGTACCTGCGGTCCTAAATAATGATCTTCATTAACACAGTACATATAATTCATGTATCTTCAATAACAAACAACAATCTCAAGTTAAACCTGCCTCTGGTAGATTTAACTTACACCTCAGGTTAGTCCTGGAGTTGCTCTAACTTTCCAGCAGAAAACCAGTTTAGTAACTTCAGGACTAACCTGGTTTGTGTTAATTGTGCTTCGAAGGCTGTCAAGTCTAAAATCAGACGTAATACATGGCTGGGAAACAACCCAAACATGTTTTTGTTGTGTCATACTAATTAAATAAGATATTACTAACCCTAATATACCAATCAGCTATAGTAGGAGTGGAAGCAGTAGTATCTTACATGGTGTTCAGTCCTGTGTGTGTACAGTAAGCGTGGATGTGACAGTGTTCCTGCAGTCCGTCAGAGTTGCAGGGCGTGGCCATCCTGTCACAGTTCTCTCCAGAGTATCCCTCCAAACAAGATCCTCTTCGACACACTCCATTGCTGCCTGGACGGTTATCACACACACCATGGACACAGCGACACTCTGAAGACACACACACACACCACACCACATGATAAGTTCAGGTTAGTCAGCGATAATACAGTGTCAAACACATCACCAGCACTTTTGTAGGGCTGAAGTTGTCTTCACTTCAGAGTGAACCCCCCCCCCTTTTCCACTATGCAGCAGCTTGTGATTAGCATTTAGGACAGTTGTCATGGGTGTTAAGGAGCTGTAGAATTTACTAGATGAACACTGTATATCTTCTGTCCACAATACTAACTTCTGCAAAATCTGCTGCTGTGACATTACTCCCCTTTCTCCCTCTCCTTCTCGACACTTGACACACCCGCCTGTTGTTGCCTATTAGGCTTGAATTTGCAATGTTGTGCTTTTAGCATATTTTTTAAGGATGCAGTACCCTCAAGGTTATTCTGGAGAATATTTAAGATGCTATTTCTTATCGTTTTGATTTGTGCAAAAATAAACATACATTTGCATAAATCAAGCATATTTGTCCACTTCCATGTTGATAAGAGTAGTAATTTGCAATGAACTGCAAGTTAACTATGGACATCATGCACTTAATCATAATTAAATGTTTAAATTGATTGGCAGCAATAGTATCATCATCCAGTCAGACTTCAGGATGTAGGACTGTTTGCAGATACTCATCTGGTGACAGCAGAAATGACAATCATGGTCTTTAAAGGACAAAAAACAATTAGCATTTTGCTCAAAGCACTGCTGTACCTCCATTAGTTACAGCTTCACACAAGTGCTAACATAGATAACCACTCACTATCTGATTATTTGTGATTACACCAGTGGTTTGTTTCTTCTGGCCCCATGATAACAGCTAAAGTTAGGACTTAAATTACACTACAATTTGCTATTGTTCCCTGTGTTGTTGTTGTAATTGCCAAACAGCAGAGGTTAGTCTTTGTGTGGTTTTTCTGTTAGTTGCCAAACAGCTTCAGGTGCATTAACAGCTCATGGGGACTGAAGTGGAGCCAACTCTGATTTGCATGAAGCCCAGGATGACACACATAGTTGAAGTTAGATTTGCGATCTGGCCATAAAGAAAACAGTCAGCTGGAGGTTAAGTCAGTCTAATCCAACAGTCCTGCAACAAACCCTCCTTCATGAAGGTAATAACCTTCAGGTTTTGTTCAAACTGCTTTACAGAGGTGTTGATGTAATTGTGCAGCCACTTTTGGGGCTGTAGTTTGTGCGTTTCTATTATTTAGCTATGTTGAAATAAATAAATGGTTCTAATAATAGAAAACACCTGCCACTGTAATGCAATAAAGGTTCAAAGGCATAATTTTTAGTTTTAGCTAGATGTACCTAATTAACTGCCAGCTAAGTGCATATGTGACTAATAGCAAATGAACACAACACAAACTACCTCAGAGTAAAGGACATTTAAAATGAGCAGTGAATGGGGCCACGGCCTGGTCTGAGTGTTGCAGCAGCGTTTTCCAGGTGTTCTTTCTGCGTTATCGAGGAGGAGCCGTTACCTTCGTCACAGTTGTCTCCGTGCTTGTTTGGATCTGAGCAGATGTGGCAGGCGACGCCCTTGAATCTCGACTGACAGCTGCATGAGCCGTTGCCTTGGATACCATCGAAGCACTGCATCCGGTAAAATTTAAAAAAAGATAAACAACTGAAACTTAAAAAAAAAAAAACATCATTTGATAGAACTAAGTGACAGAGTTGTTTGTATGTTGCTCACTGTTCCTTTGTCGTAGCAGGGATGCTGAAATCCTCCAATACATGGTTTACAGTCTGGGCCATAGAAACCTTCACAACACTCTGCTACCTGTTGCACGCACCACACACACACACTTTTAGATTTTCTTTACTAGAAAAACAAGCCATCAACATAGCTGATTACTATTAGGGTAAAACGTACACTCCTGATGCAGTTTTCAGTTTTCTGTCTCACCTGTTTGGTGACGTTGCAGTATTTGGCACAGCCTTTACTGAGTGTAGGTTTGAGAGGAGATGTGACATATTCACAGCCGATCTGATGACTGTCCTGAAGAGACAGAAACACATATATTTGCTGGATTTCTGTTCTCATCCATGTGTCCCACCAGAAAAATATTAGGGTGGAAAACAAAACGTGATTTAGGCAACATTTGAAGTCCTGAATATGGATCAGATTTGTAACTGATGTCAGAAAATAAAATATCCCATGTCGTGAAAAAAATTAGTTAGCTACTGTACAACTTCTTTCTAATCATTATGGCACAAGTTATGTCTCAAAATGATCTCTTGTTGGGGTCGCATGGTAGAACAAAAAGTTGCAGTAAAGGTGTATTTTACCATTTCAGTACTGCCATCTGGACACGCAGTCACAGAAAGGTAACTGCAGTGAACACATGGACCCACAGTGATCCTGTTCTCAGTGATATCACAGCGGTGAGGCAGGATGGGGAGGATGGAGGGCGGGTACAGCAGCCCGTCAATCATGTGTATGATCCCGTTTGACGCCATGATGTTGGTGCTCGCCAGACGGACGCCTTTCTTACCCAATTGGATCTCACCCTGCAGGGGAGCAAGCAGGGGGCAGGGGGTGATAATAGAACCTGATAATGTTTACCAAACACACAAACTATGACAAACACCCTGAATAACCAATCACAGATCTTACTTACATCATCAGACAAAGTAATGGTGACGATCTGATTGGCCATCGTCTGAATTTGAGGAAGAGCAGCCAACTCGTCAACTGTCAGCTACAGACAGAAACAATATCATCAACTTTTCAAACAACATGTTGGACAGAACAGCTCAAAGCCTCAGCTGCTCTTAGTGCTTTAACATTAGTGGAGCTGTTTGCCTTTAAACAATCATTAGGAGGCCCTGGTGACACTGCAACACTGTTCATAACGTCTCTTGCTGAGGCGCATCCCACGCAAGTTATGGGCGGCAAAATCCACATCCACATATTTAGAATATCTGAAGTTAACCCTTTAAAAGACAACGTCTGTGGGACATTTCAGGCTTTGTAGTTCATGTTTAGGTCTGTTCTAGTCAAAGCAGAAAACTTATTTCAGTGCCATTGATGCAGAATTGGTACGTTTCTGCTTCATTAAGCAAAAAAAAAAAACAGCACATGGAGAAAAGAAGAAAGGAGAAAGAAGAAAAGTAGAAGTAAACTGAGAAAAGGACTGATAGATGGATTGATTGCAGAATTGTGGGATGAGAGGTGTCTTACCACAGCCTGGGAGAAAACATGGTGCCTGAGGAGTTCCTGAAGTTTATGTTTGGCCTTGAAAAGAGCAGAATATTATTTTAAAAAATCTGATGATCTTCAGGTAACATAATGAGGGCTACTATTGCCACCACATTACGTACAATTACAAACACTTTTATTCCTCAAATGACACTAAACATTTGTGGCAGTTTTTAGAGATTTACAGCTCTAATAAGAACCAAGAGGTTTGGGGGTGAGGCTAATAAACAAACTAAGATTCAATTTGACACAGTGTAGGTTTTGGTCGTGTTTTAGCAGCTTCATCTTTTAAACTTATCTCTGTTTTCTGCATTAATCCCAAATACAGTGAATAACTGAGCACTTCAGCAGAAATGACACCTGGCTGCCCTCACTGCGTTCTTACATCATTCAGCATGTACAGGATGCTGCCGTCTCTGGCTCGGTCCACAGCCTGGTTGGTGGGGATAAACACAGTTAGGGGTCCAGGGCCCCGGAGAGGAGGGGGTGACCCACAGTTCTACAAACACACATAAACATACATCTGAGTAAAGCATCGATTACTGTTTACACATATGTGATTTAATGTAACAGTAAAGTAAACAAAGGCAGCTTGTATTTTTGAGACAACAACCTCTGATTTGGCAGAAACTATGAATGAACATTATTAGCAGAAGCTAGGTAGATAATTACTCTAATCCCACTGCGGCTCCATAAGTTACCTGAAACCTAAGTGTCTCCAGGTGACTTGTTTAAAGAAGCCCAGGTGGCTGACTAATGTACATTACAGTCTTAAGCATTTTAGATGTTTAGATTTTTATCCATAACACAGTAACCAGGGAGGAACTAGCCTAAAGTCTGAAACCCTAGTTCTATCAAAATGAAAAGATGCAGTGACCTTAAAAATAACACCTTGTTACTACTGCAGGTACTGAAGTCATCTAATTAGGCGGGTATATAAATCCTTCAAAGGACATGGTCTACAAAGGCACAGGCTTTGTGGCCACTGTAGACCACAGTAGACCACATAGGCTGAGCTAAGCGATGGACTGAAATGAGACGGCCTCGTCTACAGAGGACTTTCTGTTTATGCCACCAGATGTTCCCAGCCCTACTGTTAAGTTACAAAGTGGCACTCCTGTTGCCTAGCAACCCTTACAGCTGCAGTTGGGCCAGACTGGACAAGGGTACTGGGAAAATCCATTATCACTAATGATTGAGCCCGAAATGTTGAGTATATTCTTTGTTTTCTGAGGAAAATGAGATGCCTCAGTGGCACCTTGAGATTATTAAGAGCTCATGTTTTTAAATATTTGTATCATTATTTCATCGACTGGCCTTGTGTCTGGTATGTTCGCATTTCATCACAGATGCACAAAGAATGTTGGGATATGGTGGGCCACGATACAACAGATGAAGCCTTCGTTTCCCAGGCAAAAGGGCTGCATTTGAAGAAGCCTTTGAAATAGACCAGCATTGTTGTGACACCGACACAATCAGCCTTCAAAGGATGCTGCCCCTGAACTGGGACTGAGTCTGACACCCGAGCAGACAAACACACAGTTCAATCCAAATCCATTTCATGACTGTTCAGCTCTTGTGTTTATGGTTTAAAAAAAATGACCCTCCAAACTCCTCCAGTGCTGACGTTCTCTGTTACTGCAGCCTGATGCACACAGCTTCGTTATATTTAAAACTGACACACTCAGTATCAAAATACTCACATCAACCAGAGACAGGAAGCGGTTATATTTCCCATCCTTAGTCAGAATCTCTCCAATCGTCTTATCAGCAAACTGGAGAGAGTAAGAAGAAGAAAATCAAATGAGTGTCATTCACAGACTGCTGTAAAAAAAACAGTAAGTTTGGTTAAACAACAGGTAAAATTCAAGTAAAACTGTATACAGAGAACATTTGCTCAAAAATGCCCCCACACTATTTATTGAAGCATTTTTGTGAGAGATGTTTTTGTTTTTTAACCTATTGTGTTTATAGTTCACCTCAGTGTAGATATTGTATTTTGTGGTTTCATGGAGGGTTCTGTATTTGGTGACCTGACCCTTTAACTCACCCGCTCGTCACGAAGAGGCTTCTCAGAAAGCGTGTTTGTGATTGGCCGGTCGATGATGTGGATGATCCCATTGGCGGCTGGAAGGTCTTCCTGGAGGATGTTGTACAGTTTGCTGGGATTGTCCATCAGGATGAACCTCTACAACAACGAGAGACTGTGTGTTAAATAACCTGGTTATTGGGAATTTAAAACGGTACATGTGTGTAAATGAGAGGGACTCAAGTAGAACAAGCCTCATCTCTGGCAATTTTTAAGTCCAAGCTAAAAACCTTTCTTTTTAGTGTGGCATATAACATATGACAACTGACAGTGTTTTATCCAAAGTGATTTATCTGCACTCAGTTTCTTTTAATATTAATTTTTAACTTTTTATTATTATTTCTTGCTAATGTATTTTTAACTTGTCTTTTATTTCTGTAAAGCACTTTGAAATACTCTGTGTATGAATTGTGCTATATAAATAAACTTGCCTTGCCTAGAACGGTGAGGATACAGGGGAGTAGAGGTGAAGAAGGTGTGATGTGTGACAAAAGAGTGTCAGCAAGAATGAAAGGAAAGGTGGACAAGACAGTGGTGAGACCAGCAATGTTGTCTGGTTTAGAGACAGTGGCACTGAGACAAAGACAGGAGGCAGAGCTGGAGGTAGCAGAGCTGAAGATGTTGAGGTTCTCTGGGAGTGACGAGGATGGATAGGATCAGGAATGAGGACATCAGAGGGACAGCTCATGTTAGGTGTTTTGGAGAAAAAGCCAGGGAAGCCAGATTGAGATGGTTTGGACATGTTCAGAGGAGGGACAGTGAATACATTGGTAAAAGGATGCTGAGGTTAGAGCTGCCAGGAAGGAGGCCTAGAGGAAGACCAAAGAGGAGGTTCTTGGATGTAGTGAAGGAGGACATGGGGATAGTTGGTGTGGGTGAGGAGGATACAGAGGATAGGGTTAAATGGAGGCAGATGATTCGCTGTGGCGACCCCTGAAGGGAGCAGCCCTGTCGCCTTCAGAGTCAAGTTTAAAGTTCTCCTACAAAGGTTTCCAGGCCATTGTTCCTCCTATCTCTCTGATATTGTCTCCCACTATCCCTCTAATCTCCCCCTTCGATTAATGCTGCTTACAATTTATTTAGCTGCACTATTGTTGTGTTACTGTGACATTTTATAGTTCAATGAGTCATTTTACTATGATTAGTGTGTTGAGGCATTGCTGTGAAACACACTATAAATAATTGTTGATGCATCAAATGTGTAAACCAACAGCAAATTTGTAGTAAAATGACAGTAACTGTG
This sequence comes from Mastacembelus armatus, assembly GCF_900324485.2. Classification (NCBI taxonomy): domain Eukaryota; kingdom Metazoa; phylum Chordata; class Actinopteri; order Synbranchiformes; family Mastacembelidae; genus Mastacembelus; species Mastacembelus armatus. The sequence goes on from NC_046637.1 coordinate 4,425,765, forward strand.
GAGGACCCCTGCTCAATTGGTGTAACCTGGATAAATAACGTGCACGGAGACAGCAAAAGCCCAAATACATAAAGCAGTGGGGTCCTGTGATGGCACTACTACTGTATCAAACAATCTCTGCATCTTGCCCCATACAATCATCCCCACACCTGTGAGTGACTGTAATGGTTAATACACTTATATGTGCAAACTCTTTAGTCACAATAGTATTTTGAATACTAAAATAGAATTATTGTTGTTATCCATCAATTTTCAAATTTACTATTTTACAAGAAAAGAAAAACAGTTTTAACCCACACTATTTTTCTATTCAAATGGCCAATACAGTTATTCACTTGCAACAAGTTTTGGACAAGTTACTAAAATATTTTAATATTTTGTTTGTTTGACTGGTGCTCTGATAAACTTCTGAGAAAGAGAGAGAGGTCAGTAGATATATGGGTCATTCCAGAATTGGAGGACATTTTACATCGCACCCATCAAATTTTAAATAATCCACATTCAAAATACTAAAAAAATGTAGTTTCTGGGTAAATTTACTTGTCCTGAGATCAAATCTAAAAAATCTAAGATAAAAGAATGCTTGAAAATAGTTTTAAAAATAAATATGTTGGAGTACCCCCTAAAATGCAATTTTTCTCTTGTCCCACCCCCTTAATGACCAAATTTAATCTCAAATAAAACTGTTTAAATCAAATTTTAATTTCATTTTTTTGGTATTATTTGTTTCATGCCTGTCTCTTGTAACTGTGGAATCATTTGTTTTAATAAACATAATATTTCAAATATTAATAATTATTCATGGAACGTGTGTCCCACAACATGCACGCAACCCTGTTACCATAACCTTTTTAGCATGGTAGAAGAAGAAGAAAGCAGTGAATGACACAACATGCTGGACATGACATTATCAAACAGTTTTCCAAAAGAATGGATAGAGCAAAGGTATGTCCTCTCTTCTATTTTTCATATTTTCATAATATATTTCGCCTTGACTGAATGTCTCAGTCTACCTCATGCTACCCTGTTATGCATATTATCAGAATAAGAGGATTATTTTTGTATTTTTTCTTCACTTATTTACATAAGTAAATTTGTCCTCTTGGTCAGGAGTAACAGCTAGATAAACAGCTAGCTTCTACTCCTGAGAGAAAGCTAACATTAGTAAGGATTTGCAACCGTGTTACCTGCAACCCTGTTGCACCAAGTATTGTAAACACCAGATAAATCATTCAAAAAATTATAAAAAAAATTGTAAAATTGATTTGTAAGCTGAGCTAATCAAGCCTTTGATAGTTTATTATCTATTATTGATGAAAATGTAGCAGAAAATCTGAAAAGTGAAGGTTAATTTTTCAAGAAATTTGAAGCCCAAATGTCCTCCAATTCTGGAATGACCCATATATTATATTCCGTAAAATGTAAGTATAAAAAAAAAAATCACTTCACAGTGAGCCATAGACTAGCAGGAGTACATACATAGGACATGTGGCCTTTGCAGTAAGATAGGCCTGAAGCTCTTCTTTAACATGCAATAAGGTGTCTGCTATGATAACACACCAAGGAAACCGGGCAGGAAATGAGTGAACAAAGCTCCACCCACACTGATGTAACACAGTAGCAGGAAACAAGTCTTTATTCTCTGGTGCTGAAAGAGGATTTGTACGCAGAGACGATCAGATCCACCTTCAAACCAAAACCACCACATTCACTGAAAGAACAGCTGCTGAAGGGAACAGTGGGAACACTGGGATTACTGGAGTACTTGAAGTTCAACCTGCTGCAGACTCTGCATAACGAACTGGAAGAGCCACAACTTAAAGTGAAAGTAACTTCTAAGACACAGTCAAGATTAACTGACTTCTTTGTCTGTTTGCTGTGTTTTCAGCTTCACTCAGAGACAAAATGTCTTCCCGATCAAAGGAGGATCTCTCCTGTCCAGTCTGCCACGACATCTTCAAAGATCCTGTTCTTTTGTCATGCAGCCACAGCTTCTGTAAAAACTGTGTGCAGAGATGGTGGAGACATAAACAAACACGGGAGTGTCCAGTATGTAAGTTTGTGACTGGCAGGGAAAACCCTCCTTGTAACCTGGCTTTAAAGAACCTGTGTGAGGTCTTTTTACTGGAGAGAGACCAGCCAGCTTCATCAGGGTCTGAAGATCTCTGCAGTCTGCACTCTGAGAAACTCAGACTCTTCTGTCTGGACCATCAGCAGCCAGTGTGTGTTGTCTGTAGAGATTCAAAAACTCACAACAACCACAGATTCAGACCCATCGATGAAGCTGCACAGGATCACAGAGAGGAGATCCTGAAGTCTCTGAAGCACTTACAGGAGAAACTGAAGCTCTTTGAACAAGCTAAAGGAAACTGTGATCAAACAGCAGGACACATTACGGTCCAGGCTCGAGACACAGAGAAACAGATTAAGGAGCAGTTTAAGGAGCTTCACCAGTTTCTACAAGAGGAAGAGGAGGCCAGGATCACTGCTCTGAGGGAGGAAGAGGAACAGAAGAGTCAGATGATGAAGGACAAGATTGAGGCTCTGAGCACAGAGATAACAGCTCTTTCAGACACAGTCAGAGCCACAGAGGAGGAGCTGAGAGCTGAAGACGTCTCATTCCTGCAGAACTACAAGGCTGCAGTAAAAAGAGTCCAGCAGCGCCTCCTGCTGGATGATCCACAGCTGGTCTCAGGAGCTCTGATAGATGTGGCCAAACACCTGGGCAACCTGACCTTCAACATCTGGAACAAGATGAAGGAGGTGGTCTCCTACACTCCTGTGATTCTGGATCCAAACACTGCCGACCCAGAGCTTCTGGTGTCCAGTGATCTGACCAGTGTGAGATCTGGAGAAATCCAGCAGCTTCCAAAAAACACAGAGAGGACCAAATTCTCTTGCTCTATTCTCGGCTCTGAAGGTTTTAACACAGGGTCTCACAGTTGGGACATCGAGATTGGTAACAACAAGGACTGGGAACTGGGCGTGTTGGGAGAGTACATCCAGATAAACGGACACCTACAGTCCGGAGTGTGGAGAATTTGGTTCTCCAACAGTAAATATACAGTGTTTTCCACATCAGGCTCAGAGGAAGATCTCCCACTGAAGAAGAGACTCCAGAGGATCAGAGTTCATCTGGACTTTGACAAAGGAAACCTGTCGTTCACTGATCTTGATACCAACAAAAACATACACACCTTCACACACACCTTCACTGACACCCTGTTTCCGTACATTTACACTGAGAATCATCTCCCACTGAGGATTTTACCAGGGAAGGTCTCTGTGACAGTGGAAAACAGCTGTTAGACAATATCTACCAAAGGACTTGCTGTTCGTCGTGAGTACTATCCTGCCAATGTTACATCTAGCAGGTGTGCTGTTCACTTTAGAACATCTGGAGCAACATGCCAAACAGGAGAGTTGAGCCAGGATAAAACGCAGTGAGAGCTCAGTGCAGTATCAGCTCAGGAGAAAAGGCTGTTTTGGTTGGATTTAACTGGCAGTTTTACTTTTTAATTTGTTTTAACACATGTTAACCATATGAACGCAATATGAAAACTGAGGAAATGAAAATGAACAAAAACTACAACGTAACTAAAAATCCGTAACTTGTGGTTTCTCTCACATTTTGGATTATTCTGATTGAAAGTAAAAAAGAACAGTTTACGTTGACTGTATGTTTTATAGTTATCACTAAACATCAGTTTGATCCTTTTTACTATTGTGGCATTCTGACAGCTAGATATTTATAGTATTATTTTAATTTCCTAAGATGTTAGCCTAAGACATTATGTTTCAGTTTAACATTCAGTTTAAACAGATGTCACAGGGACCGTGGAGTTAAGAGAACCCTTGTTACCTTGTTGTCTTTGCCCCTTAGTTTGGCTCCCCCATACAGGTTGAAGTCTCGTCCCTCAAGGTCCTTGTAGAGGTGCTGACCCAGGATCAGGTGGTTTTTACACATCAGCTCCTCACTGACACCCTACAGAAACAGTGTTTATGTTTATTAATAATCCTGAATTTATTTACTGATGATTTTCTTCCTACTAGTTGTAGAAAGGTGACAATGACAGACTGTGTGAGGAAAGGAAGCTGCCCAGAGTGAAAAACAGGATGCCAACAAATGTCCAACTGATGCAACAATCTGTGTTTCACTAACAACAGTGAAAGAACAGACTTGTCTCCTTCACATTTACATTGTGGTGGCAGGTGTAATCACTGGATTTGGTCTGAGTGCGTGGAGGGGCATACAAAGCATGGGTGTATTTTGAGAGATGCCACTCAAAACTGCCACCCAGTTTTTAAGTCCCTCTAGACCCAACCTATACGCTTTTTCCATAGATCACAATAAAATACACTGTACAAGTGTTGAACTGAACACCAGGTCAATTATTGATCTTTTAATGATTACATTTTAATTCATGGAAGTGTAAAAGCAAAAACTTTTGGGGGAAACACCGATACTTATATGCATTGAGACATAAAAACATGGAAGGAAAAAAAAAATTTAATATAATTGGTGCATGTGCCAGGCAGCCAACTTTCAGTGAGAAGAATGGGTGTCATCCAGGGTGCAGCACTCATAAATACAACCATAGTACAAAGCACCAGACTTTACTTCCATAGGTTGGGGATCACATTCTGAGTCTCATCTATAGACCCAAACATACCCTGTCTCATGATTTAAGTCCCTGCAAACAAACACCGTAACAAGACTGAACCTTTAGGCAGAAAACTAAACAAACATGTCAGTAAACACTTTACTTATATGTCAGTTGGCCTTTTCCATCTTGAAAAATGCACAATGTGCATCCAAACATGAGTTTTTGATGCACCTGTCACTCAGACTTTACGGTGTGCAGTTGACTTTAGTAAAATGATGACTAGGAGTTGCACGTAATAGTTTAGTAGTAAAATTGTACACTGGTTTGTTCTGACCATTAGTTGCTGTGATTGAAAGCGAGAGATGTGACCTACAGTGAGAGGAGTTTTCAGCAGTGGAATGAAAGCAGTGAAGGGTCCATTGTGATTCAGCAGCAGTGAGCAGCCTTTCTCTGAAACACACACACACACACACACACACACACACACACACACACACACACACACACACACACACACACACACACACACACACACCAAGGTCAAAGATCACAGCCAACACAGCCAGGCTTAACAAATCCACAATGATAGCAAATAGTGGTGAACATCAGTCGGTGACAGAGCCACTTCACAATAAAGCACATTTTACTTTGCTGAAATATAAACACTGTAGATTTGAATGAAAACATAACTAGAGAAATGAATAAACAAATAGATGATTTAGATACTAACAGAAAATGTCTCTGCAAGTTGAAACGGACTAATATCAGTGCCTGCAAAAAGTCTATGTAAAGCATCTATGATATTTAGAAAGCAAAGCAGCTACTATGGTCCTGTAAAGTACAGTTCTCATTGTGCTGGAACTGAAATGAATTAAACATATGAAACAGTAAATTCTAACAGATATTGTTTTTGTACAGTGAATTTGAACTTCTTTTACCAAACAGGGCGACAGCTCCGGTCAGATTTTCTCTCTGGCTTCCACTTCTGTCCAGCTCTATAAGCCTTTCCATCAGGTTACCATAGCAACGCCGACCATCGCCGATCTGACCCGCCTCACACACGCACCTGAGGCAGGTGGGGAGAGGTGATCAGAAATAAAAATAAAGACTGATTTATATGAAGCCTAAAGAGCTAAACTTCAGGATAACTTATAACTAGAAATGGGTATCGTTAAGAATTCAACAGTGCTACTACACTACCAATACTGCTTATTGATCCAGTGCATTAATTGCTATTGGTTCTTCTTTTGTTTTTTAAGAGAAAATTCAAGCAACAATTCATTGCTACATGGATGATTATTTTTATGTGGTCAAATGGAAAAAAAATGATTCATGTCCAATGATGGAAGAAAAGAGTGAAAAAGGACGTCTTATTCCCAGAAGGCGTCACATTTCTTAGCCAAGTTTCTGGAGAAGAATCAACATGCCTCTAGAGAAATTAATCACACATTACAACATTTAGTTTTCTCCTCCGCTGCCACTAAGAGCTGGGTCTGTGTATTGCTCAAAGGGAGATTTCTTCTTGGGAATCATAGAAATGCATCAGAGTAATTTTTTAATAAGAAACTGAGCTGTCAGGATTAAATGTGCAAAACAACTTTGAAGTAGCAACAATAAATAGAAATTTTCTTCAGTGCCAACTGTTAAAGTCAGGAATTATTGATACTGTGGTCTTTAATACTTCAGTAGTCTCTTGTAGTAATGGGCTTCAGTGCCCATCCCTACTTATAAATGTTTACATGGTTTTAACTATTAAACTCCCATAGCCTCCTGAGACCCAGTCCACTGACTTGTGTCCCTTGTAGTGGACAGTTTGTTCACACAAAAACGGTCCTATGGTCCACTACAGTGGACATGCTATAAAATTAAAAATAAAAATAAATTTTAAAAAGTCTAAATTGCAACATGTTTTTTTTAAACCAAAAATAGGTAGGAAATTACAAAAAAGAAGAAATTGGAAGACACTTATTTTCCTCGGTTCTCAGGAGGATAGAAGGCCCTTTCTAGTGGACGTCTTGTGTCTAGACCTGGATCTAGCTAAAAGCAAACAACAGACAAACTACTTGTGTGTCCAACCTGGGCTGTCCATCCAGTTCTGTCTGACAGACAGCTGAGGGGTCACAGGTGTCCGCTGAGCAGGCGGAGACTAGCTGACAACCAAACTCGGGGCTGCCACCTATAGGGGACATGCCGAACATACACTCGCAGCTGGACTGAGAGACAGACAGAGAGTGGTTAAACACAGTTTTAGGCTTTAGTTCCAGTTTTCAATGGGGTTCTGATGGTGACCCTGGCCTGCTCACCTTATTGGGGCCTTTAAACACACAGATGGTGGTATTGCTGGGACACCCTCCATTGTACACAGAACAAGGGTTTCTAGGCACACAGATCCTGCCGTCACCCTCGTAGTCGGGTTTACAGATGCAGCTGACCTTTGAACCCTGTGAGGAGCACTGGGCATTGATGTCGCAGTCCCTCTGTGAGCAAACACCTGGACAGGAACACAAAGACCTGATTCCAGATGAGACTCAAAGGATGTCATCCTCAAAACTAATTAAAACTACATTCAGCAAAATACAGACATTGATCGGCATTCATACACTATAATAAATACAAGACTTGTACTAGTCCTGCTTAGGACTGTTCTAGTTCTAACAATGGTTCTCAGTCCAGGTCTAGTTGTAGACAAGGTTCTAGTAAGACCACAATAAGAAACAAATACTGGTCTGTATGTGGCTCTAGTCTAATCTCTTATTAGGCCTGTTTTTAGTTCTCATCCTACACAGAAAGAGACTCTCCTCTTGTTCTAGATACACAGTCAGAAAAATCTGTGCAACAGTTGAACCACACAATTTCCTCAGAAGCAGCTTGGTTCCAATATTTTCCTTCCAGTTTGGCTTGATCATAAGCTTCTCTACAAATGTCCTGGTCTGTCCACTGACCCCCTATCGCTTTTTACTGGTCTGTGAGAAGCCGACACAGAACTATGACAACAGGTGATACATGTAGAGGGGCGAGACATTTTAAGTAAACCTGAATTCTGTTCTGATCGTTCTGACAGATCCCATATGAATCAGATTTGGGACCACATATGGAATCTGATTGATCTGACCAGAAAAAAATCAGATTGAGTTTGTTAACACTTCATGAAAAGATCAGGTCTGGGGAACTTCAGTAATGTGGATACAGCCTGAAATGAAGAAATCAAGTTTGTGTTTACTTGCGCATTTGCCCTGTGACGTCTTCCTGTATCCGGGCAAACATTCACAGGTGGCGGCGTCTCCCTGTCCTTTACAGTACGAGTAGGGGTTGCAGTTACTGCATGTGGTACTCACTGCCAACAACACAGACACAACAGCAGCTCACTGGAGGAAACCATTCAAAACCCTACAAGTCAAACATTTACTGCAGCAACAAACACAAATAAATGTCTACTCATTTTTCCACCAGATGGTTCCTGATTCAAATGATCAAATCTTTTTTAGCCACTTTTGAATGATTCATAAAACTTGCTCCTTGTTTTAAAAGAAAACAGCTTATGTAGAATGTTTCCTCTTTTCATCCATATTTTCCAACATCATGTCTCACCCTATCAGTTTTTTCCCTCACTAAACTCCAGCTGCCTCAACCCAGATTAGGGGAGATGATAAATACATTGATACTTTTATCTATGTTGTTACTGCGAGCAACAGAACAATGAACCTCGTTAACAGAAATAAACATTTTATTCACTGGTTTTCCTCTCAGAGGTCATACAGACTGCTCTAACTCAAGGTCTAGACCATATACAGCCCCAATGGATCTGCAGAAACTACTCAGGGCTGAAAAATACTACAGTCCCCTCTTCATGGTTCCAGGAATAGAACCATATAAATCATGTTTATATTCATGTCACTTACAATACAGTAAGTGCCAACACTGAAAATCAATCAAAGATGATGCAATGAAGACGAGGTGTTTTTAGGCAAGATACAAATCCAACACAAAATATATGAAGAAAGATGGAGTGTGTCACGGTTTTACCTTGATCACAGCGCTTCCCAGTGTACGGTGGCTGACACCAACACTGTCCATCACCCTCTGGACCTTTATTACACACTCCGTGCACACAGTCACACACTGCACAGACACATAAACACAGGACACAATATATCCTGGGACATTCCTGCAACTCTTAAACATTGTTTTTCTAAATTCTGTGGTTTATTTTTTTTAATTTGGCTTTAGATACATACATGACTGCCCTTTTTTAGAAGTTAGTCAGAAAGTGAAAACACTTACCTTCATCACACTTTTCTCCAAAAGCATTTGGATTCTTACACTCCTGACAGGCAAAGCCAGAGAAGCCTTCCTGAAGAGAGAGAGAGAGACTTTTTAAAGATTTCCAAGCTTTTATTGTGTAATATGGTCAAAACACTAACAGTCTAAATGAGACCACATGCACAGACAACACAGGTTTTCCAAGTGCTTCCCAAACAGCACAGACAGGTGGGACACTGACATCACAGACACAGGTCCCATTGCCAAGATCCCCATCCATGCAGACGCCATGGAAGTTACAGGTCTTCCCTGACCAGCTGGGACAGGCTGCAGAGGAGCATAAGACATGTGAGGAGAAGTGATTATTTATTGCTTTTTGCTTCTAGGACTCTACAAAATTAGAATTTAAAAAATAAACTTTATTGGACGAGTATTTATTTATCACCGGCTGAAATGAATGAAAACAAAAAGTAATGAAAACCAGACTACTACAATACAATGAACACTTCACTTCAACTATTATAAATCATTATATAACATAATAACAGTAGCGCTAGGTCGTGACTGTCGACATCACAGCACTGTGGCAGTTATTTCTCTTAATTGGAAACACCTGCACACTAATTAGCTCAACAACTGCAAATTACGCAGCTAAAGTTATCGACCCCGTTAAAGTTACACTGCGCTAACACAAACAGGTTTTCACTTACCTCTTGTGGCTCCCGCAGCAAAACAACAAACAAAAATAAACAACACAATCAAATGTTTTAACTAACTTCTTTTTTTCTTAAGCCACCGGGACCGCGGGGTCACATGACTAGCGTCAAGAAACGACGATCAATGAAACAACCAATCAGAAATGCAGACAGTCCCGCCTTCTTGTGTCGAGTGCAGAGCAGCCTGAGGATTATTTTTAGGTGGCCCTTCAGTAAAAAGCATCATTTATGATCCACGACTGGACAGATTTTAGTTACCAACAAATTATTTAACGAACATTAGGCTTTTTTTTAAATTTCCTATTTATCACCTAATCACATCCAAACTTAACACAAAAGCAGTTTTATAGTAAATATCAGGGGGCCCTCTTCCAAAAACCTTTTTTTTGTGTCAGTCTGAATTAAGTTGCGAGTATCAAATCAATACTTAAGACTTGGTATTGGTTGTTTCAGTGGCGGAGGAATCGATATGTCCACGTCTGCAGGATAGTTGAATTTTGTTGTGAGCCTATTCAGAACATTAAAAAGATTTTAAACCTGAAATGTAAAGAGGTTCTGTCTGATTTGTGCAGTAGTACTGTAGCTGCTTGCACAACACACCTCAGCTTCACTACACTCTTATAGTATATTCAATAATATACTAGAGTTTGACCCCCCTCCCCTCCCAAATTTGGCTACACTGGAAATGTAAGTGGTCAGTATGAATAAGCTGAATGAATGAATAACAAACTAAACCACTTTCATAGATCATCCTGGGCATGTGACTATTGTTGTAGGACATAGCTGCAATATTGTGAGGCGGTAGGTAGAGTGTGGGTGTACTCTGATTATGTGTGAGTATGTGTGTGTGTCTTACAGAGACACAGCGGTCCCCAGTGCTGTGGGCAGCACTGTGGCTGCAAGACCCTCCTCACACAGATGTGCCGGCATCCCTCCAGCTGCAGCTCCCTGCTGCCGATCTGCACCACATAACTGCACCACACAAAACGTACGAGGTGAAAAAGCTGCTTAAGTCACAGATTACTACTACTATTACTACTACTACTATTATTACTACACAGCAATATAAACATTTCCCCTTACAAGTAAAGGCCCTGCATGTTAAAGGATATGAATACAGATGAATACAGCAGTAAAATATGCTTCAAACATCAAAGTGAAAGGACTAATCTTGTCTCTATGAAACACTTATGTGCTGTAAGACATTAGATTGTTAATAGCAATGCATTAGTGTGTAACTAGGATTTCACTGTAGTAGCTGCTTGAAGAGGAGCTTGTTTCACACAGTTATGTCAAAACATTAGTTCAATTTGTTTGTACCATCAAGAAGAGATGAGACCTTTTATACAGTTATCTAGAAAAATCCAGTGGTTCCCAACCTAAGGGTCAGGCCTGTCCAAATGGGTCACAAAATAAATCTGAGAGATTTTTTTGTGATAAATATCAAACCATGTGGTTCTTTGATGAAACCACTACAAACCACAGACTCTATAACTCGAGGGACGATGCATCACTCCCTCCGGTCTTTATGCAAAAGTAAAGCCAAAATATCATGAATACATGGCTGCCCTCTTGCACCTGTGATATATTTTGCAACCAGACTTTATGCAGGACGGACCAGGGTTGGAGTAACAATGAGGCCGAAAACAAACTTATCAGGAAAATCTCCGTACAAATCAGTGTGATAATGTCTCAGTAAAATGACATGAATCAAATTTGGAAAAAATCATTTGATTTGTTCTTTGAAGTTTTAGTTTAGCCCATGTGGCATCTGCTAACGTGAAGGGGGCGGAGTTTATGACCTGCAACTGCAACCAGCCACCAGGGGGCGATCAACTTATGATGATTTCAGTTCTGTGATCACAGTCCATCTTTATGTACAAGTATAAAATACTTTAAGATGGATATACTCGAGGTAATATGTCAAACCTGTAACTCAAGCTTTGTTTTTATTTAACTGTAAATTGAGAAGAACCAAACAAAAACAGAGAAGGGAACGAGAAAGAAGACATGACACAACTGCACCAGGATGTACCTGCAGTTGGTGGTGCCCACGCTGCTGAAGGCCTGGGGGCAGATCCCAGTGGCCATGGCGGCACAGGAAGTGCAGGAGGTGTACACTTCCAGCCTCTCTGAGATATCACATCGACCCGGAGGAGAAGTCTGAGGAAGTGGAAGAAATCTGTCTGATACCAATTTCTTTAAATGGATCTCATCATTTTTTGTTATATTTACAGAATCTGGAAGAAATTTACAGAAAAATCTGAGACCAACAGCAGTAGCAAGTCACTTTACCTGAATGCTGCTTGATGAAGTGGCATAAAATTTGGTACATGCATTCACTTTGGCAATCATCAAACTTCATTTTGCAAAATACTCGCAAAACTACATTCCCACCAGCCTCAGCTGTACTCTGTGTTTAGTGCTATGTACTGTAGAAGATGCCAGCACATTAAATTAAGATTGTGGACATGAAGGACATTGTACCTGCTTGACATCAACATGTCAGCACTCTAATAATGAGCATGCTGGTATGAACACTTTGCTTAAGGCCCTCTGAGCCTATACAGCCGCTAACGTGGCTGCAGACTCCGAGCTATTCTAAGGGTCAAAGTCAGGATATCTGGTCTAGATCTCATGTTAGTCTCCAAACTTTCTGGAAGTAAATTGATGTTGCACTGTAGTACAGTTGAATCTTCCAGTGGGTATTTGTCAGGCCTCTTAAATTTACAATTTTAGCAGCAGGTACAGGTCAGCCCTTTTAATCTACAAGTTTTGATTCATTCAAGTCTGACAAAGAAAAATATCCTGGGAGACCAGGCTCCAGAAGGAAAACAACAAATAGTGAAATTACATTTATCAAAGAGCAAAACTATCCATTTAAAATGTTAAATCTAAAGAGAAGAAAGACACGACTCATTATCTCCGTGTTAAGCAGTTGGTGTGTTACCTGTTGTTGCAGTGAAGTTTGCAGACAGAGCAGCAGCAGCAGCAGCAGCAGCATGGTTCAAAGTGTCACATCCAGGGGGAAAGTAAATCCAAGCCAGCGTCCTCCTCACTTAGTAGAATCAAATCAGTAGAAAAATTACAGATTGCACCCAGAGAGTTAGACCCTAAGTTTTCTAGTCTCACATCCAGTCTTATGTGCCTGTTAAAAACAATAGGCACGGAATCAGGCAGAAATAAATGTGAAAACCAGAAAGCAACCTGCCTTTAGAAAGAAAGACTAAGATAACAATTTAAAATACAACAAAATGAAAAACACAGGGTGGTACCAGCCAGCGCTGGAATTATCAGCAGTGCTCTTCTCCCATTTTCAGCATGAAGCAACAGTCCCTGTTATGTGGGAACTAACAAACATATTAGAACAAACAAATTAAGTCTCAGCTCGGTGTCCAGCAAGGCAGACAGCCGCTAGAGAGGCTGCAGCGACTCACGTCTTTTCCTCTTTAATGTAGGAAGCGAAGGAAAAACGAACAACAGAAACTGGCACCTCCTAGGACCTCCCAGCAGAGGTCATCTCCTCCTACTACTCCCAAACAGCAGCACCACTTCTAATGGCAGATTATTACTAGTGAAGTAGCAGCAGTAACACTTCAGTTTTAGTCATAGTAGGAAAAATAACAGCAGCTCACAAGATAATTAACAAGGAAAGAGGAAGGAAACTGCAGTTACAGAAAATTACAGATTTTTCTGACTTGTGATAAAACATTTGCTTTTGCTCGTGAAATCATGGAACATTTCATTTGTTTTGGACTTTAGAAAACTATGAAACACTAGGAAAGGAACTCTGAACTTCTCATAATTATCAGACCTGTGATATGTAATGAGAAGATGTTTGGTCACAATAAGTTGAAAGGTACTGTGGTTTGGAAAGCTGTATTTGTGCTCCTGTTGAATTGTAATGTGTCATACCCACAGGTGTTTCTATTATTTTGTCCACCCCAGTTATATCAGCGAGACTAGGTTCAGTAACAGAAACACCTTTTTGTGTAATTCACTCAGTGGTCACTTTATTAGGGACACCTGTACAAACAAATTCAACCCGCCTCTATGATGTAAATAACTGAGAAGGAGTGAAGGCATAATGTTGTCTAGTACAACAGTATGACATCAGTAATAATTACATTCATTTAGACATTTCTTTCAAGGTCAACAGAAAGTGAACATTATAAACCATATGAAGGAAGAACATAAGGCAATGAAGTGACAAAAACAGACAAAGGAGATCTATATGGTTTATCACAGGGCAGCTGTATTAAATCAGTTCCTTTAATCACTGTTTATCTCATAAAGATTCAGGGTGGGAATATAGAGCATGATACTACTGCTGCTTTAGCTTTCCTAGCATTTCAGCTAATATCAAACATACTAAACTGAAAATGTATTTAACAGTAACAAAATATATATATAGATATATTGTTTTACTCACCAGGAGAGAAACTGTTCTTGGCGGTCAGCTGCCAAAGGAACAGTTATAGATAACACACCGACCTCTAGCCTTTAGCACTCTGCTTTATCACAAAATATTTAGCAAACGACAACATAAATATTAAGGTAAGTATTTTTCTAAGTTATAAACTGTTCACCGTGTTTCTTTGGTTCATTCTACAAGTATTTTATTTGATTTATTTTAGGCTGCAACTAACAACCTGCCAATTATTTCTCCATTAATCAGTGATTCCTTTGGTCTATAAAATGTAAAAGTGAATTTTATACTTTCCTAAAGCTGATGTCTCAGTTTTTTACTGATTTACTCTCACATTAATAAAAGGAAACACTAAGTCCTAAAATTAAGAATTTGGAACTTGAGTGTTCGGTATTTTTGCATGAAAATCACTTCCATCAATTGTCCGTTAACTGACTAATCGATTCATTCTTACATAGTTGATTTAAGAGAGAAAATGCACATTAACAGACCGTTGTAAATGCACCAGGGAGTAAGACCAGGGTTACAGCATACTGAAGATTGTGAATGATCCAAGAAAATTAAAAAGAAAATCAATATTAACATTACTACAAATCATCATATAATAAACTATTAAATTACAACTAATCAGCTTCAGCCCTGGATTCATCACAAAGTTCCTAATTTATTATAAACCTGGATTAAAGTAATGATTGTTGGATTATTCCTTATCATATAATTTTACTATAAATTACACATTTTCTGTTTGTATTATGGTTTTTGTCCCTCAGAGCCAGATCACCTCAGATCTCTCACTGGGAATTCTTGTGTGTTTTTATTAGTGTTTGCTGTCTTTGTAGACAGAAAAGAAAATTTGTTAATTAAGACTACTAGTACTACTAAATAATTGCAAAGCAGGTTAAAGCATTAGAGTAATCTGGAATCTAACTACGGTGTGTCTCTGGGAAAAAAGAAAGAGAAATCTTTTCCTAACAGGAAGTTTAGGGCGGATTTCCCCTCCTGGTTGTCCCAGTGGATCGGAGCAATTTGGACAGATTTCCTTGTCAGCTGACACAACGCCTTGCCTGCTTCTCAGAATAAAAACGAACAAATGTGAAAGCTGAGTTTCTTTCCTGTTTTAATGTAGTTTGACTTGATTAACAGGCGACAAACGGCGAGGTGAGACTGACCAGACAGCGCAGACAGAACAATAGCAGGAAGCCAGCAGACACAGGGAATGATAGCAAACGCCTGCAAAAGTTTACTGCCTTGCTCATGAGCTCCTCAGTAGCAGATTCCACACATAACTTTTGAAACGTTACGTTACACCTTCACAAATATCTGTTTTAACCTGGAAAAACTTAAAGGCGATGCAAATCAGCTGACTTTTCACAATGGCAGAAATGTTGCTGCCATGGAAAAAGCATCGATACACACTTTAGAACTGCTGAAATACACAACAGTGCAATTAGATCAAACTTAGGCAGCATTGTTATAGATGTTACCCTACTCCAGACTGGAGATCTTAACTTACTTCAGGTAGAAGTCTGGGTGAATGAGTGATCTAAGGTTTTGGCAGTTGTAGCACCATTACTGATTTCTGAAGGTGCTACAAAGGTAGCATTGTTTTCAGCATGAGATCCCTGTTTATCAGATTCTGCTGTTGAATCATTGAAATTTGAATGACTCGTGCCCATGTTTGCAAACAATTTATCCTAATAACAATGCTAGAAGAAATGTTAAGGGATCAAAAGAACCCAATTCAATGGTAGTCTATCCACATTTTGATCAGTACCAATGTCAAACTCACAGTGGTACTAAAGAAAATTCTGGGAGATCATTGAAGTCATTTGGATTCATCAGCAGGAAGCTAATTTCACAGTAAACCCCTTTATTACTTGTAGAGATTATATATATATATAAATAAACAAATATGTAGAGTCATATTTGTTTGTACAGTGGCAATAGTTATCAGTAGTTTGAGATCCCTTTGTTGCTTATTGACACTGGATATATTTACTTTGACTTGTGTGACACTGTCTGATTAAATACAAGATAAACCAAACAAAAGAATGACTCGGTAAATGACACTATGATAATTGTGAATCGCCAGTACTGCATAATGACACATGCACCAACACTGACACTCACTGCTGACTCCGGAAAAAGCGACAAAAACATGAATCAAGGCGTAAAGAGAGCGAGAGGCCTGAGCCAGAGGTTGGGGATGTCTCACGGCCCCCGTCCTGGTGACAGTCTCAACCTGCACAAATGACTGATCAGCACTCTGAGCTGGAAAATAACTGAGCAGACAAGAATAACTGTTAAAGAGGAAGTGAGAAAAGATTTACTATTAGTGCCACATACCCCTGGTGTTTTTCTGCTCTGAATGTTTATCAGATGAGACTTGAACTGAATTTAAATTATTTTGGTTGACCTAACTGATCAACAACCTGATTTAAATTTGCTCTGAAACTGAACTCTTAACTCGCCTGTAATAATGTTTTTGCTGTTGAACTGCCCTGTTTACTAACCTCTACCTAACAAATTTAGTTATCTGTCTGAGCTGCAGGCTAACTCGAACCAGATTTTCTGCTAAACTTGACTGTTCACTAAAACATAGAGTGTAGGTGCTAATCTGTTTACTACCCTGATCAACCTATTAGGTACTGAACCGAACTGTTATCTAATCTGAATTTTAAAAAAAATGCTACTACTGTAAATTAACTGTTAAGTGAACTGGACCAACCATTTAATAAGCTGAACTACTAATTAACCTAATTAACTGCTGGTTTACCTGAACTAAACATTAGCTAAGTGAAAATCTGATGTTAGACAATCTGAACCTCAACCACTTCAGTTACTAAACTGGTCAGGTGACTGTTTTAGTTAGTTGGTGACCGAAAGTGTTAGATAACCAAATTCAAAAATTTGTTCCTGTTCTATGAATTGACCCAAACAAATATTTATGCTGCTAAACTGGACTACCTAATCTGAACCTAATGATTACAGACTGTCTTGAGTTTCAACCTCAATCTAAACTTTGCTAACTAAGAAGCTAAGCTGGACCAAACTGTTAACAGCTAAATCTGAATTAAACTGAATGAAAAATAAACTGGACCTTTAGTTAACCCTAGCCCAAAGGATAACCTCATACACTGGACTATTAGCTAAACTGCTGCTTAGAAGAAAGTTAAAGGTTTAACTGGACTGGTGGTTAACCTGGACCAAACTGTTAGCTAACTGCATCAAAGGTTTGTTACTAAATCTGATGATTAACCAACCTAAACCCACGGACCCAAAGGTTTAACGCTATCTAATAAACCAGACTGGTGGCTAATCTGGACCAGATTCATTTACAACTAAACTTAACAGTTAAGCTAACCTGGAGAAAACTGGGAAATAACAGGTAATTTTTACATTGGCTAAAATCTTAAAATCTTAAGACCACTAGTTACTGCTATACTTTATATGGTGCACTCACGGTAAGACCATTATATACATAAAAAGCACTCAGAAGCCCATAATGCCACCTAAGCAGCACCTCTAAACTAGTTTTTCAATCCCCAGTATATGCACTGAATAACACTTAGTGACAAACAACCATACTGTTTTCAGTAAGTGCGGTATTTCATTAAAACGGAATAATTTGTTCTCTGGCCAGTGGCTGGTTATTCCACTGAAACATGCTGATAAGTCTGACAGATATTCTGTTAAACGATCGTTAGAGGTAAAAACAAACAAAAAGAGCAGTTTGTTATTTTTGTTCGATTTTCATAAAGCAGTATCTTGTCACTTTGTCACACCGTCACTATGTAAAATCCTGTTCGGACCCAACCAGAAAGGTGAAATACGATGAATTTCTTGAATACCGTTTTTCCTTTGCCTGTAACTGGAATTCTTTCTTCTTGCCTATATGACCTATTGGCACCCAAAAAACACAGTTTAGGGGTCAGAGAGCCAGATTTGCTGATCATACACTTCTCAGTACAGTATCTCTGTCCTCAGCCTGCTAAATGTCCATAAAAAGGAAATCAGCTGAAGTTCATGACCAGCAGCTCCGACAGACAGGAAATAGAGGAAGTTGAAGGAGTTGAAAGGTGGCGGTACGTTTCGTGCTGTTGAATTGCGAAGTCATCAAAAGCTCACTGAGAGGCGAGACCAATAAAATGCTGACGAGAGCGTTTGGTGAATTCTTTCTTTTTAGATGTTTTTGTCTCCTCTGGAAATCAGATATACTGAGGGTCGTGACTCAGTGTCCTCAAAAACCCTTCACAAAAATGATGTCTCATTTTTATTTAGGTCTTTTCACCTGAATTGAATCAACAGTTTTGTGTTGGTGGGGATGTGTTGGGCCTGTTATCAGTCTAAACGCCATCTACCAGGTCCACAAGTCTCAGGATGTTAAAACCTTTGCAGTGACTGTGTCCATCATTAAGAGTCAGTTTTAGTTCACATTGGTTTTCTGGTGTGACTGCTTCATCAGCTGAAAAGTGCACAGACTGTGGTTAAATCCTGCTGATTTTCGAAGAAATAAACCACCATCGCTAAACCAAACAGAAACTGGTGTTTTGTTGGGAGATTTCATTTTTGTTTTAATTCAGTGACATTCCCCTTTAACAAGAAAACATGTGGACAACCTTGTTGAAAATGGTTTGGGAATCAACAGTGGCAGGCTTCCCTCTTGTCAATAATAATGTTTGAAAAACATGACATACAATAAAATAAAACAAATATATAAAAAACAATATTCATCATATAAGTATGATAATGCAGAGTTCTTGTTGAAAATACCATCAGGACCTTTATCATTAGTACAAAAATGAGCTTCAGGATAGAAAATATCCACCTATCCCAAAGCAACAATTATATTAATATTAGATTAATAAAAAGCTTTAATATATAGCTCAGTAATACTGCTTGATTAATTACAATGTGCAAAGAATAAAATGTTCAGAGAGAAAAGATTGTGCCAAGCAGCTTTGTGTGTGTGTGTGCAATGTAAAACAAAACTGCAACAAAGTTTGAAAATCCCCTTATCTCTTCATCAGACTGCACATGTAAAAATGGAAATATATAAAAGTCATTTTTGGTTTTATGTGCAACTTCAAATACATGAGAAACAAAAAGCTGTTTGTAAATGTTCTGTTTTTTGTTTTTTTGTTTTAAATAATGCTTGCAGGTCAGCAGTTTCCCCCTGCTTTCAGTCTTTGGGCTAAGCTAAACACGTCCAAGGCTGCTCCCTGAACTGGACTCAGAGATGAAACAGTGTCCATCTCCGTATCTGACTGAAGACAGAGAACAAGAGGATTTACCAGAAATGAAAAACTGCTCTTCTAAGGAAATGCTAACTAAAATTCAATAGAACACCTGTGGACTGTCTACAGCAACCCCTGCTGTCTACACTAGTCTTTCTGTCTGTCTTCAAGTCACCCAACGGATCAGTAATTTTGATCCATGTGAGATACTTCATAAAACTCTAGATGTGTTAGAAAATACCACTAATTCTGCTGAGTGTGAGGCCAGAGGTCCCGCCTACTGTCCTTGTGGCAATCTTGTCTCTGCTGGGTCCCACTAACCCTCAGTTTTTTCTCAGTGGTGGGCACCAAACCATGTGTCCCTTACAGTCTGTAAAAAGCAAAACTAAAGACATTAGTTTGCTTTAAAAAAAAAAAAAAAAAAGTGCTTGTCAGATCTGGTCAGATTTTACCAAAAGCAGAAGAGAAGACTGCATCCACATTTTTGTAATACTCAGAAAACGACAGTTAACACCCACTGTCCACAGTTAGTGGACGGGGGTGTGGAATTTTTAACTTTTCTTTCAAATACTGTTTTTTCACTTATTACACCACTACTTCTGTCACATGATAGATCGAGTGTATTACTACATTCCTCCAGGGAGATACTGTTTCAAAGTGTGTGCTGTTATTTCCACGTCCCGCCCTCTGTATGAAAGCAGACTTTTCAAACAGCCTTCCCGTTTTACCTTCCTATGTAGCAACACTTTGTACAAACTACCTTGTCTGAAGCATTTTGAGGCCACTCAAGCAACGAATCTGTGCGTAAAATATCGCTGCCAATCAGCTCCCAAACCGCCACCGCCCATGAGCCAATCAGCCAGTGAGCTCTACAGGAAGCTCACGGCTGCACAGTGCCTCCCACTGGCGAGCGAGGAGTGAAATCAGCCTTTCTCTGCTATCGGCCCCTGGGACAAATACACACCACTGAACCTCTCCCTCTGCGCCCCCGCTGACGCCACCCCCTCTGCGTGAGGCTTCCTCCCCTCCAGCAGCAAAGTGATCCATGGTGAGGTGGCAGAGCAGGTCGGGGCCAGGCAAATCATCGAACACCAGGGTCAGAGCCTGAGGGTACGTCTGGTAGCCCAGCAGGACCCGGTCCAGGTCCCGGATCCTCCGAGCTTCACGCAGCTGATACCGCTCCCTGTAGGAGGACAAGAGGAGAAAGATGAGAAGGTTGACTACCACAATACTGTAAATAACCATAACAGTAAACTGTCATTTTCTTCATTTACTCATTTAAACCTGCATTTCACAAAAATCTGATTGAATTGTTGTACACTACTGTTTTTCTTATTGAAGGTTACTTTAAAAGATGTAAAATCAATTCCAAATTCAATACAAAACTCTGCTGAAACACTGGAACAGTCTCTTCATGAGCAAACAAGTTCCACTGCACAGTCTCAGATGATGTACTAAATGATACAGCAGATGAGATCTGCCATCTTCCTCTGGGCTGATAAAACTGTCGCTGCTTCTGTTTCATCTTTCTTCCAGGTGAATCTCTGAACTGCTGCTGTTGGCTCAAAATGAAATTCAATATTCAAATGTTTTGCTTATGGGGAGATAAATAGAAGCTTTTTTTTTTTTAACCAGATTCATATTTTGATAAAATTATTATTCCATAATGACAAATATACAACTGCATTACAAAGTATCAGACTTATCAGTCACTGTACCTCACATCTGTGTTTGGGCAGGTTTTGTGCTCATTAATGGGCACAAATCAGAGATTTGTCACTAAGATTTATATTGTCATCCTGTGCCTGAACCAGTAAACAGATACAGATGTTAGCAGCTGAATAGGTTGTTGACTGATAAATAGCAAATTATAAAAGCATTTTTTGATGGAAAAGACAGATACTATTAGAAAAAATGAGAATAACACTGACACATCAAAAATTAATGACTGGCTAGAGAAAAATTAAACCACTTTCATTTTAAGTTAAACATGAACATAATGAAATGTCAGTTCAGCCTAATTATCACAATTTAGTTTTAATGTTCATTAAAATTTTACCTCCAACAAAAAACACTAATGAATTATAAGATGTCTGAGTTACTTTTAATAAAGATATTCAGCTGGACCTCCCTGTTTACACACATCAGTAAATACTGACTTCAGCTGTTTGCTCCAAACTCCATGTGACTGAACTGTCTACCCATCACAGTCTCTCATCAGCCATTCGGTGTCTCCTCTTCTTCCTCTTTTTCTGTAGCCGACAGGCACAAAAACGGGGGAACTGTTTCTTTTAGTTTTTTTTTTAATCTGTCCCTTAAGAGACACAACATGTTTCATTTGTTTTACTGTTTGTCGACCTGCCTCCACATTCAAAGAGCATCACTGGAAACCAATCTGACCTCAACTAACTCACCTAGTTAGGTAAATGTTATAAAGTGTGGTGATGCAGTAGGGCGGGGCTTCCTCTGCACTCACCTGGAGGGAGGTTCTTTGGCAAAATCGGGCAGCGGATAGCTGACGTAGTCCTCGTCCAATAGGAACACGTCGGTGCTGGTCAAGATCAGAGTCCTGGGCTGGAGTACAGGAGATGAAGCGGGGGCTGGTAGGCCAGAGCCTTGGCTGGGCAGACTGCTGGGGATCTGGACCTGGAGAAAAGAAATGAAAAGCAGGTAAAAAGAGTTAGAACTATTTTAGACGTAAATGTAAAATACTTAAATTAACAGAAGCTAATTCAAAGTCTGGTGATATAAAAGAAAAACTATCCAAACCATCATCACCACATATCAAGTCAACGACAGGGTCTTTAATAACTGACATTTTGTCCACTTGGTCCAGTAAAACCAAACTGTGAACTCAACACAGACATTATTATAACAATTTAAACTAACATGGCAGACCTGTTGGCAAAGTTTTGGCCATTACACATTCAACAGATACACAGCAACATTTAATTGGAGTTTCTGTTGCTCTGACAAATCTAAGCCCATCTTCTGAGAACACAGAGCACCTTTAACTACAACCTCAATAATAAACAGATTTAAACATTGCCAAAAATATTACCAACAACTGAAACACTATAGGCTTCTTAATGATAGATGGGCTGTTGGACTGCATTCAGTTGTATAGGTGCAAAGAATAAAAATCTTTGAGTGCAGGTTTGTAAATAATTTGTTCAACATTTTTAAAAGCTCCCTAACTGCATCTCTAAAACTACATGCAGTCAGAATTATGTAATATACCATTCATGGTTTCTGGAGGGATTACATTTAAAACAGTTACTGGGTGCAGTTTCCTGAAGTCTTATTGTTACAGTGACTTTACAATTTATCATCATCATGGCTGCATAGAGACCAGAAGCAAATCATGTGCTACACAGTATTACATTTGATGTAGAAACACTGCCACTACAGGAACTCCCCGTAAAATCACAAATTACAGGGAGGAGGTTCTCACTTGGAAGACCAGCAGGTACAGCAGAATGTTGAAGGAGCAAGAGGACAAGGGCGCTGTGATGGCCAGAGTCTTCCTCTCTGCCACAATGAAAGTTAGGTCTCCCATCTCCTCCTCACTGGGATAAATAAACTTCACTCTGCTGCTATGAACCAGCTCGTAGTTCTGCATTTTACCTGCAGGAGGAGACAAATTCCAATCAACAGCTTTAAACGATGTGTATTTGAATCCATTTTTCAGTCAACTTAGTGTATTAGTCTATTTCATTCTGATAAGTCAAAAAGAATCTGACAGATCACAGATAGATATCATTAGGGATACGAAATAGTACATCGACAATTTAAATACATGTCTGACCACCTTTTATAGTTCATATATGTAACAGAGGGGACAGTCTGTTCAGCTAAAAAAAAAAAAAAAAACTGCCTTCTAGCATCACACTTAACACATACATCATTCTGCAGAGTGAAGATTAAACATGTAACTGGAATAACAATAAGTCAAAGAACATTTTGACTGGAGGGGACATTCAATTTCCTTGAGTGACAACATTCCAGTTTGGTTACCTGTGTTTGTGTTGGTGAACTGAGAGTAGAAGTCCTGGTCTGACGGCTCTGGGGGAGGAAGGTGCTGCTGCAGACTGAGAGCCTCCATCAGCTCCTGGAGAAAGACACCTGTCCCATAACTGTCTCTGCTGAGACAGCACACGATATGATCAGCTGAGCGACCTGCAAGACAGAGAGAGACAGATTAAACTGTAGTTCGCTATTTAAACTTGTATGACCTGTGCAGTGAAGCGGCAATGAGTGTAAATACACAGACCCACAACTCTGAAGTACTGGTCGAACAGTCCTACGTTTACAGAGAGTAGCTCAGACAGTCTGATGGACAGACAGCAGCACAGGTAGAGGTCTGGATCTCCAGAGTCTGTAATGTCCAACACTGAGACAGATAAAGACAGAGGTAGAGCGATGAAAGTGAGGAGAGACGTAACAACACTCAAAGTCTACATACCTGGTGGCTAAAATATAAATTTGTTTATATTACAAAAACGACATGCAGTGAAAATCAAAATTGAGCACAATGCAGAGTGTGAGTAAACTCGACTACTATTAGGAACGCAGCAATGGCAGCAGCAGTAGGGAAATAGCTGTGACTTTTATTACTCAGTGTGATTTGATCAGTCAGGTCAGGTCATTCTACCTGAGTGATGACCAAGTGTGGAGGCGGAGTCTTCCAACAGGAAGTAGATTGTATCAGTGGAGAGCAGCAGACAGCAGGTGAGTTCAGCCTCTGGAGATTTGTAGAGAACCACAGACAGCCACAAGACCTGTCTCACCTCCTCCGCCTCAGACTGGAGTGTAAAAATGTGGTTGAGTAGGATTTTTAAAAAAGGACTTGAATATTTCCGTAAGACATTTCTAAATATTAAAAGTGATTGGATTTCTCTCATGGTGAGCTTGGTAACATTTTTTGACTTTTCTGTGACTATTGTGTCACAACCTGAACCCTCAACTCTAAATGTCGTCTGTGTTGTGAGATCTTGCTGGACTAATCAATCTTTCAACATAGACCCATCAAATTTTTGCTTAACATATTTTACCAGTGCTATATATCTGTGGAAGTAGGCCAACAACTCTGGTCCTCCAAGCCCAGCAAGAAGCTTCAGTCCTGGGGAGAGAGTCGGGATGAGGTGGGGGGATGGCTGGTTCTCCTCCATCTGCAGATGGTGGGAGTCCCAGCTGAGGATGAGAGAGCAGAAGAGAGAAGTGATGAAAATATAAAAATGTGACCTTTCATTTTGCATACAACTCAGATAGTTGATAATGCTGTATCTCGAATGGGATTAAACCTGATGGTAAGAATGACAACCTGATTATTGTACATACTCTTATACATGAGTGGCCTGATATCATTAGTTACAAAGTGTCCACAGTAATTGTACAGTGTGAAAATGGAACATGCTGTATGGCCTTAAAGTACAACCATGATATTAGTATGCAGCTCACAAGAAGAAGAATTCTGCAGCTATTGTTGAAACAACTTTCAGGGAATCTTGGGAACCCAGCATATCCCAGAAAACTGCAGGATAATCAGAACTATAAACTAGTAAGAATGTCTGGAGTCCCAGAAAGCAGTGGAAACCTTAGAAGATCCCAAAACCGTAACAAACATTTCCACAAATTTCAACCATGTTGAACAGAAGTGCTTTTGAGGTCTACCTGCTGGAGCTGTTTGAATTCCTGGTACTTGTACAACAGCACTGGTCGTTGGATCTATAATGGCCTGACAAGACAATAAGAAGAAAGTGTCAAACTCAGTCATAATACAGGCAGAAGAAATCACAAGGGGTCAGATTAAATGACAGCTGACACTAGCAAATCCTTAGTGTATAAACAGGTAGGTGGTCTTCACCGTGTGTATGTTGTCCTTGGTGTGGACAGGGCCTGGCTGGTCGGGGCAGGGCCAGCATCTTCAGCCCCTCCAGAGAGGCTCTTCGCTGGCTCAGCTCCACCAGGAAGGAGGTCTTGTGCTGGGCTAGTGGGAAGAGCAGCAGCAGACTCTGACCCCCTAGCAGCAGCTCCACAGTGTGACTCCTCCTGGACACAACATGATGGTTAAAACACTGATAAGCAGTAAAACCATGTTTTCAGGAAACCACATTAACTAAAACAGTTAAGTGATAAAATCAGTGTCCATTTTGCTTAATTTATTTCTGGATAAAACATGAACAATATCCTATCATGTAGAAAAAAATAACATAATAAATCACTTCACCTATACTTCATACAGTTTTCATTTTTCAGGCCTGGAACAGAAAGACAACTACTGAAATGCCAGTGTGAGCCTGGCAAAACAAACTCCAGTAAACCAAATGAAAACCCTCCAGTCATCCAGTCTCAGCTGTGGTACCTGTGGTGGTGATTTGGGTTGAGGCAGGAGGTGTTTCTGGTTTCATCCTTGACCTGAGAAGCTCGCTCTTGGGGGTGAAGCACCACAGAGCCGAGGGGCACACGAACTAGCCTGCACCAGGAGGAATGACGAAGGTCAGCATTAGTCCTCTCCTTTTCTGCCAGCTCTGTGAAGTCCATCTGCAACACCCAGAGGTGTCGATGGGTGAGGAAGAGGAGGGAAGGTAGGCTGGGTTTTTCGTTCACAGATAAGATGTCCGACAAGTAAGGGTGTGTGTCTGGGGCACAGGAGGAGGAGGAGAAGGGGAGGAGGTGAGCAAGGTAGCCTCCCTTGGCTCCTTGACTCTCCTCCAGTTCCCAGGATTTGATGAGTGAGTGGGGGAGGAGCTGAGGAGTGGTGGGGGCCTCCAGGTCACTCTGAGACTCTGCCACCTGGAAAAACAATGAGTAGGTTTTTGTTTGGCAGGTGCTCACACAGAGACAGACTCCAGCTTGATTTGTGCTTCATGTTCATCTACAGGGGATAGCTGTTTGTTGTTTGATGTTTAAGCACATCACTCTTCTTTCATTATTTTAACTGTGCACACTTACATATGTTTCTACATAAATTAAAGTTTGGTTTAAACCAGTTACAGACTAAACTGTGTCCTAAATTTCTAAATAGCAAAAACCTGAAATTAAGAAAATATAACAGATGCTCATAAATGTAATCAAAGCTGAAAAAACATCTACAATGATAAAAAAAATGGAACAAAGAATTTCAAATGTCTCATGCTGCTTACTGACCTGGATCAGTGCTGTCAGCTCATTCCGGGTATGCTGGAGATCCTCAGCCTTGGAGAAGATGTACCAGCGAGTTGGACCAGACTGGAGCCCGAAGGAGAGACACGAGTCAGGGAGCTCAGCGTGGGAAGAGAGCATGAGCTGGGAGTAAGGCAGCAGGTGGTCCACCTGTAAGCCTGCCAGCACCTGTTCCACAGACGGACTCTGCTCCTGGTCTGTGAACAAGAGACGGACCAAACTTTAACATTTCCACCCACATTTACACAATCGACACTGCAAAACAGACCAATCACATATCATTATTACTGCTTCAAAAAAAAAAAAAAAAAAAAAAATCAATTCACATGAACCCAAATAATGATGAGATTTGAAACACTATTCATGCAAACAAATATGAAAAATAGCTAAAACCACTGCTTAGTTTGCATAAACCAGTTTAGTTTGACAGGGGCTGCCTATGTGCATACCTGCATCCAGATTTGTCCATGTAAAATCATCCGTTAGGTATAGCAGGCCCAACAGTCGGTCTGTCAGCACTAGACACGCCTCCTTCTGCTCCACCTCCTCCTTCATTTGAAGACAGTAGCACCAAAGAACCCTGTTGACCTGAACCTCCTTCTCCTCCTCCTCACACAGGTCTCCCTGGTGACTACCAGGCTCCTCAGCAGGAGGAGCCGCAAGCGACGCAGGGGAGGAGCAGACCATCTCCTCCAGAGAGTCATCCAGACCCATCTCAAAGTATCCATCCCTGGAGCCTGGGCTGGAATAATGCACATAAAACAGCAGCTGAATCCAAACTCAGTCTTCAAATGTCTCATTTCTTTTGGGAATAGATGCAGGCATACATGAAATTAAACATGACCTCCACTGTCATTGATTATAAACACTCACTTACACAGTCCCTCTCTGGTTGCAACACCTATGGGTGCATGTACTGTAGTCACAAGTTTTTGCAGATCAAACAAAATCCCAGATACCAGAAAAACCTGACTTTCAGGGAATCTTGGGAACCCAGCTTATCCCAGAAAACTGCAGGATAATCAGAACTACAAACTACTAAGAATGTCTGGTGTCACAGAAAGCAGTGGAAACCTTAGAAGATCCCAAAACCATAAACATTTCCCACAAATTTCAACCATTCCATAAATGAGCAGGGATATAACAGAATCACAGAAAACAGTGAGAATTTAGGATTGATCAGAAAACTTTATGAACCCCTAAAACCAGCTACAAATTACTAGGAATCCCAAGAATTTTGGGAAGATTTGGAATCTGCATGGAAACCACTGGAAATCCCCAAAACCTGTGGCTAACTTATCCCAGATGTAATCAGGAATTTTAAAGGAACTCAGACATAACTGGGAATCCATCCAAGAGTCTAGTGAGAGCATTAGGGGACATGAGAAACCACTGTTTGGGAACCTCTGGAAATCCCAGAAACCAGTGAGGAAAGGTTGCTGGTCAGATTACCTGGGACTGCCCAGTTCAGTGCCTTCTACATGAACCTGAACCTCTCTGGAATCAGACCTCTTCTCTTCCTCCTTCTTCTTCCTCTTCTGTTCTGTCAGGGTAGAGGTGAGACGTTGGGAAAGCTGGGTAATGAATTCTTTGTTCGAGGAGGATAGGGAGAGCAAGTGATTAGAGAGTAGAGGACACCAGGCAGTGCTGCAGGAGGAACAAATGGTCTCTGCTGGTTGGGAAGAGGGTGTGGAGCAGAGGGAACTGGAAGAGAAAAACAGAAACAGATGAGAGATTTGGGAGTGACTGTAAAACTATGTCAACAGCACTGATATGTCCTGATGTTGTTCTCCAGTGGAGGAGGAAAGAGCAGCTGCAACACATCCTGGACACAATGAACTACACTTACTCTCAGCTTGACTTCCAGGAGCTTCTGTTAACAGATGACGACAACACAGTGATGCTTAAGTGACCTTAATAAAGAGACTAAAGCAGCTGTAGAGGTCATGCTACAGTACCAGCAGAATCTGTATAGGTTTCTTGTGTAGTAGTAAAACTACAGAGGAGCTGCAGTGGTAGGAGTTGTTGTAGACATATGACTGCTGTTTGGACCAGTTTGTAGAAGTGTTATTAGGCATTTCCCAGCTTGTATATAAGCTTTTATGCATTCTTCGCTTTTAATAAACAGTGGACAGCATAAGGACTGACACACACCAGATGGAGAGTGAGTGGTACATAATGCAGAAATGGTCACTGTCTTCAGTGGAACAGGGATTTGGTGTTATGTGCAGTGGTCACCAGGTAGCATTACTGGTTCTATTACTTTGATAAAGTAAATGTTCCAGTAGTTGCCAGGGTCTTTATTAACCTCAAATGCAGCACAATTTTACAGGTTTATTTTAGAGACAGACTTTTATTTTAAGAAGTAAATTTCTCCAAATATTATGGAAGAAGCATTGTTACTGATACTGACCAAAGAGCAGCTGTAGTAGTAGTTGTAGTAATGACAGTAGTGGGAGCTCCACAATGTGTTCGTTCAGACAAAGTGACAGTAGGTTGTTGCACCTGCAGAGAAACAGATCAACATTAGAACCAGCTGAGTCTAAACAAACACCAAAAAAAAAAAAAAAAAAAATCAACTTCCTTATATCCATATGATCATACATTGTCATGTTTTTTTTACCACATTACATCAGTATGTTTACATGCTAACAGTTGAAACACATCAGCAGAAAAAGAAAAGTCAAAGTGCTGTTGAAGCTGAATGAATTGTCAATAACTGCAGATCATCCTTGAGAGATCTTGACTGCCTGTCCATTATAATCACTCCAAAATCCATCAGTAATTTTACTCTGATGCACCAACAGAGCTGGTATGACTAAAAAAGGCTCTATTGAAAACTAATTCTCATCTATATAAGCATTATAATGAAAAACATTTTGATTTTAGTTTCAGAAGAACATTTAAAGACTGTTGGCTAAGCCTGGTGTGTCTCACACCTGGGGAGGGTCGGCAGACAGGTGGTGTGTGTTGGTGTTAAAGCTTGCAGGGGAAGGTGCAGTGTCCACAGGGGGAAAAACTTTGGGGGAAACTGCGGTTTCTTCTCTGCTCATCACTTCTGGAACAGGAAACCAAACAGATCAGTGATGCTGATGTTGACAAAAACATTGACAGACACTGCAGAAAGTTGACTGACACTGTTCAGGCTCTCTTTGTTTATTGTTGCCATATTTTGTACTCTGGCACACCACAAAGATGACATCCCTTTTTTTTTTTTTTTTTTTTTTTTTTTTTTTAAAACCAGCCCACAAAGCTCTGAAAGGCTCAGCTGTTTTCACAAGCAGGGAAGCAGGGGTCTAACCAGACTACTCTAATTACTGTTTGGTGTAAATGCAGTTACAGCTGTATGTAAGAAGCAATGACGCTGCTGAAACCTCTGTAATGAATAAACATCAAATAAATGCATATTTATGTTGTAAGGCAAAATGTGCGAACAGCCAAAGCAACAGATCACTGATTATCATTTTTAAATCAATGACAGTAAAAAAAAGTCTGAGCAGGAAGCAAATCCTCTACAAAACAACATGAAGCCGAGGAGACGTGGTTTAGGTCTATCAGGAGTGAAAGCAGCAGCTCAACTTCACCAGGGTCGCCTCAGATATATTTGGTGATGTTTTTCCCCTTCAGCAGAGTGACATTTTGCTTTTGCTATGTTAACAGTTCCTGGTACAGCTCTGAGGGGAAAAAAATGCCACTTCTGTAAATTTAGAAAAAAAATAATGAGGATCAACCCAAACCTGATCTTCACCAAAGACAGCAATCAGACAGATTTTAAACTTCCATGCTTTCACATCTCTGACACACTTTATTCATTGTGCAATAACATGTATCAGTAATGTTTAATGAATGTATTAGTTAACTCAAGAACAGTTGGCAGATTAACATATATAGAGAGAAACTGTCAGCTGCAGCTGTAATTTACAGATAATTAAAGTCGTCCTCAGTCTTTACGGGTTGTGGCACAGACACACAGCTAGAAGCACAAATGCCAGGTGTATTGTAATTTATCTGCATAGGTCGTGACTATTTAATTAGGAACCAGCACTGGAGTGAGGAAGTGCAAATGTCTTGATGGTCCAAGTTTTTTAGTTTCAAAACAAATATTTGTTTACATTTTCAAATACTTCATCCACCATTAGCTTGTTGATTCAGTATGTGCATAAGATTAACTGTAAACAACATAAATATTATGTACGGTATGTTTTTAAAACCAGAGTTTAACTGATTCAGCTGTATTCTGACTCTCACTGTGGTGGTAGCTGTCTGCACACTGTACAAGACACACACATTCAGATAATTTGGTAAAACTACATCCTCATGTTGTGGTCTAAACAGAAAGTGCTAGAGCTGATATGAATGTGGGAATCAATTACTTTAGCGACAATATTTACATCAAAAAATTCATGCAAATGATGCAAGATATCTCAAGATGCCACAGTGGGCTCAGATAAATTGATGATGAAAAACACTTGTTTCAGCCCTTGAAAGTGCAGTAAGCTACCTGTTTGACATTCTAAACCACAGTCACATTTTTCTGTCAGGCTGCTGCCCTACACTAGAACTAAAACCCTCTACCTCTACCTCTACCTCTACCTCTACCTCTACCTCTACCTCTACCTCTACCTCTACCTCCCCCCAGCTCTGCACAGCCTGATACATACATGATTACCTTGGCTGGCGCAGGCAGCCTGCTGGGTCGGACAGGAAGAGGAGGAAGAGGAAGAGGAGGAGGAGGAGGAGGTGACAGCAGTAGGAGCAACAGCAGAGGAGCAGCAGGAGGAAGAGGAGGGGGGAGAGGAGGAGGAGAGGTGAGGAGGTGCAGCAGCAGACAGCCTGGTCTCCTCACTGATCTGACGAGAGGACAGAAAGAAGGAAGCCTTCAGACAGCTGCAATCACCCACATCAGCACCAGAGCAACAGTCAATCAGGCTGCACAACTATGAATGTGAAGTTGTGGTAAAATGTGTAAAGACCTAAATATACATGCTGCAAGTTTGAACACAACTCATCAACTCCTCAAAGATTGTTTAGCTTTATTTAAACTTATAAATGTGCAGAAATATGTGAATAAGCTGCAAACAAAATATTTCTGTTGTGAACTACTGAAAATGTTTGGAAAATGTTTCTCCCTGCAGATAGACCTTGTAAAGGTTTGTGTTTAGGAGACACCTTCAACTGTCCAAAATGACTAAAACCATTTCCTGTTTGCCTTCAAAACAAACACACCTTCTGCTTAATAGATGGGGGGGTCACATGAGGCTTGAATATTTTGATTCTGGTCATTTTGTGCATGGCAGTCAAAATAAATGTACAACAATAATAATAAAATACTCAGGTCTCAAAATATTTGACTGATTTAAAAACATACTCATCACTGGTGTACATAGATGCAGAATGTTTAAACTGTAGCCAATGAATTTCACAGATCAGTTTGTAGTTTACTGATAAAATTTCAATATGAGACTACGACACCTAACCAAACCAGATTGGATGCCCACACTTGTTTGATTTATTGGTTAGATCTTCATTACATTTTAACTCTGCTGCTGATGTGCACAAATAATCTTATCGACTGTTCTCCAACAGCTCAGTACACTACACAGGTAGTTAATAAAACAGGCTGTAGTATATTAGTATTGTAACAGGTAAATCCCCATCCTCAGGTTTCAAAGACCTGTCAATAATTTACCTTTGATGAGTTCTGGTTGGTCTGGTTATAAAACCTCTTTATAATCTACTACAATAACATAGTACTACTATCAAGGATTTGACATAAACTCAACAGTGGTTTGAGTTCAAGACTACTGAGATTGTTTCATCTGATAATGACAATATTAAAATATAACATTCAGTCTGGTAAAATCCTCTTACGTAAGATGCAAGAAGTAAAACATTTCTAATTTTCTATGTGAAAACTGAATGTCAGTGTATGCTAGAAAAACAATGAAACCTTCATCATATAACCTGGTCTCATGCTGCATCTCTACAGGTGACAGACTGTACCTTCTTGTCGCCGCTGCTCATCCTGTCTTTGACCTCTTTGGCTTTCTGAATGGCTTTTAACACTTCCACTGTGTCCAGCTCCTTCTCTGTCGTCACGGTACCGTCAAGACAAACCTGACGCAGTAACAGAGGGTTAGTGATGTACCCACTCACAGACACACAAGCGCACAAACACACAAGAGCACAGCTGTGTGTGTGTTTTTTTTTTAGTAGAATTAACATTATTAGGGGCAACAGTTTTAGTAGGAGAGAGAGACTAGTAATGAAGAGGCAGTACTTCTAGTAGAGATATAAGCAGTTTAGTAGTGGTAATATCAGCATTAGCAGGATTACAGACTGGAGAAAGAAGTGGTGTTGTGATTGTTCATTGGTAAAGTTGTCTTATTAGAAGTACAAGTTTTACCCACAGCACAGACAGAAAAGCATTAGAAGCTGTGTAACTATGCTGAAGTAAGATTATTACATTAGTAAAAGTAGCATTGGTTTAAATGGTGTACCTCTGCTGCACGGTCTCCAAACTGGGCCAGGACCTTGGTTCTGTAGTCTGGGATAATGCACATCGGGTTGCTGGACAGGTTGAGCTTCTCCAAACAGGGCAGAGAGCCAATGTTCCTGATTTCCTCCAACTAGAAAAATATACATTGCAAATAAAAAAAACAAACTTTGGTGTAAATAATATAGATGATATATTAAATTGACTGATTTTATAATTTAGGTACAGTTACTTTCTTTGCACAATCAAAACTGTTTGCAAGTGACAATTATTTTACCTATTTTCCTTTTAACACAAATGTATATATATATATATAGAATTGCAACAATGTCAAAACTGCACAGGATGTGTTTCTTTTGCAGTTTCATAAACTATCATAAAAAGATTTTGCATATGCATCCATGTCACGGACAACAGGACCATCAGGACGGCCTCGGTTTGTTTACCTGGGCCAGCTGGTTGTGGCTGAGGTCCAGGTTGACCAGAGAGTAGAGCTTGGTGAGGCCGGTCAGTCGGTCCAGCTGGTTGCCAGCCAAGCTCAGCGTTTTGATGTTGCCTAGACGGGTGTGAGCAGCTTCCAGGACCCGCAGACCGTTATAGGACAGGTCCACGTGGACCAAGTTGTACAAGTGCTGAAACCACATAGCAACCAGATTATTACTATATTGTACTGACACTGACAACACTGTTGTGGCTTTTAATCATATTAAACTGAATCATGTAGCAAATAATCATCATGCTGTATAAATCAAGATTAAAACTGCTGGTTTAACATGTGATGATGTCTTGAGGGAGCTGATGCTGCCACAAACCTGGAGGTTTTCCACTGAGGACAGCTGGTTATAGCTCAGATCCAGAAACTCCACCTTACGAATCAGTTTCTACAACAGAAAGAAAATTCAGTGTCAACACAAATCAAATTATTCCAGAAATCAGCTACATTTTTGTCCCTTTTCCTTATTTGGTAACTTTTATTTTTTGTCTGTCTACACAGTTTGAAATTTGTGGGACTCCATTTCTTCTTTTTTCATATTGTCATAATAACATACAGTGGTAAAAGGCCAGACCAAAGATGTATTATCTAAAAACTGATAAAAGATCTCTGATATATTGAAGGTCACTCTGTATTTCTCCACCTGCTGTCACTGTGAGGAAAAATGAACATTTCAACATCATTACAGGATGCTGGGTAAAGCTGCAACAGTCTGTCTGTGTTTAGGTTTGCTGGGTGCATGTCTCACCACTGAGCTGTCAATGGTACTGATGCAGTTGTGGCTCATGTCCAGTGTGGTCAGGTTTCTCCACACAGGGATAACAGCGGTGACAGGACAACCAGACTCCGCCCCCTCAGGCTCCCACTGTGAGAACTCACTAGCCTCTGGGACCAAGATTGACTGGAGGACATCGTAAACATAACACTACACACATCAGTATACAACACACAACATCCTGCATTAACAATTTAATCTAAACCTTACCATCATAGTTTCCGTGGAACGGTGGACACACAAAGTCGCTAGACTTGACCTCAGAGACGACAAACCTTGAATCTGCTGAGAGCTGCAATCACTGACCTAAAGACAGACAGAAAGACCATATAACACTAATCACATTTTGGTTACAAGTAGATTTCAGGTAAAGAAAATCTCAAAAGAACATGTCATGATTACATAATTAATTGAGCACCAGTATTTCAGATGTATCATGGCATTCAATTGCTGCTGATCAGCTAAGATAAATAAATGAATTTGTACTTGTCTCATCTGACAATGTTCTTAAATTACAAAGGGGAAGAATATGCAACAACGGTTACAGCTGAACCAAGACCAGTCCAAGATTAGTTAAATGACAAACCTCCTTTATTATTCTTTATTCCTTCAAATCACCAATTTCTCCACATTAGCCAAGGTGAGAACAATTCCATGCAATGTTTCTGATTGCTTTTGAAATTCCTGCTGCTTCCGATCCTGTTTTTTAATCCTCAAATTTGGTAAAACAGTCAGAGTTACGTGATAATTGTGGAAGCAGATCATCCTGCTTTACGGCAATGAAAATGTAAGAAGCTGTATTGCTATCTAAAAACAATAAATAGTTTCCACTCAATAAAACTCTATTATTCTGATGCCAGGGTATAAAGAAAATACACAAGGTTTTATCACAATAATAAAATGCATAGTAAAACACTATGACTACATCCAATGAGGGTCTACAGGAGTGTTCAGCATACAAACAAGTCCAAGTTTGTTAACTCTGTGGTTTAACATCTAACACACACAGAGTGAAGTGAAGACAAGCATGAATATTACAAAACAAATCAAACAACTGTTCATTAATAGTTTGTTTCAACTACCAAATGTTTATCTGGGAGCCCAAATTACATTGCAGCATCCAATTTTACGTAACATTGGCTTGTGTAATGAAAAGCAAGGCCAGAGCAGTTGGATTCACATATATTCACTACATCACCAAGTTTCCAGCATTGAGCCCCCAACACTAACTGGCACAACAGTCTGGAATACATGGATAAAATATGTGTTATGTTCTTTACCCCACACCAGGCATGAGGTTTGTTAATGTAATAATCCAACCTATATACACATAAGAATATTATGACAGCTGAAGGGCGGTTACCTCTATTTGCAGCAGTGATTTAAAAACAGACAAATCGAAGGGGAGACTGCTTTCCTGAATGTTACTGGTTCCTACTGGACCTCTGGTACCAGAGATCTGACCAACAGAGAAAAAAAACAGCAAGAAAATACATGACAAAACAGAAAACGGCACAATGTGGCTTTGAGCTAAATAAAGAATTGTGTTACCTTCAGGTATCGCAACCGGCAGGTGAAATCAAGGATGTGACCCAGGTCAGTTTTGGCATCTCCATTACAGCAGGTCGGTTTGGCCAGACGGAGCTGTTGCGAGATGGAGTACAGCTGAAGAGGACGGAGAGAAAACACCTCGCCAGCCTGCAGCAACTGTTCACCTACAGCCCACAAACAAACACACTGATATATTGCTGACTATTTAGTAGGCCAGTCAGTTAAAAGCTACAAACCAGGTCCTGAAAATATCTACAACTCTCTGTTATGTTTTCATATACATTTATAGTAGTAAAGTTATATTTGGTGGTATTAATGTAACAAAAGAGAAAACAAATATATTAAACCTGCTGCGATCAGGCAGCTGAATTTAAATAATTTTTCAATGAAAACCAGCCATTTTACTGTGTCTACTTTTACTCTTTAATTATCTCAATTGATTTGTTTTGTCTGTGATAAATAAATCAATTATCATAGCCTACGAGTGTTAGAGCTTTCTGACCACTGCATTTTATCTCCTAACCGGGCAGCACTTATTGTTTTGTAACAGTTATCAGTAACAGAGGCACAGAGTACACAAATCATTACGGAACAAGTGTCATTAATTGTTAACAGCTTTGTAAACAGGAAACAGGCCAAAGGTCATAAATGGAGCTAACCTTTATGGAACAACTCCTCAGCCAGTGCAGCTGTGATGCCATTTATCTCCTGAAATAGATAAATAACCTGTTTAAACATAGATTTACTTCTTAACAAACAGCTTATCATGTAGACTAAATAGATTTATCTTATTTCTTACAAACAAACAACTTACTGTGGTTTCAACTCTTCATCTACCGACTGTTAACTGTTTTTCAACACTCTTTTCACTCCATTCAAGATTAACAAATCAAACATTTAACTGTGTTTAGAAAAAGTCAGGTGGTTGAGAATTAACAGGAAAATACAGCTAGATAGCATGATGTTAGCCTGAACTTGTTAAACCACATTTAAAGAACAGGGAACAGAGCATCACTTTAAACAGCAAACAATAACTTGTGTTCTTCACTGCTATGTGATATGGTCACAAATGCTATGGTAATACAGTATTAATGCAGCTGGGGA
The DNA here is from genome assembly GCF_900324485.2 of Mastacembelus armatus. NCBI lineage: Eukaryota > Metazoa > Chordata > Actinopteri > Synbranchiformes > Mastacembelidae > Mastacembelus > Mastacembelus armatus. The sequence goes on from NC_046637.1 coordinate 4,462,597, forward strand.
AAAAAAACACAACTAAACTATGATCATTCAGACCTAAGTCTTCTGTGTCACATGAGAAGGTTTTTCTATCAGCTGTTTACTCTGCAGGCGGCTGAGGGTGGGTGCTGCTTGTGATTGGTCAAACATGTGTCTCCACACCTCATCTCTCAAGCAAACATTTATTTTTTACTGCAGAAAAAAAACTACAAACTATTAGGTGAAGTACTAAAAGGAAAGAACATTTAAACAGGTTTCAATCCACATACAGAGGTTGTAGTAGCCTCAGGTGTACTCACATAGAGGTGAAAGTGCAGGAAGTTGGCGAGGGGAGTGGGTGTGGCCTGTGGAAACTGCAGTAGCAACGTCTGCAGGTAGAGCTCCAGCTCCTTCTGCCGCCGCTCCACCAGACTCTTTGAGTTTTTCCCCAAAATCTTCTTTGGAGGAAGCAGTCGTTTGTCTACCTTCTTCTCCACTGTCAACTGGAGAAAACACACATCAGGAAAAAATATAGATTTATGTTAGGGCTATCACTGAAAATTAAATATCTTTGGTTTTTGGGCTGTTGGTCATAAAACAATGTTGATTTTTACAACAGTGCATGATTTATTATTTAGTTATTTAGTCATATCATCTCTAATCATTTGTATTGAATATAGCTTTTTAGAGAATGTGTAAGTTGACTAATATGCTTTAGTGCTCTGCAGCTGAATCAGTAGTACAAAACACTGGTTTATGCATCACAGAACCAAACTGACATCAACAGAAGACAAACGTTGTTTACTGGACAAAGTAAAAAATAAACGTTTGGTAAAAGTACACAATACTTTGGCACTAAGCAGCTACAGTTACTGATGTGGGAAATCTGTTCCAGTGTCTTACCTTCTCGTGGAGGTCATAGAAGTCACTATAGCGGTGCTTCACAGTCCATCTGTGTTCTCCATCTGTCACCTCAATGATGTAGACCTGAAACACCACAGCAGGACACAATGCAACCACATTAAACTGGTGAGACCATACTGGTCCTGAGCTTCATAGATGCTTTAATAATTTAAAAAAAGTTCATGAAACACCAAGGACCCCTTTAAAACACATAAGTTACTGCTTATCAGGTGAATTAAGTTCCCACTTATGATCTGACAACACCTGAAGCACCTCTATGACATTTCAATCTACTCAGAGCTGCAGGTTAAAGCTCCATAACATTTAAGTGCAACTTGTGCTAAGAATTTATCTCATACAGTTACATTACTGGGGTCCCATTTTAAGCACTTCAGATGTTTAGGTTCTTATCTGTCATACAGTATCTCCAGAGGAACCATCTGATTCTACAGCACGACTATGAGCCCATACACACAGCCATAGTCATGAAGAACTTTCTTCAGAACAATGAGCCCTGCAGCAAATGGTTTAGGCCTCACAGATTCCTGATTTCACCATCATTACGTCAGTTTGGGGTCACATGGAGAGACAGCCTGAATCCACAGACCCATTTTGGTAGGCTCTCAAAGAGGCTGGACCACCCTACAAAAGTAAATGTACTGAGGAAGACTAATGCAAATATACACTAACCAGCAAATATTGATTTGATTTGTGCTTTTCTTTTCTTCACTGCACTGGACACTGCAGGAAGTTAACTGACAAAAACCATTAATGCCATTTTTGAAAGGATCCTCAGTTTATTTTTAGTGCCCAATAAATTGCTCGGTTAGCATCCACAGCTAGCTAGCGCTAGCAGGTAGCTAGCTCGTCGTTTTTAGTGCAGCCTCAAGACGACACATACATAAAACCAATGTTAAGACCTGAACAATGTGTGTATTAAATTTGAGGCTGGTTTATCAACATTATCTCACTGTCACTTGGACAAATTTGGACCTGCACTCGCTCTAGCTACAAGCTAAGCTAACCGTGCTAAGCTACAGAAACACGGACGTAGCTTACTGTGTAGTTTTCCACCAGCTCCGACCCGACAACACACACTTTTCTCTCCGAAACCTCCTCTGGGAAAGGGTCGTTCTCCATCTTCAAATCGGAACAGGCGTATTTTTTTTATCTGTTATTCGTTATTTTATCTGTTATTAAGGCTTTAATTAAAACGGCTGTAAAGGATCCCAGCGTCTCGGCTCAGTTAGCCGCCTCCAGACGCCATGTTTGTTATGATTCCGACGGAAAAAAAAAACTTTATTAAACAGCTGCCCCCTGACAATTATCTTACTACAGATTATTTTTTATTATCAAATATGAATATGGTCTTAGACGTACAGACTAATCATACAATATAGGCCAAATAAGACTGAAGGAAACAACAGATTCAGTCCACCATTTTTCAAATATTTATTTATTTATTTATGATAGTGGTAAACAGACATGCAGGGGGTGTGGTGACACTTCTCCCTTTCATATGCATGTGTTTTACTGCTCTGTCTATTCACGCTATGAACAATTTTGTTTGTCAATAATGTTTCATGTGTTGTGTATAAAAGAAATAAATTTTGACCTTTCACTGAAAATAATAATCAAAGAGGGTGAATGTATATTTTTAGCCATATATGCATAATTATTATCCTGTGTTGTTTTCCAAAGAAGCTGTATGCTAATGCTGTATGTTGTGCAATCATCAACAGTTGCAGAATGAGTCCAACATCAGCATAACAGTCAGAACTGTGTAATAAGTTTTGTATGAGTTATGCTGTTTGGATGATTATTAACCTAAGCAACTGTACTTAGGCACATCAATGCTTGGAGCTAAAACATCATCATGTTAATATGACCTGATCAGAATTAGAATCAGATTTATTGGCCATTTATGTTGGGCACACAAGGAATTGGCTCTCAGTATGCTTTGTAGTCAACAAGAAATGAACTTAAAACATTTAACATTTATATCCATAGGCAAACATATGTAATTTGGTTTATGACCTGATGATGGCACTAGACACTAAGTCCTGTGTTCATCAAAGCCGTTAGAATTTATGCTGAGGTGAATGTGTGTGTCACAGAACCAGAGTTTGTGACAATCCATCGAATAGTTGTTAGAAATGTCACTAAAATCACAAATCTAAACCTCACAGTCGCAGGGGGATCCATCTCACATGTGTTGTGGTGGAGGTACGACTGACATGGCCATTCAGAGAATAGGTAGCATGGATAAAAAACCTGTTTTAGTAAAGAAAACTGTTTTATTTTGCTTGCAGTGTTAGAGTTAGAAGACAACTGCAGTGCAATGTGATGTTTTGTGTGAGAAATTTTTTTTTTTTTCCTTATTCAAACAAATGTTTCACTGGTGCAATGGTATTTTGAATTCGCATGGGCTGGGTGATTATGAGTACGTGCATGACACAATAAATGTCCAGCTCCTGTAAGTAGTACTGTGTCCTGATCAGGGCTGCAGGCCTTTGCTGGGCCTGTTGTCAGTAACAGCAGCAGCTGTGGGTCGGATTTCAGCTGCTAAAACCGAAGCAGAGGGAACCATCCTATTCAAGGGCGCATATTTCTGTTTATAAAACCACAGCATGCAACTTCAGGCACCTTCATGCTAACAAGAATGTTAAAATATCTTATAGTGAGATGTAGAAAAAAATCTTATGGAGAACTATTACAGTATATTAATATTTATAGCAATAGAAAACCGAGAAACACTGTACTCCCTCCCCCAGGCCAGCACGTGAATGGACTGTTCCAAGTCTTTATGTAGGCAGTGAAGAGAAGGCAGAGCTACAGTCAGTGCTGGTCAGAGCTGAGTATACTGTAGCTGTTGGCCTAAAACTGAGAAAAACGGCTTCAAATCAGCCAAAGGAAGCTTTAAAACCCTCAATAGCTCACTTCAGTTCACTAATTAGGGCTGTAAGGAGCTAATTTGACTTTCAGAGCAGTGAAGAAGAGAGATTAGAGAGACAGAGGAGGGCGTGACAGAGAGCCAGCCGAGCAGGCAAGCTGCTGCTGCAAGGGGAGGAAGAGCAGGCTATGCACCAGCCAAAGCCAGAGGTCAAGAAAAAAAGTGAAAGAGTAGTGAAAAGGTAGACTCAAAGTGAGAGAAGATCATTTGTGATCTGAGCCAGAAATACAGAAACCAGCCTCTCTTTGTTGCGTGGGACACCGTGCAAGGAGGAGGATGTGAAGGAGAGCAGCAGAGAGAAAGGGTGGCATCTGCAAGAAAGATACGAAAATGCTCTCAGAGATGATGTTCAGGAGGAGCTGCCATCAGCAGCAGCACCAGGATGGAAAAGAGGCTACGCAGAGAGATGATGCCAGCCGTAGGAAGCACGGCTGGTTCAAGAGCTGCAGCGGACGCCTGCAGGGGCGTAGGACAAAAGGGGGAGGGTGGCTGAGAGGGCGCAGCCACCACCAACACCATAAACGTCATCATCCTCAGTACCATCATCCACGACACCTTCAGGTGCCCGTGAAGTCCTTACGACCCATTAACATGAAGGGAAACAGGGTGAGGGGAATGCGGGCCCCCAAAAACACCAATCAGTTTCTGATGCATGAGAAGTACCAGATGCTGCACATGCGCTCCGACTCAGTAGGGAGCGACAGCGGCAACAGCTCTGACAGTGATGTGGAGCTCACCGACATGGACTCATACCTGGGTGTCCTGGAGAATGCCAGAGGAGCCCTTCTGGACAGTCCCAACCCACACAGCTCAACAACGCCACTTGGACAGATCTTTGTACTGCACAAGGACAGTTTGCATCTGCACGAAGACAGCCTGCGTCTGCAGGAGGACAGCATGCAGTATTTCCCCTCTGAAGATGACCTAATGCAGACCCAGAATTTCATGCAGAGGGACTTTATTGAGTTCTGTGACATTCTAACATCCTGAAGGCAAACTTTCAGGAAGCCATTTTGTTCTCAGCAGTGTGAACCTCAAACCTCAGACTGAACGGGGCCAGGTTTGTTTTCTTCATGTTCAAAGAAAACAAATAATTTAGCAGCAAAGATTTAAGATTCAGTCTACAAGAATAAACTTTTTAAAATATTTGTAAGTGCATTTTTATATTCCTTCAGGGATTTGTCTTACTTTGGCACTGATGTTTAGAGAAGAAGAGAAGTTACAATGAGAAAAAGTGAAATTATCTCACCCTGTTGGCAATTAAAAGAAATAGCTTCAACTGATTACAAGATTAAATGACATTAAGACTGATGTTTTTTTACAGATGTCTGGTTCATGTACAGTGTGTGTTGTATAGTGCTGCCTTTCTGTTGTTACACACAAAGGGAAATGGGCTGGGCGGTGGGAGTGAGCCCAAACAGCCAATCGGCATAAAGCTGACTGCATAAACTTGCAAACGATTGGCCGATGCAGACTGCCATTAACAAATAAGCCTTTTACTGTACATAATAAAAAGAAAGCAACAAATAAATATTTGTTTGGTGTTGAATGGGCTGATTGATTGTTTCTGTGGATATAAACAAATGTAAAGCAGTTTTTATACATTGTTAGCAGGGCCAGTGTGTCACTGAGTCAGGGCAACTCAGGGTGGACAATGCACAGTTAAAAGTAAATGCTGTGCTGCTCACATGCATTGTAATAACAGGTCACATTTCAATATATGAGAGGAGCAGAAAAGAAAACAGACATTCAACAAATATAACATTTAGTATTTAGATGAAATAATAAAAGATTACACCTTTTTGGGGGTTTTTTATACCTGATCAGATAACGATGTAACTTAACTCTGATATAAAACAACATACACACAACACACTTGTCCAGATATTCATAAAATGTGCAAAAAAGAAGAGTAAAATAAAGACAAAAATGAAACATGAGAGAAGAGAAGAACAGTTCATAGCTTTTTTCAATAATGGTCTTAACCCATATCACTCTAGGTCCACTGCCCTGCTTGAAGGTGGAAGATACCAGTTTGCTTTGTCTTGTCCTACTCCACCCTCATGCGAGATGGTATCTTCCAGCTTCGGACTGACTGCATACACCTGAGGCATGTAATCAGCAGTGGGTAGGGCAGGGATAGTGTGAAAACAAGCTGAGCAGTGGCTCTATAAGAACATGGGATGCAAATCAGGAGTATTACTTATTAGTCATTCATTGCAGTCAAACATCTCTCCTGGTACATATCCTGATACACGTCATTCATACATACGCCCTCTGCCACTAATTACTCATTAGCAATATTTAACCATTTAATGTTCTCAAAACTTCAACAGGTTTTTTTAATTGTAATTTAAAGTTTAAGGTATCATTTTGTACAAGTAGTGTGTTGCCGCTTGGAAAGTCTGTGGTAATAAAAGTGACATTAGTCTAGTAATTTTATGATTGTGATATTTTGTTTAGCTTATTTAACAACTATTGTTAGCATTTCATGTTAATATTTAAAGACTTTTTAAAAAGCATTAAAGCAGGGAGAAGTGAGAGTCACTGTGTTCCTCTAGAGAGCAGTGAATTGGATTATACAGCTGGTTACACCTGCTCGGGACATGTAAGCCTCTTAGTGTTTCTATGTCATAAAGTAATAATGGCAACTAGGCACAGGGTGAAAAACATACAGGTCTTCAAAGCAGAATAAGCATTTTCCCATCACGTTGACTCTTCATGTCAGGCAGCAGCCAAACATAATGTGTTTTTTCATCTCTTTCTGGCATTTTGTCTTAGATGCAATAAATTTGAATTATATTGGGATTAGGTCCTGTCACATAATTTGCTTTAGAGGCTGTAATGGCAGTTACAGCTACTCTGCATCTCAGCAGCAGGATTAGTTCAGTTTTCTCTATGATGACTGCTGCCTCACAGTACAATGGGACCACAAACTGAATTATCAAGATCATTATTATTAATATTTTATTTTGCAGTTATAGTACATAGTACAGCTTGTCTGATCTGATTGTTAAGCATTAAGGCCGGTAATGTGAACATAGTATATGAAGTAAGAAGTGACTTCATGCCAGCAGCAGCTATAACCTTTGACTTGTAGATCAGCTGAGCAGCTCAGTTAGTGAAATCCACAGTGACGCCGTGTTAGCTAAGAACACACACAGTCACGCTGACACCAGAGTGTGTTTGCCTGGTTTCTTATCACACACCCAGAGTTCAATGCCTTGCTCAGGGACACTGCAGTTGCTGGTTTGTATCTCCTGCCCTCACCAAAAAAAAGTGCAGCTACTGTTTCTATATTTCGCTGGTGTTGTCACAGCTTCTATGTTTGAGCTCTTGTTTCGCAATGCTGCATCTGATATGCTAGTTGACTGACACATACACACACTTGTACTTCTATTTTTCTGAGGACATTCACTGACATAATGCATTCTTTAGCCCCTTACTCTAAACTCAGCCATCACAACAACACAGAAAGCAGCCATTACCCTAACCCAAACCTAAACAACTCCCCAGCAGCGGTGAAAGCGCTCGGATATTACTTACTGTTACAAAATGGCCCATTTCAGAACAATATGTCATACTGGCTTGCAATTTTTGATGCATTATTGTGTAAACACCAGCAACTAATTCTAACAACCTAATGTACTGCAGGATGGATTAATGATACTATACATTTTAAACTATTCATTTTAGTTTGTATTATGAATCTGTATCAGTAAACTACCGAACATATGGCCTAAATATAGTGACAGAAAAAGTACAACATTTACCCATAACTGTAACTGGATTAGATGCATAACATAAACTGTAAATACTTAAAAAAGTATAAGTACTTTAGGTACTTTTCACTCATGTTTTCTTATGGCAGCAATCACAACTAAAAGTCTGAACCTTCAAACAGCCTTTTAAAGGTATGTCAGAAAGTCAGGAGCCCCCTTAATATCCTAATATCCTCACTTTCCCAGAATGTCTTCATTCCCATGACGTAAAATTCAAACTAGCCGTCACACTGTTTGCCAAACACACACACACACGCACACACAGAGATCTTGGCAGTGAGGAAGTGTGTTTGGCAGATGACAGAAAGTAGATCAGTACCCTGCAAACACCTCCCCTGCTAGCTGTGCTAATGCTAATCTGCTGACACACACAAACACTATTTGCATATGTCTATACTTGTGGGGACCTTCACTGTCACTATCCATTCCCTAATCCAAACCTTTATATAAACCTAATTATAATATCAATGCTAAAAACCAAACTCAAACAGCCTTGAAGTCATGACCAGATGAAGTGTTCTCAGAAAACAGCATCACGTTCTAAAAACGCCCTCACTTTGTAACAGTGCTCAATGTCAAGCTATAAAATCTATAATCGAGTCCTCTTAGAGATGTACAAGAGAATACACACACACACACACACACACACACACACAGGTGAATTGTTGGTGAAAGGGCAACTGTCCAACAAGTTCAGACAGAGTTATAGCATGAAGGACGGTTAGAAAGATCGCTGAAACACCAACACCCACCCACGCACACACACACTTTAATGCTGCAATGTTGACATCTGTGAGACTCCATGTTGTCAGTTTAGATAAACTTTTAGACGTGAATAATTATCCAACAGTTTTGGGGGCATGGGGCCCAGATTCTGGCACTTGTCTGGCACTTGTCTGGCAGTTCTTTCCCCCAGATTTTATTTTATGTCAAATGCATGAAGCAGCAGAAAATGGGAAATAATAAAGTACAGTACAGTACTTAAGTAAATGTACTTGTTACATCTAATAATCTAATGTTGCCTTAAACCCTTTGGGAATATATGAACTACTCCTGCATCAGGATGGAAGTCATGAGCTTTATGAAAATTTTCGATGCCTCACAAGTCATGATTGCACTTTGCAGCTCATGTGATTTTATAAACTCCAGAAAACTGAAAAGAAAAGCAAATGTTGAATTTATTGTCACGTTTCAAAACATCTGCAGTGAAAATACACTGAAACAGAGCTGTTTTTGGTTTCCTACCAGAACTCTAAACCAATCACAGTGCCCTCAGTCATTATGGTTCTGCATACAACCAAAAACCCTGAAAGAAACCTCCATTACCTCACGGTGTGTGTGAGTGACTGCAGAGGGGGCAGGGAGTGTATGTTACCAATAGATGAAGTGAAAAAAGGAGGCGGAGTGGATGGAGTTGGATAGTAAACTCACTTTGGAGTGGAAAAGTACAAGGGTCCATTCCAAAGGCGGAGATTTGTCGCTTGATTACAGAAACCAGCCAATCCGAAGGCAGAAAAACACGCTGAGTGACAGCAGTGCTTAGCCATGACAAACCTGCAGTGAAGCCCTGTTTTCATGATCATTTAAATTTTGAGTTTTTGATGGGAAGTCTCAATGTCTCCACTCTGAAGTGATAAATATTTAAACTTCTGGGACCAGTCTGCTGAGTTGTTGAAATGCTGAAACAAAGTTTAATACAGTATTTTCTTTGTCAGGCTGTAGATGCTGAAAGTGTAGGGGGATGGGTTTTTGAAGGAATATTTTTTTAAGGACAAAAGTGTAAGGAATGAATTAAACAGTGTGTTTGTCTGAGCCAAAAAACATCCAACTATACTCCCAAGGCCAAGAGGTAGCACATGATTAGCTGTTTTATTATGTTGTGTGTTACAGGTTAAGTTAGAAAAATGTCTCCTGGTCCTGGATGACACCAAATAAGCCTTTAGGCTAAGATAACTGTCTCTGTCCTGACATTTGGGGATGTTTACTTGACAAACATTGGCTAAACTCAGCAGTTAATCCTGGATGGAAACAAAATCCACTTGTTTATGCAACAGTCTGTGTGTTTTTATAGGAAGTAATTGTATGTTTTCTCCTACAGTTTAATATTTTGGTTTTCCAATTGGATCAACAGCTGGTGAAGATGTTGAATTGGTTTTATCCCCAGTTTTTCATGTATTAAATGGTGCTGAGCTAGTATGCTGTCAGATAACGTAGCCATCAAATACAAGGCTACGAAACCATTATAGTGTGCAGATAGCTAATTATAGCTGATGCAGTCTGCAAGAGACAGCAATAGTAAATCTGCCACCATTATGATTGTGACCTGCAGCTGTGGAGAAGAAAACCTGACAAAGGTTTCTTTAAAATACAGTCACATGTCTTTGGATATGTAAGCAAGTATTAAAATGCTTTTACTAAGATCCACTTCAGTTGATGTCTTAGTTTACATTTTGCTGCCAGAAGTCAGATGCCAGCTGGTTCTATCAAACAAGTTATACAAGTTGTTTCAACATCTCTAATATAATAGAGCTTTTGTGATACAAAGGTCAGAGGAAATCTAGTTTATTTAGGCAAAGTTCTTCAGCTGCTTTTTGTTGAAGTGGAACACCATACTTCTATTTTTCATACTTCTAAGTCTCATATATATTCTTATGTTAACACATGTACTTTTTTGCTCAATCCATCTTTCCACTCTGTTAGTTGAATGTTCAGTTCAGAAGTTTAACAAAAATTAACAATAAAACACTAAGAGAAGCCAAACATGGCCTCCTGAATCTGTAATAGAATAGAATAGAATTGGACCGAACTTGCTGGAGTCTTGTTGTCATTTTGATACAATACCACTGACGAGCAAAGAGCCGATGGAAACAGTGTCGTATCCATGGGGGGACTATTTCTTGTTTAACACATCCAGACTAGTAGTTTCCCTCTGCTTCCAGTCTTTAAGCTAAGCTAAGCTAACCACACCCTGATTACAGCTTCACACTTAACAGTCAGACATGGTATCAGCCTTCGCACAACAGGAAAACACACACACTCACAGATGTGTTTGCTGCACATTTTGATAAAGCAGCCTCCAGATATCAATGCATATGCCAGGTTTTATGAGCACCCTGAGTATAAGTGTGTGATCTGTTTCTTGCTGCTCCATTGACCTACCAGCTCGTGCACACACACGCGCGCGCGCACACACGCACACACACGTAGAGGAGCTGAGTTCAAGGAGAGGAGGAGGGAGTTGTTATTCTGGTAGTATGAGCTCTCGCTCTTTCAGCTGTGTGCTGAATGTTTTACATGACCAACAATCCCCTAAAGGTGCACACCTCTCCTCTGTCCCAGTAGTACAGTCTGTTCGACTGTTCTCGAGGGAGGAGGTCTACTGTATCTGTCTACTGCACAGAGACAATATTCAACATGGATTGGTTGTTTAGTGTTTCATTCATTTTCCAAATGAACCCTGGTGTGTGAAAGCATCTGCTGAAGCATTACCTTTACAATTTTCACAGAAGGGTTAGTGCAGTTTACAGGTTATCAGCTGCACCGAGATAAAACTAATGTAGCCTCCAGCAACAAACCCTCCTTCATGAAGGATAAAAACAATGTTCTGTATAAATCAACAAATTAGTTTTTAAGAACATTAAAGAACAAGCAGTATTCAGGTGCAAAATAAAGTTAAATAGTACACAAATGTTAACACTAAAATGTGCTGTAACACAGAAAGTAATGACTGGAAGAATCGTCTGTCAGCCTGTTTAAATAAAAGCGGCACATCAGTAAAAGGGAAAACCTAAAAGAGAGAACAGACTAAAACCCTAAAATACTAAATAAAAGTAGATGCTCATATGTGATTGTTTTTCAGATCACATGGCTCAAGTTGGTGCTCTTAAGACCTGAGTCAACTCCCAGGGAAAGACCAAAGCATCAAGAACATCAAGTTCCAACTCTGCTCCCAATTGAATAACAACACGTCCAAATTCAGCATCCAGAAGTCCCAAGTGGATTCTCAATCCTTAGACTTAGTCTTAAGCCCTGACGTAATCATGTGTTCTTCAACAAAGGTTTAGTAAATTTACTGAACAGCCTAAAATGTAGAAAATGAAATGTTATCACATTTAAATAACTTCATATTATTTAGTAGCAGATCCATCAGGTGTGTTCTGGCGTGTTCCTGGCACAGAGTTCCAGTTTAAAAGAAGCTCAGGTCCCGGTGAAGTGACTGGTGTTAAAATCAAAGTTTAGCTGCAAGACTAACTGAACAATGAAATATAGTCAAATTGACATTATATCTCATGTGTTTTGCTTGGAGGCTTATAATAAAGTCAGATGCACATGCAGTAGCAGCCCTGCAGTATCCAGCTGTGCAGAAAGTGTGTCAGATGTTCAGAACATAAACAACACAGTTGGCGTGCAGGACACGTCCTACACGTATCGCATGTGTGCGCTCTGAAGCTACACACAGGAAGAAACCCCGGCGTCTGATTTGCTGCTGACACACACACACACACACACACACACACACACACAGGTCATCTTTCTTCTCCTTCCAGGGAACAAAAATGCAGCAGCGTGTTCAGTCTCAGCTCCGATACTTAAACTAAAGAAATCCGTTTATTCATGGGACGTTTTTCAGATGAGACAAATTAGCTAAAGCTAACGGGCTGGTTAGAGTAATTATTGTCTATTTATCTATATTGCACTGTCGTTATCGACAATGTAGACGCAGCCATCGGTGCTGGACTGTCATTGTGCAAACAGACAACACGGGTGAAATAATACTCCCATCGCCCCTTCTTCCTTTTCGGTTTACGTGCGATTTGTCTCCAAACACCTCTCAGGTTTAAAAAACATAAAGTTAAATCCCAGTAAACAGAGCAGAAACACGCACAGTGCCATATTACGCACGGGGTTGGATAAGTGTGACTGTGTCTTTAACGGGATTCGAACACACAAGTGAAACAATCAGTCGTGTAGTGTTTCTGCATGTGTTTTATTTATTTAGGCTACTTTTTAGTTTTATTAAACAAAACATTTATTTAGTCTCTCCTACATGCAGCATGTTGGACTATTTAAGGTGTGGGTCCAGGTCGCGTCCAGAGTTGTTTTGGTTTGAAGGGTTCTGTAGAGAGGCCGGTTTGTAAAACGTTTTGGATCCATGACAGAATATGCAACGTGTTAAAAAGTCTGAATGAATGTTTCTCTGCGTACAGCTCTGGACAGACACGTAGGACGTAGCCCCATCTGCCCCCAAAGACATGAGCTTAGTAAAACCACTGCCATAGTTCAGCAGTTTAAACAAGGAGAAGCTGTTTCTTTTATAAAAAGCACAAAGATTCAAACATCTGTGACGGTGAGACAAAGCAAACAGCTCAGAGCTGCTTGGCCTTTTTATCCTGCTGTGACAACATACTGTCCCTGTCTGAGGGTGAAAAGAGCCAGATCTGTGTGTTTGGATCTGACCTTGTGCTGAGGTGGAAAAACTAACATTGGTGGTGATAAAAAAAAAAAAAAACACACCTGGTCAGCACACGAACACACACCGTAAGTGTAAGGCTCCTAAAATAATGGCCTTTGAACCTCACTGGCTGCTAATGCTGATCTACAACATGAAAATGTTGAAATATCTGGACACTTATCGACATACAGACAAGGCCTTAGTGCTTGGTTTAACCAACAGTAAATATATTTCTGAGACAGACGTGAGGACCAGACATGAACTCTCAAAAATACCCTTTGCTCACTTTTTGTGAATGTCATGACAATATAATAATAATATAATATAATCCTATTTTTCATATTAAACATATATGTTTATTTATATTTTTAAAGACCTCCTCACTTTTTAAAGTGTGATTTTCAAGTCTATTATCACATAAGGAGCTCAGCTTTATATTCTGTCATAGGGACCAGAACCACTTCCCATTCGTGCTGTGAGTTTTAAATGTGACATTACATCCATGTTTATTTTCAAGTTACAGAGGAACTTCGACAGGGAGGCAAGTGGTGATTCAGTTCCTGACTGGTTTTACGTGTCAGTGTGAAGAGATGACAGAAACTCTGATACCCCCTTGTGGTCAGTCAGGTGCAGCAAATTGGAGACCTGGTAAATATTGAACCAGAAATCAGGAAAAAAAACTTTCATTTCCCCTGCATGTGTAGAAAAAGGCCCTGTGACCCTGATCCAAGAAAAGCGGGTATAGAAAATGGATGGATGGATGGTGTAGAAAAAGGGAGAAGAAATGGATTTAGAACTCCAGTTATTCTCACCAAGGAACACTGTGATAAATGTGTCAGATTTAAAGGCACAAAGAAAAATAGAATCTGATTAAAAACTCAAAACTATATAAATGAGTGAATTTTTCCACTCGTGCTGTGAGAAAGAGAAAAAAACTTCCAAACTAACATGTTGCACTTCACAGTCACTGACATTATAAAATGGTCATTAAGGCTTCAAACGTACAATATGTTTTAAAACTACTGACAGATCACTGAGCATTGTGTCTCCTGTAAATGTCCTGTCATGTCCGAATACAGTTTAGGAACATTTACCTCACACCTGTGTGTGAATGACAAAACGCCACGTCCACAGACTCCAGGCCTGAAACGGGTTTTATTGTATCAGTCCAATTTCCTGTTCTGTCTATTTGGCATCACGGTTCCTCCTCTTCCTCCCGTCTCTTCTTCTCCTGCTCCAGCTCCTGCTGTTCTCTGGCCTCGGCCTCCTTCAGTTTCTCCTCCACGTCCTTAGGAATCTCCACCTCCATCAGGTTCTCCATCCCCTGCTCCGGCTCATCTCCTATCAGCACCTACAGGGAGTTGATGGAGGCAAAGAGAGAAGTGTCAGCATATCTGTGCCAGTTTATTAGGTACACTTCAAAATGTCAGTCTAATCCAGGATATGTGTAATAAATGGTCCTTTGTGAATCTGTTCATCTCTCAGATTGATAGATAGATGCTGTGGTGTTTTTCACAGAGGTTCTGACTTGTCACCCATTTTTATTATTTTTGTCAGTGTGAGATGATGAAGGTGTAACTGAAATGTCTGCATTTTATTTTACTAAGTGAAAGGAAACATCTCACTGTGTTTTTGTGATTTGAACAACTGAAATGAGGAGATAAAGCTTCTGGCTTTGAAGCCCAACCATCAGCAGAAAGCATCACATTTAAAGGGATTATTAACCATTTAGTGTTTAGTCCTGTAGTTAATATATATATATATTGTAGATGTGTGCACTGATTAGATCTTTCTCACCTGGACCAGTTTCTCACATGCTGCTGTAACGTGGACGTCTTTCTCCCAGCGGTGAAACTCTCTCATGATCGGATAAACATTCTTCTCTCTTAGTGTCTGGCGACCAGCTTTGGTCGCTGTCAGCTACATCAGAGACAAACAGTAAAACACTCGTCTATATGCATATCATGTTGTGTGTGTGTTTGCTGTACCAGTAAAAGTGTTTCTAGCAGCATCTTTCTGATGTCGGGGTCGTCTTCTCTCGTCTTGTCCTCTGGGAGGTACTGTAGGTCCACAGGTAGACCTGAACACCACATCAGCCTCTGTTAGCTCTGTTAGCTCTCTCACCCTGTTAGCCCTGTTAGCTCTGTTAACTCTGTTAACTCTCTCACCCTGTTAGCCCTGTTAACTCTGTTAGCCCTGTTAGCTCTGTTAGCTCTGTTAACTCTGTTAACTCTCTCACCCTGTTAGCCCTGTTAGCTCTGTTAGCTCTGTTAGCTCTGTTAGCTCTGTTAGCTCTGTATCTGTCTGCTTGTTAGGGACAGGACAAACTAAAAGCATTTAGTTTAGACAAGAATCTGAGCAGGTTTGTAATGAGATTCACACAGACTCTTTACCTTCTTTGATGTAATTAACTAACATAGTTTACTAGTAACACAAACACACACACTCACCTTCATTTTCTTCCTCTGACAGCTCCTCTGGACCGGCCAGTGGCAGCAGGAGGAAGGGCAGGATGTCCACAGTGTCACTCAGCAGCCACTCGTGATGGACTGGACAGAGTGAGAAGAGGTCTGACTCAAACTTTGACAAAACCTGGGTAATCATCCTAGAGAACCAGGAGCATTTACACCTTTTCAACATCTAGCTAGAATGTGACTGGATTGCAGTTTGTCTCAAATCCTTCTTGAATGCATTTACACTTAACTGTGATTTCAGATCCATCTGAGCCACCCAACCCTCCCAAGACACACTGAGAGAAGTAGAAAACCCTGCAGCTGACTTACCTCGTCAAAGTTACAATCACTCCTATGGGCAATTTAGAGTCACCAATCAACCTGACATACATGTTTTTGGACTGTGGGAGGAAACCAGAGTACCTGGAGAAACACAGAAAGGCCCCTGACGGGTTGCGAACCCGGGCCCTTCTTGCTGTGAGGCAACAGTGGTAACCACTAATCCACTGTGTTGCCTGGTAGAGAACAATCATATTAAATACATCATGACACTGATTTTAAAAAAGGGCTCTTCTACTCTTTACCAACAAACATCTAGGAAAGCCACCGCCACAGTGAACTGCTCACTGCAGGCCCCCACTCTCAATTACAGGGAATAGAACAACTTACTGAGACATGGCAGACCTTCCCACTGTCACTGACATCCCGAAGTGAATGAAAGTAAACAGTCGCAGGTCTGATCTCATATGACACGTCTGTCTAGCAGTGCAGTGGTGGTTTCACCTGGTTAAATCTGATGCTGAGCCATAAATCAAACCCGACACTGTGGTGGGACTCATGTCCTGTATATTTTCAGCTTAGGCGTAAAGGAAGTGCACACGTGTCTCTCTCACCATAGTCAAAGCAACAGTTGCGCAGAGTGCCTATGACTCCGCCCCTCCTCACAGCTGAAGCTTGGTACTGAGTGAAGGGCAACAACCTCTGGACTACACACCTGTAAAACAAACACACACACACACACACACACACACACACACACACACACACACACACACACACACACACACACACACACACACACACACACACACACACACACACACACACACACACACACACACAGAGTCACAACATGCTGCAGTGGGTCCACAGCCAAATGATGTTAGTATCTAAATTTCAACTGAATTTCCTATGATTACATCATTATCAGCATCTGTAGACAGATTAGGATTGATGAGAAAACCTTGACTGGAACACGCCCAGTGACATATGGTTCACATGGTTACAAAAACTGGGAGACATAGCTCCCCACTTCCTGTCCAACCATCAGCTCTTGCCCTTTATTGTAATTATTCACCTCTCTTTGTCCATCATGTAGTTTCTGGCCTCGGGAAGCTGTGTCAGGTTGGACAGCAGAGGACCCAGGTAGTGGAGCTTTGCTGACTTGTTGTAACCGTCAGTGCAGAAGATCTCCACCAGCTGAGCCAGACCAACCTCCTCCTGAAGGACCTGAAACAGCAAAGAAACTTTTTACCTGTTGATATCCACCACTTTAAACAGGACACAAGCATAAATTCTTATTCTGATCACCTGAGTGGTTTTGTGGACCTGTATGAGATCACCAATCACTGATACATAGTCAAGTTAACCCCTTTAAAAAATGAACACATTACCATCCTCTATCGTCTTAATTAAATTTTTATCCCTGGTTTCACAACCAAAATGTTAGACTGAGTAAGATATACTGCACTAAACATACAGAGGCACAAACTTTTTTTCTAGTCAACTTTTGGCATAATGAAGAGAAAATGAGGTTTGCATACATACATACCTTTTCTGTCACAAACACTTGGAGCCATCGCCACAAGTCTGAACTAGTCTAGTCAAATAAAAAGTGACTGCCTCAAGCCCTGAATCCAGATTTTATTTCAATTAATCAATCCAGACAAAGCCTTTTTCCATCCCTGGTAACATTTTCTTGATCCAGCTCAGGGACCCACCTTGAACACCATCTTGCAGGTCTTCTCATGGCGGGTCAGGTTGGACAGGATGGTGCAAATCTGATCAGAGAACAGGTATTCTGGATCCACAAGGTTCTTTAACAACACTGGAAGAACTTTGACATCTGTCAGCAAAACCTGGATGAGACATATGTGAGAACACACACCTGTAATGTGACTGTCTTCACAGGAAGGACCAACAGACTGGACAACATCTCAGTGGACTGTACAGTTACTTTTGTTTTAAGGAGAGTTTTTACTTATTAATAATTCCTCAAGAAGAATCCCCTTAGACCTGACTCTGCTGATCAACCAAGACTGCTCACCTGGTGCAGGGTCTCATCAGCTGACAGGTTAATGAAGATGTGGTAACAGTCCTTCACTATGGCAACAGAGGGGTCGGAGGTCAACACAAACGTCGCAACAAGTAGCTCTGGTTTGGAGTGGAGGTAGCGACAACCATCCCTGAGACAAACACACAATAAGAATAGTCTTGATTCATTTTAGCATTCACACGGCAAAGGAGTTAAACAAAACTATTTTGCTTTTTTCAAATCAAACTGTTTCAGAAAGTTACTGTGGGTCTGTTTAAGTTACTGATGTAATTTTTGATACAGTCTCCTTCAGTTGTTAAAGAATACATTAATACACAATTTGAGCTGCTGACATTATAGTTTGTCACGGGCCATTTATTGAAATTTTATACACACAGTTATATATACAGAACACTACTACAATAGAAATACCTGTATAAAAGTCATGTTTTGATATATATAACGTTCGTCCTATTCATAGTTCAGTAATCAAATTAAATCTTAATACAGTGAAGCACCACTCGTCCACCCAAAGCACCATCAGCATTGAACAACAGTACATGAAGCAGGAGTTTGGTCTGGTTCAGGACTAGTGAAGCACCTGTACTGGAGCAGAGAGACAAGGGGACACAGTGAAAAGCTGCGTAATTAAGCGTCGTCCTACCTGTGCCCAGACAGTCCCAGGATGAACTCTGTGGCCCCGGCTTTGACATCAGGCCGTGTACTGGGGCTCAGGAAGGAAAGCAGCTCTGCAGCCTCAGACTCACTCAGCATTTTCTACCTGTGTCTGACAAACAGCAGGAAAATCACAAACACAATAAATACAACGTACAGGCACAAAAACTGCACTTCATAAAACATCTGAACAGAAATAACATCATAAAGTAATACACTATATTTAAATACAGTGTAGCCTGTATCTGTTTACACTAGACCATCTAATAATCATGTAGATTATAATCTTTTTACTTTTGATGTATTTTTTCATAATGACATATGTAGTAGGTTTGGATTGGCATGTTAGTTTGGTCTAATCTGTACTGTGGAGTCTTAGTGTGAACATGGATGTTAAGTGTTAAATTTTATGTGTAACTTTGACAGTAAAACATATTTTGACCCCAAGAAAAGTGGATATTGTCACAATTACAGCAAGGACGTAAACAAATAAACAAACAATGCCATCAATGTTGATTTACACCATGTTTATGTTGATTTTGTTGTTTAATGTAAACAGGTAGTGTATCATAAAACTGGTTTCTCTGCTGTTATCTCAACACTACAAATCTTCAAAATAACACTAATAAAGGAAGAATAAAGAGACTAGATCAATCATTAACGTTATATTCTGTTAAGTTACTGCAAGAAACTACCGTCACTGAAAATCTCTCAGCTGCTTTGCAAACATCAGCCCAAGTTTCCATAAAACAAACATTTCTGTCAATTTAATGAAACCGCTGTAACACACACGCTTACCTTTAGCTATGAGAAGTGTTCAGATAACATCCCGCTACTGTACCTCCTCTGTATTCATCTAATATCGCCCATGTGGAAACTACACCTCCTTTCTTCCGGGTTAGCTTCTTCTTCGTTGATTTCATACCGCCACCTACTGGCCGGGAGTGTCTACTGTCGTTATTCTGTAAGATTACCACAATATACTGCAGCTTTCTGCAGTTGACACACTCCCGAGGTGTTACTGCCCTCCAGCTGTGGTCTCTGGTCTCACAGCTGGAGATCGTTAAAGCTGAAGAACATCTGTAATCTGGATAAACTCAAACCACATCTGCTGATGCAAATAGTTATGGTACGAGTCCTCCAATCTTTGTTTTTACATAAATCCATCCATCCATTTATTATCTATATATCTGCTTATTCCTTAACCAGGGTCCCAGGGATCAGCTGGAGCCTATCCCAGCTCTCTTTGGGTGAAAGGCAGGGGTCCACCCTGGACAGGTCACCAGTCCATCACAGGGCCACATAGAGACAAACAACCTCACACACTCACACTCACTCCTATGGGCAATTTAGAGTCACCAATCAACCTGACATACATGTTTTTGGACTGTGGGAGGAAACCAGAGTACCTGGAGAAAACCCACACAAGCACAGGGAGAACATGATAACTCCACACAGAAAGGCCCCTGATGGGTTTCAAACCAGGAACCTTATTTCTGTGAGGCAACAGTGCTAACCACTCATCCACCATGCTGCCCACACATAAATTAAAACATATAAACACACACTAATAGCTGATTTTTAAAGGTTTTATGTCCATGCAATCTAAACATGTAAATAATGCTGTTGCATGTGTCTGCCAGGTCAGCAGAGCACCACAGCACAGAATTATTTCTCATACAAAATAGTCTAAAACATTAGGTTAAGATGGAGACTGAGGGCAACCATGTGATGTCTCTGCTTATTTATTACTAAAACTAATAAGAACAAATTATTTCAGTCTGAACAGAGGCAGGTTAGAATGAAGGTCACAGTTTCTGTGGGCCTGGTGATAAGCTGCCTGGCTGCAGCTTAGTTTTTACCAAACTCATGGGGAAGTGACATGGATCACAAATAAACTCATCAGACTGTGCAGCTTATTTTGGAGATGTTACTAATGGCACCCTGTGGAGTTGACAGCTGGTCACACTATGGAGACGTGTTTTTATTGGAGTTTTTGCAAGCGACTGAGCAGACAGGCAACACAAAACACATTTTACTGCCACGTTTTAACGTCAAAAGTTGGTAACAAGCCACAAAAACATGGCAGAGGCAGAGAAACTGATGGCTGCTAGCAGGCAAACATCGATGTAAACAATGCACAGTAAAACTAGGTTATTAACTTAGAGAAAAAAAACAGTAACAAAAATATTTAATAAAATCTTATGGACTTCAGCCATGCTAACAACTCTGTGTTGCTGAGGCCTTGTCTGTAAAAAAAAAACAACAAAAAAACATACACAGTCTGGGCTGAAAGTGGACTGACTGACAATATCATCCTTTCAGTACCACCACTTGTCTAATAAAACTGGTTTTGCAGATGTTGTGAGGAAGGAACGCATTTACTAGGTTATTTAGACTTCACGGAAACGAACGATGCGAACAAAACCTGTTTGAAAGAAACCTCCGAAGATGAAATGAACAATAACACACAGAAAATGACAGAGCAAGACAGATTCCAGTCGAATATATTTAACATTCAAACTACTTTATTGATATATATTGAAAAAAAAGGGGAAAAAAAAACATACGAGACATTCAGATCCAATAGCAACTGCTCCCACTCACTCCAATTGAAATGCTTATATTGTGTATAACCTCTTAGGAACATGGACTGCACTACAGTACAGTGCTCACTTTCAGATTAAAACATATAGTTAGTTCAACCAGCTCAGTCAACATTGGGCACTTTTCCTCTCACGCATCAATCAGTG
This sequence comes from Mastacembelus armatus, assembly GCF_900324485.2. Taxonomy (NCBI): domain Eukaryota; kingdom Metazoa; phylum Chordata; class Actinopteri; order Synbranchiformes; family Mastacembelidae; genus Mastacembelus; species Mastacembelus armatus. The sequence continues at coordinate 4,483,837 of NC_046637.1, forward strand.
AACAAAATGCTGCTGGATGTTTTCTTCTGAACTCTTAAGAAACGGTCACCTGGTCAGCATTTGATGTAGCATTTTAACATTTCAAACACACTATAAACAACACATTTCTACAGTAATAAAGCTGAAACACCTGAACGTTGGTGTGCTTCTGTTTGTCTAGAGTCTTCAGACATGCATTTCAGAGGAGTGTTCCTACATGCAGATCCAGGGCTGCTGGGTAAGACACCACGCCAGACTCTTCAGACAGTGAAGGCTGTATTCTGAAGAACGCTGCTCATCCCTCAATTCCAACGCATTTTTCTCAACACACAAAAATTTCAATATCACTTCAATACCATCACAAGACAAAAGAACAACATGTCAATTCAAAAACATTTCACCAAATGTGTGTAGACTGGAAAGAGTGAAGAGAAGACAGAGGACTGGAGCAGCCTCAGTCTGGATTGTAAACAGATAAAAAATATTTAACAGCTTCAGGAAGTCACCACCACAAGCTAAAGTGGATCCCTGTCCACGGAATCTGCCTGTTCCAGTCATACAAACCCCCGTCCGGGTATGAAGCATATCAATGACCAACGTTTCTTGCTGGTTGTGGAGAGTTGCCATGGCATCATAGTACTACTGAAGTTTTAGGTACTGAATGTAGTATTTGCATCAATCTAGATCTCGGTACGGTGACAAGATTATTATGTTCATAACCGAGAAAGGTATCAGAAGGCACTGTGGAGTCTGATTGCAGACAGAGATCAGCTGGCAGCATTCCTCTGTTGGCTCAGGGTGGGGCAAGTCCATCATCGTTATCGTCATCTTCACCATCCTCCTTGTCTTCCTCTTCACTCGGCCTTGTCTTTTCTCTTGGCTGTGAAAGGGACTTTATTTGCCACCGTCGAGCCCACTGTGGATACTCCACCAGCCACGGCTGAGACCCCGCCCTTCACCAGCCCCACCCCCATGGAGGGCACTGTGGTCACGGCCGACTTGGTGATCTCCAGGCTTTTGCCGCCCACCCAGGCCACTCCACCCACAGCAGCACCAACGACACCCTTGGTGACATTGAAGAGGCCGCCCGTCACCCGCCACATCATGCCAGGTGGAGCCGCCACATGGTCTTTACCAGGGTCTGAAAACAAATCAAACACACACACACACATCAACACATACATTGTCATCACTTTTTAACCTGTTGATCAATTCCTTATCTGTCCTAAAATACTGAAAACTGTCCATTATCATTTTCTGTTTGCCAACATATAATAGAGACGTATCAGATCCTCTCATATAACAAGCTACAAAAGAACCTCAATAACTGATTACCAAAAAAGCTGCTTAGTTTTCTGAAAATTAATTACTTATTAACTAATTGCCTCTATTGACATATGTAGGTATCCTGCCCTGGCAGACAAAGTCTTGTTCCTGAAAACACAGTGTAAAAACATAATGTTTATAAAGAACCTGTTGTTTAATTTCACCAAATGTCACACTACATCTATATTGATGGATTTGTTTTCAGTGTGGCCATACAGAGCTATATAGGCTTATAAGATTATTTATAAAATGCTACATGTTTATTGAATAGAATAAGCTTAATGTAGTATTCTACCTTTCTGTTAATATCAACAAAAACCAGAAAAAGACAAAAACCAACAAGATGTTATTCTGTCTGTACTTTCTGTTTGTACTATCCTGTCCTGTTTGGGACACTCAACCTCATCATTGGTTTCTGGTTACAGGAGGAAACCATATTCATTGGTAACAGGATCAGTTCATTGTTTGTTTGGGTCTGCACATGTTATTTGTTGACAAGAAGAAGAATGCAGATAATCACCAGACTAATGCATTGATTTTCTGATATTTGTTTACTAATTAGCAGTGAACACCAAGTATAGCTGAGGCTGACATTTCAGGTTACATGGTCTGGATGTGAAAACATTTTGCCAGAAGATGTCAGAATACTTCATGGGTTAAAGTGGAAACTTTGAGCTGCTGGTGAAAGTAGACAAAAGGTCAAGTAACCAGCAAACTCACTAGGATGATCCTCTGGGAATCATGAGGGTCTGTTTTCACAGCAATCTGCCTGGTATTGGTTGAAATATTTCACTGGTACTCCGTTTGACCTCGCCATCCTTAGAGTAATGCTGCTAGTGTGGCTAAAAAAACTGAGGTCAGATTAAACACTGGTACACATCAGTGTTACAGAAGCAGGAGTGTATCGTTACATTTGGGATTTCTACACAACTCCCCTCATGGTGTGACCTCCACAATCCACCTGGCGTGTAAACGTTCATCAGACATGAAAACAGAGCTATGGTTGATCCAATAACAACAGTGATGTTGACTGAGAGGGAGCAGCGGGACTCTGCAATGGTGTAAAGTGTTGGGACACAAATAGCAGATTGTGGCTGCAGCCGCTGTTGCACAAACACACATAGTCCCCTGACAAACTAACGGTTTCAGAAATAGCAGCGGCAACATATGAGCACTGATTGCACCATGTTCCCTGCTGATGTTCCAGCATCTAGGCGCATCCCAGGGGTGGGCACTGGCTACATACCCTCTGAGGACTGCGTGCTGTAGGCGGGTTCAGCTTCGTCCGAGGCCATGCTGGTCCCAGGCTGGGGCTCCATGTTAACGCTGTTCACATTCTGGAAAACACCGGAAAAGGCCAGATTTCTTTACTCAGAATACACCAGCAGCACTTCTCTACCTCTGATACTTACATGGCTGGATGTAAAATTAAAATACTTAAAGGTGTGACTAACGTGTGTCTGTAGCAGTGACCATCGAAACACAGGGGTATTTAAATTTGGCATCAAATATCTGCTCGTACACGTCATACTCCTCTGCCAGTTCCAGATTTCTATCAAAATGTTGTAAATTTTAGATTGTATTTCTTCTCACATTCAATAAGCATCAATCTGCCATTACTCTTTCACTGCCTAAATAATAAATTCACATGTACAGACTGAATATACCGCATTGTTTCTACTTGTTAAATATGTCCTGTTAGGTTGCATGTCAAATTATATACATGACAAAAATGAAAGAGACAATTCTTTCAAACCCTGTTATTATGTGCAAAAGCATTTATTCGTTTTCAGCTAAATTACAGACACAAATCACTGTCTCACCAGCTGGGTCTGGAGTCATTTCTGAATATGTAATTATCTGGTATGTAAATTTTGAAATTCTGAGCTTTAGGTCAGTGTTGATGAGGTTATTTCTTTAGCACGTTTTTGTTTTGTGTCATTTTTCAGTGTCTAAATTTAGTTTTTCATTTTTTGAATGTGTCACCTGAGCTACTGACTTTTCTAAACTACAGTAAATGGCAACGTGGCTTTTTGCTCATGTCTGATTATATAACTGTATAAGAATTAGAAAGGCTTAATCGGTGGCTGCCACACTGAACATGATCCATGGTTATTATGGGTCAGAAAACCTTTTTGACTTGTGACCTTCCAGCTGAGAGATGCTCCCCTGCTATCACAGGTGATTGGAGCTGCAGAGTGATCCTAAATCCTGATCATTAAACTGCACTTAGTCTAAACAGCAAACACAGTAACGTTATTTCCTTTTATATAAACCTCACCCCTCAGTTTTTCCCTCCTGACCCATGAAAGAGGCCCCGATCCCAAAGTTGAGAGTCACAAATGCAGGATATACGTATTTCCACGAAATGTTGCAGCAGTTTTGCCTGGAAGCCATAATTTAGGGTTTTTAAATTAACGTCTGGCGCAGCTCGATCAGAGTTTAAAGACTATTTGCAGGAAGCTGTGACGCCTTCCTCTCATGCTGCTGGACAGAAAATGACATTTTTCTTAGGATATATGACCAAAGAGGGAACACTAGTGATAAAATAACCTGTTTTCATATATAAGATCCACATCATCACTCACAGAGCCTGGGGCTGAAAAACTGATGCGTCCTTACCTTCACCATTGTTCCCCGTGTCTCTCCTACAAACACACCTGGCAGAGAAACTTAAGTCTGGAGCAGCTTCTCTTTCAGCCTCCCAGGCAAACTCTTGTCTAATTTAATGTCTTTGTTTCTACGTGAAACTGTTCCCGCTTCGTTTCTGACGCCTGTGCTGCGTCAATGTGCAGCTTTCTAACTTCTCCTCACGCACAGTTACAGCCAGTCTGAACGCAGGTCTCCTTTCAGCCTGACGGTTCTGCCGACGTGGCGCCTTCAACACACACTCATACACGAATACACAAGTACAGTTGCACAAATACACAACCGCACGTACGCACACATTCACAAATACACACTGCAACACGCTGGACTTCCGCTCTGCGGCTTCAAATTAAAACCCTCGCCGGTGAAGAGGTGGACAACTTCAGGTTTCTGGAGGTGGCAAAGTGAGAATAGTAGTGAATGTTTTGTGCTGAACCAGAAATTAGGAAAAAAATAAGAATAAAGAAGAGGAAGAGAGAAAGTGGGTCTGTCTTGTCATAGCCTCTGCCTTAGCAGGTGCTTGTATTTTCATATTTTCATGGATTAGCACACAGTCAGAGGTACACAGAGGTAACTAAGCACATTTACTGTATACTTTAGTGAGGCATTTGTACTTTGCTTGAATATTCTCATTTTCTGTTACTTTATACATTGACTTCACTACATTTCAGAGGCAAAAGTTTTACTCTACATTTAGGTATCTGATAACTGTTGTGAATCTTCAAAATCAGAAGAATAAAACAAAATACAGAATAAATATAAAACTCTACTGATCCCAGAGGGAAATTCACATACTACCCAGCATGTAAAGTACTTCAAATTATAAGCATGTAGTTTAGATTAACTTCCTTTTACCAGCTGTATAATTAAAGTAAACACAATAATGCATCAATAATTATAGTCTGTGGTATTTCTGCTTCTATTTAAGTATGTCCTAGTGTTTCAGCTTCCACTGATTTCTTTAAAAGATAATTAACCTGCTGTGTTTCTTTAAACCACGTCTTCCTGTTCTATTCCTGGACTGCTTCAAATGCATCAGGCTCAAAAAAAAAAAAAAAAAGAAGAAAGGTCTAAAAAACCAACAAAAAAAAACTTATTTCCCATGTTGTGATTCAATTCAAGCAGCTAGTGGTGCTAGTGGTACAGTAAAAGCCTTTACTGTACTTAAGTACAAGGTTGAGGTACTTGTAGTTGAGTATTTCCATGTTATATAATTCGACTTCTTCAAAGGCAAATATTGTACTACTTATTCCACTATATTTATCTAACAGGTTGAGTTATGAAGTACAATACATTGTAGATGTATTAATAGACAAATTAAAAAGGATGTATAATTATAGGGCAAAACAATATTTGTTGTATACAGATTTTGAATTTTTAAAAAATATTTTATACATGCTTACATATGTAATGATTTTATTAATTCTTAGATTGTTCCGTAAAATATACTACACTGAGTGTTATTTAGTAACATGGCTCAGGCAAAGTTATTTTGGGCCTTTACTGTGAAGACAGGAAGTCTCTTGTGAGCATGCAGCTCCAGCTCCGGATCCATCCCCGGATCCTGCATCATCATCAGCTGCAACTGGTTGTTCTGGTGTAAAGGGCTGAGTGTACAATCTCTATGTGATATTACCGCCAGTGTTTCTGATATAAAACTAAGACCTGCAGGTCACATATGGATTCATATGCAGTCTGTAGTAGTCTGGAACCACAGAGTTAAGGAAAATGTAAAAAGTCAGTGGTCAAGACCTGCAGGATTATGTGGGCAGCAAATTCATCCACTCGTAACAGAAAAGAACAGAATAGACTTTATTATCCTGACACAAAAGCCACAGAAATGTAGGGCTGGATTAACCAGTTAGGAAGCCACAAGGTAAAATATGCTGTTAGGCCCAATTGAGCCTTTGTTTATGTAATAATAACAAGAGTCAAATGAATTACTCTTTCAAATTTCTCTAAAATACAACACACAATTAATTATTACTAATTAATTGCAGCTGCTGGGGCAGACCCTGCTTTTTCTAGTTAGTAATCCATCTATGACTAATATACACTTGCATAAAATCAGAACTCAGCAATAAATCACACATAAACCTTATGACACTATTTGAAAAGCAGTCTGAGGTCAGGGAAAAGAAAAACCTGGCAAAAATAAATAAATACAACTACGTAGTACTAAGATAATAAAAATAGTGGTTTCCTTTTAAAGACTGTGATAATCAGCCTTGACATACAATTACAGTTAATTAATTAAACTACTAATATATACTACTACTACTAATAATAATAATAACAATGATAAGTGCCTTATAATAATGTCTTGTTAACGACGTCACTCTGACTCTTTTGTTTGTTTGTTACATAATGTTTATAAAGAACCTGTTGTTTAATTTCACCAAATGTCACACTACATCTATATTGATGGATTTGTTTTCACTGTGGCCATACAGAGCTATATAGGCTTATAAGATTATTTATAAAATGCTACATGTTTATTGAATAGAATAAGCTTAATGTAGTATTCTACCTTTCTGTTAATATCAACAAAAGCCAGAAAAAGACAAGTACCTTGTTTTTTGTTACTAATCTAACAAAAAACAAAGAAACAACCAATTAATGTATGTAGTCAGAAAATACATGAAATTACTAGTACAACTGCAACTACTATTAGTAGCTTTAGTTGGGCAAGTGGTTTTAGTACTGAAACAATGGCGACTGGATTTTGTTCAGGCACTTTCCAGGGTCGCATTGTTTGGGGTCCTCATAGGACACTCGGCGCCAGTCTCCCGGCAGTAGCAACAGAAGTAAATACGAGTATAATTCACTGAAATACTCATTGAAATACTCCACTTGTTAAGGAGTGTTTGATCCTCGTCGTTCAGCAATGAATCTAGAACTGCTCGGTAACTAAGAAAAGCTCTTTCTTTGTTTTCTAAACTCCCGACTGTTCAGACATCAGCAGCTTGTTATGGTTAGCGTCGTAGCTAAGTTAGCCTAGCATGCTAACCGCGACACAAACGAGTTTGAATAAAATCATTAAAAATATTCATTTACTAATATCTATTAAATGTTTCGCCTTAAATTACCTTCCAAGGTTTGGGATTGATTAATAATTATATGTAGTTTGTTTGTTTCGAATTGCAGCAGACGATGTGATAGTTAACGTTAGCTAACGTTAGCCACGATGTATTAACGTGTTTTATTTGATTTGAATGATAAAAAAATAGTACTCAATAACCATTTAATCTGTAATAGCGTCATCTATATATAGTCCATCAAGTCTGTTCACTGCTGCCTTTTACCGCAATTAGAACCAATGTAAAATTAAAAACGGGAACACAGCTGGTGACAGAGTTGAACTAAAACACATTTACAAATCAAGACAATTGAAATCGCACTGTCCCTCAAGTAAAATAGCAGTTTGTAGACCTAAAGAGTTTTTAAACAGTCCAAAGAGAAGATTTATATTCTTGTGTGTTGTTATTAGAAACGTTTTTATATCTAAATATTGGGTTTAAACAGTCCTGCTTGTTTATTCATCCAGGTTGTACATGTCTCCACTAAGTGAAGCAATACAATTATCTTACCTCTAGTTTTGTTTTTATAAGAAATGAACCAAATAAATGCCAAGTTCAAGTTTTAAATATCAATGTAAGCTTCACACTTTTAGTTTTTTAGATAAATATTAGGCAGAAATAAGTTTTTCTCTTTAAGCTTGAACTATTTATACTTCTTTCCAGTGACACATTAATTTTAATGTGAAAATACTCTAGACCACAAAGTGTTTCTCATCCCAATTCATGTCTCTTTGTTATTCCTCTTCAGAATCGTTCGGGCAGAACTATCCAGAGGTAAGCCACCAGCTCTTACTATAAACATAGATGTATTGGGTGATGTGTGAAGGATTGCTCTTTCACTGCTTTGTGTCATTGTGTGCTCATATGTTATTAGGAGGCAGATGGCACTCTGGACTGTATCAGCATGGCTCTCACCTGCACCTTCAACCGCTGGGGCACCCTGCTGGCGGTGGGCTGCAACGATGGCCGCATCGTCATCTGGGACTTCCTCACACGAGGCATTGCCAAAATCATCAGTGCACACATCCACCCAGTCTGCTCTTTATGGTGAGACACATCATACGGTGTGGGTAGCCATCACTTTGTGATGTGTTGCCACTGCTTTGCCAGCTCTTTCTTAGATTACTTTCAAAGTAAGCTTTGTTTGTAAAGCACAGTTTTGTGTGAAAACTATGTGCATGTGTTTCCAGATTGTTTTCAACAGATCTCTATATGGAAACATTTGAACACTGGGAAAATATGAAAACATCTTTGGTTTGAGCCTCTTATCAGATGGAAAACAGTGTTATTGGCTTTACTGACATCTAAAAAGAGTGATCATAGGTTTATACCACAAACCACATCAATTAACTTTGGACTTACAGATATATTTGTGTGTGTGTGTGTGCAGCTGGAGTCGAGACGGCCATAAGCTGGTGAGTGCCTCCACAGACAACATTGTTTCACAGTGGGATGTCCTGACTGGGGACTGTGACCAGAGGTTCCGTTTCCCTTCACCCATCCTGAAACTACAGTACCACCCCAGAGACATGTGAGTGACCTGGGCATGTTACATAGGAGGTGTTTGGAGGTTATCTGTTGATCAGATACACTTTAAACAACCGTGACATCCACAGGTTTTTGCATGTTATTCAGTTTTCATCAGTTAAAAACTAGTATACTTTCATACTAACAAATTAAAATTTTATTTAAGGGACAAGGTGCTAGTGTGTCCCATGAAGTCAGCTCCGGTCCTGTTGACTCTGTCAGACTCCAAACATGTTGTCCTGCCCGTGGATGACGACTCAGACCTGAATGTGGTGGCAGCTTTTGACAGGCGGGGCGAGTACATCTACACTGGCAATGCTAAAGGAAAGGTTGGTTTCTCAATCAGACTGTATTCACAGTACACCCTTCCTCACATTTCAAGAATGCACAAGTAAATAAAATTTTGAAATCTGAAAGTTTCAGTGCAAGTTTCTATGTGTAGAATTTAAAACATTTGTGACTTTATCATGTCCTAATGGTTGAAGGTCTACATCCAAACATTTGTAAATCTCGTTCCACTCACATTTTACACTTAAACCAGTTTCTTCATATCTCCCTCTGTGTTGTTGCAGATCCTGGTGCTGAACACAAACACACAGGAGCTGGTGGCATCCTTCAGAGTGACCACTGGCACCAGCAACACCACCGCCATCAAATCAATTGAATTTGCGCGCAAAGGCAGGTGAGTGCAATGGGAGGGCTTTCTCTATCTAGACCAGGATGGACAAACAATCTGGACTACACAATCTAAACCTTTTACAATAGTTTGTAGTCTATTTTAGATTGTCCTTCTGTCTAACTGGTATCGGTTAGATACAGTTACAGTAGGTATTCAGGAACATGCAAACTGAGATATACAGTACTGAGAATTATCTGTTCACCTGTTCTGTTTTCTGTTTAGCTGCTTCCTCATAAACACAGCCGACCGGATCATCAGGGTGTACGATGGCAGGGAGATACTGACCTGTGGTCGAGATGGTGAGCCTGAACCCATGCAGAAACTACAGGATCTGGTAAACAGGTACGTTGACTCAGAATGGTATTCCAGTACACAGAATGTGTTGTTGGGGATAATCATTATGCTGCTGTTTGAAATTTGACTTGTAACGGTAAAGGAAAATTAGATTTTTTTTATGCGGGATATTGATAGAAGTGACAAGCATTATTCAAATTATTAAAAGGTTTCTATCTAAAACTTGATTAGAGATAAAATTTAAACCTCTTGTAAATATTACAGGGATTTACTGAACTTTAGTGCCTGAGTTTCCAAGAATAACACTCACTGACAAAGTCTCATGTTTCACTGCATCTGTCTCTTTCTCTGAGCTCTGTTTGCTCATGTCCTCCACCCGTGTTACTGTGTTCAGGACTCCATGGAAACGCTGCTGTTTTTCTGGGGATGGGGAGTACATTGTGGCTGGTTCAGCCCGGCAGCACGCCCTCTACATCTGGGAGAAGAGCATCGGCAACCTGGTGAAGATCCTGCATGGCACCAGAGGAGAGTTGCTGTTGGATGTTGCTGTAAGGACTTCAGAACTGGAACTCTGGTTCAGTAGTACACATAGAGATTTAAAATAATTATATTGAGACTGTGTTGTTTATAATGAGATTCTTTACCAAACCCACCTTTGACCTCTGTCCAGTGGCATCCTGTTCGTCCCATCATTGCCTCTATCTCCAGTGGAGTGGTGTCCATCTGGGCTCAGAACCAAGTGGTAAGTAGACAGTGATAGTAAAGGCTGGATTTAGATTGTCTGTGTTGAATATCTCATATTTCTACCTGGATCAAAACTTAAGCTTCAAGTATGTAGCCATAAATTTGGGGCTTTGGCCTTAATGAGGCACAGCTACCAGCAGAGTTAATGTAACTGATGTGTGACGGTTTGTTCACAGGAAAATTGGAGTGCTTTTGCTCCAGACTTCAAAGAACTGGACGAGAACGTCGAATATGAAGAACGAGAGTCTGAATTTGACATTGAGGATGAAGACAAGAGTGAACCTGAACAGACAGGTAGGTAACTACAGTGTGAGAGGGCTTGTTCTGCTCACAGAAGGACTGGACTAAATGGAGGTTTTTAGGGTAGTAGAGTGTAGAATTCCTTACATCACACACAATCTGGTAATTTCCACAATACACCATTCACAGCATTATTAAAAGAGAAAGAAACCAAAATACTAGAACAATACTTAACAATTACGAGTCTTGTATAGCATGGCTCATACACCACTGGGACGAGGTTAAAATATGAAGACTGTTAATTCCCCTCCAGCTTGTCATATCCAGGATATACCCACTGAGACAGCATTATGCAAACCCCTGCTTTGCCTTTAATTTAATTTAGTTTAAGTTTTGCTTTGTCCTCATTAACATAATTTTGCAGCAGCAATGCAAAGTTTCTGACTGTTGTCCAAAAATGTAAGGTCAGTTAATGTCTTGTGTACTCCCTCCTTAAATATTTTTATTATTATACTGTTTGCTAAGATTGCAGACATGAGTTTTTTTTTATGTCAACTGCATACATTTGAATTAATCTAATGAGACTAATGTGAGGCTGCTAACTAAGGGTTGGGCTGGTCGTCCTAGTTTCATTCGTTCTGAATGTCTCTGATGTTACAGGCGCAGATGCTGCCGAGGATGAAGAGGTGGATGTGACCACTGTTGACCCCATAGTTGCTTTTTGCAGCAGGTGAGAATTAACAAGACAATTGCAAACAACCATTGAATCAGCAAATCATTTTACCTTTGAACACTATCATTCTTAAACTAGCTTGGCAATGATTCAGCACTCTTCACAAATACTGTGGTAAAAGTAAATCCACAATGGATCGAGACCTTTCAAAAAAATCTTAAAGTAGAAAACACCATCTCTAATCTAAGTAGCTGTGGTGTGGTGATTTGCCCTCTGAATAAGGGTAAAATAAATCCAAATTAACAGTGGCAACTAGTTGTACCTTTTTTTGATAGGCTCACATTTCTGAATATCTTCATGATTGTGAGTGATGGATGGACCAGTCAAATCTCTGTAATTGTCAAAGCTGAGATATAAATCATTCCTTCTGTTGTCAAAACAGTTACATTCCTTTTTAGCTGGATTTAACTGTTGGAAACTGTTTTGACATGAACTACGTCAAACACTCATGCTTCCAACCTTCAGCTCAGAAATATTGCAAAAATTAGATCCATCCTTTCACAACCCTGAGGCAGTCACCATGGCTTCTTAGCTGTGGTGAACTCTTTTCTGACAGCTGACTTTCAGTTAGTGGCTAATTCTGTTAATACATAGATTCAATACTGTGTCTATTTATCAGGATTCATTTTACTCTCTTTATTATTGTAAACCTTATTTTTGAGCCAGTTAAAGATAACAGTTCAGATTATTGGAAATAATTGTATTTTAACAGCCTCTTACAATGACTGTCCTTTAGTGACGAGGAACTGGAGGACTGCAAGGCCCTGCTGTACCTGCCCATTGCCCCAGAGGTTGAAGATCCAGAGGAAAACCCCTTTGGCCCACTGCCCGATGCCTCAGCCCAGACTGCCAGCTCAGAGGATGCGTTGGCTGGGAGTGACAAGAAGCAGCGGCAGCCTTCTTCTGAAGGGGGCCCGGCCAAAAAGAAGGCCCGCACCACTACCATTGAGCTGCAGGGGGTGCCCAGTGATGGTGAGAGACGTTAACACAACAATAAATTTACATTTGTGTTAAACGTCGAAGGACATGGTGTCGTCATGTGTGTATTATCACATGAACATTTGCTAACTTAAGCTTTTAATACGACAAAGCTGACCTTTAAATTTGAGTTGATCCCCTGTCTCCTCAGAGGTGCACCCCCTGCTGGGTGTGAAAGGTGATGGCAAGTCAAAGAAGAAGACAGCGGGTCGACCCAAAGGCTCCAAAGGTAAAGACAAAGACTTCCCCTTCAGGCCCAAGCCCTACAAGGGCGACCGGCCCTCCTTCCCGGTGGAGGCTCTGGGCAGCTCTGGCCCAGGAGGAGGAGGAGGGATGAAGGGCAGGGCAGAGGGGGTCCTGGCCACAGGTAAGCATGCCAATGCACTGCTGCTGAGTGTGGGAGCTCTGCTAGTCCTGCCGCCCTGCTAGTCTGACTGACACCTCACCAGCCCAGTCTGTCTCCAAAGCACCCCCACCCCCCTTACTGCTTCCACCCTCAGCCCCCACCACCCAACCACACAGCTCACTGACAGAGACCCCCTGTTGTAAAGCCACAGTCTGGAGGTCTGAACACAGCACACGCTCTGTCTGTCAGACCAGGTTTTGTAGAGCGATGTGTAAGGGGGCATTTTAAAACATGAGAGCGACAGGCAGCCATTAATTTACAATGTCCAAAGAGACAAAGAGAATCAGGCAGAGAAAAATGATCAGTGAATAAATATGAATCAGTTTAGTGCAGTGCAGATGCTGCTCAATCCAGAACATTCTGTCCCCCTCTTGAGTGGGGAGTTGACAAGATTAACAACAAATATACAATTTTCTCAAATTGCTCCTAGCAACAATCCGTCACTTCATCCGTTCATCTTTCTCCAGCAAGACTAAGCTGACTCCTGCAAGCTGAATCCTTCAGGCCATTTCAAATCAGAGAGCAGAGCAGTGTTCTGCAGGTGTTCAGGATTTATTGAGAAAAGTGTAGTTAAGTGTTAATAATGTAATTAACAGAAAATCAGAAACACCAGAAAAGTGATAGAAACATAATTTTATGATTAATTATTCATATGAATGGGACATGAACTGTCTTTCCTGTTGTACCTGCAGAGTTTTATCTCTCTCTGACTGCGGCTTTACACCTGTATAACCTCTGCTAACTTCAGCCTTACTGACCAATTTGCTGTCATTTAAACTTTGGCGAAGCTGGACTGTGGTTGGCAGATGGGTGTTCACGTGGCTAACAGTGGGATGGTGCAGCTTGTTTCCCTGCAGGCTAGCTGGCTAGTCTACATCTACTTCCTGCTTGGCCTTTGACCCTCCTGCTCCCACTCCCACCTCGCTCCTTGGGCTTGCTGTGTGACATGAACATTTGTCTGCAGAGGTGCTGCTCAGGTCCTGTCTTTCCTGTTTCGGTGTGTGCGTCAGAGATGTGTGGCGTGACAGTGTACATTAATGAAGTCAGTGTCTGAAATTGTCCTACTTTGCACTTCCACCAAAAGCGCTGTTGCCAAGCAGATTTAAAAAAAAATAAAATAAAAAATGCTGCTTTGTCAAGGAAAAAAATAAGCCAGTATATTCATGACTACATGATTAAAAACAAAACCAGTGCATACCAAGAGCACATTGGCCTTTCTCAGCATCAAACAATGTTAAATTAACTCCCAGATTCCAGATGTTTTCTAGGCTAACAACAGTCTGAGTGAAGCCAAACCACCTGTGAAAACTGAAGAAATCTAGGCAAACAACTCCAATACACAAACACAAATGTAAAAGTTAAGTTTGTGGTTTTAAGGGGTGTAATGAGCTGGTATTTCTTGACAAACAAGTATCCACCTGGTGCTTGTGTGCAGCCTCTCCAGCTTACAGCTTGAGTTGCCAGATGCAGTCGATGAGCACAGATTGTTTTTTGTTGTGTTTTTCTCTGTACAGGAACAGTTGTACCAAAGTTGGCAACCTCGCAGGCACATCAAGACTTCAGGAAGCTGCAGACAGGCACTGTCCTATTTTTACATTTCTGTTTGTGTACAATTTAAAATCATGAGATCAAATGTTCATTAGCTAACAGGTGTTGGTAGGTTTTTGAACAGAACCAGGTTAGCTAGGCTAACTGCGTCTTGACTCCAACTCTTTTCTTACACACTGATCTTCTGAACAGCTCACCCACACAAAGAAAGAATAATTTCTCAACAAGCTATTAAGCTATTCCTTTTTCCTGAAGAAACTTTACATCTCTCCAGCGAGAAATAATTAAAATATATAACTATATATTTATATATGTATAGCTCTGGGGAAAATTTCATAAATCAAAATACCATACTGTGAATTTTCAACTGTGGAAAGAATGAGACATTTATCATTTTCTTTGATACAAGTATGTTTGAGCATATTGTTCATAAGAACACTTTCTGTGTTATACTTCAGTATAATGTACATTTCCACAGCTCTGCTGTAATTAACATCAGTGCAATAGATGTTTCACATTAAAAGCCCTCCAGCTGCTTGAACCAGATGTTTTATTAATAGCTTAACAGCAACAATTCATTAGTGAATGGAAGCCATATTGAGGTTGTGATTCTTGTTAAACTGAGGGAAGTAATGCTGTGGAATTGTACATTACACTGAAATAATCACAGTACAAATAATTACACCGCTCCGCCAGTGTTTTTACCTGGATGTCATTAGCAAATATTTGAGTTTTATTACAGTAGTCTTTACTACAGTAGTATCACCGTTTTATTGCATTAGTTTAAGGAAATATTACGTAAAGACAAGTGTTCTAGGTCATGTGTCTGGCTGACATTAATGTGTGTGTTTACACAGGGAGTATGTTAACGCAGTCGTACAAACAACACGACATTGGAGGGATGGACTGATCGTGTACAGTCGTGGAGAAGCACCTACAGGCTCAAACAAGGAGACACAAATCCTGATGTCATGTACAGACTGAGAGAGCAGCCTGGTTTTGTGCACTGTTTCCTGCATGTTTTCACGGGGCAACTCCTCGACCCGGATCATTGACAGGAACTGACAAACAGCGTGAAGCAGCCAGGTCATCACAGTAGAGATCACACGTCCTCTGTCTCTAGGATTCGTCATGTATAGAACGCCCATGCCCCGATTTTGTGTGTGTGTGTGTGTGTGTGTGTGTGTGTGTGTGCGCGCGCGCGCGCGCGCGTGCGTGCGTGCGTGCGTGCGTGCGTGCGTGCTGTCATTTTTCTCGTTTTTATACGTATTAAAACATTTTGATTATAAATAACAAGCTAACGTGTTTTTGTTTTCATGCCTGAGCTCAGTTGTAAGTCCTGCCAGACAAGGAATTTCAGAGCCAGATTCCTGAAAGATAAATGTAGCTTTTTGCTAAATGATTAGCATAAATTGAAGTTGTATGCATTAGGGCTAAATATTTCTAGCCCTTTATCATAGTTTGTAACAAACTTACTGATTTTTATCATCTATTTTCTTAGCTTGATTAGTGAAGGGTGTACTATGCAGAGTAAAACAAGTACAACATAGTTTCTATAAAGAGCCTTCTCTTGAAAGAAGGAATTGTTCAGACACTGAAGTAAAAGTAACAATACTGCAGTATAAAAATACTCATGTATAGACCCTACATTTATAATGCACCCCTAAATAAGAGTTTACAAATATTATCAACAAAACGTAGTTATAAAGTAAAAGTAAATGTGCATATAATCAGATGTCACCTCTTTGAGTTTATGTCATTACTTATGTCAGATTATCAGTTCTGATACAGTAATAAAGGTAGTATGGTAGTACTGTCCATGGTAGAACCATTTTGAAGCATTTTATATACTGTTTGGTGGTTACATGGTCAGGTTTTATAAGATCATATTTTTATAACTAAAATCCTAATTTTTAAAGGAACCAGTTAGCTGTTAAATAAATGTATTGAAATATAATCAGTGGTAGCACAACAAAATGAAGTATTCAGGTAAAGTAACTCACATTACTTCAGTAATTATACGTATTTTTCCACTACTATTTGAACACTAAATATTGTACCTGTGTCACGACGTTTCTGGGGTTTTCTCATACGTGGAATTATTGGTCATCACTCACATGAGCGACTGTTCTGACCAATCACAACATAGTAGGCGGGACTACGATGGACAGCGATGACATGATTGGCTCATCAACCTATTAATCAGAACCAGCCAAACCGGAATGTCAACCGGAAAATATTACAAAATAAAAGCGACAAACCTACAACTGCTGCTTTGAACAATAAGTAGACATAAAATATTGGTGTCCTTACCAGATATAAGTGGTGACTCGGTTAACTTGATGCCGATCAATCACTGGAAAAAAAAAGAAGAGAAACAAATATTACACAGTTAATTTTAAGCTTTGTAATACGTATTACCTTATTACAATCATTAATACTTTCCCTGTAAAATATAATTGATATATTTTCTTAATAGTTACACTACTTTCTAAATCAGTATTATTCATATATCAATATCTTTTGTTAAATTACGACTTTACTTGTTACATTGTTTTGAAATTTTGAAAATATTTTGGTAGAACGCGGTCTTCCGGGGCCGGGCAGCAGTAGAATCAGTTCTTGTACTACAGAAAAACTGGGAGCAGGCAGCGTTGCCGTGTTGTCTGTTACCGTGAGGCCGTTAACAGGAGCCCGGTTTGTCGTCGGTGGTGTGATGGAACTGGACAAAATGGACGAAAACGACTGGAAGTATCATGGAGAAGGAAACAAGAGTCTGGTGGTCTCACACGTCCTGGTGAGTCGGCTAAACGCGAAGCTAACGCAGTTTTTAAGGAGTGTAAATTCAGCTTCGGCTTCAGGAGGACACCCGCCAACCCTTCACACCTTTCTGACGTTAAATGAGCTTCAGCTCTGTGCTGCTGTCGGTGGAAACTTTGCAGTAAATCTCCGAAAATTGTGTTGAAACGTGAAATATCAACAACCGTTACTATTAGCTAGTGCGGGCTAGCTTAGCCGGCTTGCTAACGCTAGTCCACTGAAAAAAAACGTTGTTAGACAGAAACAACGACGGAAAAAACCCCACAAGTGATTAGAAATCACATCTAAATATGTGTACAGGCAGTTAGAGTCTGACTGCGCTGTGTTGAAGCATAAAATGTGAAACCCTAACGGGCTGTTCAGAGCTAATTTAGCCCTTAGTGGTGTTACTTTAGCCGGCAGGGTGGTGCGTTCACGCACCCACTCCCCTCAGTGTATGAATGACCAAGTGTCCTTCACAGGACTGGTCTCCTCCTGTTGTTATTGAGCAATTACTGAGTTAAGAGGTCGTGACATCATATCGGCAGAGTCGTCATCAGAGCAGGAACTGCCGGACTTTCTTGGAATATTCATTGTTTCCACTGTCATGCCATTTGTTTTCTAGGATTGGGCACTACTAATTGGTGTGCTCAAAAGCCTCAATCAATTAATTGACTCAGTAGTTAAAAGTAAATGAATCTGCATTATTTTATTTGTTAGTGATTTTAGTCAATTTTCCAAACTTTTTCTGGAATGACAGAGGCTTTTTTTCTTTGTCCTGTTTGACTGAAAATGAATATATTAGATATTAATCCACTGTATTACATTTAGTTACAAGAGAAAAGAACTGGCCGAGTGATCAATAATGTAAATAATTGCTAGTGATGGCTTGGTGTTGATTTATAAATGGAATAATCATGTTGTTCCATGTCTTTGTAGAGAGTTCAAATGAGAGGAACAGAGTAAGTGTTAAATGATGTCTGAAGTATTTAAAAGTTGAGATACACCAGACACGTACACCTTTAGGTGCTAGATACAAGATCTCGTCTGACATGCTTTGCAACGACATGGTTGTCATTGTATCCATTGTGTTTGCATGTTCTGTCTGATGCAAATGTATGGAGGCTGCCCATTAGCCAACTCTGTCCTGTCCTTCCTTCTTGTCTGTCCTTGCAGCTTTCCAGAGTTCTTCGCCTGCTCAAGTATCCAGCGGAGGACTCTGAAAACCCACCGCAGGTAAAGACGAGTCTCTGTGTGTCTCAGATGTGTTTGGTTGTTTGGATGTGCCTGGTTCAAAATTTATTCTCTATAAAAACATTTTGATGGCAATTGTTTTTTTGTTTTTATTTTAAGTTGTAGGAATCTTTTAACATATATTATGTCCTGAGTTTAAAGGTAAAGATTTGACAGACAGTTCCAGTCTGATTCTGATTTAAAATGATTGACTAAAGGCAGGTGGTGATACTACTGTGTGCCAGCAGCTTACAGCAGCCACAGAGCTCAGGCTACATTCACAATAAAGAGATAACTGTGGCTTTGTCGTCATGTAACATTCACACAGGGATTTATTTGTGAGTTTATGCAATAAAATACCAACACTTAACCACCAAAGAGAACCTGTAAATAACAGCCACTAGGTTGCACATGGTGTTTTCTCAGGTGATACTGTTAAACTGGTTTTCTCTTCGCTACACCCAGTGAGACACATCTGAGTGAAGACAACCATCGTTAATCTATGGCTGAGAGAAATTTTTTTTTTTTCGCATTTCAACAAATCCAGGTCAGAAACATTGTCTCATCCCAAAGATAACAGTTAAAAACATTTGACAAATGTTCACAGTTGGACACACGCAACACTTCACTATGTTTTTCTATCTGTCATGGCTTATATCTAAACCCTCAGTCATTTCAATAGAAATGTCAGAGTTCACTGTATTCATCTGTATCATCATTTAGGGGGCTGCAGTCTGTGGTACTACATTAAACACACAGGTGTTTGTGTTCAGCACATCTCTAAAACTGAACATTATTACAAGGAAGGTGGGATTTAGTTTTAGCTTTGTGTACCTAATAAACTGGCAACTGAGTCTGGTTGCTATGGTAATTCCTGGTTTTTGTTCAGGCTGACAGATTGAAGCTTGAAAGAAACAGCTGAGGAAACCGTTTCCACAGGATCCACAGTGGACAGAATATATGGGTTTAAGTTTAATGTGGATACTGGCAGCAAGTGTATTTTATTAGCACTGGTCCCAGAGTGCAGTTTGAAATCACAGTTTGGCAGTAAAAAAAAAAGTAAGGAGAGATAAAGACATCAGAGTTTAAAACATCCTTGTCAACTAGGGGCCATATCAAAAACAGAACCCAACACTATGAACCAGCTTGAAATTCAGATTTTCGTTACATTTTCCTGTATGTTCATGTTCTATTTTATTTAGAACACCCTGTACAGTCATGTCACCGTTCTTTTTCCACAGTGGGAGACGACGGTTGATGGGGACTGATTTTGTGAAACTGGTTCTCCTTTACTGGAAATTGACATAGTGCCTTTGTGAGCTTAGACAGGACAAATAAATCTGCTGCTCAGTCAGCACTGATGTCAAGTCTTAGAACAAGATGTAACCTGCAGTACTTGTGTGTTTACCTGGCTGCCTGTGTTTGTTTGACCCCCAGACAGCAGAGCAGGCCTTCAGGCAGATTCAGAACATTGTTGACTTCAGCTCCAACGTGATGAGCAGCCTTCTGGGAGAGAAGTTCATCCACAGCGGGGTAAACGCTCTTGTCTCCACTCCAATGCTAGTAGCTGCTAATGTAGCCTGAATCTGCTAGTCTCAGAGATAAGGAGCAGGTTACAGAGGTCTGCTGTGTTCACCACTTCTTCTAACTCCTCAGCTCATCATTTGAATTACAAATGCCTTTTTCAGTGTTTCACACCTGCACTGGTTTCTCCCTTTCAGCTGTAACCAGACTTTGTGTAAAATCAGTGGACTTCCCCTTTAAGCAAGAAAAAAATAAAAACAAAAAAAACAAGAAGTAATAAACACACAGATGCCAGAACAAAAATGTCATTACAAATTCAATCTAGTGTGACCAGGTCAAAATCTAAAACTAAATCTAAAATTATTTCCTAATACTGCTCAAGAAAACCGAACAGAAGGCCTCATCTTTTTACAACTGACATATACACAAGCACCAATCTGATGTAGGTCAACTCATTAGGACTCACCATCCTTGACAGTTTTTAACTGAGCTTTGATCAGGATGAACATCTGTATGACAGCCGGTGGGCAAAGTACTGAGGTCCTTTACTTAAGTAAAAATAGAAATAATGTAAAAATGCCTTTATTACATCTGAATTTTTACATACATGATTAGCATCCAACTGAAGTACCAAAAGTTCTCATAATTATGCATTAATGTGTTCATCACTCTAATGTCACACCTGGTAAAGGTGGAACTAATGTTAACTACTGTATGTAAAGTATTTCAGATAACTACCGTATGTACTTATGTGAAGTACTTTATATACTGCTGGGTAGTTTGTGCATTTCTTATTATACTGTATTCTCTTTTATTACTCTGATTTTGACAAGAAACAAGTTATCAGATGAATGTAGCTCAGTAAAAAGTACAGATTTACTTCTTAAGTGTAGTGAAGTAGCAGACAATAGAAATGCTCATGTAAATACCAATACCTCAAATTTGGACTCAAGTACAGTACCTGAGTAAATGTGCTGGTGACATTTGGCTTCTATTAGTGAAACTGTGGGCTGAACTCACCCCCACTGTTAAAAAATGTGGAGTGGCTGGTTGTCACATTTCTACATTAGCAACGGTCCAAAGAGGAAACAAACTCCCTTCAGTGCTGGATGTTAAATCAGATGGTTTTCTAGCAGAAACCGTGATTAGCAGTGTTGAAGTCTGGAGGGTTTTGGCACGTGAACGACACTGTACTGGTCACACGGTGTCTAATTTTACACGGAGATCCAAACTCTGAATTTATGTGTCAAAATGTAGGTCACTAACAAAACCCTCCCAGGGTCCCAACATGTGCTCTGATCAGTGTAGACTTGACAATAGTTTCATTATTTTAAAGCAGTCATTTCATTTAGCCTGAGGTTAATGACTGTACAATATGCAGATTTATATGACCTTCAGTGTTTCAGTGCTTAGTATACAACAGAGAACAGAATCAAAGGCTCTGCAGCTTCAGAGATGTATGAACATGCTCTCTTAACAAACTAAAGTGACTTTATTTTCACTGCAGGAAGTGGTCAAACTGCCGCTAGAGTTTGTACGACAGCTGTCGATCAAAGTTCAACATCACAGACCAGGTAAAACTGAAGTGTTTGTTAATCGTTTCTAAGGGACTCAAATCTCTTCAACATTTAGTCTTGTGTTTGTTTCAGAGAACACTGATAACCTCTTATATCTGTGCAGTAAATATGAGACTTCAGCTTACTTAGCAAACACAGGACAGAGGTTTGTCTGAAGGTCACAAAATCAGCCTATAGCTGATAATCACCAAACTATTCTTATTATGTGAAATCTTAAATAGATGTGGAGGCGTCAGTGGCGATTTTTATTTAACTTCAGTAGTCAATTTGCAGCAGCTCAGAAAACATCCATCCAAAAGAGTTGGTTATGGTACGAGGAGTGACCTGACCACCTGTGTCTGCCTGTATTTGTGTATCAGCATGGCGCTGTGATAAGGTGATGGACATCTACAGTGGATGTGCTCTCTGTCTGCCCAACCTGACGTCTCCGGCCATCCACCAGCCGACACACACTCCTCCACTATGCGTTGAGATCAAGGTACACACTCATGGCTCTGTTTCTAAATGACCTCTGAGAAGCAGCTGCAGAAATCTCTGCCTTTGAATGGCATCACTGTCCCACAGAAATACTGAGCTAAAACCAGAAATCACAAGTGTGACTGTGTCTTACTCAGCTGGTGTTTGTGCATGTTGTCGTTTCAGCCAAAATGTGGCTTCCTGCCGTCACCCAAACATGTCAGCAAAGACATCAAGACCAAAGTGTGCCGCTTCTGCATGCACCAACACTACAAGGTAACTACAGCCACAGCAACCAAACTACAGTATGAAGACACAGCACAACTATAGCATGACTACAGTACATTGCAGAGCAAATACAGAGTACAGCTATTACAGCTCCAGCCAAACACAAAACCAGTGCTATATAGAATATATACACCTATGACTACAATGACTACAATATTAATGAAATGTTTAGACCAGCTGCTGTACAGGAGCGTAACTACATCACAAATCAGAGTACAGTACAAATACAGATGAGTAGTCTAACTACAGTGTGACTTCAGTACAACAATAGTAGAGCTGCAGAGCAAATACTACAGTAAAACTACAGAACTTAACTACAGTGCACTACAGAAATACTCAAACTATCCTGAGTGTAGGTGGTGGAGCTGATCAAGGCATCTTTTGATTGATCATAACTATAACTTTTTTTTTTTTTCCTGGATCTTGTTAGTGTTGTCTCCTTTAGCTCAGATTCTACAGCTGTTATCTCCCCTTCCTCTTTCTCATTTGCAAAGAGCAGTTTCCAAACCACTCAAATAGCAGCTGCTTTTTTTAGCCGGTGCTAACAGACATCAGCTGTCTCTGACTAAAGGTACGGTAGGTGAACCTGAAAAAAAAAAAACAGTAAGAGGAAGTTTTGAAAATAGACACTGAAGAAATTCCACTCTTTCATTCTGACTTCTCTCTACCCGTCCAGAACAAAGCAACACGCTCTGCCTGACTATTATTACTCCTGTTTTTAGTTTTTGCAGCCTCTGGCTTCTTTTTAGTTGGAGCTTTCTTCAATACAGTCTTCTGTTTGTGAACAAAAGCTGCTTGAACCTTCTCTGCCACAGCTCACTAGCTGTAGCTATAAAAACAGGAGTATCACATCTGCCTGCAAAGCCTTAAGGGAGACTTCTGGCTCAAGCAATGAATGCAAGGGCAGTGTGCGCACAAGCAGGAAGTGGGTCGACAGGCAGGTTGGCTATCGGTGGTTTGCTTTGTGTTGAATAAAATGAATTCATTCACTTTGATAAGGATGAAAAGAGAAATGGAAGAAATGTAACAAATTCCTCTGGAGCGAATTGCCAACCATGTTTATCATCTTAATCAATAATCAAATTCTCTTTAACTGATCATCTCAACTCAAAGTTCAGGAGTCTCCCAGTTAAACAATCATTCATGTCATATCAAGAATTTAAGCTTTCTAATTTCAAGGTTTCTGACCATAACCTTGAGTATTTGGATCAAGTATGGCATGTTCACATGTATAGATGTGTTAGAGACACAGTATTCAAATAAATCAAATATAAATACTTAATAAAAGTATTAAAACACATTAGGATGAGGTAAAAAAAAAAACCATGATCACCACCACAGAATAACTGAAGAACAGAACAACCACAGAAGATTACAACTACAAGACAACACCAAACCTCAATGCAAACACAGAACAAAAGTGTATTTTTCCAGTTTCTGCTGTTCTTTCAGTCTTTTGTCTTTTTCCCAGGTGGCCAATGGGAAGTGGAAGAGACGCAGCCTGTACTGTCCTCTAGACCTGTTCTCAGGGTGAGATCACTACTCTGCTGTTACCACCAACATATCTGCAGCTACAAGTGAACACACATGAACATTTACAGTGTTTTTACATAAACATTCAGACAAAATGTGAAAAAACAAAGCAACAAACTAGGTGATTCCACTAGTCTTCTTACCTGGTAATTAGGATCAGTGGGCTAAAGTGCACGTGGCTGTTTTCACTGGGGTTTGTCCTTTGAATGCATCATTAGAAACACAATAATCCATAGTATTGTGTTTATATAATATTTAATAAGCATTGTTTATAAGGTCAGCCTGTTCAATGTTTAACCATACATTTTCAAGTTAGAAACAAATACTGCTTGTCACATACACACCACAATGACATATCACATTAGATTGACATTTCCTTGGTTGATATTGCAGATATTATCCAGCTTATAAACATGCAAATATTTGCAAACCTAAGTTGTAGCTGCTCCTGATTCACTGGTACATTCCTTAAGAAGTACCACAGTAACTCACATTACAGAGGATGACTCCTCAGACATGCGAGGTTAAATTACATAAAGAGCAGAAATGAGGTCATCAGTGCTAATTTGTCAGCATGGTTTCAGTTTATTGCAGTCAAATACATCAACAGTGCACTTTCTTGATAATAAAACACAACATGATCTGTGGTTTCTCTCCTGTTGTTCAGGAACAGACAGAGAATGCACTTTGCCATCAGGCACCTGATAGAAGAACCTCAGAACAACTTCAAAATCTTCAAGGTGAGACGCAGCCACAGTTACACCTTTCTAGTCTTAAAATAATAATCAGGTGCTCACCTATACACTGAAACTGAGATTTAACTTGATGTAATCTGAATACAGCATTAAAGGTTGTTTACTCCAGTGTTTCCTCCTGTCTATACTGACTGTAAAAGTGATGGGGAAGAAAATCCACTTTGTTTTGTGCAAATATGATTACAAAGCTCTACCTATCTTAGTTTGTCAAAACAAGAAACTTATTTTTACCTCAGTGCAAAACCCCCTCTTTGTGTTACTGTTTGCTGCAGGTTAATGTGGAAGGATTTAAGTGGAACTAAAAGGCTTTAACAAAGATACGATTAGTTGCAATCAAATCAACGTAACACATTTTTGCACAAAATGATGTCTGGATTTTGTCCCCATCATTTACCTTGAATGCACATGAACACATTAGGAGCTCTAAATAGTTCAGCAGTAGTTTTTAAATACTGATAATCAGTGTAGTAATTGGTGATTTTTGCTTCAGAAATAATAAATAAATAGAATAATAGAATGATTTGGCACTCCAGTCCGCTCACATGTTGCTGATGAAGTTTCTGAGATGTCATATGGAAAATGTATGAGAAGTGTTTATATGAATGACTGAGCTCAGCATACACAGCTACAGGTGGGGAGTTGGACCTGAGACCAGGACAAACGTAAACTCAAGTTGCAATCAGATGTTTCAAATTGCCCCAAAAATGGTTTTAAGATACTGACATTGAGCGGCTATACTCTCTCTGTGTGTGTGTGTGTGTTCGTGTTCGTGTGTGTTCGTGTGTGTGTGTGTTCGTTCGTTCTCAGGGCGGTCAGTGTATTTACAGCAGTAAGGAGGGTGGTGACGACTCGTTGGACCTGAACTCTCTGCTGCATCATCTCAGACCGTACTTTCTATATGGAAACAACAGAATCAACGGTCACATGACCAGCAAAGCTGCCCTGAACGACTTCATCCAGGTATAACCACCCAACACACAGAAACACACAGTGTATATACACACCAACATGTATTAGTGTGACAGTATATAGAGTTTGGCAGTAAACTAAATCCAAACACCAAAAATAGACCGAACTCTAGTTTCAGTTTGAAGAAACTTTACAGATGTGATGTGAAAGAGTTGTGATCTGACAGCACTTCGGGATTCAGTTTCTGTCCTGTCTGTGCTCAAACTAATCAGACGATAATGTGCCTGTTACATTAGAGTTTGAGTGCTGCTTACTTGTTGAAAGAAATATAAGTTCTAAGAACATATAAATTCTAAGATGTACTTTATGCAGCACTGACTGGAAATTAACCCTGAAGAATCAAACTGAATGGGCTCTACCCCTGAAAGTCATGTCACTGACATTAAGAAACATACACTGGCTGCAGAGAACACATTCACAGACTTCAGTGCATGAACAAGACACAGTGAGGCCAAGCTTCACAAAGAAACCTGTGTGTGTGCGCGTGTAGGTCCTGGTGAATGCCCTGCTGAGCGGAGGAGATGGAGGGGTGGTGACAGAGAGACAAGGAGAAGGACGGAGCTTCTGTGAAGCGAGTGTGTTTCACAGGGAGAGGATTCACCACGGTCAGCACATGATGCCTTGTTTTGTCTGGAGCTCACAACTGTAAACCACACAAAACAATAATGTTTGGGCTTGGTTTTGGTGCAAAGTGAAACATTTCTGCGCTGAAACTGAGATTGATGCGAACAGAAAACACAGCTTCTCTGAACACCTGTTACTGTGTGCGCAGGCTCTCAGGGTTTACCCAGCGACAGTGTTTTGTTCAGGATCCTTCAGACTCAAATGCTGGACACACTGGACATCGAAGGACTGTACCCACTGTACCGCAGAGTGGAGCAACACCTGCAGGACTTCCCCAAGGAGAGGTAATACAGTTACTAAGTACCAGAGGAAAACTGGGATTAATCCCATTTATTGGTCACTTGACAAGGGTTCTTCCTGTCTGTGTCAGAACTCGTCTTCAGATAGACGGTCCTTACAACGAGGTCTTCCTGGGGAAGCTGCAGAAGTGTCCAGCTGAGGACGACGGCTCTGTGGAGTACGCTGTTGCCAAGGTTAGACTGGTCTCAGAACTTCCCCTTTCTCCCAGTATCTACTGCTCCTCTGTCAGCATTTAAACACTAAATGGGGAAGAGTGTGGTGAAGTGAAATACATCGAGTTGCCAGTTGATTAGGTACACCCAGCTAAAATGAATGTGCCCTGCAGTTCTGGAACAATGAGACTAAGCTAAATAGGAGAAACACCTCTGTGTAAAATGCAATTGAACAGCAGCACAAACTACATCCTCCAACATGATCATCCAGTCAGATCAACAGCTCTGAAGCAGTTTGAACATGAACCGAACATCATGAGGGAGTATGATCACAGGCCTGCTGGGTTAGTTTTAGCTTAGGGTACCTAATAAACTGACAGCTGAATGTATGTGATGACTATGCTGTCAATGCCCAGGTGTTCATACTCATCTAACTGTGGTGTGTTTTGACTTCAGGTGCATCAGTACCGTGTCGCCATGACGGCAAAGGACTGCTCCATCATGGTCGCACTGGTGCCCAGCAGTGAGGAAGAGGAAGATGATGAAGGGTAAGAGTTTGTTTGCGGCAGAACATCAAATTAACCCGATTAACTTGTGTAAGAGATGTTTACTCAGGTGACCTGATTGAGTTTCTCCCTCAAGGCCTGACAAACCCTCAGTGAAAAACATTTGCAAAGACATTTTTGGTAGAATTTGACACCTACATTGTTCACACCATTTCTTTCTTTCTTTTCTTTGTTGGTACATGTTACCTGTGCATACAAGAGACAAACACCTGCTTAAAAACACTGCTCTATAGTTCTGATAGGGGTCTAAATCTCCATAGGTACCTTTGAAGCTGCTCTATCAGTTGAAATGAAGTGTTTGTATTTATTCATAACACAGTAATAACATTAACTCACACATTCACACACTTGGTTCTTGTAACTGTCAATTATTTAGGATTACCAAACATAAACCAGAGATTTCAAAGGGAATATGTGTAATTATATCATGAATTACTGTTAAATAAAAAGTGAATGAATAATTGTTTGTGTGGGTCAACTCCTACGTTTATGGGGGGATTCCTTAATTGTTAATATATTTTTTTTTTAAGGAGGAAGGGTGGTCTTAGTCTGGTCCTAAGTCCTGTGAAGAACACAGCTTTTTGGGTCAAGGAATTTGGATTTGGGCTGCAACCAAGGATCATTCTGGTTGAAGATTTTCTCTATTAATTGTTTATCGGATTATTTTTGTCCGTTAACCACTTGTAAGTTTACTACAATCACATCAGACAAAGTAAATCTTACATGTGAGAAGCTAAAAATATGTAATTGTAGGTAACTGAAGGTGGTGAGAGTATGTACAGGGTTCACGATTCAGTGTGTAGTACCTGATGGAGTCCAGCAGGTGGAGGTAGACTTCAACTAAGCATGTTTACAGTGAGACCCTCTTCATCCTGTTGATTAATCACCGTCCTCTTCTCTCCTTCAGTCTTTCCAGTCAGAGGCGGCTGAGGGACTTCATCTCCAGAACTCCTGCTTTGTCGTACTCAGTCTCCATCTTGGATCTGGACCCAAAGCCGTTTGACAGTATCCCCCGGCAGCTGCGCCTGGATCAGAAGATTGTCTCCTGCTACCTGAGGACTGGTGGTACTTTGCCAAAGGGCTCTCTGTCACCACTCTCAGGCATCTTCACACCTGCAGAGAGAGATGACCGCACGCTGCTCTTCCACCCTGTGTGAACACCCCGTCAGAGCCGAGCAGCCCTGATCCCTGAGAATAAGGGCCGACTGATGCCTCAGACAGACGCCAGGTTGATGCAGACGTCTAGAATCACTCCAGTGAGACTCCACTGCAGCACTTTCTCAGCTCATGTTGACAGGTGTTAGCTGCTGTCGCTCAGCAAGCATGAGCTCTCGCGAAAATCACCAATCAGCAGACTTTTAAAAAAAACTTCAGTCATTTCTGTTACTGATTCTAGAGCTTTTGTGTCATTGTCATGGCTCAATTTCTCACTGTAGTCAGGAGGTGAACCCCAGCATCACCGCTCTGTATCCCAATTCTTATTAGAAAACTTCCTCACAGGGTCTTTTCTGTGGTGAAGTTAGGATTAAAAAGTCAGGTGTCCATGTGTGTGACTGCAACAGGTTCTTCTTGCTGTAATCACCTGTTCATTCTGGCCATCCAGAAGTCCCTTCATTATGCACTTTAAATACCGTGGGAGAAAAGCCACAGTGGTCCTGAAGTTGATGAGGCTACAGCAGTTAGAAAAATCGAGTGGATGTCTGCTGGAGTTATGTCCTTTTTACTAAAAACATTTTCTCGCTTCCTTGCTGTGGTGCAGGTGCAGTAACACAGTAGTGGGTGTGAAACTGGAAAATATCCACTTCATCTGAACACACAGCTGCAGCTTCACATTCACTCCATATAAACTCATTACTCTGACTTTAGGAACAGATCTGTGTGGCCAGTATGGAATGGAGGGTTGATTACAGCAGAAAAACCTTTTGCAGTGTTCACATGGATGATGGACTGTTGCTATAAGTTGTTAACCTCCTCACTGACCTGATGTGGTTGTTGCAGTAACTGTCTAACCCTTCTTGTTGTCCATGGCAACGCTGCTGATGGGGGGGGGGGTGATAGATGTGATTGAGAGAAAAACAGGTTGCTGGACTGTTGCCTAAATGTAGGTGGAGCCTCTGGTGGGGTCAGCCAGTCTGTCCAGGTTGTCTTCTGAAGTATCACCATAGTGAAGTCACCAAGGCTACAGCCACAGAGGAACGGTGAAGCCAACATGGCAGATGTGTATGAGTGACAGCAGCTGGAAGAAGCAGCTGAGTTTAATAAGTTTTGTTAATTCAGAAAGATCATCAGGGATTTAATGTAATGACGACACTAAGAAGCAGAACGGGCACAAACGGGCCAGAGAAAAGTGAAGCTGACAAACTGCAAACTAATTATCTTTTGTTTATGTTGAAGATTACAGAGCAACTTTTCTGTAATCAGGAGAAAACAAACTTTATTCAGACCTCAGTCGTCACATGGAGACAAAGCTCTGACAGGTGTGCTGGCGTCTGATTGGTCAGTTGCCTCCACCAGCTGCCTGAGCGTCGGCACAGCACTGTAGTACCTACAGACTTCTAATAACTGCGTGAGAGAAGGAAACTATTTGAAAATACAGAGGCGACTGCTGTCTGGCATTTTGTATTTAAATTATTTATTTTTGTAGATTTGGACCCATGAGCTCTGCTGTTACAACCGTCAGTCATGCTCTTTCTACTGAATAAAGATTTCTAGGACTAAACTGTTGTCGTCTGCTCGCTGATCTGTGTGTCTTGTTTGATTTCCACATATCTAAAAAGATCCTAAAATAAAAGTCCTTATCCTCATAATCTGGTAATTTGTGTTTTTGCACCAACCGTCCGGTAGTTAAGGCGCAGGCTGTGTGTCTTATGTGAGGCTGACCGCCCTGATGACAGACTCCAAAGCAGCTTCAGGTCCCAGAATCCTTAGCAGGCTGTGAAAGGACTCAGCAGTGCCTCCTACAGCCTGGAAGGGAAACAGTTGCTGTGCTGCAGAGATGAGAGACAAACCAAAGTCAGATCATTGTTTCTTCTGGAGTAAATCAGTAAATGACAGTCCCATTAAATAAAGCTCATGTTTTTCCTTTTTCTCAGTAGAAATTCAGAGCTCAGTCTGATTTAAAGGTTCCGTCTCTGTTTCAACTCAACACTTCAGACCTTTCACCTGCTGGTTTCTGTCTGGATCAATTGTGTCTCTGTTATAGTTGTACTACTGTTATATATTAACTTTATTAATATAATTGTATTGGCTCTCTAGCAAAACTAAATGGAACTTTAGATGTAGATTATTGGATGAAATACATTGAAATGTATAGCCTTTTAGTCTTCTATTACATAATTATTCTTGAAAGTCTTTAAAATGTATATTTAAATATTTATTATTAAATATTAATATTTGTTTTTTTCTCCAGTGTCCAAACCTGCAGGTCAAGTAAACAGTGTTTGTGTAGCAGTCTGCAGTGTTACTGTGTTTTAGAATCAGGTGAACATCTCACCTCTTTCAGGGATCTTTGTCAGCAGGTCGATGTTGGGTGTGACTACACCTTCTTTGGAAACCTCAACTGACCAATGAACAAACAGGCTGCAGCTACAGACAAAAACAGATGGGACAACAAGATCCTTTTGGTGTGAAACTGCAGTGATACAGCAGCTACTTTACACAAATCACAAAAATCAAATGAAAAAAGGTCAATTAAAACTTAAGACACTATGAATGAATAAAGTAGAATAAAAAACAACTACAGATTGGAGATAGGACTATAACTATGGATAAAACCTCAGTGATTAACAACTGGGGAGGTTTTCTGCATGGGGGTTATATGGTCTCATCTTCCCCCTAACCTGGTTCTATATTACGTCCCAGCACAGTTATTTTATTTTTTTGATGAAAGGAATAAACAGATCCTGAATCCCCCCCCCCTCCCCTTGAATTAAAGTGTAATTGAGTCACATTACATAAACACAACAGGTTATTTACCCAGGAAGCTTGGGGTGATTGAGGGTCATGATCTCTGACTTGCAGCCTCCAGGTAGAGAGACGACAGCTGGATACTTCTCCTGCAGAAACACAAACAAACAAGAGTTCAGAAATGTTCCTCATTCAGAGTGGGTCTGGGATATGGAGTCTTTAGTCAGAAGAAATCTGTGGAAAAAATGTGATTTAAGAGAATTTTCCAAGCTGTATCAGCTGGCCTGCAGGGGGCGCTACAACATTTGTTTCATGACCTGGACACTGGGCCTCATTCATAAAACAAAATACACAAGTTTGTACAAGGAGAGCTTTGTAGAGACACATTAAATCTCAATAATTAAAATAAATAAATAGAGTCATTTGGAAACCAGAGAAGTCAATATTTTGAGTGTGAGGTCACTTTGTTGTTTCACAGATGAAACACTGACTAATGAAAAGCTGCTTCGGTTCCAGTGACATGTCTTGTTTTGACCCACAACAACCATCTGAAGGAGATGCTTCATTCGTGGTCAGGGACATTGAGTTTACGCACATGACTTTGATGATCAGCTCAGACTGTAAATCTGACTTATTTCACTGATTGAGCACACACTGACACACTCCCACAGCCTCAGGCAGTGTCCTCCTGTTTTCTTCATTCAGACGTGTGTCCAGCAGGTGAGGGGTGTGTCCAGGTGACTCAACTGAGAGGAATCTGCAGCCGTGTGGTGTCTGTAATCAAAACCAGATCTCTACTCCCTAAACGGGTCCAGATCAGTATCTACTTTCCTCTGTTTTTACTGTGAAGAGTCAGATGTCACAGTAAATGGTGTTTGTGACCACAGTTCATGTCCATTTATTATAACAAACAACAAAAAGTCTCAAATGAACAAATGTACTTATTCAGAGACTAGTCTGGGTTTTTTAATACCACAAAAAATTCTATTTAAAGGTGCAGTGTGTAAAATGAGAAAGACTTAGGAGCATCTAGTGGTGAGACTGCAGAATAAAACCTTCTGAGCACCTCCACCCCACCCCCCAGTTGCCATGGCGTGAGGGAGCGCCCGGTAGCCATCACCTTTAAAACACAACATGATTCCCTATCAAGAGCCAGTGTTAGGTTTGTCCATTCTGGGCTACTTTGGAAACATGGTAGGGCAATATGGCTGCCTTCATGAAAGAAGACCCACTCCCTATGTTGATTTAAAAGACTAATTTTAAGATCAAGGCAATGCAACAGTTGGTAAGTTCTGGTGGTTACACACTAATGACAACATGTTTCTGAATACCATACTCTATTTCTGCTAATATATTGCTCTAAATATTACACATGGTCATACTGGAAAAAACATAAGCAGCGAAAAGCCACAAACTAAGTGCATGAATCTATTGACATTTATGTCACAGATCTGTCAGTACTTTCTGCAGTCAACAGACTCTGGACCTGCCACTAGTCTGCAGTTGAGTCTGAGTGGACTTTATGCAATGGTTCAGAAAGAAGACGCCTCCTTTAAGAGTCAGTTCCCCTAAAGGGGCAGGGCAGTGGTGGAAACCACGTGATACGTGCCCCGCTCCTTTAATGGAACTGACTCTTAAAGGAGGAGTTTTCTTTCTAAATTGTCTCGTTAAAGTCCACTCAGTTTCAGTGAACAACGTGTTTAGAATTAAGTCCTGTGCGGGAAAATTTACTGAAACTCTTCTTTATTCTTAATGACTCCCATTGTTGTGTTGTGGTCATGTAAACTAACTTGTGTCTGGATATTATTATTTAGAGCTTCCTCTGTAATTACTTCATACTGACTCTTTCTTCTCATATTTACTCATGATTAAACTGGTTTTCAAGGTCATTTCATCTGGGGTTTGAGTTCCTCTCAGACTGTTTCTCCATCTGTTTTCTGGGTTTTTTTTTTTTAACACATGTTGCTGAACAGAGAGCTGTTTTTCCAGGCAACACTGAAGTGGGATGTTTGGTTTTGTGTGACCTCTGACCTACACACTGCTATAACCTCTTCACCTCATTCTCAGACTTTTATTTTCACCTAAGAAATGCATCTGCCACCATGTCTCAGCTCGCCCTAATAAATCTGCCTCCTCACGCTGCACATATACATATGGATGTTTAACTTCGGTCAGTCTGCTCGTCCTGCTCTTTCTTTGATATCCTCCAGCCTGTTGGCAGTGTCCTCACGCAGACAGGGAGACAGATGTCAGACCTGTCTGTCTCACTCTCTGTTTCAGCTGCAGTACAAATCCTGGCTTTCCTTCGCTCTGCTCTACACAACTGCTCCACACTCCGAGACACGCTGAGAAACAGACACACACATCTAACGTATCAGCACACAGCAACACACACACACAAACACACACCTCTCCTGGAGCTCCTGCAGAACCAGAGGAGGAGAAAAGAGGGTGGAAGAATTTGGCTTTAAGTCCTGCAGCCACCTTCGAACTGCTGGTAATGTAGAGTTAATGTCTGTCTGTCTGTCCATTCTCAGCTCCTCCCCTCTCTTTGTCTGTCTGTCATTCTGTGATTTGTAAATTTTCGCATCAGTAATTGCTGCAGAACGTTTTGCTGTAAATAATCTTCTTCACAGGTCCCAGAGCAAAGAAAAGTTTGGAACTGTGAATTTAACAAAACCAGATTCATGTAAATGCAGCCTGAGGACCTGAACCAGATACTTTAACTTCCAAGATGCAAATCTGTAAAACTCCTGCTTTTGATTTAGCGCTGCCTAAATGTGTGCGCCTTCAGCTTATGATGTTAGTTATGTTTTGTTTCACACATCTTCAATGAGCTGAGAGCACATTTGGGGACCATCCCCTCGTTTCACTGGTACAGGATCTTTTCTCTTTAATTATGAAAATGAATACAGGAAGTATTCAGGATTAAAGAAACATAAAAACTGAAAATCATGAGTTTCAGTATCATGACTACACCCAAAAAACTTTCATACCATACAGGTTCTGTTGCATTGCATCTTAAACTTAAAGAACATAATGAAACTGTTGAATCAGATACTCGGACCAGAACTTGGTCTCTTAAGACCTGACCGAACTTGAACTGACTGCCACTGCCAAATCTGAGTCATACCTCCAAGACCTGAAGCATTGCGTAACAAAACGGTGTGAGTAGGAAAACTCAACAGATATGTGAAAACAGCAGAAAGGTTTGTTTGCATTTTAGATCAGGAACACAGTTTGATCCACTGACTATTTATTTCCTCTCTCAGTGGTGGAGAACAGACTGGTCATCGGACTCTTGGAGGTCGGCTTAGTCTGCAAGAGTCTTTTAGTCCTTTTCCACCACAGAAACTTAAACAGTAGGCTATTCAGTGTTTCTTGTTCCTCCTCAGTTTCCAATACTTGCTTTAAGGATGGGTTCATGGAAGTATGTTTGGATGCTACTCAGTAAGAGGTGCTAACTGCAAATAATGCAATCTTTAGGGGTTGGCGACAGTGAGAGTGTAATATGTTACAACAAGGTACTACAATACTAAACACACATCTGTACAGAGCAGGATGACAAAATCCTACAAAAAAGAATAGAATGTTGTTGGATAAACACGTGTGTCCAGGAAGTCATTAGTATTTGCTCATCAACACTTAGAGGAAGCTGGAGTCAGCAGTTTGAAAACAAAAGGTCAAACAGAAGATTGTTTCCAGCCAAGCAGAACAGGAGACTTTACAAAGATTAAACAAGATTATAGAAAACTAAAGCACACAATGCTGCAGCAGAGAAAACTGGTAAACACTGGTTTGATCTGCTGGATAAATATTAATTTCTGTAGACAAAGTGTAACAATATTCATTTTTAAATTGGTCACCTCATATATGCTGTACCACGCTTTGGAATCGTCAGAACTGCAGTGAAAAGTGTATGGACATTTGTGGTGCTAAAATGACAGATCAACGCAGTCAGTTCAAAACTATTTAACAACTAATTACTTGAATTGCTTCAAGCATTCTGTGATTGCACTTTCTTCTCTTCCATATTTAATACCATCAACTGGAAATGTTTGGTTTTGGACTCTTTGTCAGACAGAAAAACGTCACACTGTGCCTGAGAAACCTGGACAAGACCTTTTACAGGAAAAAACATTTCGAGCTGTGGAGGGCGAATGACTACTGGGCATTTTTAAAGCAATTTTAGACCAGTTTAAAGTAATAACACAATTTGCAAAACTGCAGTCAAACTTGACTCATATCTTTAGTGTGAAAACAACCGTATTTATTGGCTAAAAAATGGAAGTGCTGGGAGTTTTTGTCACTGAGAAGCAATCTGCACACGACAGGGCAGGAAATTAAAAACACGTCTGAAAAAATCTTAACTGTTTCAAGTCCACTTTGGTGAATTACTGAAGTAATCAAACTACAGCAGAAGCAGCAGCTGAGGAAAACTTGGGCTTTAAACAGTGTCTGGGCTTCATTAAAGTACACACAGCCTCCAGGTTATTTTTATCCTTTGTTGTTTAGCTGGAAGTCTCTCCGTCTGAGCCTGCTCATCCAGGAACTGAACTACTGAATATTTTCCATTTCTCTCTGCTCCCTCCTGTTCCCCCCCCCCTCTCTCTGGTCAGCACCGAATTGTGGCTTCCTATTGGTCGGTGCTGACGTGAGGCGGGAGCTCAGCCGTATGTTCAGACCTCCAAGTCTGTGAAGCCGCAAACCTTTTGTTTCATGCAACAAAGTATGTGAATGATTATGACTAAAAGAGTGTGATCCTGGATATGGGAGACCCACTTACTAAACCATGATGTCTAATGTGCACGAGGAAAAACTTAATTGGAGCTGTAGTTGAAATCTAGTAATTCATTATTACATAAAATCCAAGGATTTAGATTTTAATATAAAGGGCTGCTGTAGATACAGTTGTGCTTATAACATCACACCCCTTAGCACAATTATTAAGCATTTTTTGGAAAATATAACTGAACATGCGGAATATGTGTCTGACGTTTTAAAATGACAACTGTGATTACTAAGGATACTAGCTCACGACTTTCTTTATGAAGAAAAGTTTTCTACCTGATTATTTATATCTTTTAAGAATGGCAATTCTCTAATTGTGCCAGTGGTATGTAAATTTATTTGCACAACTGTATGAACTCATCTTTACCCATGTTACCCATGTAAACATATCCAGATCGAGTCCAGACCTAAAACACTTACGTTTACACTTGGGCTGTGTCCAAAATCACTACAATATAGAGGACTATTATGGCCCTCGGTGTTTCATTTTATCTGTGTGTCTGAAACAGGCCCTACAACTACTACAGCTGTCAGTGAAGTCACATATTCTAACTTCATTCAATCGCACATCTGGTGAGATTAGTTCTGCAGCATGACTGAGTCCAAACATTCAGTCAGAGTCATAAACAGCTTTATCCTCAGAGACAAGAACAACAAAGAGTCCTGTGACAGTCCATCTGGTCTGACTGATCTGAAAACAGTTTGTCTCTGCTTTACTGGGCTACATGGAAACTGGCATCCCCTCTGCTCCAGTGCAGAGTGTGGTGGTGCTGAGGCTGTTTGGCTTCCACTAAACACCACAGAGGAAGAATAATGTCTGAACTTTTGTCTGGCAGTTTAATTACAAAAATAACAGTCCATCATAATCAATTATTTCCCCTCACCTTCAACTTCAGAACAATTTAAAGATCTTATTCATGCTGCTCCTTCACCCACACTTTACTGTTTTTGTAATATTTTCCATGCAGGTTTCATGTGTTAATGAAAACAAAACAGGTAATAAGTCAGTAAAAGTCTTCAGATGATTCTAACAGTATAAAACGAGACATACAGTAATATTGTAGATGTTTGGTGTTAGTTATTATTAGGACTGAGACTGGAGTGAGTGTTTATTAAAAGGCAGGTATTAGCGCCATAATCTGATCTGAATCCTGTTATTACAGCTTGAAGCTGATTATTCTTCATGCTCCACAATCACATTGAAACATGCTCTGTGATACTACAGTGTGAATATTTCTGGAGTGCTTATTCAGACTGTAACAGAGCAGCTACATGCGGAGTCATGCTGCAGATTATTTTAACACATATGATAACGTTGGGCTGAAACACTGTCGTATAACTGAGTGTGTCTTTTCATCTGTCAGTTAGCCTGCAGGAGTTCTTCAGATCAGGATGAAAAATAAAAAGCAATGCACGGAAAACACTGCTTCAGAAAGGAAAATAACTACGCATGAGATGTTTACCACTGTTTTTGTTCGACATTCAGAAATAACTCTTAAAATCAAGTTTTAACTTTATATTGGAAAAGAAAAATGGAGCATCCTGCAACCTGATGAATGTAATGAAAAGGTTGGTGTTCTGAGGGTTGAGTACCAAAATCTCTCCAGTAAATAAAGAGTTCAGTTAAAGTTTTCAGTCCTTCACAATAAAAAAAAACCATCTCTGTTCACTCAGGCTTGTCTGGGCGCCATCCCAACAAATCTAAGACTCCTATTATTTAACATAACCAACAACTCCCATGGTGCATTGGTGCACAGATAGAGCACACTTATTACAGTTATTGAAGCTAATAGAGACAGGTTCAATCTGCTCCATTCAGAGAGGGAATCAGACAGAAGTCAAACTATCAGGTGTGTGAAGGTGTGTGTTAGTGTCAGATCTCAGCTTTAATAATGACAGGACTGCTGTGTATAGACCAGTCATTACACACACACTCACACACAGGGAACCGGCCATTAGCACCTCAGCAGAGAACTATATGAGGACCAGTAGCAGCACTGACAGATCTTTTTGTCTGAGACGCTGCAACAGGTAAAAGCCTCTGACTTTGTGCTGTCTATTCTTCTGCGGGTGGAGAGGGAACATGGATCTGACTTATTGGTTCCAGGTTTTTAGCTGCCGGTTTCCACAATAAATTTAGGGTAAGGGGAGAGACATGGGGCTTGACATCAAACAAAGGCACCCTGGACACTGCAGTTTATGGCGCCTTAAACCGCAGGCCTGTGGGGTATGCAGGGTTTCTGAACTTTTGATTTCCAGCCATGGCTTTTCAGGGGCAGACCAAAATGTGTTTATAGCATCAAGCATCATAAACTGTATGGCTGCTTGTGTTTAGACTAACATTTGAGAACTTTGGCTTGTTCTGTTGTATGAAAAAAAGGCTCTGTAGAGAAATATGTTTAGATGTTGGGAAACAAAACAAAACAAACAAACAATAACATGACCCTGACCCTGTGCTTTGCAGGGATGAGGTGGTGGCTGGTGGTTGCCAGTCTGTGGCTGCTGGTGGTCCTGACCATCTCAGACACCCAGGCCAGGAACAGACCTCACAACCAGGACGGAGAGACCCGCCAAGGGAAGAGGAAGAGGGACGAACAGGGTAAGACTGTACTTCATAGAAAAAATTTTCTATGAAGTAGTATGAAATATGTTGTTAGCCATCATGCTATCAGATGAGAAATGATATCAGTTTCCAGAGAGATAGGCTCCTGCTCTAATCCATCATTAATGTAAAGTGTGGTCCGTGGTCATGGTGGAAAGGAGACTAGAACTTCAAAATGTTTTAAATTTAAATTAACAGCCTTTTCCACTAAGTACTAGATAAACAAGACAAACACCTATAACCATGGTTAATGTATACAACAAAAAATGCCAACAGCTCAGCAAGATATAAACATTACAAATACAGGACAAACAGACTAAAGTATCCTTAATGTCTGTTGAACAAAACTGAGACTAACAACGATCAAACTAAAATTTGACAAGAACTAATGTACATTTTCATTAAAGGACTAAAAGTGATTTACATGCTGTATCTTGTTGAACAGGTGTGAAAATGGAAATGTATAATTAAGACATTATAGCTTTAGCATCATTTAGTAGTAACCAACAACCGCTGGGAGCAGTGCCGGCACACAGCATCTCTACAGTCTTAAACTGATGGAGCTCAAACCTGGCAACCGCTCTATCCTAATATATTACTATGCTTCTCTGGTCATAATTTAAAGTACACTTGTGTATTCTGATGTAAAAACCTCTGAAGACACTATAAAAAAACACCAGATCTTATTAAATGTGGAATCCTACAGGGGAGTGTTTTTTACCCCCCTAGCCCCTTGGTAATACTTGAAGTCTGTTTTGTCCATAATCTGCTTTGGCTTTGACATCGATGAGACCACATTTGTCTTCTCAAGTGAGGAATTCAGTAAGATCAAAAACGGGCATGTAGAAAATGGCTTGTCTCATCATATGGCTAAAGCATAATTTATTTTCTTTGGCTCAAACCATGTCTAAAAAGCTTAGCTCAAATCTGGGACAAATCAGCCAAAACCATATCTATAGAATGATAAACAGACTTTCTCTAGATTCCAGGGGCCCCTGGAGACCACAGTCTGTCTGTAGGTTTTTTAGAGGTTTCAAGATAGATGTACATGGGTACTGATACGACCATGTGTTTGCAGGTCATGGGCGAACTAGAGCCGGGCGTTCTAGACCCCTGAAGATCAGACTGGTTCCTGGTCCCAGTGTCCCATTGCAGTCCGGAATAAACCAAGGAAACACTGTGTTCCCACAGTCCTATAAGAATCGTCAAGAACAACACTCCAGCTACAATGTTATCCCAGGTCAGTGAGACTAGTAACTTAGCTTCAACCCAGTATAGTGAGAGTCCAAGGCTTAAATCTTTAATCTACTGTGACAAAGAACAGCATAGAGTCCTCAGAGAGGAGAAGTTGAAACCAGCAAACATTTGGTATTGTTGCTTGAAAAGCAAACTTATGTTGCAGATTATTTACGGCTGATTTTGGCTGTTGTAGCTCTCAAATGTCACAATTTGCTGTGCAGCGCTCCCTGTCGAACAAACTGCTTGATTCAACTTACTGTCAGGAGGCAGGTTTGAAGTGGAACACAAGAAGTGAAGTGGTCCCATTACCTTATACTCAAACCATAGGAAAGTAATGAGTGCAGTTTGAGTTTGCTGGAAAAGAATACATCTTTACCCCCCCCCCCCAAAAAATCCTGATATAATATCTGCTTTTATTTGAAAAAAAAAAAAAAAAAAAAGTAGGTTCAAACTTTAACAGACACTGTCACTGCGCAGCAAATTTGACCAAAAATTATTAAATGAATTACCTGGTATCAGTGATCGCATGTTAACCAACAAGGGAACAGGCAGGGTGTGTTTTTTCATTTTGAATTTTTAAGTGGTACATTACATAACAGTTGTAGTCAATAAAATCTTAATACACTAAAATAAAACCTTGAAGTGAATAAAAACATTTTAACAGAATGGATTTGTGACTCTGAGCTCAGCTGTCCTGTTCTCATGAGGAAGCTGCTTGTTATTACAGCTCAGTAACTTAATGACAAATCATCACATTCCGACATGAACAGAAGGGAAAACCATCTGTGGGAAAAGAGCTTGTCATAAAGTAAGTCCTAAAAAATCCCACACAGAGATGAAGACAGAGACCCCAAAGCCACGTGAAAGCCCTTCAGTTTTAAACAGTAAATCAGCATTTTGTAATTAGAGGGGAAGGTGGTGACGGTGGTGGCAGCAGCCTATTGTTGGGAACCACAGGGGAATTTTTTTTCACATAAATTTAAAACAATTTGGTTCTGATTCTGCTCTTGTTTGAAACAAGAGACTGTATTTGGTATGTATTCAGAGGAGCAGACACAACGTGACTAATGTACCAACCAAACAGATCAGACTGTTTTCAGAAACTCAAAGCTACAGATGTCAAAACAACATGACTGACTGAAAGAAATTCTGCTGCTTAACTGTGTATAAAGCCAAATGCCTGTCCAGATACCAGAGCAAACAGTCAGCATGGTCTGAAAATTCATTCTTGTGCTGTAGTACCAGTTTGACAAACACCAACATGATTGAGGTTTCAAACTGATCTCATATCTGCAAATGGACTCAGATAGGACTCAGCCCTATCCTGCATCTTCTCTTTATAAAGACAACTTTAAACATTGTTTTTTCCTTCTAATAATGGCATTCCCTTGCTACTTATTACAACATTAAAAATAACATAACTTGTGAGCTTTGTAATTTTGTTTTCAAATGTATAGTTTTGTTTGATCGACAGTCCAGGACCAAAAGATAGTGAGTTAACAATGACGCAACAAAGACAGGCTGCTCATCATCCCTTTAGAAATATGGGAAACTAAAAATTATTGTGTTTTTGTTTTAATAATAATGACTTCATTATCAAAACTGCTGCCCATTTACTGTCAATCAAGTCTAATTGTTTCACAGCCAGTAAAAATGTGAAAAAATGTATGAAACCCTGTAGAAAAACGGTGCCACAGTAGAATCTGATGGCAGCTGTATTATTTAAACCAAGCACTGCAATTTACCAGACAATAAAGAGCAACAACTATGACAGCAAGACAATATTTTAAAGAGAAAAGAAAAGCTCTAAAGTAGGTGTGCTCCAAGAGAGATGACAGGGTGACAGTCTCACTGCTCACAGTAAAAAAGG
Organism: Mastacembelus armatus; assembly: GCF_900324485.2. NCBI lineage: Eukaryota > Metazoa > Chordata > Actinopteri > Synbranchiformes > Mastacembelidae > Mastacembelus > Mastacembelus armatus. The sequence goes on from NC_046637.1 coordinate 4,525,204, forward strand.
ACAGAGACAATTTAGAGAAATAACATGAGCCTCTTAACTACCTGTGTTCCTATAGACTAGGCAAACAGCATACCATTAGAAAGGGTAGATGACAGACAGAACAGACCTGAAACAGACACAAAGAACCTCTTCCTGCTATATCATAGTGGTTTAGTCTATTCTACTGACTCACTGCTAGTCATAGCCTCGTCCTGTCCCATTTATAACGTCAAAAGGTGAAGTTAATGCAGAGGGAGGAGTGGAAACAATACAAATCACTGCTTTGCCTGATTCTGATGGTAAAGTATAGGCTTTAGATTTGACTAGACCCACACAACAATTACTGCAGCTGGGGCTGCTGCTGCTGAGGAGGATGACAATGGTTGACATATGTTGGGCTAAATCTGTGACCTACAAGTTGCTGGTTTGATATTTCCCTGTTCTGGATGTGTGAATCACTGTCCACATGTCACCTTTCCACAGTGATTCAAACAGATATGGGCTTGTGCTCAGTGATAGCTGTTTCCTCAGTTGGAAAGCTTTGATTGCATAAACAGGACATTTGTCAAAATGACTGTACAGGTTGTTAAAAAAAAATAATTATTGCTGACACAAAACACAAAGTTAATTACTTCTGACTCAAACAATTTTGAGCTCACAAAAAACTTATGTTGGAAGATAGGTCAATTGTTACTGATTAGTTAGGGTTAAATATCCCCTAAACTACATACAAACTACAGCAGGTCTATGCTTCCAGCTGACTGAAGATTTTTAAAACAAAACAAAAGAATTCCAGGAATCTGCTTTTCAAATTGCTGTTTCTGGTGTTTCTCCACTACTATCTGCCCTTTTATTACCAAGGCTTAAATCTACCAGGCAAAATGTTGAAAAGAAGCACCACATTTGGCTTCACTGTCGCCCACAAATGGCTGACTGTCTTATGTGACTGTGAAAACTTTGTTATTTTGTTGTTTTGTTTACTTAAGCCTAAATTATACTTTTGGCATCTGTACATCTTGAGTTGCAGAAAAACAAATTTTGCCACATCCCCTACAATGATGAGGGTTCTGTGCAGATGTCTCACACACTTACAGCCCAAATGTTATGACCACGCAGACTCTATGCACCAACGGCACATGAACATATCCGCCTACCCAGACACCCAAAGCATAAAAACTAAAACAACCGTCTGTGTCAGTTTGGGAGTACATCAGGGTCTTTAAAGGGAATTATGTTTCAGATTTTTTCCCCATGATGTTGGCCTCCACTGCCATATTGCTGATGTTTAATGATTTTACATTTTAAGATCATAAATATCTTTATCTTGAAAACCAGTAACTGGCTTACCATCTGCCAAATGTGTTCAGTGTTAAAAGATTATGCTATATAATGAACAACTGAACTGGCTGTAATGTGTCTGCTGTTTTAGGTAAGCAGGGCCAGTGTGTGTACCAGGGTCTGACTATGTTCAACCAGGCCGTCTGGTCTCCAAAGGCCTGTGTGACTTGTCTGTGTACCGGGGGGCGGGTGGTTTGTGACGAGATCACCTGTCCCAAAGTTTCCTGCCACTTCCCCTTCACCCCTGCTGGGGAGTGCTGCCCTGTCTGCATGGAGCCAGGTAGAAACACAACATGCAATGCCATGGAGCAACATCCAGACGCAACAGAGATGAACAACATTTCTGACTATCAGGACCAACATTTGTAGGGTTTTATTCATTGAACATTTTACATCATAAATTTTTTTTTTAACTTTTAAAGGAAATCAAATCTTGGACATCATGATTTTTGTAATGTCTAAAATATTTAAATTATTAGGCTTTAATGTAATGAACACACTGGAGGATTAATTGTTTTTTTGTCTCATGTAAAAAAAAAAAAAAAAAAATCCAGTTCCATCACAATATATATTCATATGTTAAATTCACATAGGATAAGATGAACTTTATTAATCCCTGAAAGGAAATTCAGGAATGCAGACATGAGACTAATTCACTCCCTCTGGCAGATTTAGAAAAGACCGTATTTTGTGAGTCAGAGTTAAAAATCATTAAACAGTAATTGTCTAATTTTTGTAACTAAGTTAAATTTACTTTTCACCTGCTTCTGGGAGGATGTTCAACTACACAGTTTCCATCTCTGAGGTTGCAGTATGTTGCTTCATATTCCTATCATGGCTTTAAAAATGTGATTAGCACATTTTGGGTTTTGTCAGCACACATGTTGTGGAAGCTTTAACATGGATGTGGTTTAGAGATAAAGCTTTCAACATCTCCAGGTTTAGTTTCACTTACTGTCAATTCAATCTCATCAAAATGAAGACTGGATGGTAAATGGTCCTATACTTGTATAGTGGCTTTCTACACTCAAAGTGTTTTCATACAATTTGCCCCTTTGAGCACACAATCACTCATACACGAATGGAACAGTCCCTGGGGGTAATAGGGGTTCAGGGTCTTGCCCAAGAATGTTTTGAAGTGAACTAAAGAAGCTGGGGAATAAACCACCCTGTGCCTCAGCCATTACTATAGCTATAACAAACACAAAAAGTGTATAAATGATTATGAGATACATAAAGTGGCTCAAGGCAGGAAACAAATTGGAATTGGTGAGGTTTAACGTCAACTACTTATGTCTGTGGTCTCCCACAATTTTAAAATCGAACATCTGAAAATCATCCAGAGTGCAGCCAGCCTTAGTTTTACCTCTGCCACTGTTTCTCCCTAGAGATCCAGGTGTCAAGGTTGTTGCTGTTGGCTCGAGCCAACAAATTGAGTACAGTGAGCATTCTACCTACCTGCCATACAAACATCCTCCGTACATACTGTGTGCAATATTGAGAAAAAGTGCAGAAGTTGAATTGACAGTAAAAAACTATACTCACAGACATACGCTGCACTGTCAATATGTGCATGTATGGGGTGAAGCAGGAGAAACCACCTTAAAAGTCATTTTATCTATGACTTATCATTGTACAGTATGCAGAGGAATAAAGCATTAACCTGACAGCTAACCACAGAAACATGCATCTGTTTACACAAACTGTGTATAACTGTTGCCACTGTTGTATGACTATAAAACATCAAGTGTTGGACATGTGTGTTAAGATCAGACTAAATTTTTCACACTACGATTCAGAAACAGTCAAACCTACACAAACCCACTTAGCAGAAGAAAACCTGAAGGAGGGGAGTAACAGGCTTAATGCCGTTTGACTGGTGGGTCAAAATTTTGCAGAGCAAAAAGAGCAAAACTGGAGGCACAGAAACATAAAGAATCAGCAGGTTATGCTGTAGCATCTCTGGTCGTCTGTATTAGTTAGCGGTCAGGAAACCCTGATCACAAACAGTAGGATGAGCTGACACAGCTCATCACCTGACACCTGCACTGTTTATCCTGCAGAGGGCCATACAACACATGCAAACATTCCTGCTAGAAATCTGATAAATCTTGATATAAAGAGACATGACCACCTTATGTGTTGAGTGGAACAATTCAGAGATGTAAAATATAGTAATATATCATCTTATTGTCCAGCACATGCTCCAATACAATGTATCAGCTGATTTATTGATTTTATTCAAATGATCAAATTCTGTTATCTAGAACAGGCAAAGCCTGACATGCAAACTACAGCTCATACATTCAACTGAATCAATCTCACTGTGACATAAGAGTAATTCACAATAAATTTAGTTTAATGAAACTGTGAGTTGGCTTGACACAAACCTCCAGAAGAAACAGCTTTATCTGACTGTGGTCATACAAGTACAGTGTGCAGTAGTGATGGGATCTGTTCCAGACTGGTCTACAGCAGCAGTCTGCTCTGTAGCTACAACAAGTGGGACTTGAACCGGTCTGTCCAGAAAAATACACTAACACATAGCCGCTTGTCTGTCCACCTCCTGTCTTTCTGTCCTTACCAACTTCTACCTCCGTCCTCTATCATTCTCTTAGTTTTCTTTGTTTTCCCTACTTTTCCCTCCTCTTCTTTTTGTTTGTTCCTTTCTCCCTTTCTCCTCTCTCTTCTGTCAACTTTTTGTTTCCACTCATCCACTTCCTGCCCTCTGATTGGCTCCTCCGCACCACCCTACACCCACGCTAGACCCTGAAATCAGCCTTGACCTTTCTGGTGACTCCCCAGTTCCCAGTGACCCCAGTGAGCCCGTGAGTCCGCTGACCCAGGAGGAGATCCAGCGAATCCTCTGGCGGGAGGAAGAGGAACACCGTGAGGAGGAGGAGCGTCTCAGGAAGAAGGATGACGCGAGGAAGAAGAAGAGGAAGCAGAGAAAGGAGAAAGCAGAGAGACAGAGGAAGATAGTTGAGGAGCGGAGGAGGGAGGAGGAGGAGGCACTGAGGCTGCAGGTGGAGAAAGAGGAGGAGGATTATAGGAGACAAATCAAGAAGGAGGAGGAGAGGAGGAAACAAGAGGAGGAAGAAAGGAGAAGACAGGAGGAGGAAGACAGAAGAAGGAAGGAGGAAGCAGAGAGAGAAGCAAGGGAGAGGGAACGAAAGCTAGAGGAGGAAAGGAGGAGGCAGGAGGAGATCCTGAGGGAAGAACTACTGGCTCTGGTGGAGGAGGAAGATGAGCAGAGGAAGGAGGTAGAAGAAGAGGAGGAAGAGGTGTGGCTGAGGGGAGATGTTTTTAAGATGCCCCCAAAAGAACTGGAAGAAGTGGAAGAACCTGAAGAACCAGACCTCCTCCCAGCTCCGATCCCAAGACCTCCTTCTGCAACAGAGAAGAAGCTGAAGGCAGAGGGGGAGGAGGCAGAGGAGGAAAGGGAGGAGGTGGTGGTAGCGAACAGAGGAGGTCTCCCTCCAGGCTGTGACATTTCTGATGTCACTGTGACATGTGAGAATGCCAAACTCATCCACTTCCCTCCTCTGGCCATCTCTGAGCTGAAATCTCTCAGTCTGGAGGGTAAGTCAACACACTGCAGCCTGAATTTAGAAACAAATGATGCTAATAAATAAAACAAGCAAGCAGGGAAACAGACACAAAAACATCGAGAAACCTCTTAGGTACAGCCAAATTTCATGCTGTCAGTGTTAATCAACTAAAACTTCTCTGACCTACAGGCAACAATATCAGCACCATCCCAGCAGAAGCCTTCAATGGTATTCCCAACCTGGAATGGATTAACCTCAAGAAGAACAAACTCACCTCTGCTGGAATTGATATTAAAGCCTTCAAAGTAAGACAAACTGACACATTATACCAGGGCAGTCTTTCAGAATAAAAGCCAAAACTGATTCTCTTTTCTAGTGTTTCTCTAGAGAAATTATGATGATGACGATGATGATGATCTCAGGCCTGTGACACACAAAGCTGATGGTCAAGTCTGTCATGCTAGTATGTCCTGCCCCACTGACACTAGTCTGACCATTGTTGGCCACTTTTTGGCCAACTGAAGATGTTGAAATCACAATGAATTCATCAGTTAAAAAAGATTACCCTAATTGGCTGTTTAATTTAGTGGATCAGTATGTCATTCATGTTTATGCTTCTTATTTTTTCTTCCCTCCCTCCGTATTGTTCTTCTTCCTTTACCAAAAAGCTGACAGTTGACGACACATTTGCGACTTCTTAGCATTTTCTGTCTTAGAAGCAGCTAGAAACTGTCTGTGGTGAGCGAGAGATGTGAAAATGGTCAGCGAATGCTGTATTGTTTAGTTTGTACATCTTGATTGACCAACACAGACTAAGGTTACCTGCTCGTATGGAGAGTTAACTCCTCTCACCTAGGCCTAGGTCATATGTGCTAGTGAGCTAATGCGTGGTGTGTTCAAGTGCCACACTTTGGCTTTTTAGCAAAACAGCAGTGGGAGATTGTTCTATGTCGGCTTGGTGTGTTGCTGCTTGAAATAAGTTTCAAAGTTTCACTAACAACCAAAGCGTGTGAAATATACTGACTTCACAACTGATGCAATAACCAATAAAATGTTAGAATTTCTGTCATATAATTGTGCAAATGTCTTCAAAAACCTTCAGGTGTCAAGGACTAACAAGATAAAATCTGCAGGAGTCAGATTTGAATTTAACAAATTAAATTAAATAAAAGATGAACAGGTATTTTATTTCAGAACAGGCCTCAACTGAAAACTGTGCAGGTACAAAATGGCAGTGAAAATGGAAGATAAAGAGGAGTATTTTGAATTAACTTTTGTTACAAAACAGGGCCGTCAAACTTTGCATGTGACCATCAAATACCTCCCAGTATCACCAGTACCTGTGTGCTTCTGTCAGGGTCTGAAGATGCTGAGGCGTCTGTACTTGGATGGGAACCTTTTAGAAACCGTGCCACCTGACCTCCCACCCACCCTACAAGAGCTGAAGATCAGTGAGAACAGGCTGAGGGGTATTGGCAAAAACAGCTTGCAAGGTACTGATACAGTATTGACATCAAAGTGCTCTACCCATTATCAGTCATCTACACTCAACAACTCACCATCAGGCTGCTAATCGCTATACCTGTCTAAAAACAAAAGGTTGCGACAGCTTAAGACTGTTTTAACTCATTATTCTGTTGTTTATACTGAGCTACTAAATTACTGTTTAATTCTGCAAACATCAAAATGTTTGAGCATCTTTCTCCAGGAAACCCTAGTAGTCCCATTACAATACAGACTATTTGACAGCAACAGGAAAATTCATTTTGTAGTTTGGCAAGTCTCATCAACATGAAGCTAATTAGCAACAGTGGATTAAAGTTGGCAGTGATGGGGTAATTTCATCCAGAGTAATCACTGCTGATGCGAAATGATTGATGGTCATGTTTCTCGAGAATTGAAAATTGTGTTTACTTAAATATTTAATTCAATATGAAATCACGAGTACTACACATGTTCAACATGCGTTTGTGCTGATTGTATACTTCAAATTTTTGCAGAGTTCAGTCAATGTCATCTTTTGGCTGAAGGCTTTGGAAACAAAGAGCAGGTTCGACCTTGTGTTGAGACTCTTTTGGAAAGCTGCTGATTTTAAGTTTAACGCTAACCTCTTGTTCTCTGGTGAATAATTTTTCCATTCTATGAAATTGACAGTCTTTTCAAGATATGTTGTGTCATTAAGATCATTTTCAGGGACTTTCCTGCTATTTGGGACTGTAGTGGTGGAAACAGACACCCCTGATTACAACTCATAGGTCTTAATTGTTCAAACCTGTTTTGCGCTGTGAAATACTAACGTCTTTTTTTTTTTTTATCTTTAAGGTTTGAGCAGCCTGGTGATTCTGGAGTTAGAAGGAAATCTGTTGAGTGAGAGTAATGTAGATCCTCTGGCCTTCACACCCCTGATGCAGCTCTCCTACCTCAGACTGGGGAGAAATCACTTCCGCACAATACCACAGGGCCTTCCCATTTCACTGCTTGTATGAAATAATATCTGTTTACATGCAAATGTCTCTAGCTCTTACTGCCTCATCCCTCACAATGGGACCCCTCACATTGTGACTACCTTTATAAAAGTCCAGGTCACAGTGAGTGCTCTCTACTAGGTTAAAAGCCATGATCAACCATAGAGTGCTGCTTTTCTGTCACAGAAACATTGACCTAGGTGAAACTAGCCATCATGGCTCAAGCCTTAATATTCCAACAAAGTCAAACGACCTATTGTGAACCCCTCCAAAAAACAAAACAAAACAAAACAAAACAAAAAAAAAAAACAAAGTATTCACAGACTATAAATTCCAGAAGGGAAAGTTTCTTGCTGCTTCAACTCTGTCATAACAAGTTTGTCTCCTGGTGAGCTGATAAAAACCAAAAGGCCACAAATCATTTTAACAGCCAATAAAGTGAGGCCTTAGGAATCTGGAGCTGTGAGCAGCTAAATGGACAACAACTGGCACTTCAAGAAAACTTACATTAATCAACAAACCCACAAGCAACATATTTATTTAACTGAAATCTATCAGACATTTAGTAACCTCAGAGCAACTGGCTGCATTCTGAATTTTGTTGGTGCATCAATATTTTCTTGGCTCAGATCTCAGATGTACTCCTCCACTGAGTAAACTCTGCTGCTCTACCTGTGGGAAACCACTCCACCCAACTTGTAATTATGGCCTAGGGTTAACCACAAACACTTCAGAACACCAGTAACATGCTGCTGCTATAAATCCACCTTAAACTATACTGTAACTTTATGTTATGAGACTGGAGAGTTTCCACACATTCACTATAAATACAAAACCCCACACATTTTCTCCTGATGAAGATCATTCTAATTATATGTGGGGTCCAGGCATATCACACACTTTGCCTTTATACACTCAGGGAGACTATGTTTAATATCATCTGGTCTTGTTCTTAGGTTGTCAATTTTAACAAAGACTTGGCAGAACAGACCAAGACTAGGTAGAACAAATATAAATTCTGTTTTGGGGTGGAATACACATTTGTAACCTGAAACAGTCACAACAACCCACAGACTTGTCTACCAAGATCTCTGAACAAAAGGCACTTAGTAAAAACCACTGTTTAATGACAAGCTGATAACACCCCATTAATGTTCATGTTGCCTTCATTAGAAATTAAATAAAAAAACGTATGACATGAAATCCTATCCTGCCGTGACTCTGACACTAAATTTCTTTTCCATCAGTCCACCACACTTCTTTCTGGCCCCAAGGATGACAAACATTTAGTTTCTTTGTGTCTGTTTGTTGTTCAGGAGCTGTACTTAGAGAACAACCAGATTGAGGAAATCTCAGAGACAGTTTTCAATCAGACCAGCAGTCTGAATGTGGTTTCTCTAAGACACAACAGGCTGGATGAGACCAGGATCGCCCCGATGGCCTGGATCAACCACAGGTCAGACAAAGACGCCACAATCACCATCAATGCTCTGGGGTCACATGAATTGACCAGCATTGTATTTCAGTAGTAATTCTAACTATTGTCAAGACATATATTTTTTATTTCCTGTGATACAGGAATGCAGTTTACCTCTGATTAATGTGTATCTATCCTAGTATATTACTGAGTACTTTCAACCTATAAAGGAACACTTGTTTCGGGACTACATTAACAGAGGCAGAGTGCATAGTATCTCTCTTGTGTTCTGTTTATTTTAATCCAGTGACAATTAGCTGTACCTTTTACTTGTCAACACAAACCCATCCTATCCTCCTCTGCAGAACTCTGGAGTCCCTTGACCTTTCACATAATGAGCTTTACCTGGTTCCGTCCTACCTGCCCAGATCTCTGGTCCACCTAGTGCTTGTGGGAAACAAGATTGAGAGGATACCTGGTAGGCACAAAGTGGTGGCCTAATAAATATGATACCTACAACATCAGATGAGGATTTGGGGATAGGGGCATCAATGAAAGGCATACCACTAAATTTATGGGAGCAAGCAAAGACAGATTATTATAGCCACTTCTGCTGATTGAAATAATCATTAGATGCGGTCCTATGAGACTAGTAAAAAATATGGTCAGTATCTCCTGCTTAAACTGTTTCCTTCGTCTCCAACTCCACAGGTTATGTCTTTGCTCACATGACCCCTGGTTTAGAGTACCTCTACCTCTCCTACAACAAACTGGATGGGGAGGGGATTGAACCTGAGTCATTCTTTGGCTCGTATCACTCTATGGTGGAACTGTGTCTGGATCACAATCAGCTGGTCACGGTGCCATCTGGCATCAATGAGATGACCAACTTACACTTTCTCAGACTCAATAACAACCTGATCAGGTACAGTATGAAGCCACCATTTATAATCTTTCTATTAGAAAACATCACTTGTTTCCAGGACTCCATAAATGAAGCCTGGTTTTACAACAGAACTGCAAATAATTAATCATAAATGTTGTTTATATAATGCTTCTCTTACATACTTTGATTACTTGGTAATATTTTAGAATTTAACAATTCCTCTTAAATATACACAGTTTTTGAGCTAGAAAAGCTACACTGTCTTTGTGCTGACCCACTGTCAAACTGTGTGGTAAAGGAGAGAAAGCCAGCACATGTAGCCATTTTACCATGTTGTTTCTGAGCTTTGAGTGACAGGAGAACTGTTGTTGGATGTTTATTTGTAACATGTGGGGATCATTTGTACGTGATGTCTGTGCTGGATGCTGCCCGGATCGCTACAATTTTCTTTAAATATAAACAATAGATCAGGAAGATTCCTGCAGGTGTTTTTACTTTTGGTGAGAATTCCTGGGAAATACCAGGATCCTGGTTCCAAATGTTTTTCTTTCATTCATCCATTTTCCAACCAGTATACCCTTCTCAGGGTCTTAGGGATTGAAGTCCATCCCAAAATATAAACAATGTAGCTCCTGTGAAGGTCACCAGTACATAACGCAAAGATCCAGTTTGCTATAATCTGAAGCTTATTTTCATGGTTTTGTCCATCACTTTTGTCTGTTCTGATGTGTATCTCAAATGTCACTACAATTTTTTAAGACCGACAATTAAAACAAGGTCCTGACCAGACGACTGACTCATACGTCAACAACCCGCCAGACACCACTGAAACTGAAAACTGAAAGTTGACTGGACAGAGAGTCGTCTTGACGACAGGAAACAAAACAAGTTGATTCATATTTCCACCTGGGAGTCACCCTCAACCATCTCATTACTCACTCACGGGTCGGAGCATTTACACAGTCCAGGTTTTACGTAAAAGTAACAATACAATTTAAATTGTATCAGGCTCCATCACCACTCCCAATGCAGGTGGGAAACTCAGCAATACTGCCACTTATTGTAACATATGGCTCACCACAAGCAAAAACAACACAAATGGGGAAAAAAGTTAGCAAAGCATGGTTAAAAAGATTAAAGATTGATCTTGAACTACTTATAAATGCTAAGCAATTTGTGGAGAAGAATAGTAACATCTAAATGAAAGAGGCAAGAGACTTCATGTTGGAACTCAAACTGGAAAGCAACATCTGCAGTTATCTGAGTAACTTGTAACAAAACATTAATCAGCAGTTGATTACCATCCTAAATTAGAAAGGGTCTTACTTTGGCAAGCAAACGATCACAAATTCTGAGTAAGAATCACATTGGGATCTTAAACTGCAAGCCGCAAGTGCAGCTTTTGTAAAAAAAAACAACAAAACAAAACAAAACAAAACAACCAAACAGATTTTATGTTAGTAAAGCAACTGTGGATGTGGAATGGAATTAAGATATAAAATTGTTTAGCATCTGCATAGGGGCGGTTTTTGACTGGTGAACAGAAAAGGGTCTAGAATGAATAAACAAAAATTTTGGTTGCAGGCAATTTGGGCTTTAGGAAGCTGCCAAATTAGCAGAATGAATTCTTAGTTGCAGCTCTGGATGTGGATATAATGAAAAGTGAAGCTAACTGCATTCTGGTGTCACATCTTGCAGGAGCATCACTGATGAAGGTATCTGTGACCCCAACCACAGTGGAGACTCAACTCTGGTGACACTGAGGCTGGAAAACAACTACATAGACCCCCAGAAGATCTCACCATCAGCCTTCTCCTGTGTACGCTCCTCCTCCAGTGTGGTCTTAAAACCCCAGAAAACCAAGTGACCAGAAACCACACAAAACTATAAACTAAAAGACGCTTGTTTAATCCCTTTTGAACACCAAAGTAAAATATTGGTTTTTAATGTGCCAAGAGAAGTTAGATGAATTTCACTCAAAATAATCCAATATAGAACAATATCTGACATATAGGATGAACACAGAAAAATACATTTTAAGAGTCTAAACCGTAATTGCTGATTTAGTTTGCCTTATGGAAATGTATTTTCCTGTTATATCCTTTGACCAAGCCATTACAAGCTGCATAAAACTGAGCTTTAATTCTCTGGCTCAGAACACCATTTTGGGTCTGGTGGGATCACCTGGCCTTTTTGACCATAAATAACGGGTAAGAGAATGAAGGAACAAGTTCAGACTTCAAAATCAAACACATCTGTGTCCTTTAGTAAAACGTTAAAAGTTTCTAAAATGGAAAGAATTCCTGCGCCATACACAGTAAAACGAACATGCTAAGAAATGGAAAGAATTCTATGAAGTGAGACCACAAGCCCAACATATTATTTTTAACAACCTCAGCACCTTCATGTTCCATTTCTCAACTTTTTCTTCCAGTGCCTTCTTTCATAAAAACTCTGACACAGAAAGGGGTGCAAGTAGTAAAATTTGATGTGGGAAACCACATTAACGCTCTTCGTGATAAAGATTATGAAGAATTAATTCAACTTAGCGCTGAGAGATGCACGGACATGTCTGCTTATTTTGTCCATATCTTACATTTTTTTAAAAAAAATCTGCGTTTAAGTGGACACAAACAGGACAGGAGCTTTACCTGGTGAAACTAGATTTAATCCTGATTCAAAGGCATGATTTGACTTGACTTGTAGTTCAGGATCAGATTTCACTGACTGATGGCACCCCCACAGCTACAGATGAATGCATTATATGTGATTAGGCTGTACTGTGGTTTAATTACACTCCCAAACGTAACCGTTTCACTTGAGTTTGTGCTTTAGAGTGATGGTGAGCCACATAAATACTAATTACATAATTTTGCCTCATCTCTTTACCAAATAGGAGATTACCTCTGCAGTTGTCGTGATTATGTGGTGTCATTCACTGTTGAGCAGGGATCACAGTGAGCAGCATGTTTGCTATAAATTTAGAGTAGATATGTACTGTATTGTTCTGTATTGATGTGAAACATATAGTCTGAGGAAACAAAACTTAAAAAAAAAATGTCTTTAGCCCTTAAGTGTCAACAACAGAGGTGAGATGTGGGAGGAACCATTGGTTCTGGCAGTATTTCCCCCCCACTGTTAATTCCCATTTCAAAGATTCTTTCAATGATCTCAGTGTTCGTGAACACAAAAACTAATAATAATGAGTAACTTAATAATACAGGTTTACACTAATGCTTCAACTATAAAGCTGTAATAAGTCAAGGCTTTGCAGCTTTTATGCATGAACAGGCAAAATATGGATTAAATGCTAATAAAGAGATTGTAGCTTTGCTTTAAGTAACATTCACTGTCCCATACAAAGTGCCCAACAATTTGATATTTAAAGCTAAAAATTTTTATTAAAAATTGCAGAAATGTTTCAATTTACTCTTGACTAGCCAACATGTCTGAATTTGTGTACGAATCTATTTGACATGTCAACAATCATATATTACTTTTTACAATGTTATGACGCACACTTCAAATAAACTTCAATATGTTGCCATCACTGCCTGATTCATGACTACATTCACGCCTTCATGTGATATAATCACATCACATGTTCTGCTCGGCACATTTCTAAGAAAAAAAAAAAAAAAGAGGATTGAGGATTGTGATAACAGCAGCACTGACAGTCATGTTCAGAAATGTACAACAACTGACCAATCTGACCTCAAAGATCTGGAAGCACGCTATATAAACCTTATGTTCCCATTTGAAACACTGTAGAAAACTTGATGTTTAACAATTTAACAAATGTTGACATAATGTAAATACTCAATCTGTGTGGTGCATGAGTCATGCGTCAAAAAATTATATTCCTATAGATTGGCTAAACCCTTCATGCTCAACACATGAAGAAGTATATGCATTTACTTACTTTTTATCAAATTAACGCCTCAGGTCAAGAGGAGGTGGAGCCATGACAACTATTAAAAAATGAATCATAATAAATTGTAGGGTTCTTTGGATTGCATGTTTTCTACCCTCATGCAATACACATTAAGAGAAATCTATAATTATCAGAGCTGAAAAAGCCAGATTTATTGTAATATTTTCCTCTGAAACTTGAGGTTTAGGATCATTTACTTCAGTAGCAGACAGATCTAAAAGATGAGTGGAACAGAAAAGCTTAAACATGAAGAGGACAAAAACCTCATCTCCCTCTGACAATTATATGCAGACAAAAACGCATTTAAAAGTAAAGCAATAAGAACAACAATAAGAAATGTCTGGTCAGTTTCCTGATGCTGGCAGTCATCAGCTCTGTAATTTAGTTGGACAACTTTCATCCAATGAGCTGAAGCTCAATGACCAAAAATCTTATTAGAAAAAAGAATTTTGCTGCTCTGCCAATAAGAACAGCTGCTGCATTCATCATCCTCACAAATCAGACATGAAGGAATGATCTAATAGTCATTAGAGCTTCTGCATGCTGCTGTTTTTTAATACTAAGATCGGTTTTGTAAAATTAGATAAATAAAAATTATAATATTTTAATGTACAGTATCGCAATATATTGTAATTATTACATCATCATCTCTATATCATATCATCGTATCACCAGTTTCTTGCCTATTCAAAGGTTAGATATCGAGCACAAAAGTGATGCAAGTGACACTTTACACTTCAACAACCTGCTGATGAATATTAGAATAGACACAGTTGTAGTTCATAATTAAGCCTTAGTTTTTTGGCCAATCTTTGCCTTCTTTTGTTTATGTAGATGAGGGGTGGCCAACCCTGGTCCTCAGGAGCCACTACCCTACTTGTTTTCCAACTATCCCTGCCCTACCCACTGCTGATAATCTGGACCAGGTGTGTTCAGGGGAGTGTTGGTTGGAAAACAAGCAGGGCACAATGGCTCTCGAAGACCAGGGTTGGCCACCCCTGATGTAGGTAATGTTGTAAACCTACCGATACTCTAAGGCCACTTCTGAATTTTAACCTTTAAAAACCTGGCCTATGTCGCAAACTTAGAAAAAGTGTCCTGTTGGATTAATGAAAATGTGAGGTCATGGTGAAGTCTGAGAATGGTGAACACCGGTCTGCTGTGCAGCCTGGCGGAGTAAAACTCACAGGAGCAGGTAACGCATGAAGTTGCCGGGTCACTATGAAAATGTTTCCTGGCAACAAGATGTTCCTGTGGCACCAAAGCAACAACAGCACTGAGGCAACTCCTTGGCATCATTTCCATGCATGCTACTCCTGGTGACTCACAGCTTTATAGACTCAGATGAAGGAAATTCTTCCCAATACAACAGCTCAACAAGCCCCAGCCAATCCAACACCACCACAGACGTCTGATGGGTTGGAAAGTATGAGATTCAGAGAGAGAAGACACATACTGACCACCTCCCATCAGGAACGCAGACCATCTCCCGTCAGGAAATCATTTCTAACATTTAATTTGCAGCTTGAATACTGTAATTCCAACAATTACGCCACTGATTTTTTTACTACCACAGACCAATTTCCCTCTTTGGACTATTAAAGCTACTGAATGAAATATTTCTGTGGCAAACCAGAGGTTTTCACGCACAAGATCACCCTAAACAGAAGATGACAGCATGATAGACATACAGCTCAAAGGAAGGAAAAAAAAACAAAAAACTAAAAAAAAAAATCAACATATTGAAGGTTGTTTTTCCCCTGTTTGACTAAAGGTCTTTGCAGAGCACAGCAAAGCCTCTATCCTCTCACAGTATAAGGAAAGCAAAGACAGGTTTACATCAGGATAATGTTTTGGAAAATGGCATTGTTTAATCATAAAATCTGGCTCATAGCAGGGTATTGTTTCAGCACACAGCTATGAAGCTGTGACTGTAAAGAGGTCTGGAAACAGAACTGGAGGTTTTAACCCTTTTAATGGTGATTAGGCAGCTCCCTCACTATTGGAAGTTGATGTTTTAATAATGAACTATTGTTGCCTTTCATTTTATTTAATAAAATAAGACAAATCCAGAATGTAAACTAATTTAAAACACTGGAGAAACTATTTTATTTTGGCATAGAGTGGCAAAATATTCCAGACAGAAGTAACATTAGACTATTAAAAATGTAATTCAAGTGCAAACTTCAGGAACTATACAAATGAATTTTGGAACAAAAACAAGTGGTTTGCATTTTTTTTTTTTTTTTAAAAAGGTCTCACAGGTTCCCATTAAAACACACATGCCCTTTCCTTAAACCTGGGTGAGGACATAGAGGAACATCTGACCTGATGAGAGCCCATGGAAAATCAGACTGTCTGTCATCAACGGACTGTCATGCATGCATTGAGAAGGTACATGCATAAAGAGGACAGCACTGCAGTTGAAAATACAAATGGAATTTCAATATACTAAGTTGTTTCACACGCTGTTGAATAAGAAGCTTAAATAAAAGAGTCAGCTGAAAATGATCCCAAAATATTTGTAGAGGCGGCACAATCCATAGCTCTGCTGTGGCATGGGACATTAGGTTTTTACATTTATTGAGTAAACTGAAGTTTATAAATGCAATTCAACCTTGAAAAAAAAACCACTGTATTAGAGAAATAACAGTAATAAACAGGCTTCTTGTTGATAAGATGATTATTTAACCAGATCTAAAATGGTGTGGAAAATATGACTTCCTCTCTGAGAAGATGCACTAAACCAGAACACAGACCCGCTCCCATCTCGGTGGGTCTGACTGCCAAACCAGGGCATATTTGGATGGTCTGCCTCTGCCATAAGTTGCCTTACAGTGCTGTTCCAGCTCAGCTCAGCAGAAAATGCCAGCACTAAATGGAAAAAGTAATAGTATAACACATGAACCCCTGAGAGAGCAAGTTCCTGTTAGCTTTTCCATTCTTGGGAGGTAATTCTCATTTCTGCTTCAGGCATAACACTTAAGGCTTTCCTATTGTGTCTTGTTATTATACACATCATGCAGAATCCAACAAAAAATAAATAAGGTTGATTTGTTGCTGTAAAGTGTCTCGTGTTCCTTGTCTCCCTCTCTTTCTATAATAACACAAAGCAACCAGATGACTGATGGCTTGTACCAAGGTAAGTCAGAACAAGTCATTTAACAAATTCGTGCATGGGTAAGATAAGTTATTCCCTAATGGGATTCTTCATATTTTTTAAAATGCGTGTCGATATCATGAAACACTACAGAGCTTAAATCTTACATCTATGTGCTACAGTGATGTGTTTCGTAATAATTTACTAATAATAGCTTGAAAGAGTGTTCTCAGGTCTCTCATGAACTGATAATGGTAAATTTTAAAACTTATTTCGCTGCTGCTGTCTTGATGCTCAATTCTCATAGAGAATTAACTGATTTACTTCCTCATCGTATATTCTTTTGGTTATTTATAACCATATATTTAAAAGAGTTCAGAAGCACTTTGAATATATACTGTTATGTCCTGTTTTTTGACAATTAAAATTGTTTAGCATTAAAGAAAAGTTACAAAACAGTGAAAAAGATCCATCAAAAACACTGGAAAAAAAGTCTTGAAAAGTCTCTTGCCATTTCAACTTATCTCATGCAGTATATTTTAGCACAGGTAATACTGTCAAAGAGGCTAAGTAACAGTTTATATTCATCTTATATTGACCACAAATATCTACTAGTACCTGAAGACAAGATTCATTCAGCCTCCTCCTGCTCATTATTTCATTGATGTTTATTTAAATATACCAGTGCTCAGCATAGAAGATGGTTACTATGAACAAATACTGTTGATGTCTCACTGAGAAAACAGCTGTGCAGGCCAACTATTATTGTTTAATCCAGTGCCAACAGGCCTCAGTGAAAGACCCATTCATGTTAGTGCAAAATATTGAATAGGGCAGTCTCGTGAAAGGAGGGGAGGTCACAGACCCAGCAGTACTGTATGTTCTATATAAAGGTTTGAGCATTTAGGAGTCAGAAGTTAACTGTCTTGGCATCACTTCAAAGCTCCCGATGAAAAGCACATGACTAAAGTTTCAACAATGCTTTTTCAAATAAGTCCCTGAGACGTACAGATGGTGTGATCACTGAGAGAGTCAAGAGCTCTTTACTGAAACTGAACCTCTCACCCTAACAGTAGAGGTTTTCCATCAGTGGGGGTGTTCTCTCTCTCTCTTTTTTTTTTCTGGAGAGAGAGGGTGATGCTGTTGTCCGTTCACTGGGAATGTATTGACTGAAGATCCAACTCTCAGCCTTCCAGCTGGACTCTGCTGCTGCTGCTCTGCTCATTGTGTGGGACACAAACACACCTGACAGCTGAGGTAGGACACACCCTGGATTTAATTCTTAACACCTAATCATTTTAAAGTCTTTAATAAGTCAATCAGATACATTTTACTTTCAGAGAAGGAAACATCTGTGAGGTGTGTAGGTCGGTTTACAAGACCTCTGCTGAACACCTTAATCTTTTTCACCATCCGATCTTGTTCTCTTCTCTAGTAGAAACTGTTTTCTATTTTCAGTGCTCTTATTTCTGGGTGAGTTTAATGTTTGTACAAATTTCAAAAGCTCATATTTTAAATGAAGTAAATAGGAAACAATCTGAAAGAAAAGTAATGTTTGATGGTTGGGTTTTATATTGAATACTGTAGTCATTTATGTGTTACTTGCTTGTAGTTGATTTAATGTGATCTCATTTCACAAAAATGCAAAGTTTTCCATGGAGTACAGTAATTACATGTTGTAAATGCAAACACATGAGGTAAATTGTCAGCCAGACAATAGCTTTCAGGGGAGTAAGTACTGCAACAATTAATTGATAGGCTGATTAAGAGAAAATGATCTAGCAATAAATCTGATAAATGTTGGTTATTAAAATTAATTGTCTACTGCAGAACTACAGTTCTTTACTTCATATAACTAAATTGATTATATTTGGTTTCTGGACTGAAGATTTATCTTGAGCTGATTATAGATGAAAAGGTTTCGTTATTTTCTTACATATAGACTAAACTGAACCAATATTTGGGAAAATGACCAAGTTTTTTGGTGATGAAAATTATTAAAAGTTGCAGCCATAAGCAAGAGTGAGTTAGTGTATGAGAGTCCTGATGGAGGCAGGGATCACAGAGGAAAAAAGGCTGGGAATGTCCATCTGGTTTAGATGTTTTATGAAATGCAATCCTCTTGAGAGCTGAATGTATTCTGACTGAACAAAAACACTTTACCTGCACCAGTCTGACCGGAGTTAAGTGAGGTAATACTGGATCCATTTTCAAGGCTCGTTTCATCAAGTGACAGAAAAACACAATAACAGGAGAGGTATCTCCAACTTACTGTCAAGTTGCAAAAGCACATATTAAGAAAACAGACTTTTGTTCTACATGTGGAATAAAGCCTGGGTTAAGAAGAAGGGATAGTGGTATGTGCTACTGCAGCAGGACACTCGACCACTACAAATATTTGTGGGTGGATTGAATGATCATCAGAAGGGCTCAGAATCCATCAAGATTCGCAGAGGCACGCAACAAGATGATGTTGGCCCCTCGGTTCTGACTGTGTGAATATGTAATACAGGAAGATGTATAAATCATATTGTGAATCACCGCAGATGGAGAATAGGTGAGAGCTGGAGAAATATTTATGTTGGCCTCGAGAACTCATTTCCAGAAGATTTTTTTCAGAGTCTCATGGAAACATTGGTAGAAAAAAGTGCAGCAGTTACTGAAACCAATTACTCAAAGAACTCTGCAGACCCTTTCCCCATATACCGTTTTAGCAGCAAAGCGTTCCCACACCAGGCTGCGAAAGTGAAACTGAACTCATGCACAGTTGAGCATAATGGTTACTACAGCTTCAGTGGCTCTAGCACTCCAGACTAGCGGTTGTTAGAAAGACTACAACAGGAAAACCAGCAACAGGAGTAAATACCTCTTGACTGAATGGTCGTATAATATTACTGTTAACCATGACGTGCAAATCTACCTCTGCAGTGCACTGTGGCCAGGGGCCAGTGCCAGGAGCAATAGCAATAGTAGGTGTCACTAAAAGCATTTTTATGCAGAGATCACAGCAAAGTGCTGCTGTGTTACTTTTTTTTTTTTTTTAAATTAAAATTAACTTTAAAAACCAGCAAACCACTCCCCCCATGTTACACCAAGCCATGTGTTCCACCACAACTTGGTTGGGCTTGTGTTTTGGAGAGCCATGAGAGAACTACATGATATTTAAAAAAAAAGCACTTCTCAGGTCCTCTTGGCTCAGACTAATAGAGAACGAGACAGGATTAGCTGGGCAAAAAATATATTCTGTCTGATAAAGTGTTGGTTTCAGCTGTATTGCTGCAAGTGTGGAACTGTGAAGACCTGAACCTGTTAAAAGTGATGAAAAACAGACGCAGTGAAACTCTTCCTTGTTCACTTTTCAGTCATTCTGTAGGTGGCAGTGGTTTGTGCATTTCAAAGCCATGCTGAGATCAATAGATACCATATCAAAAAACTTTCACAGAACTTGCCATGTCTAAAATATACCACTGTCCATTCCAGCATTTTTGTGGACAGAGTTACCACAAAAAACAAAAATACTGAAAAATCTTCCAATGCTTAGGTGAATTTCCAATGCTTAGGTGCCATTACATCAGCGTCTAGTCCGGCTTATTGGTTTGAGCACTAACCTATTCTCTGTCTTTTCCTACAGCTGTCCCTAGTTGCTGTTTCACTGAGCAGTCATCTAATTAAACCATGAGGGTCTTCCTCCTGCTTTGCCTACTGGCACTGGGCAATGCCAAACCATACCAGCCAATCAACGTCATGGACTTCATGAAAAACTATGACATCATGATGTCCGATTTGGATGATGATGAGGACGATGATGATTATGAGGATGAAAACTGTCCATCTGGTTGCCATTGCTCTCCCAGGGTGGTGCAGTGCTCTGACCAGGGTCAGAACACATCCCACAGTGGTTCAAAATTAGCTAGTTCTTATGCAATTACTGTGTAGGATACAATGGTGAATGTCACAAAGCATCTTATTCTTTAACTGCTCTCAAGAGTAGACTGGCATTTTGCTATACTTTTCTTTTAGACAACAAATCACAGAACAAAATGACCAACAAGGTGTTAGTCTGGCTAGTAATAGTCTTTAGAGTCTGTGTCTTTCAGCTCTATAAAGAAGATTTAAATCGCTCTGAAACAAAGTTCAGAATTTTTGTAACAAATATTAACCAAATGAGAAGAAATAGTTGGAGTCTATTTTCAGTGGCAGAACAATCCACATTTTGTGGTCTAAGTATTTTTAGCAGCAGGACAGTGTATGTGTGATTAGGTTAAATAAAGTGCAGTTTGTGCAACATGTTAACCAGTGCAACAGTTTGACTCACTAATGATTAATAGTTTTTAGGAGACAGATTAAACATATCAGTCTTTGAATACACAGACGTTTTGGGGACATTTAATTACAAATCCTGACACATCATTTAGCAACCAGTGACCAACCCATGAACCCATGAAAACTATCTGACACTAACTGCTGTAATCAGAAACTGACAATATGAGCATTAGCAATGGCCAGAATTAGAAATCATGATTTCTCCAGGTCCACGCTGACTTATGATTCATAGAAGCAATGCAGCTTAGCAGTGTTTACACACCAAACTTGACAGCAATGCAAAGAGACTTGCTTTGCGGCATCATGTTCAACATTTCCAAATCAAGATTTTTGCCAGATTTCAAGGTCAATGTTCAGCTCAACTAAATTTTGAACTGGAATATGTGGACCTCTAAAATGTGTGTCCAATCACATCAGAATTCAATCTTAATGGGAGGCAGAGGTTAGGGAGGGAGGCAGACTGGTAGTGTTCAGGACAGTAATATGAGGTCAGAAAGCTAACAACATTTTGAGGCATTTTCCAGCATCCTAATCTGATGTTTTGTTATTTTGGTGTACTACCTCACACAATCCATTTGTTGTTCAAGTTAACTCTTCTTTAAAACTCAATTTTACGTGTTTTTCTAAAAGTATTTGGTGTAAACAGGAAAACATATCAGCACATGAATGCATCAGGTTATACTTATGGGTTACAATGACCTATTTTACAGTTAAAATCAACATCATCACTATCACTTCCTTTATTGCATAACTCAGCTAACCTACCATGACAATCTCCTCTGTACATAACAAATGACTGAACAGTACATGATGTAGCTGATGAGTGGTGCAATCAGAGTAAAGCAGCCCCTCTCGCGTCAACTTTCTTTACTGCAACAAAACCTGCTAGGGCCCATTGCCACAAAGATCTTTAAATCGAACTTTCTTAAACTCTGATGTATAGAAAACTGTTTCTGAATCGTCTTCTACAGTATGTTCTGCAGTAGGATCATGTATGTTCTCATGTATCAAAGAATCAAATTATTGGAGACCAAGTCTCTTCACAGTTCTTAATTTCTATTTGTCTTCTGCCAACAGGTCTGATTTCTATTCCTGAGAAGATTCCGGAAGACACTGTAATGATAGACCTCCAAAACAATGATATTACTGAGATCAAGGAGGATGATTTTAAAGGTCTTCAAAAGCTTTATGTAAGACATACCTTGAGAACTGGTTTGCACTGTAGATAATAATGAACACCATAACCTCTTCTTGTTAACATTGGTCAGACCTACAGTAAACATTAGGCCTGTCTGAAGTTAGAGAAGTGAAGAATTACATAAATCCATTGCATGAAAACAGACTACATGAGCAAATCATTTCCAGTCACATCTCTTGAACCAGACATAAATGTGAAATTTCTCAAGCATAAAGCTGTATTGTATCACTCTGTACATGTAGTGGCAGGCAAATCTATGGAATCTACTAATGTACTGAATAATTAAGAGTGCCAATCTTTCCCCCTGCTGCTTAGGGGAACAAATTCAACTCAGTGCTGTTGTGAAAATCACAATGTAAATCGATTTCCCCCTCACAATCCCATACCCAACAGTGGCATCACTAGAGTCACACCACTAAAAACCTGGTCATTAAATATACATGTATTTAGCACTAAACAACACCAAAAGTGTCTCAGAAGCAAAAATGTCACCATTTGCTCTACTGAACAAATGTTAACAATTTCAGCACCAGTGACTTCATACTATAGCAATAACATGTCGAGATGAGCCCAGACTTAAGATGCAACTGAATGACAATACCATCTTGTAGCTTTTAAGATTCTTTAAGCGTAAGAAGAAACAGCCCACTAATTTTAGTCCAGATGTAGCCTGCAGCCTTATGAAATGACAGTTCCTCTGTATAAAGATCACAGCTGATGAGTATGGATGAATTTGTCTTTAATCTAGTTGCTGTTTACCCAGCTGGGTATAAACCACATCAAGGCATAACACTCTGTACTGTATCAGAGCAAACGATGAAAGCTATCTGCATCCACAGCTTTGTATTACTGAGCACAATTTGCTCAGCTTTATTGCTGACCAGAACAGGGTTTAGTTGATTTATGTGACTCTTTTCCCGAATTCCAGCGTTACTCAGATCTTTGCTCTGATTTAAGTCTTGATATTTGAGAACAAAAAAGAAATCAAAATATGTACCAACCAAAAAATTTCAGCAGTGAAGGTATTCTGTAATTCCTTTTGTTAAAATTGTCAAATAAAAGTGTAAATATTCTCTTTCTTGTCAAAGTTATCAATATTGACCATGAAAGTGCCATTGACCTTAGAAACAATGGTTTCACAAAACCTGCCATAACTCAACTACGTCTTAATTTATTATTTTTTTCCACAACAGGGCCTGTTTCTGATCAACAACAAGATCTCAAAGATTCACCCCAGAGCCTTCCGAAACATGGACCATCTCAGACTGCTGTACCTCTCATACAACTTGCTGACTGAGATCCCAGCAAACCTGCCTCGCAATGTCATTGAGCTCCGTTTCCATGAAAACAAGATAAACAGAATCCAGAAGGATGCATTCAAAGGCCTAAGGAAACTCCATGTGCTGGGTAATTTCAGCTTCCTGTATCAGATTAGATGCAATCATTCTTCTTTAAGACCAGGTGCTACGAGTCCTTTGTCAAAGACAAGATTGCAGGTCTTCATTCAACTCAAACACTGTAGCAGTTTATTCAGCGATTTAGCCAGGCTTTGATTAGAGAAAAGTGATAAATATACTGCTACAATGCAGTACTAGTGCTATTAAGTCTTCAAAAAAAAGTTCTCACTACATTGCAAAATGACCAATATGACCATTTATTTAGTAATTCGCATTCTGTGACCAGTGACTTCTATGGCTGGGTTTTGGCTTAAGTTGGTGTAACTCAATCGACTTGGTGAAAGTTGGGTAAAGATGGTGGTAACAGTTAAACAACACTCAATGTTAGGAAACGAAGTGCCTTGTTTTGAGTGTCAACATGACAATAAAACACTATTAATTAAAACGTTCTTAGAATTATGGAACTACCTAAGGTGGTCATAGTAAAGAAATATTGAGGTCCAAAAAAAAAAACATTACTTCTATAAGACGACAGCCAACCATGAGAGGTCCAAATTCTACTTTCTGTATCTGTACATCTGTGAGGGGTTGCATGACAGAAGTTCTAAATGGTCATGTTTACACTGCCCCTCAAAGGCCTTCTAAAGTGTAGTAAGTAAAATTCTGGTCCTTTAAGATATTAAAATAGAAACTTTTAAAATATAGTTTAGCTAAAATGCAACAGTGTTGGGACCTATATTGACAAAAGGAATAAGATGACTAGCGTCAAGTTTTTTCAACAGAGCTCCCTGATTAGTTTTTATAGAAGAATATTATATGTAAGCAAAATTTAAAAGATCTCTAAGAGCAAATGAAAAGCATCACAAATCACTGTAACATATATTGTAATCAGGAGATAAGATAAACATTACTAATCCCCAAAGGGAAGTTCAGGTAATATATAATGACTAACGCATAGATATCATGGATCATTAATAATCAAATCAGTTATTTTGTGCTTGTACAAACAGAGCTGGGTGCCAACCCTCTGGCCAACAGCGGGATCGAGCTGGGAGCTTTTAACGGCTTGTCAACGTTGTATATTGGTGTAGCAGAGGCCAAACTGACCTCTGTGCCAAAAGGTAGAAAACCACTCGTCTCATGCTAAATTAACTATGGTAAACTTTACTTTCTTTTCTCCACCAGTCTTACTACACTGGACCTCAACTGTACAACTAAATGTGGCACAAACACCACTAATGCTTGTTAATATGAGGCTTTAATAGGTTTGTTTCTCGATAATTACTAAAACCATACTTATGAACTACTACTATAAATTGGTAATTTTGCTTTTTTTGTATCATCCAGACCTACCATCCTCGATCATATACCTGAGCCTCGACTACAACAAAATCTCTAAGGTGGAAGTAGAAGACTTCAAAAGATATAAAAATCTAGAGAGGTGAAGACCTTATTATCTTATAAAGTGACCTCCAAATATAATCTCCAGTATGCCAAATTTTTGTGCACCTTTTCCAAATTACTTTAACTCTATTTTAAAACAAAAGTTTTAAGACAGAAGTTTTTAATCCTAGCTCTTAGTGGCATGTAGTGTAGCTTTATCATTTCTTTATTTCTGCAGTTCACAAGCAGTGATACATGTCACTTCACAGGCTTGGACTAGGTTTTAACCAGATCAAGTTCGTTGAAAATGGCAGCTTTGTCAGTACCCCAAGCATCCGTGAGATCCACCTGGACAACAACCGTCTGAAAAAAGTCCCACCGGGTCTGAGTTCGCTGCGCTATCTCCAGGTGAGTTCGACACTGCAGCAAATCTAGCACTTTAATCAGTATCAGCAGACTAAGTTGCATGTCACAAATTTATACAGTGTTGACTGTAGAGTTATGATTGTTCAAAGACTTATAGTGTAGTTTGAGCAGAAGTTAAAGAAAAGGCAGACAAAGATGAAGTCTTACAATCCCTGAGGTGCAACTTATTAAAGGGAACAGTGAAGTTGTTAAGTTGTTAAACCATCTCGAATTCATCAGTTTCCGTCAATTCAGCAACCTAGAGCTATAAATGATGTCCAACTTTCCAATATGACTGTTCCAGCTTTTGTCTCAGTATAAAGATTGTGATTTGTGGTTTCTAAGTCAGCAGTAATCCCAATCATGGTTAGTTTGATTAAAAAATAAATTCTTTTTTTTCTGTTCAGGTGATTTTCCTCCATGAAAACAAAATCAGCGGTGTGGGAATCAACGACTTCTGTCCCATCGTACCCAGTGTAAAGAAGAACCTGTACATAGGCATCAGTCTGTTTGCCAACCCTGTGAATTACTGGAACATCCCGCCCGCCACCTTTCGCTGTGTGAGTGGACGGCGAGGCGTTCAGTTTGGAAACTTCAGAAAGAAGTAGCGAGTCAAAATGACGGATTCCCAACAGCTCTGACAATGACTGCCGACTGCCGACATCCTAATTAAAATATAAGGAACTGGAAATAATCCAGATAAATAAAAAAATGACATATTCCTGAAGTGTTAACTGTTCAGGAAATGAGAAAAAAATCGTTACATTGATATATATTAGAACCAGTAGAATTTTGAATGTTGGTACAATTTACACAAAAGTTCTGAGTCAGGTGAAAGTCAGGAAAAAGAAAAAGAAAAAGAAAAAAATTTGTCTGGATGTCGGTGCTGATGAAGAATATTAATATGTTCATCAGCTGCAGACAGTGCACAGTAGAGGGATGATATAATTACATGAACAGCTGTAAAATATAATATAACAACAGCACTGCCTATCTTCACAAGGTACAATCTGTAAAGTGATGCGCTACCTTTTATCCCTCAACTTTTGCTGTGAAGGCCTTTGCAGGACTAAAGCGCCTCTCACTGGTGACTTTTTGAGCAAAACCATCCAGCAAATACATTGAGCGACTTGACTTGACTTTAGTACGTCCCTTTCTAATTTTAATATCTTTTAATTATACAGTTTAGTGTAAAAGTTTTGTACCATAAACAAGAGACATTTATCCTCTTTTGTCATTTACGTATATTATATATATATACTGATGCTTTTTTTTTTTTTTTTCAAATGTAGCTTCAAAAAAAGAAAAGCCAAAAAAAAAAAAAAAAAAAAAAAAAAAACTAGTTAAACTACAACAGTTTCCTTCCAGCAGAAGTCTGTACAGTCAATGAATGATGCTGGCATTATTTAGTGCAATAAGTCACTCAAGTCCAATTTCTGCCTGTATGTTGGTGTCTGAATTGTCTTTATTTAGAAGATAAAAGCTACATTGTCTTTGACACAAATGTCCTCTGCAGGGTTGGGGATAGATTGATTCTCAGTAATTAATCTAAAATGTACTCAATAAGTCACTTTGTTTCAATTAACTATAACAACTAAGTGAACTACAGTTTGAAATGATCAGCAAATAATGTACATCCTGACCCCTCTTTCCTCTGAAATGGTGCTATATTTATTTAGTTTATTGTTACTTTTTGTCAAATTGAAAGTGGGTTTAAGTTGGATTAACATTTGATTTTATCATTTTGTCTTTACACATTCTCACAAATTTGTAATATTAGCCACATTTGATTAATTTGACTTGATTAATCCACGAAGAGATTCATTATAAATGATTTTGTTTTCAAAAACACTGCATGAATTGATTTTGTAATGGCAAATTTTTGTTCAAATTAAAATGAAATCTCACACCAAACAAAGTGATGTGTGGAGTGCATTCTTAGAAAGGCTGCAAATAACCTTTTACTTTTTATTAACTGACATAGATTAGCCTGTAAAATTTTCCATCAAAGGTTCGCTGAGTTGAAGCTGACATATTGTTTTATATGACCCACAGCTGTAAAGATTCAGTTTACATTGATGGAAAAGAGAGAGAAAAACAACAAATCCACACTTTGGAGAAGCTGCAGAGAGCAGTTAAGCTATTTCATTATCGACCGGCAGATGTCACTACACACCAACAT
This sequence comes from Mastacembelus armatus, assembly GCF_900324485.2. Classification (NCBI taxonomy): domain Eukaryota; kingdom Metazoa; phylum Chordata; class Actinopteri; order Synbranchiformes; family Mastacembelidae; genus Mastacembelus; species Mastacembelus armatus. Next base: position 4,552,762 of record NC_046637.1, read on the forward strand.
GTTACAGGCACTTGGTGTCAGGGGAGATCTGGAGATAGATCCACAAAACTGAAAACAACCAGCACATATTTTTAATCAAAGTTGCTGATGTGTCTTTTTGAGAGATTCTCCCTCTATTCTTCAACTTTGATATTGTTTTAAGTATCCTTCTTCTAAAATAAGCATCTCTAGTAGCCATACTTGGAAAATACTGACAGGTCTTTCCAGCCTCCTTTCTACATTAATTAAAATAATATTGAATGACATGCTACACTACAGTGATGACTCATGCTGAAGACTTTTCTCTTACATAATAGCAGCATCATACCATCTCACACAAATATCAACTACCCAGTGCATCATTTTATTCACATCTCCCCTGAATTCAGGATTGCAGGTATCTCAGATATCTCAGTTTGTGATGTTCTTGACTCAAATTTACAATAAATTATGTTTGAATAATAGAAAACAAGAAAATAAAAAACAAATAAATATAAATAAATATGCAAAACTTCAGAATTCTCTGGTGTTTTGCATTAACTGGTTATAAAATGTGATCAAAATCATCTTAATAACAAGCATCACAATGAATATTTTAACAAATACTGGTATGATGCCTTCATTTCAGTATGCCATGTCCTTTTTACACCATACACAGTCTCCCATGCAACACAATCAATCTACAAACATGTTCCCAATAGGTGTGGACTATCAAGGTGATCTTTGGCGAACTTCAGGCACACAGTAATGTTTTTATTTTGGAGAACACCAAATGACAGTACTCCATGCACCAAGATTAAGTTCGACTCATGACACATATGTGAATCAGCTCCCGTTATTCTTTTAGATTTTTAGCTGCTACGTTTTTACCTTCCTGCATGTCTGCATCTTGGCTGAGTAACTACCTTCAAAGAGAGTAACTAGAGAACTAAATGGTTTCCATTATTTGTCTAACTGTAGTATTTAAACTCTTTGAGATTACTTTCAAACTATTTCCAGGTTTACACAAATCAACAATTTAGGCTTATAAGTCTTTTGAGATCCCTCTTTTTTTGTGTGTGTGTGTGGGGGGGGAATATGGTTTACATCAAAAGATGGCCCTTGTGAGCAGCTAAGTATTTTTTCAAATTCAGAGCAGCCCTAACCCACACCTCCAGTCTTGTTTCATTCCAGGTTTGCAAACTCCTGATTCCAATTAGCTTTTGTTATTAGCAGAACAGCTCACATAGTTTTGTCAACTTACACTGTGAATGTTTGAATGAAGTATTTAATTAAGGTGTATTGTGCAATATTAGAAAATATACAATGTATAAACACATGCAGGTAATTCCAAAGGGTTCATTTCACAGGTATATTTACTTTCTTGCTTTTCTATACTATTATTTATGTACAGTTAATATGAAGCAAATTTTCTATATCAGCTAAATTTGATAAAGAAAATATTGCTTAATGTTTGCTAAACAATAGTTTAGTTACACCGTGCATTTATTTGTTGACAAATCTAAGCACAGAAATCCATCTCTTTTTAACTTCTGAGAAAACTGTCTGGGTCTTTATCCTCCAGAAGTTTCACTTTCATCATTAGCTATTCTACTTTTATCTGTCAACCACTTCCTGCTGACAATGAAGTGTACAGTCTGTTTAACAAAGCATGTTTCCTGAAAACAACTGCTGCTGCAAACAATGCTGATTAAAGAGCTAAGAGTAAACCAACATAGTAAAGCTACAAGACCAAAACAATGAGAGCAGAGATAGTAAAACACTTTGTAGAGCTGATTAGAGCTGCAAGCTACATGTCCTTAATGCGTTGAATGTCATGATCCTGCTGTAACAGGATGATCATGTGGGGGATAACCTGGTTAGGAATCCATTACATGTAAAACAGTGGGTTGTCGGTTATGAAGAGAAAGGGGTTAACCATTTTCCAGCATATTCAAATGTCCATTAGATAGTTGTTTTTTTTTTTGTTTTTTAAAAATGGAGGTGATAGTTGATGATGCTGGGCACAGAAGATCCTCACTCCTGCCTTACTGAGAAAAACAATTAAAATGGTGAAACACACCAGTAGGAAGGATACATGTGATGAAACCAATGTGAAAATGTGACAGGCTGAGTGTGTTTTCTTTGCCATCTCTGGAAGTCTGTGGGAGGCCCCAGTCAAACAGCAGCCAGCTCCCTGCAGACTCCCAAAAGCCCAGCACCAGCCTTCATCACATCCATCTTGAAACTGATATCTATGGAAAATGAGGCTGACTTGCAGTATAGTACTGTAATGTACTGTGCAGTGGATGGTTTGCTTCTCAACTGTTTTGTCTTTTTAAATTGTGCTGTGGGTGGGGTAGAGGAGAGCTGCCTCCCTCTCTTTTTCTTCAGGAAACATATGGAACAGATCTGCTGCTTGGCCAGGCCTCTTTCTGCCACGTCTCACAGCCACACACAGAAAATGGTTCTAACTTTGGAGCTTTTACCTCTATCCACCCTGTGCTTTTACTCCTATCTTCAACTTTACTATTGTCATCTCCTCTCATGTCTTCCACTTCATACTCCATCCATGACTTCTCTCTATAGTCTGCTCTCTTACACAGTCAGAAAAATAAATTGTTCAGTGGTCTGAGGATGCTCTACCTGTTCAAATAGCAGCTGCCACATCCCTGAACAAACAGACTTATAGCATGTTAACAAGGTCTGTCCACTCTCTGTTGGATCAGTATCCAACAATCCAGAGGGGCATTCACTCAAACTTGTCACGAGTTATTCAGGTGCTTGAACAGTATTTTATAGTGGGGGCCCATCATTTAAACTCAAATAAGGAGCACTTTCGCTAACATTACTAAATAAATATTTTTAAAATGTAATATAAGGTTTATTAAGAACAAGGGAAAACTAAGCAATACAGTGAAACCATGTAATAAACAAGTGAGGTGATTTTCTTGGAAACATCGTGTAACCTCGGTAACATTTTTTTTTTCATTGGGTGATATAGTATCTCTACTTGGTACAATCAACTATTGCTGACAATTATAATCAATATCCTATATATGCTGTGAACAGACTGACAAGTACTTTTAGCAATTGTCATGTTGCAATAACATTAAAAAAAAGATTTTGATTATAATTTTAATTATATTTGGGAGACATAAGAAAATCATCTGCACTTTCCTTTTCCAGTCCCTTGGTTTCTACTCTTCATTAGATCTTACCATATTTCTTTATTTGATCTTTGTTGCTGCAATGATGCAATATTCCCACAAAGATCCCCGAAGTATCATCCATTCTCATCAGTCTTAATCTTTACCTCGTTTTTCTCTTTTAGTCGACTCCTCCTCATCTCCAGGCCTCAGTAAGTTCTTTCTGGTGAAAAGCTGCTAGACACTTTTGTAATACTGAAAATGTTTGCTGGATTTATTGTCTCTTCTTAGGAACCTGTCTACATTAACTGCATGGGAAGATTAATCAGCTGTCCCTATTTGCACATCCAATATTTTAAGTCCAAAACCAACCAACTACAGATTGCATTTCCAAAGCTTCTATATGTCCTCCTCTTTGGCCATCCTTTCAAACTATTGTTAATATTTTTCTTATCAAGGACCTTTTCATAAGTCATAAAGCAGGGCACACCATATAAGACTGTATAATTATGTCACAGCCTCAGATGATGAGCTGTAGATGGAGTGTAAGCTCCAGCAGCTCTGCGACTTGACTCCACCAGCGAAGATTAATTTTAGAATTTTATGGCTTTTAAAATTCCACCGAATGACAGATTTTTGTCTAAAAATGTGACCCATTTATTGCTCTTTAAAACTAGATTAGTGTCAGATGTGCCACTTGTGAATCCAACCTGACTTAATAATTTGGCGTTATGCTGACATTTCAGGTGCAGCAAAATGAGACTCAAACCTGTTGAACATGAAATCAATGATGATTAGGTATTTGATGCCTGGAGTGTCATAAATACTTTGCATCAAAAAAAAAAATGTTGGGAGAAACACTGGGATTTTATGATTTGTCGTTTTTAATATTGTATTTGACATGTTTGTCTACAGAGGATGAAGTGGATGACTTTGATTATGCTATGAGTCTGGAAAAAGCTGGATAGAGACCAACAGAGGACGCAGAGGAGGCACAGAGGAAGCTTAGGTTTCCAGGGTACAAACCTCAGGACAAAGTGGGCAATGTTAGAGTCATTAATCAGGAGTGGGCCACTGCTCTCAGCCAGTCCTCATATTGGAGGAAACCTCATTAATCCCTTCACAACTCACTGATGAATACAAGACCACTGAAATATCACATTGCCTTCTAAAGGTCATTAACTTTCCAGTAAGAAGAATGTCAGTGTTTCTTTTCAATGCTGGGGTTCCACATTTTAATAGACTTTCTACTGAGATCACAATAAGTTGGAAGGTCACCCCAGCATCTTCTTTCTACTTTCTTAAGTTTCCCCTTAAAGAGCTACAAATGAGTCTGTGCTATGCAGAGAAAAAGTGAAGTCCAAGGGCTGCTTCAATATGCCAGTTGAACACAGCATATTTTCTTTTCCAGATCTGTTTGTCTAACCCCAAAGATTTTCTCCTCTGATCATCTGGCTGTTCATGCTTTTTTACCTCACAGAATTACCTTTAATAACAGCATCTGTATAGACTTGGTTCTGAGGAAGAATGTATATTAGAATTCCTGTCAATGCCCATATATATGCATTATTGTTGTATTTCAATGTAAACAACCTGAAAACACAAATTCACAATGTCACCATGGATTAGTGTGGAAATAGTCCTGCATTTTAGCTCTCAGGTTATGTTTATAAATGCATGGGGAAGGAAAACAACAGGACATTTTTGCATTAGTAGCATAACAAGCTGCTTTGCATGTTTGTGCAATGTTAACAGATACAAGTTCAAGCATCCCAACAAACCATAAAACACAATTATTACAGATCATCAATATTTTGTCAACTACCACATCATCACGTTTTTCGGCACACAGCAAATCAACCATGGTTATTGCCAAAAAATCCAAACAACTAATGAGGCACCAAGCCTTCCCAGACGGCTGTGTACACTTTCAAAGCAGAATCAAACACGTCAGGATGCCAATATCACTGCAAAAACTCTCAAATTTGGAGAAAATTAGACATTTAGTCTGTTGGCGCTCTCTCAACACACATTCACTGTCCAAAACATACAGACACCCATGCAAAAACCTACAAAAAAAATACACCACCAACTCCAAAGAAGAGCCAAGACTAAATGAAGCCAGTGAAATTAAAATGTTTAAAGGCAAAGACTGAAAGGTCTGTTTGTTCATGTGAGAGAATCCCAGCAGTGATGCTTTCTGCGGGGAAAAGACTGACATGAAAAATGAGCAACAGGGACAACGAGCCAATTGCTGTCTGGCTCTGGAATGGAAAAACCTGGCCTCTGATGAATGTATGTGAGAAATGGTGTGTATGTGTGAGAGTAAAAGAGAAAAGAGAGGCTTAACAGTAAGTGCTAATAAAAGTATATAAGCAAAAGTAGCAAAACCATATCTGTTAAACAAAAACTCAGCAGCTTCACAAGTTCATTTCAAACTTGAGTCTCTGCCAGCCCAGTCATTTGTGTCCTGTGATTTTAAACTAACTAGTCAATACTGTTGCATCATACAGTGATATGATGTGCTAAATCTAAAGTGTGAAAAAGTAAGCAAAAAGAAAAAAAATAAATAAAAAAAACTCTCACATTAGATGTATGTGAGGTGGTGGTAATACCAGTTAGCTTAGCTGTACTATCTTTACTTACACTATAACTGAAGTAAAGTGACTAATCAAAAGAGTGCCATAAAGTGTGACACTGCTTCTGGTACATCATTCAGGTAAAGTGGTATTAAACTGCAGACTAGTGACAGAAATTCTGAGACTCACAATAGGTCACATATAGACCATTAGTTTGTTTGTAAATGTGAGTTTATTCAATCAATAAATCAATCCTGCCAATGTCAGAACCACAGCTCTCCTGTACAATCTGAATTCAAACTCTAACACTTTTCACTGCTGTTTTAGACTAATTTGAGTAAACAAGCTTAAAAAACATTTCCCTATAGTGATTTAAACATTATTTCAAGGTGCCGCATGTAAAATCAACACAAAAAGATAGAAGTCAACGGTGAAACATTTAAACTTGTTGGACCTAAGAGAAAAATTCTGAGAGATTTATCTTATAAATGGATGCACACTCACTATTATAAGGTAGAAGCAAATTAAAGCAGAGCAGAAATGAGAGAGGGGGATAGAAATAAGGAGACAGACAGGCAGCCATAGCCAAAATCACAGACAGTGTTATTTTAGCCAGTGGCAATGGCAATTCCAGAACTTTTGAAGAGCGGTCCAGTAAAAAAGATTTTATCCAGATGGAGTCTACTGCTGAGGAGACAGCCGTGTTCTCCTCATCACAATTAACACAGAGGGAAACATTCAAGACCACACTGTCCTATTAAAGAGACATAATTACATTAACATGGGAACTTCCCAGAATTCCCCTGCCTCCACACATGAAAAACACATCGACTTTAACCACAAACAATAATATAGATGAACTGTAACTAGAATAGGAGTAAGACAGTAGGTTACTGTAGCACTGGACGAGTATGATTCATCAGCTGAAAAAAGAGCACATACCATTTTTAGCTGGCTATGCTGTACTTCACATCAGTTTCCCACAAAAACCTCAAAGTTAGAGCAAAAGTACAATCATTTAAAGAAATTGGTTTAAAACTGAAGAACCTTAATCTTTATTTACAAACTGCTGAGTAGATTGGTTAAAAGTCAATTCTCCAATCAACAAAATTTCTGATGACTGATTAAATATATGTGATTTTTGCTGCTTTCCTGTCTCTTCAGCCAATACAAATCCCTACCTGACCTTAATGTTCAGGCAAGACCTAAAAGAAATGACAGTTTACAACCTCAACAATGTGTAATATGATATTATTAAGAGGTTACTGATAAGTATGACCACCTGTTTCTTGGGCATCAAGGGAGAAAGATGTGATCTCAGTTCAGAGTGGAAAATGATCATCTTTATAATGAGGTGATAGTGAGCGCTCTGGTGAAAAGTCGTTAGAACCAGTATAACACTTTTTTCCCCCAAATACCAAAGTCTGCTCCATCTGTCTAGACAACAAATTCAGTAGTCAGAGAACAGAAAACGACCCAATATCACCCAACTGGAGCCTAATCAATAAGTACCACTCTCCATTTGTCCCATGTTGGTTTGGCAACACTCTTGTAGATCACATATTTTCAATAGGTCCCATCATACTGCACGTGTCAGTAAAGACTGAAAGCTAGCCAATAATGTTGTTAATTTTAATGAGGGACCCTGACAATATCAACCAGCTTCCCATTGTGGGGAACTCAGGAGACAGAAGAACTTTCATTCAGCTTTATTTCAGGCGATTAAGAACTAATTGATTTTGACTAACCATTGTGGGACAGAACGAAGACAAATGGCAACATGTTTGCTATGTTTACGAGGCTAAGAAACATTTTCACCTGTAGGGGAAAGTAACTGGTGTCAAATTCAATATCAGGTAGTCAATAATTGATATTCGTCTTAAAATTATTACTTATACATGAAAAGTGCTGCTGATGTTACACCTAATTATTTCACATGATTGAGCAATAACCTTTTTTATTAATTTTAACATAAACCCTTTAACTCTGCCAAAAAATCCAGATTTATATGTAGCAACATCAGGTCCAACATGAGTGAGTGCTGTCTGTTTTATCCCAGTCGTGCAAACTGTCTTTTAGCTCTAAGTCACATCCTGCATCTTTATCATACTGATAAAGATGGTAGACGCTAAGGCTCAGCAGGGACAGATGACTTGCAGACAAATAAATCAGTTTAAAAACTTGACAAACCCGGGGGTCTATAATAATGGGCTTCATTGTGAACTACTGCTATATAGTAAACTGATTCAAAGTCAGCATGAATCACATTTGAGCCAACACTAACCTGTCCCTTAGTTTTTGTCTGGGAGAAGGAAAATGCCAGGAATGCTGGGATAACAAATCCAGTAGTCATGAGAGAACAGAGAACAACTATCCAGTACCACCACACACTGGAACCCAGACAGCCAGTAATACTCTCCATATGTCTTATACTGGTTTAGTTCAAACTATTATGTCTCAGTTGACAGTTTAATCAGAGCTGGTCTCTTGTCCAGTACCAACAGACAGAGGCCATAAACACTAGATAGAACACTGCTAACACAGTGAAAATATTTGGAAGAAAGTACTTGCTTTATTTATAAGAATCAGGCCGTAAACATTTATTGTTTCAGGTCTTAATTGGTGCATTTTTTGGTACAGCTCCACCATGTCCAAATTTCTTAAGATGCTTCTCATATTTTCTTGAAATGGCCTTTACAGTAGTAAGCACACATCTACCCAGAATTCCTGTGAACAATTTTTTCTAATATAACAGGCATTTTGGGATGGATGCTACAGCACCCCTACTGAGTTGGGAAATCTAAATATTAGTAGACATGAAATTTGAGTGTACTACATTTTGGACTTAGTAAAACCTCTAAAACAACACTAATACATATGAATACTTTGAACTACTGTGAAACCACTAGAGCAATCCAAAAATAAAATATAAATTTTAGCACTATATTATAATAGAGCTCTAGCGTATATTGTATGCAATAGTCCACAACATATATGCTTATAAGTAAGTGATCATTAGTACCTCTGCTCACATAAATATGCCACAATTCCAGAAACAAAACAAACAAACAAAAAAAACAATCCAGACGTACAAGAGAGATGCAGCCATCTTCATTGATCTAAACTCTCCATAAAAACATTATCACATTTGATAAATGCCAATGAGCAATTGGAGTTTATCACTTTACACTATAATTTTCTAAATGTTGCATTCACATAGAATTTGGACTAAAATATCTAAAAACCCAAGGTCTTTTAGGGTCTAATAAACAGAACGCTTCCCATCATTGCTTTAAACGTATTGGAAGACCCTCCACCTGGGTGCAGAGGTGTTTTGGAGTATATAGCTGACAATAAACCTCATGCTGATGAATGAGCTTCCTGGCTTATAGAACTAAAAATGGCTCTTTACAATAAACAGTAAGCAGCTATGCACAGATGGCAGACCCTGAGATGTCAACAACATGACATGAACCAAAGAGCCTGTTTAATTCACAACAGCTGAAGTCAATGGCTCTTGGTGAGGTCTGATGGAAATAAACCCATAACAAACCAGAGGAGAACAGAACTTAATCTCTACCCTGAGACTGCTGGGCCTCCTTTTGACTTGGACAGAGTCTAATATTCCTGAAGACAAATGAGTATCTTGGACTGAGCATGTACTAAAAACAAAACAGGAAAGAGCACACATTCACATTTAGTTTCGCTTGTGTATGTTTTTTGAAACTTAAAGGGCATCACTCTTGGATGGGATCGCTGTTACATCAAACTTGAAAGCATGCTCCATTCAGGAGAACATCAATTCCTGCACCTAGATTACTAAGAGCAATTTATCAGTCATCAGACAGTGGCACATCTGCTCTGTATCCGGCTCTGACAACAGGAAAAATAGTCAGACATGCAAGCGATTACAGCAGAAGCTCTACAATAATCTTGAACGGCTTCACAGTGATACAAAGTACATCAACACAGCAAACTGTAAAAATTCAATGTAGCTATGATTTGGAAGAGGCTATTTAAGTATACAAAAAAAAGTCTCCCCTTTAACTCCTGAGCTCTAGGAAAAAATGACAAAGTTACAGAAATTAAAACTAACCTGTTGTTTCCAAATCCAAAGTGGTGGTCTCCCTGTGGAGGCTGCAGATGTTCTGTTTTAACTATCAGGTTATCCTCAGTTCCCCTGGGACTAAATTCCAAGGCCCAATGCCAGTATTTTGACCAAGGTTTGGCATAAGGAAAAAGGCTTGCTTCTACAGTAAATAAAAAGACAGAATAGTTAGCCTGCACGGAGGTTTATATCCAGCCAGCACATGCTGAATGTACAGAGTACATATATTCCACATCAATCTGTCTAGACTCACTTCTGGAAGTCACAGATATGTCCAGCACAGTTTTCAATGATCTCCAGCCAAATCCTGTTCTGAGACATTGGGTCATTGGCTCAAAGCTTAAAAGGTCTACATCCTGCAAACTAAATGGCAAAATATTGTACATCTTTCGTCCTTATACCTAACCTTAAAACAGACCTATATGACCCTTCCACTGGCATGCTTACCAGACCTTTATGATCATACACTGCATACAACCACTCACTATAGCAGACTTCATCACGCAAACAACCATAAATGCAACACGTCAGTTAGGTTTAGGAGGTAAAACTACTTGGTTAGTTTTAGAAAGACGGATTTGGGTTAAATTCACTTTCATTATAATTATTACAATAATAAACATGTTAAATTGTTGAACAGACAATGAATAAAACAGAAATTAAGCATTGGTTTCTTCTTCTTAATGCTTTGTGTTTTCTGGCCCACCCAAACTTTCTCCTAAAATTAACTTTTGTCATTCTATGTGATATATGACGAGTCTTCCTTTGCTCTTGTCATAATTACTATGGTCCCATACATGTAATTGTTGGCCATAATAATTTGCTGCCACAAACATCATATGGACATGTTATTTAGCTCTACAACAATTTGTCATTTTCCTGACATTAAAATTCACTTTGCATGTGTGTGATTTAGTTTGATGGCCAGTGCAGAGCAGAAATAGGAGGCGAACAGGTGGGAGGTTCAGATAACATAATGCAAAGTTAGTTGTCTGTATATTGGTAGAAATTGGGGCTTAGACATTGTACTGAAAACAGATGTCAAAGACCCACATCTGTTTCTGGGTGAAAGTCATAGTGTTGCCAGTGTCGATTTTGTCAACAAGAGAAAACTAAAAAAATTGGTGCAAAAATTGCCCCACACAGCCCTACATGCATCATATTGTTATACCTCTGTTGTCAGTCAGGTTATGTGTTTGAGGTTGGATTAACAAATGAGGTGAATTCTGCTACATAACATCAAATATGATATTATGTGACAATTTATGTTAAGATTTGTATGTTCTCTGTATTTTAAGATCTTCCTTTTTCACTCAGGCTTGTATGCACAAATTTAAAGTGAGAATAATTAAAAACCATGGTTGGAAACCCATGTAGTTTTGTAAAGCTATAAGAGGTTAGGAAAGAAAGAGTTGGTTGATTATTTGCTGTAGATCTAATTCTTATTTTAGTTTTATATGAAGCCTAATACAAGCAATAGTTTAATTCGAAAAACATGCAACTCTCATTACATAAGTCGCTGAGCAAAAATAAAACCCTCACTGTCAGGTCTGCAGCTCCTGGCAGCAGCCTAGGCCTGGCAAGTTGCTATGTCACGACCAAAACACACATTCTCAGTGGTGGGTTAATACATCATGTCAGTTGGCAGCCAGACCCATGCAGACCAAGTCAGTTTAGTGCTTAGCCAGGTGGTCCACTGTGTCAAAACTGGCAGTCAGATGGATGGTCTGGGTGTGGAGTAAACTCATTGATGTATGTTGTTTGGTCTAGGCTGGCTTCAGTCTGCCCTTACATATCACTTGCGTACACCTGTCACTGAAAACACCAGCTGTCACTAAAAATAAGTCAGAAAATAGTTTACCATTTTAATGACTGTGTTTGAATGTGTAGTAGGTTTGGAGCAGGCAACCTCAAGAATTACAGCAGTCTGGAACAAGTTAAATTGTTTTGCTAGTTTGCTGAAAAATAGCCTTTTAGCACCGAAACCTTCAGACCTACACAAAAATATTTTTTATGGCATGATTTTTGTGTGGAAGTTATTGAGAGTATACTGTATTTATATACAAACTGCAAAGCCCTCTAACATATACTTGTAAATAAAAATTGGCTAAAGCAGAAAAGTGTCTAAATGAAACACAAACACTGATATAATCCAGCAGTTAATGTTGCACACACGCTTTCCTAATCTCTTACTTTCTACTACAAGAATGCATATGTAGTGCATAATAAAGTGATCCAAGAGAAAAATGTCAGTTAATTACAGTGTGAGCACTTAGAGTCTGGATTTCTGGACTGGACTGTGGGCTGAGTGGTTTGTGGTATGTCATGCTAGATGTCACTGGTTGTTGAAACTAATGTGAATTATACAGTACTCACACATCTGATATATTGAAAACTGTTATGTGAGTAAAGTCTGAAAATTATATGCAGTGAATCTCGCTGCTCTTCACAGTGCAATGTGGATACTTGTGAGTTGGTTATCCCACATATTTGAATGATTTTTGCCACCAAGTCAGAGCTAAAAGAAGCATTTTTCAAACCACTTGTATTGATTTCAGCCACCCATCCATAGGGGACATCTCGGCAGCTGAAAGTCCAGAACAGCAGCTGCCAGACTGAATAGACAGTGGGCTTTAGCAGAGAGTAGGACACAGAAAATGGGGCAAAATCCAGAAGGAAGAATGTGTTTTTGTGACATTATGATTTTATCTTTGTATTGCATTACTATGATTTTAATTTCGTAGGAATCTGAGCTTTGTGTAGCAGTAAGCAGAGCATCACTGGATTGCCAAATTTACTTAACGTGATTGGAGGTTTGTCACTACTAGGAATCAGTAACAAAATGGTTTGTGAGCAGCAAAGGCTGGTGAGGAGCAATTTAATTTTACAGTTATAGTTTTAAGTCTCAGTGGACCTTCAAGTACTTGAAAAAAATTACATTATAATCCTTAAGATTTCATGAAATTAGATTCATTTTTGATATCGTTTATGGTTATTTTAACAGCTCTCGCTTGGTGTATTTACATCCTGGTATCAAGAGTAATTTTATCACTGATATTGGCCATAGTGTTTTCTGTTCATGTTAGTACTGTGTCAGAACTGTATTAAGATACAGATTACAAACGAGGAGGGTTCTCAAGTGCCAACCTTCAAAAAGGTGAGTCAGGTGAGTCAACATGACAGGAGTAATGTGTGTTTAGTGTGGTGTTGTGGGTGGCTTTTCCCATATATGGAATACAGTGAAAACCACCATGATAGCCCAAACTCCGGTATAGGAAATTAGGGACAGTAAAAACATTCTCCAGTTGCTGGCTCTCTTCCCAGAGTCATAAAAGTTTAAAGGTGTACATAATTGCTAACACACCTGTAACAGTGTGGGCTCATGTTCCTTGAATGTTTATATCTGGGCCCCCTTTTTGCCTCTCCACTTGAAGGCTGAAATAGTCACATGTTTTCTATTTAGCTGTTTTGCTGTTAAACTTCAGTCTCTGCTCTTTCTCTGCTTGGTTATAGAAAAGTACTGTCGTTTTTCACCACGTCTAGGGACAACTTCCCCCTTCAAAAAAAAAAAGCAATTCTTAAGAAGTGCTCTGGGGAAGACCAACATCTTTCTGACTTGACAACCAATGCTGAAATCAAGCCAAGAACAGCTGGTCCTCAACAGCTGCTAAATACTGAGTGTATTTTATTTTATTACTGAGAATCTCTTGACCTTTCTGCTTTGGAAACTTTTGCCATACTTTCTTTGTTTTGTTTTGTTTTTTTGGTTGTTTTTTTTTTTTTTTTGCCATTTTCCAGTAATTGTGCGTTTATCATATTAGCAGTTATTTATTGATTACTTATTGTTTGCACAGCACTTCATAACTCTTCCAACAACCAATGTCTGATACAAATTAAACCATAAACATGCAGTGATTAAATCGATAAACAGATGACATATGGCTTGTCCAAAATTGTTCTCAACATCTTGCAGGGATCATTGTTCTTGTTAGAGTTCACTGAGACCTCTGAGAACCTGTTCACCTTTTCTACAATCATTGGGAGTATTTTCTAATGAAGTTAATTACTATATATTTAAGATGACTTATATAGTCACTTGAATTCCTAGACTTGGATCAGCAACTTACTCTTAACCTGAAGGAGGCCAATTCACTGTTTAATAGCAGCACTCATCATCAGAGCCAAGATGAGAGAAGCATTTTTCACACACTAACACACTCGCAATGCCCCATGAAACCCTAAAAGATATGACATCTGGGGCCACCATTTTGTTTGCTTATACTCGAAGACAAGTTTATACATTCTGCTGTTTGATCATGTTGGAAATCCAAAGTGTTTACACCTGTTACACAGCACAGTGAAAGTGAGAGGGGACAGACAGTCTCTCCTGAAAGGCAGTAATAGTGTAGCCCACTCTCAATCTTGAAAAACTTGCGATTGGTCTCTCTCTGAAGGAGACCAATCACAGCATGGGTACAGATATGGTTAGACAAAGAACATGACCATCCTGACGGTGGAAAGGTGTGGAAGTACCATTTGAGTTGCTTTAAAATAAATGAATAGTTGTTATGAATCTTTACCATCACTGGTAAATGTTTCAAAGAAGGTCCCATCAGACTTCGCATCCCCATAATATTTAGCCATTTTCAGGTAGGGCTGTGCCAAATATCGAATTTCATGTTGCATCGCGGCAAGATTAAGGTCAATCTCGATGATAAGAGTCGGCCATATTTTATTCGAAATGGAGAGGTCTTCCAGTCAATCATGCAGCAGGACTATAAGACAGACTTTAGTTATCACAGACTTGAAATAACTTTGATCTAACAACTCATTCCGCCATTGTGACATTGTTGTTGTGATATGGCTGGAAGTGAGTTAGAACATGTCAGTAACGTTGCTGTCAGTTGGGTTGATGCACATAGCATAGAGCGTGGAGGAGCAGCCAGCAGCAAGCTCATATGCAAATGTTTGGGCTGCTGTCGCTGCGTAAGCAAATATGTCAGGAGTGGGAGCCAGATTAAAGAGAAGTTGAAAAGAATAGAAAATGTTTACGACAACTCAAGTATCAGCGTTAACAATGAAAACACCCAAACAGACACAGTCCGGTAGCCTAGAGGTAATTTAGATATTTAGTCCAACAAGAAGCACAGAATGCACTGCAAAACACAGATATTTGACAAGAATATACAAATGTTCCACTAAAAACAGGTAATACTAACCTTTTTTACCACCTAAAGCAGTGCCATCCTCTGGAGCATATTAAAATGCAAGATTTTGCATTTCCAGGCCTTGAGCAAAATGTTGATGGTCCCTTAAAATATGTGACAACTGCTGCACTAATTCATTTATTTGGAAGGGACCAAAGAATACAGAAATATAGTTGTACAATGTACTATGTTTGCCATTTTCAATTTTTAAAAGCTTGACTGAAATAGTGCTTTGGCTTATATTGTGATATATATCGATATTGATTGAAAAACATTGTGATTAGATTTTTTTTTTTCCATATTGCCCAGCCATATTTTCAGGCAAATTTGTATGAGTTTCATATAAAATGCTCATATTAAAATACAATTAATGGCTATAAAAAGTACTGTGAGAAAAAACCTACAAGAAATCAAGAAACCGAAGTGAAGTGAAGTGAAGTGAAGTGAAAGCGACTTTGTGGCCAAGTATGGTGACCCATACTCGGAATTTGTGCTCTGCATTTAACCCACACACGGAGCAGTGGGCAGTCATTGCTGCGGCGCCCGGGGAGCAGTTGGGGGTTCGGTACCTTGCTCAAGGGTCTCACCTCAGTCGTGGTATTGAAGGTGGAGAGCGCTGGCTATTCACCCACCCCACCGACAATTCCTGCCTACCGGCATCCTATTGACATGGATGAGAATTCGCCTTATTATTGAGCAAATATGCAGTGTCCAGCCATGGAAATTTTAAACTCTCGGGAAGTTAAGTTGATGAAACATCAGTCTTTGTACATGGCTGTTTACAAGAACTAAAGGCCCAAGTGTATGTGACATAAATGGCGCTAAAACACTGCAAATGACAAATCTCTACACAGATTGTGTCATTCTGTACCTGGCATGGTAGAAGACTGCATAGTCAAATCTTGACACTGCAGGTGTGTTGCTCTACCTGTGAAGTTGTACTACAAGACAACTTAATCAATCTGACATATCACAAAGCAGAAGAGAAAATAGGATTTTGAAAAGCACAAAGATAAGAAGCATGTGATTTTCTGAACAACATTCTCATTCAAGACACCTCAACCTCAGGAAGGAGGTTGTAAGGAAACCAGAAACTCCTGCTCGGGGCACTGTCCTGTCTCCAGTGTCACAACTCACAAAGAGTCCTGTGTTGGTTTAGATCATCTCATGGCAGAAACTCACATTCATTCAACCATACAAACAAAGCTTTATGAATAATAAAAACATGAGTCAGTCCACACAGGCAATCCTGAAAGCTTCTAATGGCCAGTCACTGAAAAACATCTAGTCAAGAAAACTACAAGATATATAGTACCTGTTCATATTACTTCACAACCACAGTAAAGAACTGTTGACTGCTGACAGAAGGGTGACAAATACTATAAAGGCAAGCAGACCTCAGAATAGGATTGCTGTACATTGCATGTTGGACCCATTAGAAAGGTGTCCACTAGGGACTGAACGATGCTTCTTTTTTTTGAGGTGATTCAATTCATGATATGGTGTTTATGTATTTAAAAAATCCAGGCATCACAAAATATTCTAGCATATTAATTATATATATGGTTAGTATTGCCCAACACGTTGCTCCAGACTTTATGCAGACCCATGGGACCCATGCAAATTAGATTACTGGCATAAAACTTGTCCAGTAACACACAGTCTCTGTATTTTTGTTTTATCTATATCTGTATGAATGGATGTTAAATTCAGATGCACTGTCCTCATTTTTTCCTCATTTTTTTCCCCAAACAAGCTTCACTGGTTGATATTTTACAAGAAATGGAGGCAGTGAGCAACATCAACCCTTACCTGAATCACCAGTCACTCTAAGGGGGAGTCGTACAGAACAGATTTAACTACTGGTCAGTCCAAAGTAATTACAGAAAGTGCAGCCTATAATCAGTCCAGTGCTGCTAAATGTGTTGTCTGACCAATGGATGAGAGAAAAACAGAGCCAGTGTAGAACAAAAAACACTCACTGAGCCTAATGAAAGAAAGGTTGGTTATTAACAGTCATTACTGAGTGGTCAGGCAGAGACCACATATGTTCCCTTCTGACAAAAAAACACTCATACTGTGGTTGTCAACATTCAGTTTTCTGCTTTCTCTGCAGTTTTGCTGTGCATATTTTTTTCTGCACACATTTAAGGGGCATTTAACAGAAAAAAACATTTTAGTCTTTTTCCATATGTGACTTTTTTGTATCTGTACATTCTGTCTGTGTCTGTCTTTTCCTCTCAGAGCAGATGTGTGGTGGGTGGTCAGGGAAGAGTTAAGTGCTCTACTCTATAAATTCTGCTTTAAGAGTCTGCTGGAAGCTACTGGTTCAGCCTTTAAATACAGTCATCTGACACAACCCAACAGGGGCTTGTAGCTGAGAGCAGCTGCTGACCCAAACTCAGGCTTTAAGGCAAGTTAGTGTGTCACCATTACACTGCTTTGGAGAGGCATGAAGGCTCTGTTATTCACCTGCGTGCTGGTGCCGTGGCTGATGGCAGCATCAGCCTGGAGGTTTGACCAGGGGTCACATCTGATACCGGGATCTGTACCTGGCAAACAGCTGAACGGATACTTCAGTGACCATTTGAAATTAAGAAGGGCTAGGGTAAGAACTTTATTTACATCATGCATGTCTGCCAAAAATGTTTTCTTCAATAATTGATATTTATTTAAAATATACTAAGTGCAGTA
This sequence comes from Mastacembelus armatus, assembly GCF_900324485.2. Lineage (NCBI taxonomy): Eukaryota > Metazoa > Chordata > Actinopteri > Synbranchiformes > Mastacembelidae > Mastacembelus > Mastacembelus armatus. Next base: position 4,570,457 of record NC_046637.1, read on the forward strand.
AAATTAATAATTAAAGTTTGTTTAAGCTTAAATCATTTTTTTTCCTACAAGCAGTCCAATGTCAGTAAGTAAATATTTCTGATCAGTAATTTGTTAATGCAGTTCACCTGCAGCCGGGCTTCAGAAGACAGATTTATGTCAATTGTCAGATTAAGTAATTATCACTGTAACTCAAAGTCATTTATTGAGGTGGTCAGATATGCAACCCTGAACTTTAAATTGGGTTGAAAAAGACAATGTGGTCTTTGTATTACAGTAAATCGAAACAAATGTGACAGATGTTCTCTTATAAGATATTTATGCCAACAGGGTGGCTGAGAAAATATTATATGAGGTAAGACAACACTTTACTATTCCCAAAGGAAGACTGAGGTCGTGCTTCGTTGTTGGCAATATTTGAGCAATAAAGCAGCCACAGTATTTTAAAACTTAATCTACTTCATGGTTTATTCAGTTAAATTTGTTTTATTTTTTAACTGCATTTCTGTAAGATAATTAATTTAGTTCAGTTTAACACAAACATGTCTACAGCTATGGCTGTGAGGACAATCAATGACTTAATCTATTCCCTAGACCATAACCATTAACCATGACAATGCCCAGCTCCAACCTTTACCCTGAGCTAACCTAAGACTAGTTTGAATCTTAATCCTTAAACCAAGTCTTAACCCCCCCACACAGCACTTTGATGTCTGTCCTCACTTTCACTTAATGTCCTCACTGCCATATAATATATATATATATATATATATATATATATATATAAAATGTAAACACACACATGCACAAACACTTTGCTGTGTCTAACCTGTTCACACTCTAGACAAACCAAACCATGAATTGACCACGTAACCCTCAACTAACCACATTAAACCCTTTATGAAATATTTTGAAAACCAACCCAAAACCGAATTCTGGTTTGGTTCATCCTTTGGGAAACACTTACAGGATGTGAAAAACCCACAAACATCTCAGAAAATGAGAGGGGAAGAAAGACATGAGAGAGAATATGGCTATAAAATTTACTTCAGTTTAATGGGTAAAAACCTAATTTGGGAGCAGCTGTTTTTCATCCTCCTGTGTAAAAGCCTACAGAGACAGCCCTAATGCCCTCCTGCTATTAACATAAGCCATTTATGCCAGGTCAATAATGATGACTTTTTGATAATTCACAATGTGGAATTGGTTTGAGGTCCATTCAGTTAGAGTGGGTTGAGTTTGGATTTTACTCAGGGATACTTTGATTGGTTACAGCCACTGGAGGGAACTTAATCCAGACTTCAGAGATGAAGGATAAACTAAACAAGCATCAGACCACTGGTGATTCAGGATGTATTCACACCTGGGCAGTTGTTCCGAAACAGGGAGCGTTTAACCCCAAAGATCGGTTCGTTTGGGCATATGTGAACACAGCAATTGTGCTTGGATTCAGAATAAAACAAGCGGGCCAAGATCGCCAAGAAAGGGTGGTCTCGGCATGCTTCCATTCAAGCCCTGTAGCAGTTTATTTGCAGTGTGACCATAATCAACACAGCAACTAGGACAACAGACTTATAACTGTGGTTCACACTCCAACAGAGGGGGCAGTAATGGATTCCAGATTGCCAATCATCAACCAAAACAAAAGAAGAAGAAATAGAAGAAAGTTGTTTTTTTTTTTTTTTGCTTTGTTCATTTAGTGAACACTGGTACATTAGCCAGGGAAACAACCAAACAAACTAGCCAGACACACTCCTGATGCTACAAGTTAGTTTTTCCCAGGTAAACAACTTCTTATTCTTTATATGGCGCTTGGCAAACAACGTGTGGTGCATTACCGCCATCTTTTGAATAAAATTTCTGACCAATATGGGAACAGTTTGTTCGTGCATGATATTTGTTTACAACTTTGGGCCGCGTGGGACTGTTACCCTGTAAACACAAACAACCCAAAATAAAAATGCAACAATGGATCTTTTTAGCACCCTGATTTGGAACAAAGTAAACAAGCCACAGGTGTAAATACACTCCTCAGACATCCAGTTTTCACCAGCAGGTAGTTTGCTGGTAAAACAGTCTCATTCTCTCTGGTTGAATGTTTGCAAAGATGCTTTGCAGTGCTAAGCCTGCACACTAATGTCAGATTTATGAGTATCGGAGTCTAATGGATTACAGAAGATCGAACTCACCTAGGCACCACAGTTTAAAGATCTGGACTTGCCAGGAGGCAAACACAGACTCTGTTCAGACTGAAGGATGAAATTTACGACAACCTCTGAAAGTCTACAGGCGTCTGTGGTCAGGAAATGAGAATGCACAAAACTTGGGCTGTATTTGATTCCTCAAGAAACTCAAAGTAAAAATTGGTGATGCAAATTCTTTTAAACAAAATTGGAATATAAACAATATTTATATAAACTATAATTATATAAACTTATAACTTATTATATAAATTATATAAACAATATAATTACAGAAATCAAAATACTGCAGTCAATTTGTGAAACCATGAGCTTCATTCATATTACAATGGTAGTCAAAGAATTCATAGTCAAAGACAAAAATTCAGATATCCTTAATGATGTGATTTCTACAAATGTGCAGTGAGTATATGCATAAACAATAAAAGTAAAGGAGTAAAATAAAGTTATTAGAAAATAAATATTATTGGATGGCAGACATGTTGGATATCTGAAACTGAAAGCCCAGTACACAAGTTTGGCAAGGATGATGCTGATAAGACAGTTGTGGATAGGAAGAAAGTTGCTGTGGATATCTGGCCCCTTTTTACTTTAGTATATTTATTGCTCTTCAATAAAGAAAAATAATTTCTTATTCAATTACTTGATTAAGCGAAGGAATGATAGAATAGATAGAATATGCAATAACTAAAACTTATGAAAGACTAAAATAATCCATAGCTACACAAAAATTTTATGACAGCACTACAGCTTTATTTCCAAAACTCCAGCTGACAAGTAATTAAAATTGTACACACTGTCCCAGTTAAGGTTGAGGCAAGTAGTCAAGTACAGAATTTATTACAGACAGTGTATCTTAGAAATCTATGTCAGATGGTTGATAATAAAGGTGCTAAACAAAGTCTCTTTTCAAACAGACAACAAAACTGTGTCACAAATTGCAGTGCCCTTATTTATTTCAGGCTGACCACTGTGTTGGCATCATGAGGAAAAATATGCAAAGGTTGTGGCCAAAGCAATGCAGCAAAAAAAGTTAAGCTATTTGTCTAAATATAGTGGCTGAAGAGCAGTTAACTTTGTATTTACCACTTACGTGCTAACAAGCCTGCTGTCCGAGTTGGGCACAGTGCAGTTAAGATATTTATACATCGTTATTTCTACTAAGAATGTACAGTACAACGTGTAAAATTTTTTCCAAAATTGACCTAACCCTGGCCATGTCAATGTTTCACTCTAACCAATGAGCTGGCCGGTATATGAACAGGCCGTGTTTTCTCCTGCAGAGGGCGCTGCCTCCTGCTGATGAACCTGATGACAGTCCAATCCCAGTGGAAGGAGATGCCACTGGTAAGAGAAGCATGAGGTTACCTCATCAGCACCTGGCCACATACACAAGAAAATCTATCTGAAGGTTTAAAACCATTGGCCACACTGGTACTTATGTTATGTTCATGGTTTGTAAGTGTGGGAAAGACACTGAAAGACAAACTCTAATTGTTAAAAAACAAGTCAATCAGGGTAGCGGTGGACTTGGGGCATGGACTTAAGCCATACAACTGTTACGTGGTTCATAAAATCTGTTGCAATAAAGTCTTATTTTTGCATGGGGACTGTGTTGCAGACCTGCCCACCTGTCTACTGTGCGTGTGTCTGACTGGCTCAGTGTACTGTGAGGAGGTCAGTCCAGACATGACCATGGTTCCCACGCTGCCTAAAGAGACAGCCTACCTTTATGCACGCTTCAACAAAATTAAAAAGATCAGTACCAAAGACTTTTCTGACATTGGTAAGTCAGAAAGCTTTTATTATTACAACCTGTTGATCGCATGTTTGTCGTTGGCCACGCTGTCCAAGTCATTTGTCTGATTCAGCTCAGTTTAGCTGAATTTCTGGTCTATGTTTGGCATTTAACAACCAGCATATTGAAGGAAATAATTGTAGTGGACTGCATTTATCTGCAGAAGGACAGTAATATTCGAGGGACAAAAGAAGGCGAAATTTATGGTGCAACATTAGTAACGTGGCAAAACAAAAGAAACAGACATCCAAAACTTTGATAATTTTTTTCTCTCTGTCAACAGTGACTCTGAAGAGGATTGACCTCACAGGGAACCTGATCTCAGAGATTGAAGATGGGGCATTCTCTAAGTTAACCTTGCTGGAAGAATTGTCTCTGGCTGATAACAGACTGGTCAAACTTCCTATGCTTCCTGCCAAACTCACATCCTTCAATGCCAACCACAACCTCCTCAAAACTAAGGGCATCAAAGCAAATGCCTTCAAGGTACACATCATTGCCATTCCTAAACATTTATATTGTATTGATCTAAAGATTCAAAGCATTTATTAAAATGACCAGAACTATCTATAACAGTATACTATGGCAGCACTTCAGGTTGTTGTATTGTCATTTTGCTCTCAGAAAGAAATCACAAAAAGCATAATTTCTAATACAATTCACATAACTGATAACTTATTTGCTATTCCCAGTCTCTATGATGTGAATTCATTTCCCCCAACAGAAACTGACCAAGCTGGTCAACTTATTCCTGGCCGACAATGAGCTTGAAGCCATTCCACACATCCCAGAGAGTGTTCGGATCTTACATCTACAGGTCTGTATCTTCTACTGCTACACAACTAAAATTCTGTTCACTCTTTATAATCTTGAATTATTTGCATTTTCTGCAGAACAACAACATCACTGAGGTCAACAAAGACACCTTCTGCAGGTCCAATGACACCTACTACCTACGACTAAACCTTAGTGAGGTCCGGATGGATGGAAACCCTGTGGTGTTGTCCAAGTACCCTGATATCTTCACCTGTATGAAGATACTGCCTGTTGGAAAGTACCGCTGAAGAGGCAGAAGATTTACTGTAGCCCCTTTGTTGCTGACGGAGCAGTTTTCACACAACACAGTCCTGGGGGGATTACCATGATGATCTGGATCTTGGGGGCACTGGTCCCATAGTGGGGGTGAGGGGTCAATGTTTTTATTTCAGCAAACCTACAAACAGCTTGTGTCACTGTCAGGTCAAAATAAACTATGCACTGTACTGAAGGTGTAGAATTGAAGTTTCTCTACTCTGGCCTTCATCAGCTCTACTGTCTGATGGAGTACCAACATTTATAGGAAGGTGCTTGTAAGAGTTGCTGAGAGTCCGTCACATGCATTGGTGCAAAACCACTAAAGAATGTGTATGCAGTGCTAAATATGCTTCAGACAAACTAGTCTCTCTGACCATGACTTGAACCAAAGATACTATAGGTGAGATGCTTTCCGAATGTCTTTTCCACACTTGACATAGAACTGATGTAATCCCTTGAATGAGTAGAGAGGCATCAACACCTCTATAATGACAGTCCAATCTATTGTTTCATTTTGACCTGATGCTGTATTGCCCAGATTAAAGAAACTTCACAAACTGCTGGTGACACTGGACCAACAGATATCTGAAGCAAAGTAATTACCAGTAATTATCTGTAACTATTAGTTTAAAACAGGTCAATGTTATCACACTTTGTGGAATTTATTTTAAAACAGAAGCCTTTTGTTAAGATTTTAAATTAAGGTATTACTGCAACCTTATAGACAGCTGCTTTTTCTGACCTAAACATGTATCTTGGACAGTAAAACCTATAATGACAAGATTTTACATTAACAACAAAATGTTTCATAATACCACAAGTAAAATATACACAAATGCCCAAAAGAAACTTATAATGGACGCACATGATTTTTCTAGTCTTTCACCTTGCTCACTGGGGGTCAACTGGCATTATCTGGATAGTCATTGCTCGAAGAACATGTGAAAAGTGCTGTCTACATGTGCATTAATGGCGTTGCAGAATCAAATTTTCAGGCTAATGGTGTAAAAAAAACGTGAGTTTTTAGGCTAGCTCTGAAACAAAAACATTGCAAAAATTCTTACAATTACAACTGAAGTTTTGTCTGACATACTATTATAACTGAATGCTCACAGAAGGCAGGAAGATGCTACAGTATCTTCCAAACAGGATTGAAGTTATCTCAGTCATACGAAAGAAATACTTGATACCTGCATGTTGATGTTTAATCACGTTTTGAGATTTCTTGCTAGTCAGACTATTATCCTAGCTGACTCAGACATCTGATAAACGGTTGTCTTAAAATAATAGTCTATAAATACTTTTCTCACTGTTATTTCTAGAAAAAAATATTCATAATGAACACAACACTGTTGTTCAACCATTTTGTGAATTAATTTCAATTTTAGTTTTTCTGTTACTAATGCCACGCTATAAAGGACAATGGCCATGCAGACCTGTCCAGCTGCAGGATTTCTTAAGTGTTTTGTGACTTCACTTCACTTTGTTTTTTAATTTATATGTTCCAGTGGAAGTGACCTGGGGAACAATGTATCTATGAACTATAGTAATGTGAAAAGTACCCCTCAATCCTCTGTCTGCCTTTAAAATGTCTTGCTTGTGTATCTGAAGCTTCCCTTCCAGTAACAAAAACTTACTTTAAAAATTATTACTGATGTGAATAGGATAGGGGTGTACAGGAAGGTGTGTATGTAACATGGCTATGTTTATAAGATATTGTAATAAAGTTAAACCTTTTTTTAATTAAAACGCATATTAAATTCTTTGCTTTAACAGAATGTTCCTGCTCCAAGGGGCAAGGGGAGACTGAACAGTGATAGACCAGATCAGGCCCTAGCAATATACTTTGCACAGGGGTTATATTTATTCATTTTCTGATATGAACAATAACAGAAGGAGGTTTGTCATGGCCCAGTACTGAAGAAAAGACTACTGCCTTGTAGCAACTGTGTTTACATTCTTTCATTCACTGAGGGAGAGGGGTGATTGTAGTTCAGTGTGCATCTGCAGTTTATGAGAAGCAGAAGATTTGTTTTTTCAGCTTTCTCAATTTTATCTTTGATTAAACAAACTCCACCAAAAGAGAAAACACCAACAGCCCATGCCAGACAATCTACATGGTAACCCTGGAACCCTCATGTTTAATTACATTTTTGATGGACAAGGTAACAGTGGCACCTACAAATATATCCACCACAGATAACACTGAACTACACCTTTGAGTGTAGTTCACAACCGCAAACAGACAGTTACTTCTGTCATCAGAGTCAAGCCCACACACATACAACTTAAACACCCCACAGACTTCAACTGAAAGAAACAGTACAAGATACTAATAATGGCAGAGGATGATTAAGACAATCTATTAAGTCCATTAATTACCACTGCAATCTGGCACAACCCCAAGTGCTGACATCAGTGTACACTGTATATCAACCAACAAATACTAAGAAATGTCAAACATATAGAGTAATTCAGAAACTGTGTCTGATCAAAGCTCTAGCTAATATAGTTAAAATGTTGGTCTTCACAAAGTGTGGATTTACCAATTTACCTTTGTTTAATTTATATCCTCTAGCCACACTGCCTGAACAACAACAATTGCATTACACCACTCCCCTTGGCGCACTGCAGAGTTTGTGTGTGTGTATGCACAGTTAGAGAGTTAACATTAATATGTCCAGAATGAAGAAACACCAATCAGTGATTGGGCACATGCTAGTAAATGTCTGCGGTTTGTAAGTGTTAGACAGCCAAGTCCCAGAGTAACTGGCTGGCTAATGTCATGATCGACCAGGAACAAAAATGTTAAGATTCTGTATGCCTACTCTTTGTTTTGTGTTTTCATTTGTTTACTTTTAAGTACATGTTCATGCCTGTGTCTTTATACTATAGCATGGATGTCAGTATACCAGGCACAGCCAACTCTGCAGCAGAACAGTTACAATGGGAATTACATTTTTCCACAATATCACTGAAGAAAACACAAGTAAAGCAAAATAAGAGTTTAGAGCACATAGATCAGTATGGAAACTGTGGGTTAATGCCCTTTGAGCACAGCCAACTTGGCAAAACTTTACATTCTCAAAGCAAACGGGAGAATAGGTTCCATACTGTTTCTGGAGCATGCTTTACTATTTGACAATTTACTGCTTGTGAACCTATGTAGTTTATCAACTTAGCTATGTGTTCAAATTGGCCTTATTTTGGAGGAATCTTTTAATCTTCATAGCCAACACAGAAGAGACAACCATCTTTTAACTAAACAGGCAGATGCTTCTAGTAAATAGCAAATAAAATGAGTGTGTTACAAGGGTTTCTAACACACACCTCCAATGTGACTCAATGTCTGGACTTGTTTGATTTTTTTTTTTTTGCCATGACACATATCTAGAGTATCTGTATCTATCATATTGATTAATCTATATATCTATCGGCACCCACCTATCTAAGCTAGCTATTGGATCATATGTATCAATCTAACTGAAGTATACAGTACAGAGGGTACATACATCTTACCTGTTGCAAAATCTGAAGCCTCCATGGGCTTCAAAGACAAACCCAGACCTCCAGATCTGACTTTCTGATCGTCAGCTGGACAAGACAACAAGGCTCCTTCATGGGTGGATCAGGGTGAAACCCAGCAGGGTTCAACACGAGGTTAAAGACTGATTACAACATGAAGCTGCTATTTTATGCCTGTCTGAGCTCACACTGAAGGAATTTCGGATAGATCATGTTTGGACTTACAAACAATAAACAGAAACTGGAAATCTGTTTAGGCGAAAATACAATCTTGCATCAGGTTTTGCCAATAGTAATTTTGGCAAAACATTAACCAAGGGAAAAATGTGACAGTGGCATTACATTGTGTAGGTGGAAAGGTCAAACCCCACCAAATCCAGTCAGTCATTTTTACTGGAACCTAGTTAGTTATCCGTCATGTGTCAATAAGCACAAACAGTTAAACACCATGGAAAGCAGGTGGTGTTTTGGTTTTGAAGTCTGTTTTGGTATGGTTGTGTCTTCACCTACCTGAAAGTGTTGGAAGGTTCTGCATCGGTCATTACATCTGTCTGAGAAAGTCCTTAGAGTCCTGAAGAACAGAAGAAGATCCCTGCTCTCCTCCACTCTGAAATAGCATTGCACACATCTTTAAAATTAGCCGAATTAAGCAGAAGAAGATGGATGGATGGCTACAGTGCAAGTCAAGTATCTGTGATGTCACACCCCAGTCTCTCTCCTCGTTTCCCTATCACCTCTTCACTGTCTGCTGTCCAATTAAAGTCAAAAGTAAAGATATGACAACAGGCAATTTATTAGTTCTGCCCTGTCAAAGTTGATGATTTAAAAGACTGAAATACCAGAGGGTGCTATTAAATGTAATGCATCAGCACTATGAATAGCCAGAGGTGTCAGCTGTGGCCAGAAAATTTTGATAAATGTACAGAGTGAATAGAGTCTACTTCACTAACTGGGTCTGAGAAGGTATACTGCTATACCTTGTGGTAAACAAAAACACCAGCATGTTGACACCGTCATTGTGAACATGCTAAGACGCTGGTATTTAGCAAGTATAATGTTGTTGCAACAGACTGGTGCTCATAGTTTAGTGTTATAGCATGCCATCATTCCCTAATTTTCAATAAAAACAAGCTACACCTGAAGTAGATGCAAATGCCATTGGTTTTACATGGTTTCAGTCATTAGCAAACTGGACAAATTTACAACCAGCTGGTGGCACAAGAGGAAAGGATGGAATAGGTTACAAAAAGGTACATCCATGGAATGCTGTATATCACAAGGGAAATAGCAAAAAAACCCCCAAAACAAACAAAAAAAAACAAAAACAAAAAAACACCCAAAGTCTTTGTTTTGGTCTGGTTCACTCTAAGTGAGGCTGGGACAGTCTCTTAAAGGCTTTCCACAGTTTTCCATGGGGGCCCAGGGCTAGACGGCAGCTGGGTGAAGTTTCCAGATGACTGTTATTCCACACACAGCTAATGGAAACATGGCAGCACCCTCCCATATAATGGAGTGCTACCAAGAAGACAGAAAAAGAGAGACTGATCCCTGATTACATAATTGTGTATTAAACTGTAAAATCTGTTTGCAGGAAAAAGTGGAAAGAAGATCAAAATATAAACAAACACCGTTTATATTTTTAAACAATTTCAAACATTTCATTCTGAGTTATTGAGTGTAGGCTGTAAAAAATTAATATAAAATTCAATCTATAACAAAGTGCTAGAGACATTATGCCTGTTTATTAAAAAAAAAAAATCCTTTCGAACAAACATATCACTGAACACAACCATCATTTCATTCACGAAACATCCTGTTCCACTGAAATGCCCAGTTCCTAACTGCCTTTGGTTTAGAACCATGATTACCTGTTTATCTCAGCCTGCTAGTTTCTTCAACTTCATGGTAATAACAGGCAGAAACAGATCAAAGTAGCAGTGCATTCTGGGAATACCCCAGCTGCAGTCCAATGCACAAACTTTGTCTTTTGAATTCTGACAGATGGTTATGGATCAAATAGTTGCAATAACATTTTAGTCAACACTGAAACTGTGGTGGTACATGCTGACAGAATTTAACATCTGTCATGTTTATTGAATAAATAAGTTTAAGGGTTATCTTTGTCGACTAAATCTATACAGCTGTGTCCAACACATCCATACCTTTCACCATTTTTGTGGTGATTTTTCTGTTGCAACCTTTCTTACCCAGGCACAGAAAGATCCCCACCTCATTCTTTTTCTCACCCCAAAAAAAAAAAAAAACTGGATTAGAAAATACAGGCTGTATACTGGGTATATGGCTGTCTTGAAAGTAAGGCTCCTTGAAAGTCTTAGGCTTTGCTCATATCTCCCCACTGCTGTCCTGACTTAAGCAGTTTCGGTTTCACACTATCAGTCTGGTGTGGATCTGGAAACACAAACTGCACTTTAGAAACCCCCCCAGTGTGTGTGATCAGTGTTAGTTCAACTCCAGAAAGGGAGTAAAAATGGTTCATGGGTCAGCTGGCTTGAATCCACATATGACAAGAGCAGCACTGTTTTCATGGCAAAATTTCAAAAGGACAGTTTGACATCATCCAGACTCCTTTGTCCACCCTACAATGCACTGCTTCAGCAGTATTTCCACATCACAGTCACTTGCTGACTTTTGGGCTCCAAGAGTTAATTTAGCATGAAAACGTACACCATTAAACTGGTTTGCATTAGCTGTCTACACGTCTTGCAGCAGCTCACAGATTAAGCACATCACTTAGATATGAAGAATCTTCTAGGTTTTTTTTTTTTTCTTCTTCAGGCGTGACTTGTAACTACAGTGATTCTTGCTGACTGTGAACCCAGATCCTCTGTCCACATAGAACTGTGACTGATTACAACTGCTGTGACACTGACAGAGGACTGAATCTAAACTAACATGCTGCTGTCATTGCACAGCCTGAGAAATTTAAAAAACCTCTTCAGTGAAACAGGAGGACAGACGTGGGAACGATGTCTTGGCTAAATATAAACAACAAAATACCCACCGTCTGCATTTACCAGTACAGACTAGCTTGATTTAACAAATTTTATCAGTCTGATTTGAATTGTAAAACTATCTCTCTTACATACACAGACTGAGAAGGCAGCAGTGTGTCAGAATCATTATCTCCAGTATTTTTCCATCTGTTGTTTGCCAGATTCTGTAGACTGGACCATACAATCCAGATGTGGTCTGGCCACAGATATAGAGCAAATCAGACTTGTGTTCTGTGGTGCTGATTCACAGTCAGAGCACATGCTTTCTGGTAAACTATAGTTATACTGTAAGGACAGGCAATAACATAAACACAAACAACACATTTAGACTATATCCCACAACCGAGAGAAAGCATCACTTAGATCTTGTAGCAGCAAGTGCTGTAATGCTCAGGGCAACTGCCTCAAGATTGAAAATAATAACCTAAACTGATGAAGGTGGCAGTGGTGTGGGAAAGCCTAGCACTTCGTAGATATAAAGTGTTCTGTCTTGCCAAAATTTAATTGTAAGTATTTCTCCATAAGACTGAACATTCCAGACAAAACAGCAACAGTCAGGGAATCCAGGCGTAAATTCTCGATCAGAACTGTGCGGGTGTGGTGTGAAAAGATTTGATGTCTGATGTTTTGTTAGATTAAACAGAAATTAAATTTTCTGATGAAAGATCACCTGCTACTGGCTAACTTACAAAAATTAACATTTTGTCCTGCAGTGTAATAAGCACCTGGTAAGAAAATATTAGTAACTAAGCTCCCGATGTCAGAGTAAACCTCAACAGACCAGACGCACACACATCCACACTCAGAGCAGGAAAACAGGTGTAACTAATATTAATGGCAACACTCCATTCACAGGTAGGTGTGCCAATGGAGCAGCACACCTAAGTGGAATACAGCTATGAATGTAATGAATTACGCCAGTATTTGACAGTCTGCTATGAGAAAGACCCGTTGTTTGTGAGTGGACAGAGTAAGAAAAGTCAATGTGTGAGGAGGTTCAGCTGTGCTACTGCTTCAATAAACACTTGGGTTAAACTAAACAGATCACTTCATCCTGACAGGAATAATATTTCATATTTAAGTTTAGAGTTGGACTAAGCAGTGTAAATATAGGACAGGTGGACCACAGTGATTGGCCATGGGTGTGGAGGTGAGAGAATAAAGAGTAATAATAAATAAATGATAAAGAGTTTCTACTTTTTTTCATGTGTTCCATGTCTTTAGAGCTGTACAACAAAATGAATGCCACAGGAGACAGCCCTAAAGCATGGAGCGTTCTCTCCATATGTAAACAATACCACATCACAGCATCTCCCTGAGACACATAATGTCGCCAGCTCTAAACTACTTTTCATTTCAATGTGGTTGCTTCCACAGATCACAACTGACAATTGCAAACATGCATTTCCTGTTTGAAGTCCACCATCATCACTGATCAACTCTTGATTGACAGATACATTTTTACACCAGTCATTTGACTGATTAATGTATATCAAAGCATTTTCTAAGCCTGAGCAAACAAAATCTGCATTTTAAAGTTTGGATTACTCAGAAAAGGTTTCCTTTCATTCTAGATATACATGACAACTCCAACGTTTACAAAGGAGACCGATTTTTTTTTCAGGTCAGTTAAACATAAATCTGCAATGTTACTTCTTACCCTGACAGGAAGCTGCTGAACCTCTGCAGATCAGTGGCATCCAGCACCACATTAAGATCAGTGATGCTTCTCTCAGATCTGTCACCCTCCTGCAGGACAAACACACCATCAATTAGTAAGAAAACATTGTGTCACTCAGGGTACTTTACAGTTATCCAGATTCATCTACAGTGACGATATTAATTTAATTTAATTCTGTGTCGCTCTGTAATTTCTCTTTAGCAGTTAGAAAGGTCACTTCAGTCATGAATGAGGTGTCAGATTTTACCACTGCCTTATATGACAGGTGATGGCCATCACAAAACTTTAATGATACCAACAAACATAACCAGTCACATGCTGACTTGACTAAATGAAAACAAGCAGGATTTCTTTATTTATCACAAATCTATGCCATCAATTATTTACTGGGGTGCACTAGTTCAGTATGTACACTCATACATAGTGTATGAGACAAAAAGAAAGAAACTCAACAGCTTTCTGTAGTTTGATTAAAACATAGGGAAAAGCCAAATGATAAATGAGGAGGAGGGCTGTGATTAAAAATAAGGTTCTATTGAATTACATTTCTTTAAAACAAGCCCTGATTATCTGCATGATCTGCCAATGAGAAAAGAAGGCCACAGAGTGTGACTGAGCAGGAAGAGACAAGCTTCAAACAGCTGCTCAGTAACTAGAACATCTGTATCAGTCTTACGTCCGATATCAACCTTGTTTCATGTTCCAGCATGTCGGTGCAGCATCTCCACATACAGTACAGGTTCTAGTTTTAGTCACTGCACAGGCACAATAGTACCAAACATGGTAATATCAGGAATGAGTACATTTCAGGAAGCTGCACACAACTGCTGCATCAACTTCTGTTCAACAAGAAATTTTTCCAAGACATACCATAATTGCAACTAAAGCAACAAACTGTGGGTTTTACTTTTCTGTTAGTTTACATATTATACAAAAGAGATGCACATTACAAAGAAAGGTTGACAGATGTATTATTTAAACTGTGCACAGAACCAGGTCTCCCCTTTTTAATGTCTTAATTCAAAGCTAACACACAGTTGATGTTCATATCATTTTGAAATTGTATTCTCAAGAAGAAATAAAACACACAAGTTTCCCCAGAATATTAATAGATATCTTATAAGCATCTATCTCCATGTTAAAGAGAAAAGTGATTCATATTTAGGGAACCAAAAATCATATCTGCAATTGATTTTGACACTAACACTAAAGCTTTTAAGGTTTTTGTAAGACATACACTACCACTCAAAGGTTTGGACACATTCAATTCAATGGTCAAGTGTATACAAACCTTTAGCAGGTAGTGTACTAGCCAAAATTATGTTGCAATGCAAAATTTAAATGTTGATCAAATCCTATTGAAGTGTTAGATGTGTGTGTTTACAAAATGTCCCTGGTTCCAAATTACTCAGCCAAATATTTAATGACTTTTTCAATACAAGCTAAAACATCAGAAGAAAAACTATGCTTTTAATTGTACTCCATGAGCCAGCCTGGGCAGTGATTCAATGAAACCTCTGGTCTGGTTATCAGTCCAGTTAGAATTAAAACCAGAAAACAGATGGATCAAGCAGGTTTACAGATTACAATAAAGCAGAGCCTCTCTATAGTAGAATTACAACCACTGCTGACTTTACATTTACATTGTTGGCTGATGTCAAAGCACCACCCTTGTGGAACAATCATGTATACTGAACTTCAATATTTTCTGGTTAAGTACAGGGGTTTTATACAGGGTTTGTATAAAACTTTTATATATTTCTTGAAGTAAGCTATGGATTGATGATGGTCAATCATTTTAGTATTATTACTGACATTCAAGCGTCACATCAGCACTAGAATAAAAAAAAAAAAAAAAAATCCAAGAATCCCTAGCTCTTCCTGAAGAAGAGTTGTGGATATATTTCTTGTGCATGAAAAATGAAAACTGGCAACAACTCACTCTATGAACTGCTGTCCCTTAATGAGACTGATCAGAAAATACAAAACACATTTAAACTTTTAAATGATGACATTTGTGCAAAAAGGTTATTGCTGCCAGCAGCATGAATTAGCTTAATACCAATTGTCATTGTTTCCTCTGAGGCAGCTTGGTCTTAGATCTGATTTGATGACACTTAAAACCTGAGATTGATTTTTATTTGTAGTGTTTAGTGTGTCTGACAGATGATGATGAGGTCTGATCAGCTACAAAATTCTGTGTAATCGTCATCTGGGAACCACTGAGTGTGGCCCTCTGTCACCCTCTGCTGGCAGCACTGTGATAACAGTTATATATACAGTTATATACTATAACCATCTTCAACAGTGTAAATTAATCTAAGTTGCACCATCAACATTTGTTTGAAGAAAAGCATAGACAAAATCTTTTGCAAAAATAAAACAAATGTGTGATTGTTTTAATGACTTTAAAGCACTTTGAATTGCGTAGTGTATGAATGGTGCTATACAAATAAATTTGCCTTGCCTTTATGTACAGAGGTCTAAATCCAACAATAGTGCCTGTAATGTTGAGTGACCCTCTGTCAGATGAACAATAAAATGACTCACCCTGACCTCAGAGAGCTGGAACTCAACTTGGAAGAACAGTTTAGAGCAGTGACCTGACATACAGAGCTGCTGGACCAACTTTCTGCCACCTAGTACAGAAACACAGACAATAATAAATACATTATCACACCACTACAGGCCGATTTGGCATCACAAAACGTATTTCCTATACACTATACATCTGAAAAGTTAGAGCTGCAACAAACGAATATCCATATAATTTTGGTCTGTTAACCTGCACATAATGTAATATAGCTAATTTATAAAATATCACAAAACAGTGAACACTATCTATTCTATTCAGACAGATGGGTCTTCATACTGCTTTGCAGAGTCTTTCTTGTGCAGCAGTCCAGACTGATGTGATTGAGCTCCGTCTGCCGCTTCAGATCCTCCTCCAGCTTCTCCACCTCCTCCTTCAGCTTGGATAGCACCTTTGTCCCTTCTCCTTGTCTCTGTCCACACAAATACAACCTGTGGAAATGAGTAACAGACTATTGTCAAAACAACTCAGCATACGTATTTGCCGTTACCCACATTTTACTGCACCACCCTGTGTAATTAAAAGCAAATTTAAGGTAAAAACTACATTCACAACTACAATGAAACTCACAGGGCATCATGCATTTGTCCTTTGAAGTGAAATGCCAAGTCCTTGTGGTGATCTTTCTGTTTGCGCTGCAATGCTTCAACTTCAGCCTGGAGACACTCGATCTGAGCCTCCAGCATTTTCACCTCCTCAGTGTTCTCCTGGCTCATCTTCTGAAGGAAAACCCAGAAATATTTTGAAGTTTCTGTATGTGAAGAAGGCAGCACAAAAATACAGTCACACCAATAAAGAGAAGACAAACAATATATACAGGCTAAAAAGACAACTGTCACAAAGCTTATGATATGTGTGGGAGGGGAGAGAATATTACTGATTTTTCAAAGTTCACCTTTTTGGCTATAATGCTTTATTTTCTGTCTTGTTAGTTTTATACAGATGGACCCTTGTACGTTTTCCTTGATTGTACGGTTTATTAAAGCATGTTTCCTATTTTTGTTTAAATGTACTTTAATTTTTTTGTTTTTCTGAGGCCCTTTGAAAACATGCTGCATCTCAAGGGGTTGAGCCTCATATTAAACCTGAACTAACGTTCACGTCAACTACTGAAGACTGTCTACTATCATCTGTCAATGGTGCTAAAGCATAACTGCCCTTCCCACCCCCGAAGCGGCTCTAGAAGTCCAAAACGAAAAGCAAATACGCGAACAAAACGAGAAACCTGTGTTTAACTACGTACACTGGTCTCACAGCAGTAAGTTACTAAACACAGTTAGCTAATGTTTGTTACCTAGCTAAAACGACGACGTGTTATTTACACTGGGTGACATTAGACAGGCTGTCTCGGTTACACCGTGGACGTATTTAAACAAAAATGACTTTAAAGTATGAAACCCACAGATATTGAACAGTTACACTGCGTTTTACTAAGAATTGGACACTTTAACTCACCTGTTCAAGTTTCTTCAGCCTCGACAGCCAAAACAGTTTGGAGCCTCGCGCCCTCTGGACTCTACCACATTTAACGAGCCGGAGGGGGGAACCCCACAGTTTCTCTGACCAATAATCAGATAGTGTACCTCCATGTTGACACAAATACCCTGAAAGTTATACAAATGTGCTGTAAAAGAACATGTTATTGTTTTATTATTGCTAATATGTACGCAATAAAAAGCGGCTCGACGTGGAAATTTTGAAAGCCTCCTTTGTATTGTAAATCCCTATAGATGTGGCTAAACCACTAAGGCCGTTTTAGCTAAGCAAGTTAAAAAATAACCTTTTCTTCACTGATTAACAGACACGAGTAATTATTTTCACTAGTATCAATTTTGGTTTTATTTGTGGTTTTTTTTTTATTATGCTTCTTTTGTAGGTGATTATAATTAAACTACATCAGAACGTTTCAGCTCTGCGGAAACAAGTGTGGGAGAGAAATTCGGAGGGACTGCAGCCACGGACAGAGTTAACTGTAACACCATATATGTACATGTGAGGTAAATATTTGCTATATTTTCTGTTGATAGAAATTAAATTGATTGTTTGATCAAGATATCTCTGTCAGGTGCTGCCGGGTGAGTCAATTTTATCAGATAAAGCATTTTATTTAGACGCTGTTTGTGTCGCCGTTTTATTCTGTATTGCAGGATTCCATGTTCATCTCTAAAGATGGTTTATTATGCCTGGTTGTATATTTGGGGTTGTTGTTGTTGTTATAATGCTATTGCTCGATATATTGCTCAGTGCTTTACTTTTCAGTATCGTTTAACAGCAGCACTAACTGTAACGTTCAAACTTCGATCAACACATAAAATGTTGAGTAAATGTTGAGTAGAGGCCAACCCACAGGTCTTAATGAACTGAATCAGTCCTATCTGGTGCTGCTAAGGTGCACATACTCACACTGAAACCTTGTGGTTGATCAAAGTAAACCATCCATGGTCTGTTGATGGATGGATGAGTGGATGGCTGACACTGTGTTTGTTGTCCAGGCAGTGACAGCGTTTTCCTGTGAACCGAGCCATGAGGCGGCTGTATGTCGGCGGATTGAGCCATTCAATCACCAAGAAGGATCTGAAAGATCGGTTCGGAAAGTTTGGAGATGTGCAAGACGTGGAGATACGGACCAGGAGGGATGAGGATGGTGAGCAATACAAGTGAACAGTTTACAAAATTAATCAAAATCTAAACCTGATGTAAAAGTAGGAAAATGTTTATTTGATCACTGTGCTTATATGTATAACAGAAATCTTTTTAGACCTTTTTGCATTATCAGCTGTTGTGGTTCCATCATGTGTAAATTATATTGTATTGTTTATATTTTTGTTGTTCAGAGGTTCCTGCATGTGTTCTGACTATCGCTGTTCTCCTGCAGGTGTTCCTTACAAAACCTTTGGCTACATTAACATCAACATTTCAGATGCAGACCTGAAGAAATGTAAGCAAACTGAGCTGCTGCATTAACTCAGCAACTTTGTGTGTTTGGTTTACCTGATGTTATTGTAATCTGACATCAGAGTGGATGTTGTATCATCAGTTTGAGATCAGTGTTTGCTCTGCAGGTTTTACGGTGCTGAACAAATCCAAATGGAAAGGAGGAACTCTGCAGATTGAAACAGCTAAGGAAAGTTTCCTGCACAGGTAGAGACATGCTTACCTAACCAGGATAGTCTTTGGAAAGTGGAATATTGCCTGAAGTGAAGCTAGTGATTAGTAAGCAATCAGTTTTATATGAATTTGTTTTGCAACAGATTTCTCAATTAGTTTATCATAGTAACTGACAGAGAATAGTGTCCACTTCACTGAACTACACATTGTTAATGTCTATATGAATCTTCCTGATCTTAGTTTGTAGTGAGTTTGTTCTGTGTGTGTTGTAGACTGGCTGAGGAGCGACAGGTGGCAGCAGAGCAGCAACTCCAGTTGACTGCAGCTGAAAACAAAAGGCAGAAGCTGCTGGACTCCCTGAGCAAAGCCGGTGTGGAAAACTTCACCATGAAGGCTGCGGTGCCTGGGACCGAAGTACCAGGACACAAGGTCAGGTCATTGAATGCTTCCCATTTCTACCAGGACATCTGTGTGTGATTTTATGAGTGTATGACACAGATAGATACACAGAGAGAAGATAGGAGTATAACATTAACTCTAATCTCTACTAGATATACACTGTATATTAATGTAAGCCAAACAGATTTTGCAAAAGGCTGTACAGTAAGGCACAGAGTGGTCTGTCAATGTTGAGCATAATTAACTGTACACTGAATATGATGCTCAGCATCACGTGTGATGTGTTGTTGGTGGTGACTGCCTCCTTGATTCTCTGATTTTAGGACTGGGTGGTCAGTAAATTCGGACGAGTCCTCCCCGTCCTGCAGCTCAGGTGTCAGAAAGGCAACAGAGCTCGGATCCTCAAGTATAACCCGTCCAAATACAGCCACAACATCCGCAAGCTGGCCCAGACCACCTCAGAGCAGGCCACACCCATCTGCCAGCTCACCTGGGAGTTACAGGGAGGGGATGATGACATCAGTAGGAAGAGGCGAGGAGAGTTCCCTCCATATGAGCTGTCCAGACCCAAGAAGAGTCGGACAGAAACCGTCATCTCCCATAATGCTGCAGGCAAAAGCAGGCAAGTGTGTGATGTTTTATACTCCTGAAGGTCCCAAAAGATACATTTTGTTTGTGTGATACCAAACGCTTCCTGCTTCCTTTTTCTTCCTGTTGGTTTGTCTGTTTGGGAGTCTGAGAGTTTATGGATCCTATTTTTTTTCTGGGATTCTCTAAGATTGTTACAATTGTCTGAGATTTTTTAGATGTTCCCAGTGATAACTACATTTCTTAGGAATGCCTGCAGGGTCCTAAGATTCTTAAAATCTCTAGACGTCACAAAGATATCCTTTAACCAGTTTCCTAGATTTTTAAGATCCTATTTAATTATGGAATTCCCATAACATTGCTGTGGTTTTTGGGCTTCTAAAAGTCCCGACCTGGTCTGTTAAATTCAGTAAATTCTTTCTTGGAAGATATTATTTCTGTAGTTTTTGCTGGTTTCTCCACTCCTGTGTGATCTCTGCATGTTTCAGGGATTCAAAATTTACAATCCAAGTTCCAAATTTTCCAGTTGTCGTAAGTTAACGATTTTCTGCGTTCCTCAAACCTGCTGATCTTTGCTTTTTTGATGCCTCATCCCAAAGTATGTTTAAGTTGTAAACACATGAGATTCGGGTGACTTGACCCAGCTTCTTCTTCTGTCTCCTCCTTGTTGTTCTCTCTCAGATCGGAGCAGACTGTTCACTCTGTCAATCACACTAAGGCTCATCAGTTCTCAAACGGATTTAAACAGCCCCCCAACCAGAGACTGACTCAGAGGAGGGGGGCATATTTCGCTGACTGTGATGTTGATTCAGATGAGGAAATCCGCAGGCTGGTGGCAGCTCAGCCAATCTCTCATGGTGCACTGCAGCAGGAACTGGAGGATGATAACCTAGAAGTCGTCGGGTTGGACTTCTTGGGATGTTCCCATCAGCAACAGAAAGGTGACAGAGGATTTTTTTTTATTTTTTAAATTAACTTATTTTGAGTACTAGTACGTTTCACGTTAGAATTATGTGCTTGGACACCATTTATTGTCCGCCTTTGCTGTTCCACCCACAGCTGATCAGCCAGTTTCTTTCTATAACTTTTCTTATAGAATGAATCACTTCACAGTTCAGAGAAGGTTTGTGAGTGTTGTGCCTGAAACTCACAGTCACAGTCTTTAAGATATGACAATAACAAGTTTGTCTGTGATTCCAGGTAGAACAGGTGACAAAGATCAGGATGATTATGACTCAGCTGACACAGATGAGCTCTTGTCATCCAGGAAACCTCCTCCACTGCAGGACAGACTGACTCCATTCACTGCAAGGCAACTCTCAGGGAAGAACACGGACAGGAGGAGAAAGACAAAGAACAAAAGTAAAGCTATGGAGCAGGAGGAGGAGGAGGATTCAGCAGATTCTGTAAAACAAAGGTCTCAAAAACAAGGCAGCACCTCTAAAAATCTAAGTAATATGTCAGCCCTCCCTGTTGTAAAACTCCCAGAATCAGGTAGTGATGAGGATGATGAAGATGATGAGGTATTGGAATCTGATGACTCCTATTCAGATTCTGATTATGAAGCCATGTTTTCTAACGTGACTCATCTGGAGATCTCTCTGTCTGATTTACAGAGGTTAGCTGAAGAATCTCAGTTGACCTCTCAAACTACAGCTCCCAGCATCATTAGCACCAAGGTCAAACAAGAAACTAACCTTAAGTCCAGCCCTACAGAGCAACCTGCTCCCAAGAAAGGCACCTTACCTGAAGAGATCCTTGCTGCCATCATGGAGGAGGACAGCAGTGAAGACGACAGAAAGAAGAAAAAGAAGAAAAGAAAAGGTGTTATATCAGCACCGCTGCCTGCCTTCCAGGGCACGAGAGCCTTGAACAAGGGATCGGAAGCAAATGAGAGTCTGAAGAGACAAACGGAGGAGGAGGGAACAGGATGTATGGACTCTGAAGCTCCTCAGCTGAGCCATCGAGCAACACACATCAAAACGAGAAGGAGTGCACTTAAAGGTGAAGAAATCGAGGAGGAAGAAAACACTGAGGAGGAGGAGAAATCTGAGATCAGTTCGTCCTCTAGCAGTGATGATGAGGAAGAGGAGAAAAATGAAGAGGCTGTGTATAACATGACTGCTACAAAGGTTTTAAAAACAGTTCCAAATAAAGTTCCTGTAAGCCCTGAGAAGTCTGAAACCAGTTCCTCCTCTAGCAGTGATGATGAAGAAGAAGAAGAAGAACAGGCTCCTCCTCGGGTGCCTTTAGGAGCTGAGGAGGAAGAGGAACGGCAGAGGAAAGCGAACTTGAGGAGGCTTGCTGCCGTCCAGCAGAGACAGAAAGAGGCTGAAGAACACAAGAGGCTGATCCAGGGAGCTCTAGCCAACCTGGTGGGTGCAGTGTGTGTGTGTCCAGGCTTAATGAAGACCACATTAGACCTGGGGCTTTGGAAAGTCAGAAAACATGAGGGCATTTTGTCTAGTCTTGAAGCCACATAATATATTTCCCCTCTCACCCTGTCCTAGTCCACCTGCTAATGCCCTCCAGCTTTACTAAACCAGGTGCATTAGGAATATAAGGAGTTGCACTGATTTGCTGCAGGTGTGCTGAGACAGAAAGAGACCATGTTGGACATGTGGCTCCAGGACCAGGACTGAAACACACTGGTGTAGTCCTGTCTCACTGAGCTGGTTCAGATTTAGTGTAATGGGCTTCAAGTTAGAGTCAGGTTTAGGTTAAAGATGAAGAATCATTTAGAGTTGTTGTTGATTACTGACTTTGACTGTGCTGAATCAGAGTCATTAGTTTTGCATTGAAATGATGCATGATAAACACAGTGTTAATCTCCATTAGGACACCCCCACTGCAGGAGCAGGGAAACACATCATCTTTGGCTCTGATGATGATGATGATGATGGAAGTGATGAAGATGAGCAGCTAATAACCTCTGAGGTCACAATGTCTAAGAAGACCTTGCTCCAGGACAGCCAATCAGAGGAGGAGGCCATAGCCAGTCAGGACAGCACAAAAAAGAACAAGGTGAATTTATAAGCACAATATATATTTATTCGTTATGATTCACCAACATAACAGAAATCATGAACAAAACCTACAGATTTCTTTTTCTCACTGAATAATCATTTGTGAAATAATTGTTTTTGTTTCTTCAGGGGCATCTGAAACCATCGGGCCCTCAGCTGTTTGGCAGCAGTGAGGATGAGGAGGATGATGAAGAGGAAGATGGCAGGTTTGACATCAGGCCTCAGTTTGAAGGTCGAGCAGGGCAGAAGGTGAGAAAACAAGTTTACACATTGCTGCTCCATGTTCTTACCTGTCTGCTCTTTGTAATCTGGACACACTGTCAAGAGGACAGACAGTGGGCTAATGCACCTGTGATTGTAGAACTGAAATAGCTTCAGAGAAGAGGTGAGGAGTCAGAGGATCACCAGAATCATCAGGGTTCATCCTTTAATTTGCTGCCTGAAACCAATTTTAAGGAATTCCAACCACTGCATTAATGTATCTTGATGGAGGAGCTCAGCACTAAAGTCGGACCCCAGGCTCAAAGGTTGTTTATTTGTGTTGTCCAGCTGATGGAGCTGCAGTCACGCTTTGGCACAGACGAGCGTTTCCGGATGGACTCCCGCTTCCTGGAGGAGGATGAGGACAAGGAGGAGGAGTCAGGTGAGCGTGGAGGTTCACTCTGGTTATGGTCTTTGAAAAGTGTTTTAAGACAATGGAGAAAGGATGAGTTTTCCTTGGCAATGGTGCAGAAATCTGGTCCACATTGTTGATAAATTTAGCTGATAAATCCCTTTAAATCAGTTTTTCCCTTCTGTGAAAAGTGACATCAGTAAATATCACTGACAGAGACTTCTGTTCCTGAAATGTGAGATGCTGCTGATTGACTTGTCATTATCTTTTAACATATCAGGTTGTCATTGCCCACAAAAAAAGTTATCAAACATTTGTGAATATATATATTTTTGATGTATATATTAGGTTATTGCTGAGAAATATACCAACTTATATCTAATTTTATTTGCTGCAGTCTTCTGCCAGTTACTGTGGGATGCTCTTTTTGCTCTGCACTTTTTGTCCTGCTGTGTGTTTGTACGTTCTTGCACTGAAGCATGAGCTTAATGAATCAAACATCTGTTGTTGATGTAGAGAGGAAGAGGAGTGTGACAGAGGAAGATGAGTCTCTGGAGGAGGAGAGGAAGAAGAACCTGTCCATTCTGCAGAGTGTCCTCGGCAGCAGCCAGCAGACCTGCAGCAGCAAGACGGCCGGCAAAGCCAAGACATTCAGGTCAGCCACCCAGACCATAGCTGCCTCTGAGGTGGAACTTTGTATTTCAACATGTAATATTCAAAAGGAAATCAATAAATGAAATATATGTGTATTTGCAGAGACATCTCAGCACTGCACTATGACCCCAGCAAAGAGGACCATGCTGCATTCGAGACCAAAACGGAGGAAACCAAGAGAGAGAGGTATGAATATAGAAAATATAAGATCTATTGGATCCTGTCGGCACCAACACTGATTTTATTAACCAGCTATGATATCAACCAGGTTTGACAGTTCACATAAAGCAAGGTGATATTCTGTGCTTGTGGCACTCAGCTCCAATCCCACTCCCCACTCAAGTTCTAAGTCTTTTCACATAAAGAAGGAAAACAGAAAGAAATGATGAATCTGTTGGGGGCTATCTCTAGGGGTGGATTAATCTTCATGTGTGCTATGGGTCCAGCAGTGTTAGAGGAGTACAGTCTTCAATAACTAAAGTACAGTTTGAATACATATGTCAATTTGAGAATTCTGTTTTATGTTAGAAAAAAAACGAAAAACAAAAACCACTCAAGTACAGATCCAAAGAAAATGTACAGAAACTGCTCATGTCTATGTTAGCAACTGTGACCTCTTGTCTTCACAGCAAGTCTGCTAGGAAGAAGAAGAGGGAAGAGGCTCAGAAGCTTCCAGAGGTTTCTAAAGAGATTTATTATGACGTGTCTGGTGACCTGAAGGCAGTATTTGGTCCAACGAAGGTTGACGTTGCTAAAGAAAAAGAGAAGACGAATTGGGACCAAGAGGAGGAAGATGAGAGTGAAACGAAGGATGAAGAGCCGACCCTGCTGTCATCTATCTTCTCTGCTGATCCTAGTGCAGAGAAAGAGGCATCAACTGGATTTAAATTCTCCTTTTTTGGAGATGAGACAGAGACAGAAAGTAGAGAGACAGGTGGGTTATGTATGCCACATATTTATCTCAGTCTGACTCAGAGGGTTTGATTTCTTTTCACACACATTGACGTTCCTCTCTGCCAGCAGAGTACAAGGTGGAGAGCATCCAGGCACCAAAGGTGTCATGGCAACAAGACCCACGTTTCCATGACAGCAGCTCAGAGGAAGATGAGGATGATGATGAAGATGATGATGAGGAGGTGGAGGAGGAAGATGTGGAGCCAAGCAGTGCTGCCCCTAAAACTACTGAGTGAGAAAATTAAATCCTGCACATAGAGACAGACAAACCTCACACTCACATTCACACCTATGGGAAATTTAGAGGCACCAATCAGCCTGACCCCATCCTGCCTGTGTTTGGACTGTGGGTGGAAGCTGGAGCACACTGAGGGAACCCACACAGGCACTAGGAGAACATGCAAACCCCACACAGAAAGCCCTGTGTTGAGTTATTCTCCAATCCGTGTTAACTCAAATCCACTGTGATCTGTATGTGTGTTTGTGTTCACAGAGAGGAGACGATTTCAAAGATGTTTGAGTTTTTCTTCTTCCACCCTGAAGATAGCAGATTGTCAGGTAAGGAAAGTTTATTTTCTCATTTATTATTAGCAGCAGGTTAAAAATGTATTTTTATGATCCCACCTTTAACCTGTGGTGAAACCACCGTTACAGTGAACGAGGATTCCTTGAATTCTTGTATTTTTTTGTTAAAGTTGTGTGTGATATCAGGGTTTTCTTTGTCCCTTCAGAGGGTCCCAGGTTGTTCTGTCGCCCGTCCCAGCTGGAGGAGCAGAGGGATCAGTGGGAGGAAACGAGGAGCGCGCTCAGACAGGTTTACATTCATTTTTCACACGACATGGTCAGAAACAGTCTTGCCATGTTTACGTTGTCTAAACTAAACTGGATGAAAATCTCCATGCAATATTAAAATTTGTTGTAAAAGGTTTTTGAGTACGTTATATTTGCCAGTTTTTACAGAAAATAGCAATTATGATGTTGCCAAGGCAGATTTATAGCCATGTCCAGTCACTCTCCTGTCTCTTGTAAAGTGCTTTGAGATTTTTATTGTGGTTTGACTGTAAAAGTCAATAAATTGAATTGAATCGAATAGAATAGGGTGTAGCACACAGTCAATCAAACAATCAAAGACGGAGCTAGAGGTGTATATGAGGAAGAACTGAGCATCACTACGACACACGTCTTAGGATTGATAAACTTTCTTAACTCTCTTTGCACATTAGTTATTAGTTATTTAGGGCTATGCTTCTATAAAACAGCAGCTTTATAGACATTATTGTGGACTGAACTTAATATTAACCAACTGAAACTGGAAAGTTTTAATGCTTATACTTTCCTGTGTGTTTGCACAGGAGTATCGCAAGAAACATAGGGATGCAAGAAGGAAGCTGAAGTCCTCCCAGAAGACCTGAGGATTATGGGACATGAAGTCTTTGTGTTTCAGTTTGTACTCCATGCTCTGGATTTCAATATCAGGAGAAAAATGAATTGAATTATTTCTCCCTTCTGGTGCCGTTTTGCATCCCAGATTTTACGCAGTCAGCAGGAGAGAGACCAAGTGGCTGAAAAACAGTCATTGTGTGAAAGTTCAAGAAGTCTGTGTTTATAAGAATAAGATTTCTATTTTTGTAAATACTCAGAGATATTTTCTGTCCAAAGCTGATGCATCTGGCTCTCTCGTTAGAAAGCTGGAAATGAACTTTGGGAGAATCAGCAGCAGCGAATCACAGTCAGGGACAGGACCTGAATCTTGGTAGTAAAAATGGACCAACAGTCAAATGTCTATCATTTCAGTGTCACAAAATAGAGACTTTTTTTTACGTGTTTTTACGTTACACTTGTAATGTAACAAATCCTACTCTCACTGTTATATGTTTTTTAATTATTTGGCTTTGGGTTCATTTTGTCACATATACTGGACTTTATGTCAACTGAACTGAATAACTTTAAACTTTGTCATGATGAGAATAGAAATTTCTGTAAAATTGCAACTCTTTAAATTGTATTATATATTTGAGTTCTTGTTGCATATAAGTTACTATAAATAAACTAGAGCACAATGGACATGGAGCTTGTTTTGCCCTGTTGGTGATCATCCACTGGCTGAATAGATACACAAATTTAAAACTGATGGATTGTTTTTCTGCCTCAGTGGACGGGTCAAAATACATATTTCGCAACTGCAGGTTCACGGGGACATAACTTGACTATATGTCATGCTCAATTTTTCCTTATTGTGAAAGTTGTAGCCGGAAGCTGTGTGTTGGACTCATCCTGTCTTGACCCCTGGTGAATAACAAGAGTTGAAATGAGCCGCAGACTCAAAAACTTCTCCATCAGGACCAGGGCGAGGTGGGACCGTCAGACCGCTTTATGGAAAAGTTTTATTCCTGGAGTCAAGTATTTGTTGCAGCACATGTCTGTGAAAGAAACAACACGAATCAGTTAGTTCAGCTGTAAAATGAGCCCGGTTTTCTTACTTGTGATTCTCTTTCTGCGGACCGCGGAGCTCCGTCATGTCCCCACAGAGCCGGACTTTTACTTGGAGCTCCAGCGGGCGGAGGATGCTGGCACGCTGGCTACGGACACAGAGGAGACCTTCTCGCCTGAAAGGACTTCTGTAGACCGGGTTGAAGGTTCCAGAGATCCGGACCTGAAGCGAGTCGTCCGAGGAGCCAGGGATGGGAGGAAAAGGGACCCGCACTCTCCGAGCGGCTACGCGCATCCGCGTCAGTACGATGACCCGAGCGGCTACTTCACCACACCACGGGCCGACCGGCACACCCCCGGTCCCCCGGGGAACTCGTCGCTCCCCCGGGGGTCGGGGCTCCTCAACCCGCTGTTCCCGGTCACCGACGGGTCCTACTGGGCGTACGCCGTCATGCTGCTGGCGCTCGTGCTGTTCGCCGCGGGCATCGTGGGGAACCTCGCGCTCATGTGCATCGTGTGGCACAATTTCTTCCTGAAGAGCGCGTGGAACTGCATCCTGGCGGGACTGGCGTTCTGGGATTTCCTCGTGCTGTTCTTCTGTCTGCCCGTGGTCATCTTCCACGAGCTCACCTTGAAGAGGTTGCTAGGAGACCTGTCCTGTCGGCTCGTGCCCTACCTAGAGGTGAGAAGATGAGCGTGCGGGTCAGGTGTTGACTGTCTCAGGTGGACGAGACAGAACAGCTGGACCCACTGGGTGAATGTTAATTTAGTTAGATGTAAAAAAAGATGCAACATGTTTACAAATCAATTACAAAAACTCAAAACGACCTTAAAAAGCTCAAAACAACTACAGTGAGTTACAAACGTATTAGAAATGACCACAAACCCTTAAAACATAATGCAAACAGACGCAAAACCACAAAGAGACTCTGAAGTACTACAAAATACTCACAACACATAGAGATTAGAAATAACAAAACCCTTACAATTATTACTACTGTTACTATTACTACATGTGATGATGGTGATGATGATGATAAAGTTATAGCAAATAAAACTATAATAAAAAAAGTTTTTGAGGTAAACAAGTAAAAGTTTTACAGTCAGGTGATTAATTACCTAGAAAAGTAAAATATCTAACAAACAGCAGACTCGAGCGTTTCAGTTCAAAGCAGCCATCTTGATACTAATCTGTAACAAGACAGTGGTTGATATATGTCATCAACTTTACGTGATGACAGCTAATTTTAATCCGCGGCTTTTGTGGATGTTGGTGCTGCTTTTTCACCCTGATGTTGGACTAAATGTCTCACAGTTTAATGAAGAGACGTCCAGGTCTGTGATAAAAGGCCCGTTTGTGTCTTGCTGCTCCTCAGTTTCAGTCTTTACTTTCAATAAACGTGCTGTTGTGGGTTGTTTGGCCTCCTCAGTGGGGGCCCCACATGAATCGACTCTTCTCTCCAGCTCACACATCAACACAGAGACATAGTTATAGTGAACTGAGTTGTTTATTTGCATGTTCACAGTACAGAAATCCAACAGTGAGTCCTAATAATGAGATAAATAACATTATTGATGCCTCTAATGAGACTATATAATGGAACCACCCCCCAGTGACAGATGAGATACAGGCAGAGAGAGCAAAGTAGTTTATTAGAACAGAACATCAGCTCAGCAGCTGGACATGGAAGAACTTTTGCCCTGGAGATGAAGACTCTACACTTTTTGGTTCTTTTGAGACTCAGTGTTTCTACTTTCATAGTAAACCCCTGGCAGCATACTTAATAATTAATAGAAGTTTTGATCTTTTTATTGCTTAATCTGCCAGTTATTTTTTCACTGAATCCACTCATCAGTTGGGCTCATAACCCAAACATGTTCAGTTTACAGTGGTTAGAAACAAAAAAACGGCTCACCTTCACATTTAAAAACCCACACTGGCCTTTTTTCACAAAACTAATTGTTTCATCAATCATCTAACCTCTTCATGGTGATTAATGAGTCCATGCATTTCCTGGGTAGAACAATGTAATCCAATGCTATTTATATGGAAAATGAGCACAAGTTTCATAAACTCTTTAGCTTTGACCACCTGCTGTCCAATATGTCTGGGGAAGATCAAATCATAATAGTATTAGTATCCCCTACTAAATTCTGTGAACATCAGAAACTAATTAATTGTTTCAGCTCTAATCAAATGTCATAGTGAAAACAATATATGTTTAACAGTTGTTTATTTTTTGATTAATTTATTCAATAAATGAGAGAAAAAATATTCATCCTCATAACATGACAATTTCAAATGTTCAGTTTTGTCTAACCAACATTCAAAAGCCCCAAACAATAAACTCACAATAATATAAAAAAGAGAAAAGCAGAACATTTTTTTATATCTTGATTTTTATTTATTTATTTTTTTTATAATCCAGTTTTACAGTCCAGATGACTATGTTAAAGATATTCAGCCAATTAGAGTCTTATTTTAGAGGGGGTGTTGCCCACAGAGTAATAAGGTAATAAGCCTTCACAGTCTCTTAGTTGCTTCTGTTGGATCGCTGGCCTGTGAGGTCCCTGTTTTTGGCTCTAAACCAGCTCCAAATGCCTTCAGAGCTTTAGATCGCTGAAGTGGAGTTTTACTAATTTGTAATAACAGCTTGTATGAAGCAGTCTTCAACAAGGTCAGGCTGCCGACCCTTCTATTCTTAGTTGCTTTACCTATTCTAATGCTAATTAATGAATTCATTTCTCGCTAGTTAATTAACATATTCCAAGATGCGCTTTAGCAGTTTGTACCCTGAGAGTTGTATGGAGCAGTGTCTAAAGCAGGTCAGGCTGCCAGCTGCCCCTCTGCTCTGTTAGTTCAACTATTTTCATGCTAATTAGAGCCCTGTGTTAATTATCTGGAGTTGTGTCTTAACTGTTTGAGGTCATTAAGCACTCACAGAGGGAGGACAAGTCTCCGTAATGATAGTCTGTGTTTTTGGCCAAAACCACGGGCTTTAATGTGCACGAGGCACCGATAACTGTTCCCAGTCTGTAGGCTAAGAGTTGTTACACCATAATAGCTCTCTATTCCCCCTGACTCCTGTTGATTTCCTGTTTCTAAAGATTAAACAGAAGCCTATTTTTTTTTTTCAACCTTTGCCTTATTACTGTAGTTTTGGCTAATCTGACTGTAGCTGAGCATAACAAGGCAGGAGAAAGCCCCAACCTTGGTCTTTGAGCAGCAAAACTCCCTCCTGTGCTTGATTCAGACCGTCTGCATGGAGTCTAGTTTTGTCTAAACCAAACAGGTCACATCTGACTGGAATCTGAGCAGCAGCAGGAAAGTAACACGCTCCATTGCAATGATGGCTGATGGGTACTGTAGTATTTAGAGCCATCCGTCACACCAAACTAGTGAAAAATCATACAATTTTTCAGAAACTGAAGAAGTTGAAATTTCTAACACTTTTGGCCATAACAAACATATATCACTGTTCTATCATCTCTGTGTAACAATAACTCTTTCTGAGAGTCAGAGGAGAAGCTGGATACCAACCTCCTGTCAGTGTGTTGGTAATGGAGCTGGAGTCAAGGGGGCTTGTAGAGGCTTGTATCTGATGTGCAAAGTCATTTTCTACACCATGAAACTCGTGTCCTTAACTTTCAAATCCACATCTCTGTCATTGCTTCCAGGTGACCTCTCTGGGTATAGCCACGTTCAGTCTCTGTGCTCTGAGTATTGATCGTTTCCATGCAGCCACTGGTCCCAGGACCCTTCAGACACCAAAGGTGGAGCCATGCCAGTCCATCCTGTCCAAGCTCTCCGTCATCTGGTTGGGCTCCATGGTGCTGGCCACCCCCGAGCTGCTTCTGTGGCAGCTCCTGCAGGAAACAGTCAGTCTTCCGACGCTCTCCAGTGACCTGCAGCAGAGCCACCCAGGAGGCTCACTGATGGCTGCCTTAAGAGCCGGATCAGAGACCTTTAAGGTGGATATGTGTATCCGGGAGCCGTCTGTGGCGCTTCCAGAGAGCATCTATGCTCTGGTGCTGACTTACCATGAGGCTCGCATGTGGTGGTTCTTTGGGTGCTACATCTGTTTGCCACTGCTCTTCACTCTAGCCTGCGACTTGGTGACGAGGCAAGTGTTAGCCCATCGTCTTCCACAGACACCTGGGGATACCAAGGTAACCAGCAGATGCTCTTCTTCCTCTTCGTCTTCCTCCTCGACAAAGAAAAAGCAGCATGTGAGGGAACAGAGGCTGCGCTCCACTGTTCTGGGTCTCACGATCTTATACATCACATGCAACCTGCCAGAGAGCATTTGTAACATCACCCTGGCATACATCTCTGTCCCTGCGGCGCTCCCGGCTCTGGCTCTGCCAGTGCTGGGTCTGATTGGACAGTTCCTGTTGTTTGTGCGATGCTCTGCGACCCCAGTGCTGCTGCTGTGCCTGTGTCGCACCCTGGGCCAGGCCTTCATGGACTGCTGCTGCTGCTGCTGTGAAGAGTGTCTGCCTGATGGCAACTCCTCATCTTCCTCGTCTGCTTCGACTGCTGCCACCTCCACCCTCTCCTCACCCACATCACCCTCTCCATCCTCCCTGGCTCCTTCCAGCAAAGAGGAGACAATGAAGAACGTGTTACCGACAGAAGCAGCAGTCTACAACAGGGCGAAAGACTCTTCAGCAGCTATCGGGACACCCTGCTGAGTGACACACATGTAACTTTAAAAAGGATCCTTTAGGTTTGTTACAACTTGGGTTTTACCTTCAGAGTTTTATCTATTATTTCTATTACTATTAGAAACATTTTGCTCACCAAGTTAATACCTGAGAAGCAAACCAATTTATTAAGATTGCACTAGATGGCCAAAAGTATGTGGACAGCTCTGTAGACATAAAGAGAAAACATTTATGCTGCAGCGTACAATGTACTTCCAGTTTGGTGAGGATGCCTTCTTGTCTCACCAGGACAGCTGACCCTTTGTTTCCATTTTGGTGTGGAAGAACTTGGCTGGCCTGCCCCTGACCTCAACCTCACCCAACATCTTTATGATGAACTGAAGATGACTGAGCCAGTGATATTGGATTGACATGGTCAGCTATTACGTGCAGCATATGGGGGTAGTGTTAAGGCATTCACATGCTTTTAGACATGTAGAGTATCTAAACCATATTATTGCAGTTTAAACTGCAACAGCAGTAAGTACAATGGATCAAAGTTGAAGTAGGAGGTAAGGCAGTAACCTGGAGTCTGTGGTGGATGTTTTGCAACTAATTAAGTGAAAATTACTTTAGTGGACACAAAGTTATTATTACTGTTTGAAATAGTGGATAAACATGTGCTGATAAGACCCAAGTTGTAATAAATGATCCTATAATCTCAGTCTGACAGTGTAGCGTCACTGTAGCAGAAACCTGTTTGACTAGAATTAGATACTTGTACACAGTAAATATTTTAGTGTTGTCCACCTGTGATGGATTTAATCCTGTTATTGTAGGACTCAACAGTTTTTCAGTTTGTTTTTTTTTATATGTCACGTGTTAATAGTTTCCTGATGTTTTTGGATTATAGTGTTACCTACTGTAAGTACTGTATAAGACACAGACACTGGGAACTTTGAGTTTGGAGGATTTTGGAACAGTTAAACTAAAAATGGAAACATACTGACTCTTGTCAGAAGACTGGCAGACTGCTGTTTTTTTTCTGTGATTTTGCTCTTTCTGCTCATGTTTTTCTAAATGTGTGATGTAAATAGTACGTTGCCGTTACACATGTGAAACACACATGCAGCTGAAACACATTCCTGTATGTTAGAAAACATTTTGTACAGTAAACATTTCAGTATAAAGTCTGGCTTTTTTAAAGTTTTGGTTTAGTAAAGTTTAGATTTTGTTCAAAAAAACTTTTGCATCACCTGTGAGTAATTCCTTGTCACTGTGTTTTTCAGTGTCTGGTATATCCTTCAGTCCTGGAACGTTTGATGGATACTCTGCTGTCTTTGCTTTTTATTCTCATAACTGCAACAGAAATTGGCTGCATTTAGCAGATCATTTAAAATATGGCTGTAAGAGTTTATATGGTTGTTGTTGTATTTTAGCCACAGAACCATAAATTTGAAGATATGTTTGGTCGTATTTTGCATATTTCAGCAAAAACCATGGAAACATCAAAACATAAATGAACTGATTTTACAAACAAGTATTATCTGTGTGGCCAAAGTCTGCTGAATCGTATCCCCAACAACTGCACCAGTGTTTGCTTTGACAGTGTCTAGTATTAGTAGATTGCAGAGACATTTGAAACCACAGTCTTTGTGAGGGACCAGTGGCTGAAACACACAGAAAGAATCAGGCTCACAAACTGGTCTGCACACAGGATTTGTTCACAATAAGAAAAGTGTTAGAAGAAGAAGAAGATTTGATGCATGTTGTTACAAAACTCAGAAAGTAATGAGTTCTTGCTCACTGTCAGCACCGAAAATGTATCTGCATTTCAACTTAAAACTTTAAGGGATTATAATTAAAGCCGAACTAATCAAGATCAGAATGAAATATAACACGAAGAGTCAACAATAGGTTAAAAAAATGACAAATGGGTGGGTGGTCAAAAATATGTTCGTTTTTTTCAAACGAAGAAGAAAAACTGACAGAAGAGGACAAGGAGGAACTTTATGGTGAGTTGAATTTGATCTTAAACCATCATTTATTTAGAGAACGTATGAACACCTTCAGAGATCCTCATGAGAACTTGTTTAATTTGGAGAGGGAGCTGGCGCATGTAAACTGAACTCCACTGAAAGAATGTCATGCAGCAGTGCTTCCAACACCCACGGAAGGAGAAAGCTGCTCATGCCTGACTATGACACTCCTTTTTGTAATTATTCAATTATTGAAGGTCACAGCATCACAATAACAGTTGGCCTTTGAGTTTCTGAAGACATAATGGACACAGTCACTCTGTGACCAGTTGCTGGGGAGCAGGCAGGAATTCATTGCGTCCCTAAGTTTTTTCCAGCTGAGTAGATCTTTCACAGCTTGTTTCTTTTTAATATATCGTTTTAAATTTGACTTGTATTTCATCTTCTAGCAGGGAATGAACTTTGGGAATACAATATAGTCTATTGAGGGACACTTTATATATGTTTAGAAATGAAAAAACTAAGATACACAGATATATACAGAACATATATCACACAAAATGTACTATGGAACCTAAAAAAAACAGCCCTAAAAGATAAAATCAAGACCCAAAGCTTTATCCATTTAATATCATCTATGTCTTTTATTGCAAGAATCATTTCTGGATGCATATGATGTACTCTCTATACAAAATAATATGCTGCACACAGGATAATACTTGAATCAAGCTATGGATCAACCCATAAGGTTCATATCTTATATTAGTTTGTGTGTTTATGACTTGCATCAATATATTGCCTTGTGCATATTGTATCCATACTTGTGTGGAGCACAATTTTATGTGCTATTCTTGCTCCAAAAATGAACTTGATTCAATACATTTGTCCAACATAGTGCAAACAACTCCTCTGTACTGACAACACAGAGATTAAACTGACAACCCTCCTCTCATCGTGGAGAAGACAGAAAAAAAAAATTGCACTAAATATGCCTTTATGCCTTTACAAGAAAAAGACTTATTGACTGTGTGTTGGGTGTTTCTTTAATTGTTTTGCTCCATAAAGAGTTCATTCTTTAAAAGCTGCATCTCAAATAAGAATCACCACAGTAACACAACCCTGCAGGAAGATGGATAAGGGATGGAGGTTCTATCAATTATTTCAGTATCGCAGACGCCAAATGTTCCTATTAGACTTAAAGACACAAAGGCTCAAAAGACACAAAGTCCTAGGCCTAGCTGTTGATTTCACTCGGGTGATTATTTCAAGTGGATCAGAAAGAAATTTGGGGCACAATGCATTTATTCCTCTGGGGACACCTGGAGTCTCTTCACAGATGTCGGTGGCCCCCGAGTTGCACTTTCAGGGCCGCTGCTGTAAGTGGAGCCTCATCTCCTTTGAGCTGAAATATTTGTCCTCCCACGTCGCTGTGCCTGGGCAAAGAGAAGGAGGAGGGGAAGCTTCAATAAGGCCTGCTTTGTTCAGGCGTCCCCCTCTCTGGCTCAGAGAGAGAGAGAGAGACACTTGAACAAAGCTGCATATCAATCGCCATCTACCAAGGGAGTTGCTAAGCTACATGACACCCACCACCTCCCACCAGCTGCCCCAGTCGCTGAGGAGAGAGAAGAAAGAGGGCTGAGACGCAGAGGAGGAGAAACTGCTGTGGTCCACCCAGATAAGCCAAAGCCCAAACTCTCCTCTCTTCTTGGTTGCCTTGACAACAAGCGGCATAGAGGCCTCACGTTACCAATATGGTCTAAAACCAACAAGGTCCTGGACTTGAACCTAAATGGGGCCTGTATGTGAACTTTGCATTTTCCTGCTGTGTTTATGTGGGCTCCTCAAGTCTCCCACCAGTTTCATCCAGCCCAGAGTGAAGTCTTTGGAAGGCTGTTAAAATAAACTGCTCAGTGTCATAATTAGAATCACCCTGTGTCTCTCATATATGATTTTCTGAACATGAACGTTGTGAATACGTTGCTGATGTCTGAACACCAAACCTCTGTTCCAGCTTCATTAACACAGTAAGATTTCTCATTCAGCTCGGTCCTGGGGTCTACAGTCCATATATTAGTCCATAACCTAAACAAGCAGCTCCTTCAAGCGTTGATGATGTGTCAACATAAAAAAGTCATGGCTGCAGGTTTTTGCTGTAATCTCTGCTAAAAATCTAAAAATGTGTTTAAACTGTTAAACTTGTCACTGGATTAGTTTCTACTAGCAAGCTGTGATATTTAATCAATCGTGGTTTAAGGCTTATCGGAAATAGTGTTTTTTAGAAATCCATAAAAGTCAAAAATCAAGTGAAAAACATGAGAGCTTTTAAAAAAGATTTTTCATATTTCATATTTAGGGTCCCAGGGATCTGCTGGAGCCTATCCCAGCTCTCTTTGGGTGAAAGGCAGGGGTCCACCCTGGACAGGTCACCAGTCCATCACAGGGCCACATAGAGACAAACAACCTCACACACTCACACTCACTCCTATGGGCAATTTAGAGTCACCAATCAACCTGACATACATGTTTTTGGACTGTGGGAGGAAACCAGAGTACCTGGAGAAAACCCACACAAGCACAGGGAGAACATGCAGACGCCACACAGAAAGGCTGGGTTGCAAACCCACAACCTTCTTGCTGTGAGGCAACAGTGCTAACCACTCATCCACCATGCTGCCCTACTGAGCAAACCATCTGTGGTTTCATATCCAACCTCTATAGCGCCATGGTCATAATTCATGAACCTATTTTCTCCTAACAATCCCACAATGCATCACATTTTATATGTGACATTCACATAACAAATGATCAAGTCAAAATGTTTTTGATTTATTTACCTTTTAATGGCACATTCAATAATAAACAACAGGTTAAAAATATAAAAAGCTAATTTTGAATGATGAAACATTCAATAGTCGTAATGTAAAATGAAATGCAGCATTTCAAAATAAAAGTACTGGTTTTCATGTGTTTGGGCCTCTGTGTGTCCAGGCTTGGCTCTGTGTTTTATGACACTTGTCTCGCTGTGTGTTCAGTCTCAGCAGGCTCAGGAAATACACAGCACAATATCTGTTTCCAGCAACCATTACCCAGACAACAGCCCAGTGCTAATCAGCAATGCTAACAGTGTCCTGTCCACAAATGAAACGCTCTGTTGTCTAAATGCGCCGCCAACACGAGGCATCAGCAAACTGAGGGGTTGCCTAAGACACCGAGGAGGCTCCTTTTTGTTAATATCGGAGGCATTAAATCCTCAAATATGCCTGTGTTTATTGTGCTATTTATTAGCACCCAAATCTTATGACAGTTTGGTTTGGGAACACTAGGCCTGATTCCAGGAGCTTGGTTAATTTTGGTTCTGGTTTCAAGTTGGATATATCTCAATAAATCATGATGAGATGAAAAATGATTTTGCTGTTTCCTCACCTTCTTCTTGCTGTTGTTGCTTTTCATTACCGTCTCTTGTCATTGCAGGCCCTGCCACTCCACACTTTGCCCTGAAGTCACCTGCCATCTGCCAGTACCTGTTTCTGTCTACCTGTTCCTCGCCTGTCTGGTCCAGACCCTGCCTGACCTAAGTAAACATCTTTTTGACTCTTATCTGCCTGTTCCACAAGTCGCCCAAAGCTTCTGTGTCCAAAATGTTTAGAGTAATTTACTCTAGTGTAATGATGCTGTAACTGTCTACTTCACTACATTTCAGGTAAAATATTGTGCATTTTGCTTCCTTCCATTTACTTCACAGTTTGGTTGCTTTGCAGATTCATACATCTACATACAAAACATATTATGACCAAATAAAATATGATGCATAGTAGATTAAACTGTATATTAGGTATTTAAAATGAACTACACCTCAACCAACTACAACATTAAAATGCTGCCTGTGATGTTAATGCATTAATATAAATAATTAAATAGTATGAGAAATAACAATCTGAAAGGGGCCACAGAAGTCTTGGTCCAGCGAGCTTGATGCCAGAGTCCTGCAGAGACTGTTGGGCTCTAAGTTTCCCATCAGGACCAGTGGCTCCGGATGTTTCAATGTCCTCTGTCGCCTGAATACAGCAGTGGCCCAGTTTGCTCTGTGGTCATGACAATGTGAGGCAGCAGGTGGCGGAAGATGACTGGAGCCCCAGTAGCAGCCTGGGAGTGGACTACCCGGGCCACTTCTTCACTGAGAGGACATGGGAAACATCAGTGAAGTCTACAAATAAACTCTCGGGGTTCCTTTCAGTTCTGAGCAAACAAGGCTTTCACTTTAACTTTAACTTGGCAGTTTAATCCAGATTGTTTTTTTATTGAGTGTTTGTATGTGTGTTTAAAATGGGAGTGAACAATATCAGAGAATTTTGATCTGATAGCAAATACAGCAGGGTCAGAAGATGTTTCTAATAAATCC
This sequence comes from Mastacembelus armatus, assembly GCF_900324485.2. Lineage (NCBI taxonomy): Eukaryota > Metazoa > Chordata > Actinopteri > Synbranchiformes > Mastacembelidae > Mastacembelus > Mastacembelus armatus. The sequence continues at coordinate 4,609,119 of NC_046637.1, forward strand.
ATTGATACTTAAAACAACATGGTTTGTTTTTGAAAAGCAGGTTTAGAATCATTAAACTGAAACTGAACCCAACAAATGACAAGCCAGTAATTACTATCAGAAGCATCAATAGTCAAGGTATCGATCCGCCCACCTCAGTTCAAAATTAGAATAAGTTATATAGGGTTTGATACAGATGTTATGTAAATATGTGGGGAGAAATATTCACACTTACTACCACTTTATTTCTGTGAATGTTTAATATGAACCATGTGAAATATCAGAGATCCTGAGGAATCCTGACGTATTTTGATGTGATGATGAGACGTTCACGGTCAACATCTATGTAAGTGTTGTATATCATTCCTTGGCCACATGAGGACAGTGTTGCTTTACGTCAGATGACCTTTGGTGACTGTTGGCAGCAGACGGGGTGTGTGGGATTGATGATGGTCATATATGGTTCACAAGTACACAGTTGTTGCTTTGCTTTATAAAGCAGACACATATACTTTCCAATGAAAAGTTTTGCAAAGTATATGTGTATATTTCCAACAATCATATATATATACATTTTCCAATAATGTTTCCAATAAAAAGAAACTCTGTACAGTGATCTTCCTTATTTTGTCTTGTTAATCTTATCTATTTATCCATCTTTCTGCTGTAAGAAAATGGGATTTGAAGACAGACAAGATGAATAAAGATGGAGAAGCCTCTGGTGAAATATCAGGTTATTAAGTGCACTGTGCTGAAACTAAGTCAGGCTGATTCAACAGTCCTGCAATAAATCCTCCCTCCTGGAGGTGATAAAGTTCAGTTTATGCTGAAACAGTTTTAAAGAGGTACTAGTTCAACTGTGTGATTGTTTTGGAGGCTGTAGTTTGTGCTGCTGTTGAACTGTTGTGATGAACTGACTGGTGTTTCTATCCATTCATTTATATCAAGGAGGCTAAGCTAAACAACAGCAGCACAAACTGCATCCTTCAAAACGATCATTAACTTCTTCCCCAGAATGACTGACTGTTCCTCCTCTCAGAGGCGTCGCTGTGTTTTTCACTGTTGCACATTAACGTGTCTTAGCTTTTAATTCAAACCATTTGAAAGATGTTTTATTGTGACTTCCTCTACTCTGTCATAGCAACAAACTGTAAAACATCTGCAGTATGCTGTCTGTCTGGTTCTTGTTCTGAGGCAAGAATACGTTTGTGCTACACAACATTACGGCTGATTTTCCATCAGGCAGTGCTAAACACTGTGCAGTTTTCCTCTGTGTGCTGTGTGTGTGTTGGGTCTGAAGGCTGGATGTTTATACAGGAGGCCTGCAGCTTCCTAACAAAGACCAGCTCGCAACATCCATATTTAGACTGTTAGCAGGTCCAGGAGCTTGACTTGTTTATGGCAGCGAGACACAAGACACAGCCCAGTATTTCATACCCGCATATGGTGGGTGTGTAGGCGTGGGTGTATGTACTGACGCAGCCTCACTCTGGGGACTAAGCAGGTGAACTGTTTCTTAGTTTAGGTTTTAGGTTCAGCTTTGGTAAAGTCTCCAGTGATAAGCTGTAGGTTCAAACAATGACCTGACAAGTGGCACAAGGTTTTATTTGTGCAGAATACACATCAAATTTTAGTGGTGGAATTGCACATAAAGCAAAAGAAAAATGGAAATTTCATGAGGGCAGTGAACATTGACACACAGACATGTCAGTGTTAGTTGAAAGACCGTAACAGTTTTTATAACTCCTACTATGAGTGGCATGGTGGACTGCAGTTAACACAGCAAGAGGTTAACAGGCTTGAATCCTGTCTGACCTTTCTAAGTGGAGTCTGCATGTTCTCCCTGTGCCTGTGTGGGTTTTCTTCTTCCACAGTCCAAAGACATGCGACTTAGGGTTAATTGGTGACTGTAAGGTGTTAATGTGAGTGTGAGTGTGAGTGTCTGTCTGTTTCTGTGTGTCAGCCCCATGATCTGTCCATGGTGGACCCTGCCTCTCATCCAGAGTCAGCTGGCCCTGGCTCCAGCCCCCCACCCATAACCTTGGATAGCAGGAATAAGCACTATAGATAATGGATCATAGATATAATGATCTGCTACATTTTGGGACTTTGGGGTGAGATCCCATGATTTGTGGCGTTAGGGGGTGGCAATCACAAAGTATAATGTATACATAGTTAACTGTGAACTAAAAGTTTCTCCCTTCTTATTCTGTATATATTTGCATTTTGGCAAATTGGCACCATTAAAATGTGCAGAATTAGCTACTAGCAAATGCTGTTTGCAGTGTCCACATGCCTGTAGAGACTGTCCTCACAGATTACTTCAACACTGAAAAAAAGGATGTTGGTTCTCTAAAGTTTTTCTATGATTAAAGCAGATTTTACTTGTGATGGACATCTGAAATAATGATGATGAAGTCAGGAGAAATCTAAGTGAGCATGTATGAATTTTGACAGAAATTGCAACAATTAGCACTGAAGGCTTTGATCTTTATATCCTCTATGAGCTGTGAGTGACAGCCACTGCTGCTGCTTCATCTGCTGACCATGATAATATGCAAAGGCCAAATCACTGGGTCAAACTACAATGACTAACTTTACGAACAGCAGCATGCACCTGTCCCTTTCAGAACACACAGAGTCTTTGCCACACATCCCTTCCTCCATGCCCCCCTTTCAACACTCCAATGTTCCCTTGGGGAAGCATACCTCGCAGTCTGGAGACCTCTGGTTTTGTACTGGTACTAACACCATTAGAGAAAAACAGGAGATAGTATGGCATACACTTCAACAAGGTTTACTCTAGAGTCAAATCTGGCTTCTGCCACAGAGCACAGTCACAAACTACTAAACAAGTAAGTTATAAACAAGTAACTTTAACAACTAACTGCATATCCCAAAACACACGCAGCATATTTCCACTACTGAACACAAAGAAACTACAGTGTGTTTGTGTTTGTATATGTGTTAGTGCATTTCCTAATTTGATGTCTCTCTTTAAACACAATGAGTTTGAGAGAAAAGTGGTTTACAAATACAGTATATTTGTCTTTTCCTAAAATTATTAGGTCAACAACTGATGTAGCACGAAGATGCAAAAAAACTAAGACAAATACTACCTGCAGCAAATGTCCAGTACCAAAGAGAGAAACACTTACAGATACAAACTCTGCATGGATATAATGCACATTAATGTGAAATCAACACATCTGTGGGGTAAGATAAAAATGGATACGTTAAAAACAGGAAGCATGGTGGTTAGTGGTTAGCACTGTTGCATCACAGCAAGATGGTTTCTGGTTTGAAACCCAGCACTGACCTTTCTGTGTGGAGTTTGCATGTTCTCCCTGTGCTTGTGTGGGTTTTCTCCAGGTACTCTGGTTTCCTCCCACAGTCCAAAAACATGTATGTCAGGTTGATTGGTGACTCTAAATTGCCCATAGGAGTGAGTGTGAGTGTGTGAGGTTGTTTGTCTCTATGTGGCCCTGTGATGGACTGGTGACCTGTCCAGGGTGGACCCCTGCCTTTCACCCAAAGAGAGCTGGGATAGGCTCCAGCTGATCCCTGTGACCCTAAATATGAATAAACAGGTATAGGTGATGGATGGATGGATGTTAAAAACATTCATGCCTGCCTCGAAGTATGTTTGAAAAGCAGTGATCCCGGCACCACTGATCTCCCTGGATCAACACCAGTCCAAACTACTGCACCCTGACTCCTACTTCTGTCTGCATGAGACATGTGGTGTGTGCTGCAGCTGCCACGACTGACACTACTTACACTACTTGTTGCTGACAACAGTAATCACATTACTTAAATGCACTGCTGCCCACAGCTAAGGTTAGAAGTACGTGTGTCTTTGTGTGCGTATGTGGAGGATAATGATTCATGTTCATGTTTTTTGATTTGCAGGAATCAAACTGAGCAGCTGCTGTAAATCAGTGTCCAAAACCTCCACACGGCTGAGACTCTCTCTCTCTGTCTGTTGTTCATTCATCCCGTCTGTCTCTCTACCTTTCTTTTTGAAGCCGAGCTCTGTTTAATTCCCAGTCTCCCTCCCCCTCAGAGACTCAACACTCCATCCCATCCTGTCCTTCCTTTTGTTTCTCTCTCTTCCTCCTACACCTTCTCCCTCTTTTTCATTCCATCTCTCATCATCCGCCGCCTTCAGCTAACCAGCCTCCCAGCTGACTATTATGAATAGAATTCAAATCAGTTGTGCTTTACTGTCTCCCACCCCCTCTTTACCTGCCCCCTCCATGTCTCTCTGTCTCTACTTTCTAACTTTCTCCAACTGTTTTACATTGATTATAGCTGTGACCTCACTCCCACGCCACTCATCCTCGTATACATTAACGCTTTCATGCTGTTTCTGTCCTGTCTGCTGTTAGATGCTCGCCAGTGCTATAGTTGGTATCATGACTGAAGGTGGTGATCAAGCTGGAACGGTGGCAAAGGGTTGAAAATTATGACTGCACCGGGGCTGATCTCTCTCCTCAGTAGCTTCTGAGGAAAAACACTTTTATTTTCTGTCCTAGGGTGAGATGGGAAGATGGATATACATTTCTTGTGCCTGTGTGCGTCACTTAGCTTAGCATTAACTCTTCAGTCCTAGAAATATGTAGGAAATATTAGATATGTGTAGTCTTGTGTAGTTCCCCAGGTTTCACTATGCACTGTAAAGTCTGTACCTGGTTAAAACGAGAATGAGTGTTTAATGTTGTTGACTTGAGGAGAAAACAGCCTGGCTTTGTCCAAATTTACACTTTCAAGGTCTCTTTTACACCTGTAGTTCTGTCCGTCTGCTCCAGACGAAGAAGAGAACACGTTCAGTGTTGCTTCTTGAGACTGTCCATCATATAGAATCACGCCATAGGCTGTTTGTGGCAGCAGCTAATTAAAACCTATAGTTAAGTTGTGTTTTTCAACAAATGCCCCATAACAACATGTGACGTGGGAGAAAGTCAGTGTGGATGGATGGGTCAGGCTTCTTCTAAACACAATGATCATTTTATAACCTTAACCATGCTTGTTAGTTTAATCACAACAATGAAGACAGAGTGTATTAGTCTATGCGTTACTTCAGGAACATTTCTGTGGGTCTGTCCGAGGGACAAACCACTGATGTGGTTGTTTAGGTCTGAGGACTTGTTGTGTTTTTCAGCGTTTCACATGAACACTGACCTTATAAATGAAATAGCACTGGTGTTGATTTGTTAATGTTCAGGTTAACAAACAGCTCATTCCTGTGACATCATCTGTCTAACTGAAGTTACCCAACAGCTGGAACATCTGCCTTTCATTAGACTGTTGACATCTCAATCTGCTCAGATGATGATTTTATAGTAAAACTTGGCCTTTGAGTAGCTCTTTTACACGTTCTATTAGTGATTCTGCAGATGGCTGTAAGTAGTGCTGTGTAGAGATACCACATGATTTAATTAAACAAATGTTCTTCTTCATTATTCAGCCACATGAGCAGTAGGGAAATGCTGTTTTTCCGCCTAGTTACCAAATTGTGTTTCTGTTCCTTCTTGAGAACCAAAGATGTTTGTCAGATGATAAAAACTGTTACAGTTTAGTGAATCAGAGCCAATTAAGTTTCTTGTCTCATACCAAAACAGAAAAATATGTAAATCAGGATGAAAACACAGAACATGCCATCTTCTCCCCTCTTCTCTCTCTCTCTGTCTCTAACTACAAACACAACAAATGTTTGTATATGTAGACTCAAGCAAATGAATACGTAATACTAAGCCATTAAGTGGTGACAACATTTTTAAACTTCCACAGGGGAGCATAAGAGAAAAAGTATGAGAACCACTGGCCGAGTCCACGTTGAGGATGCGACATGGCTCATATGAGATGACATCCAGCCACATCTCGAGCCAAAGCGTTTCTGTCCTCCCCGACATCATACAGCACAGAGTAGAACAACCTAAACAATCCCACACACAGTGCACATGTTCAGACTGGTATGGTGCTGCACTTGGCTGTGCACAGGCACATGAAACCTGCCTGCTGTCATACAGTACCTGTACCTGCTGCTACGAGTGTGTTTGGCTGTGGGATTGTCTTTTTCAGTAAAATTACAAATATTGATTGATGTATTTCTCTATTTTAGCAAATTTGGGTGCGTTAACAAAATCAGAGTGTACATTTAAGTAGATTGAAAAGAATAATTCATTTTTCCAAGTGGAGGTTGATCTGCTAGGTTTAGAAGAACAGCCACCAGTTAATCAGTGTCACAGCTTGAGCACCATGGCTGCAGCACAGAGCTGGTTATATAATGAATGACTGTGGGATTCCCAGCAGCCCGGCCTCCTCCACTCAGCAGTCTGAGGAGGGGGGGTGGGGCTGCAGAATGGATGGCAGCGTGGAAGGAGGAGGGTATTGATGCTTGCGATTGTGATCATGAGTGTGAAGGCCTCAGGTCGACCATCAGCAACACCACTATTCAATAATCCAATAATTACAGGCAGCATTATAACAGGGGATCCCTCTGCTGCAGCAGCCCGGCTGGATGCAAGTCACATCCATACTGTACTGCCTGTTGGAAACTGATCTCAGCACAAAGCGTTGAAAATTTTCATTTAAGAGCTTGAATGGAAATATCTCTCTAGGAAGCATGTCCCAGTTACTCAGAATAATCCACAGACAGTTTTTCTGCAGAAACAGGTTGACGGTCTGTTCTGTGTACAAAGCAGCTGTCAGGTGGTTCCTCCAGACTCAAGTCCACTGTGATGGCTAAACTGTCACATCCTGTACTGAACATGTCGTACCTTGACTACATCTTATAAACCGCATCCACATGTTATTCCACTGACCTACAGGTGGCAACACTGCAGCAGGAGACACAGGTGGGTAGTAACAAAGGGCAGGGAAGAAGAAAACTGTTTGCTAGTTAACATGGATGTAGGTTTTATAATTACCAACAATATTTTATGGGGAAGGAACAGGCCTTCAACATGTCTGCAGTTTGGTGAGTAATGCTGAATGTGATCACCATCTCTGTTTACAGGAAAGCTCCACAGGGCACCTCCAGGACTAAATCCAGAGACAAAAACCCCAAATAATGATGTGACTCAGTGTCTTGATGTCTGTGGCTTTACATCTTTAAAAGATATAGTGTTTTTAAGGCTCAGTCATTTCCTAAAATAGCTGGTCAGTGTAGAGTTAGCTAAGTTACTCAATCTGGAGGAAATTGTACTTTTGGTAGAGACTATTGTCAGAAGCAGATTAGATTTAGTGCTGTAGTGTGTATTTCCAGCAGTGTGTGTTCATGGAAATGAAGGAACATGTCACCCAGTGCTGCAGTGGCTCACTGATGAGTTTGTAATATTTTTCGACAACGACACTGTGGCACAGAGGAATGAGAGGTACACATACAAATATTTGTTAGTGCGACACATTTATTGCTGGTTTGAGCCTATTAATGGGATTTGATGACAGTAACAATCAGACGTGTTGTAAGGGTTGAGGTAGTAGCTTCCTATAAACATTCATGCTGCGTGTTGAAACAGCAGGTTTGCTCAAATGTGTATAACCATAAGAGCAAAACCTTATATGACTGATCCAATATTCATATGGAGACATGTCGGAGAAGATGTCCGTCCTCTCTCTGTGTCAAACTGCAGCCTGTCTTCACTGTGAACAGCAGCAGAAAGATCCACATCTTCTTCCAAGATGCACAGACCTGCTTTTGCTCTTTACTTTTTCTTTCATGTTTTCATTTTTACTTTACACAAACTGACAGCAGGCTGAAAGGTCCAGTGGAAAACAAAGTACAGCTAAACAATGTCTTCATATCCTGAGGAACACTGAGGGCAGCCAGTGCTTTTCTAGGGGAGGTCAAAATGGAAGAACTTGGCTAATGTGATAAAGATGTTTTGCAGCACAGCATAGCCAACAATTACTGTCGAATAGTCTATGTAATCACTGGTGGTATGTAACGTGCTGTATTCATGTAGAATTCTGCGATATGTGTACTTGTACTCCTTACATTTCATTTTACTTTGATTTTACTTGTTTTGCAGTAGCTTTTGTTGTACTTTTACTACAATCTTCAGTCATAAATCATTTTTGAAGAATTGGAAACAGCAGAATGACAAACTGTATCATCACCTTTTACACTGATGTGATGATATTCATAGTAAACATCCAGCAGTTAGGACCAACTGACATTGTGTTTCTGGACACCTGCTAACTTTACAAAGAAATGTGGCTCTTTAGCTGCTAAATGCTGCACAGTCCTCACCAGTTGGTCTCTGACTGTGTCTGCCTGGTGGTCGGTGCTGAGCAGGTTGTGGACTGTGGATTTCTGAGCTCTTTCTCAGAAAACAGCTGCTTCCTGCTGCGGCAGAAAACAAGGTTATGGGAGTAGTGAGTGTGAAGCAAAACGATAAAGTTGTGGCCGGACACCAACACTGAGCATTTAGCGTGACTATAAAGGAATGTAAAGCTGAGGGTAGTGATCCATGTTATTGTCACCTTGTTCCTAATAGAAGTAACAGACCTGAATACTGTCTCTAACTTATTTTAACATTATGTGAAGGATATACTGCTCTGATCTGTTGGTGAATGTCATAGTTTTATCAGTAACCTTCTGGCAGTTACTGAAAATCCAACCTTCTTAAAAGACCTTCCTCAGTCCTGCTATCATGGATGGCACGGTGGAACAGTGAATAGCATTGTCCCAAAAAGGTTCCAGGTTTGAATCCCGTTCTTTCTGTATGGAGTTTGCATGTTCTCTGTGTATTGGTGTGGGTTTTCTCTGGGTGCTCCAGCTTCCTCCCACAGTCCAAAGACAGGCAGGTTATGTTGCCTGGTGTGAATGTATGTATGAGTATGAGTGTTTCTGCCTCTATGTGACAGGCTGGTGATCTGTCCTCTCACCCAGTGCCAGCTGGGATAGGATCCAGCCCCTGTGACCCTAGATTCCAGGATAGGCAGTAGATGATGGATGGACTCAAGCGAGAACTGGGTACAGTGCCTGAATCACATCATACAATAGAAAACTGGACTGGGCAGTGGACTTTATCCTGAGCTTGTTTCTTTTTTTTAAGGGCTCACAGACTCATAAGAGATGCGTCCTTTTCACTAAGAGCATAGATTATTACAGTCAACATGTTCACCTGAGCAGCCTGAAGAGTGGTCTCCAGTTTGAGGAACGTCTGCCATTTGCAAAAACATTATGACTCCCAAAATGTAAAACTTAGATTGATCTTCGCGGTGATTTTTTAAACACCTTTTTTATCCTGACGTGCAGTTTAAATTTATATCCCGGTGTGTGTCTTTCTAATCTATGTCGATTCCCTTCACCAGGTCAGGTTCTAGACACATCTCAGTGATAATAAAAGCAAACACAGGGTTTGAATGTTGTTGTAAATGAATGATTTAGTTTTTAAATATTTTTATGTCATGATTAGTTATTGAGTATAGAATTACTGAGCAACCATTGGGGTTTTATTGATTTAAAATGAAATCTCCAACACGGTGTGTAAAGGGTGAAGGGATCTGAACACACTCTGAAGCTGCTCTATACAAGAGATTCCCACACAGGAGGAGTTGAAAGAAACGGTATTAGACAGGGATATTACCCCAGAGCTCCTCCTCACCTTTTCTTCATCTGGTTGACCTCCTTCACCTCTTTCATCTCTATCTTTCTTGTCCCCCGGCTCTCCCCGATGACCTGCTTCCCTCTCCCTCGCTCTCTCTCTCTGGCCTGCTGACTGATATTACGGCTCGATGTGTTTTACTGGTCCATGGACAGACCATAAAGTCCAGATTTACAGCCTCCTCCACTCTCCTCTGTCAGGAGCTAGTTGAATATTTACAGCAGCCTTTAGAATCTCTGCTCAGCTTGATTTTCAACAGCATGTGTTGGAAAAAGAAAGAAAAGATCTGTTTCTTTCTGTTTTTATCTTTTTTTCACTCAGGGCTTCCTGTCAAGCCTCCATCCATTTAATCAAATATTCATCCATCCCTCCCTCGACTTATTTATTCATCCAACCAACCAGCAAATCATGCATACATCTCTCTCCATTCACCTATGCATTGGCTTTTCTATGCACCGATTAATTTTTCTGTCCATCCAACCATACATCCATCCATCTTTTTCCGCTTATCCGGGGCTGGGTCGCGGGGGCAGTAGCCTAAGCAGGGACGCCCAGACTTCCCTCTCCCTGGACACTTCCTCCAGCTCATCCAGGTGTACACCGAGGCGTTCCCAGGCCAGCCAAGTGACATAGTCCCTCCAGCGTATCCTGGGTCTTCCCCGGGGCCTGCTCCTGGTGGGACATGCTTGGAACACCTCCCCAGGGAGGTGCCCAGGAGGCATCCGGTACAGATGCCCGAGCCACCTCAGCTGGCTCCTCTAGATGTGGAGAGATGTTCATCCACCATCTACTCATTTAACCTTCTGCACATTTTGTTTTTTACATCTCCATCCATGTTGAATCATCCATACATCCACTTACCTAACCTGATCCTTCTATCAGGATCCTGTCCCTCCATTCATTCATCCGTCCTTCTGTCCAGTCACCCATTCACTTATACATTAATTCACCCATTAAATGTATCTATTCATTTATGTATCCATTTAACACCCACCCACTTATTTATTAATCTCTCCATCCATCATCCATTCCTTTAGCATGGGTCCATTTGTCCATCCATTTAGATCTCCCCTTCTTCCCTGATTCCTCCATGTCTTCATACATCCATTCATACATCATTCATTCAGCCAAACTGAACTCCTCCCATCACAAAATGTTTTTTCTTTTATTGCTTTATTGCTAAAGCCCAAACAGGAGATCATAGATGCTACGGCTCTGACTCTTTCAGTCCTGGGAGCTCGTTCCTCTCCACGTCATGAATCAATGTGGATTAGAGGAGCTGAGTGTTGACACATGCAGCTGCATGAAGTGATGGTCACATGACTGCGTGCTCTAACAAGGGGCCGCCGTGTGTGTGTATGTGTGTGTGTGAAGACCAATTTGAGGTTTCCACCATTTCAGGGCTGTTTGACGATTAGGACCTGGTTTTATGGTTAACGTTAGAATTAGGTTTAAGTTGGTGGCATGTGTTTAGTCATGATGTTCAGGGGAAGCGGCGAGAAAATGCACTATATCAATGAATGTCCTCACAAAGATAGCTGAAAAACAGGCGTGTGTGTTTGGGGGAGGGTGGGCAAAAAAGTGACTGCAGCACTTTCCTGAAGCTAGATGCTGCAATGGACACATAAATAAGCACTGCACCATTCTGCTTGTAACACACACACACACACACACACACACACACACACACACAGAGGCAGGAATCCCCTCTGTTCAATATGTTCTCTACAGCTGGGCCGGTTGAATGAAGAGATGGTCGGATATGTGGGGTCTCTGTGTTACATGCTGCTGATGTGAAGACTGTACAGTCTGTGAACATCCAACCTGCTCTGTGTGTTTTGTCGGTGGATGTTTTCCACTGTTCATTTCCGTTCAGTCACAGAGTGGCTAGCTAACAGGTGACTGCAGATTAGTTTTCACAGTAATGCTATTTCATACCTGTATACACACATTTTTCCACTTTTGGCTGTGTTTTTCATTGTACCGTTCACAGGTGTCGTGTCTCACCAGGCTTTAATCCACAGCTCACACAGCAGCGAATAATTATATGATAATGCAGCCACTACACATAATCCCTGGAATACATAAAGCAGCTCCACTACATGCACAATATCACAGTGCACGGGACCATAGGGGACTGCAGGGTTGCCAGTTTTTGTCAGGCTTCTGGAGGATTTAAAAAAAATTAAAGTATAATTATAGAGTGTATTACTGCACTGTAAGTATCTTTTCTGGTACATCTGAGAGAGCTCCTAAAGTTTACTGACCTGAAGACAAGGAAACCAACACTCAACAACACGTGCTGAGGAAAATGAAAAGTCAGGGCTGAAAACCAAAAACACTGCAGACAGAACAGCACAAAACTGTGTGTGTGTGTGTGTGTGTGTGTGTGTTTTTCATTAAAAAAGTGGTTTTGTTCCTTGGAAAAATTAGCAATGACGACTGATGGCATTACATCCAGAACGCTTCTCATTATTTCCATATTCATTAATAAGGAGGGTAACACTGGTCTGGATTACTGACTGGACCACAGGAAATTATGTGCCTAACCTAGAGGAACATTGGCTTTATCTGAAATCTTTTCTAATTTATTCACTCACTGCTCTTTTTCTAATAGACGGTGGTTGAACATGTGGTTCACAGTAAATTGAGATTTCAGAAACTTATCAATCATCATCTTTTCACTGACAGTTGCAGAGTCAGTAAAGTGCATGTTTGTAAAACATGGTGAATTGATTTGTGGGTATTTTGTGGACTTTGTAGTGGATAGGTTTAACACACTCTATGCTGAAGCAGCTGAGGGTAAATACGTACATTAGTTGTGAACTTCATAGTAACAAGTGGTTTCAAGATGCAGACAGTACAAACTGGAGTTAAAAAATAAAAAACATTAAATCCTAAAGTTCCCTGACCGAAAACAAAAGACAACATAAGTTACAGGCTTTAACATCCATGTTCTTTAGCTGAAAAACAAAAGAAAAAACAAAGAAACAATACTCAGAACATGCAGTGCTCTGAATTTCACAAATAAATAAAAAACAATATCTTTTGTAGTTATATTTTTCAACACTAACATACCAGTGATGGGAAGACAAACTAGTTTTGTGTTTATGAAGAGAACAATAAAAGCCTAGTTTGACAGGACATCAGTCACAGTGACTTTTACTGCTGCTGCAGTACAAAAGTTGGTTCTTACATGCTGTTAATTTCATATTTCCGCTCTCAAATACTGATAAAATAGAAACATTTCTCATTTTCAAACAAAAAACATTCGTTCACAATATTTGTCTAAATTAGTTCTTACGTTGATCTATGTTCAGATTTTATCTGTAAATTGTTAGTTGATTCTTCCTGTTTTACAGCGAGATGGGAAGATATCATTTAAATATGTATTTGGGCTCAGACTTGGTTAACCTAGTTAGTCTGATAGGACCCTGTCCTATAGGGCCCTGTCCAAGGCGAGACAGAAACCTTCCAACACCTTTAAATCCCACTAATTAATACGTTTGTGTGCACCATTAATTTGCACGTAGTCATGATTTCGTCTGTCAGGAGAGAAGGGGCGGGGAAAAAGAACATGGTGGTGTGTTCCTTCCGTAAAATAATGACAGAAACTATTAAATGTTCTTACTGCTTTTGGAAGAGGAGAATAAAATGTAACAGCAGAGTGATGTGTCAATCCTGTGGAGCAGAGCCAGCGCACACAGACCCACTCTCCAGATTCCATTAAAAAACCTGCAATTTTTCAATGTGTGTCATTCCTGCCAGAACGTACAGCAGACAGAATACAGCTTACATGCGTTCTTCATATTGCTAGAGATCATAGAGATGATCTACCATGTTAATCCATTCACCTTCCTCAAACATGTCCTCTCATGTCCTGTCAGGGTCACATTGTGCTGCTGCTCACTGCAGGTGTGATGGATAACAGAGAAATGATCCTTGGGGCAATATTGTAAACATTCCTATGCATGGACTTAATGAACACACACACACACACACACACACACACACACACACATTCATACATACACACAGAGGAAACCCTGGGAAAGCTCTGCCCTCATGCATCTAATGTAACAGCAGTCATCAGATTTCAGCTGACGCTTTTATTCTCACAAACTGAAAGTTCATTGAGACAAACAAAGGAGGCAGCAACAAATGATCTGTAAAGGGGGGAAGGACGTGACCATTAACTGCTTATGTAGCTGCAGAAAGCATAATAGGATTTTTATTGGCCAGTAAATGAGCTGAACTTACTTTTTTAATCAGCAAAAAGTGTCTTTTCTAAATTTCTGTCTTAAACTGAATTTAATATTTCTTACCAGAAATGTTGTTCTCCACATAGAGGATTGAATGTTGGTTTGAAGACATATTTAATATTTTTCATACTTAGATCACCTGCACTCCTCTGAACAAAGCTCTCAGATCAACATTTGGAAACTGATGACACTGTTTTAACTGTAATTAGCTCCAAGTGATATGGGTCTTCCAGGAAACGTTTTAGGAGATTATTTGGAGATAATTAGATTTTCCAGACCTGAAAGTTAATGCATTACCAAAATAGCTGCTCTAAAACAGCTGGGTCTGGGTTTGAATGCAGTTTTTTATTTTTGAGCTTTTGTGCTGAAGCTAAAACAGTGTGCTAAACTGCTCTTTAATTACAATCAAATTATCACAAACTAAATTTGGGCTTTAAGCTGATTTTGCCCTGAGCCCCCTGTAGAGGGTGGAGCGTGCCCTGTGTGGTTTCGCCGTCTCAATTACCCAGCAGTAGTTTGTAGTAGAAGGAGCAGCAAACTAATGTGAAACACCACCACCTGCTTCTCAACATCCACAACAAACCCCCAATGTTTCCACACACGCAGATATGAGAGAAGAGAGAGAGGAATGGGAAGATAAAAGGAGGGAGGAGGGTGGTGGAGAGAGAGAGATGAATAGGACCAGAGAGATATGACATGGGGGAGGAGGGATGAATAAAATGTGTCCTGCTGCTGAAGAGTTACGGCCGCCAGTCAGCATTTCATTGCAGGCTGCAGCCACAGAGGGAAAAACCCATCTGTGTACTGTACTCACACTCACAAGAAAGTATCTCTCGTGGAGCTGAATTCCTCCTGCAGAATATTTTCACAGAGCATCGTCTTTTCATCAACAATCTGTGGAAATGTTTCTGCAGAATTATACTTTGTTTGCGTTATGCCTCCCCTGAGCTTTCTGACAGTACCAATATCATCACAGCTACCGGCGCGTTACCATTTTAGCCATTGACCTTGCATCTGTTCCTTATTATTCCTCCCCTGGCTGTTGTAAAAGAAGCTCATTCAGCTCATTCATCTCACTGTGGTCGGATTAGACACGAAGGCAATGACCTCTTCTCCACTTTGTGCTCAGATATGAAGCCTCTTTGTGTTTGTTTCTGCTAAGCTCTGTGTTAATCACTTTCCTGGGATAAATATTAAACAGCATCATCAGTGAGGAAACATGTAAAGGGTGTTTGTGGCGTAAGATAACCAGGGTATAACCTGACAAGGAAATACATCTTAGAAAATCTTCTGAGTTGTAAAATGGTTGTTGTTTTAATGAGGCGTTTGTGCTGGTTTTATGGCGGTAAAAAGTTTGATTGGTCAACTGGAAACCTCAGGTAGTTTCTTAGTGTTTTGGGTTGATGCTAAATCTTGAAACTGTCCTGCCAAGAAAAACAAGAGTGTCAGGTGTTTCAACAACTGCCAAAAAACAACGTGTAGTCCGTACGCGTGATGAAGGCCTCCAGAGACTGGATTTTGACTGTTGTGTATTAGGAGAAAAGAAAGAGCAGAGTAACGTTACGTTACAGCCACAGCGTCCACAGGGGGATGATGTCAGGTTTGATGGATGGACAATGTCTGACTATGACATAGGAGACAGACATTTGTTCCCTGAGTCCATCCAACGGGCGATGCTGTTTCTGTTAGCCATGGCTGTGGTTAGAGGCGGGCTGGCAACAAAAAGCAGCCTGGGAATTTGCTGTCAAGTGGCCTCAGCTTCACACGTCAAATTTAAACTGTCACAACAAGTTTATCGATCAACGAATCCTTAAATAACATAACAGAAGCGGCTAATTTGTGGACAGTTTGTGTTAGGCTAATGTGTAGGATGGTAGACTGCATTTTCTGAGGTCTTATTCCCCATCAGTGTGCACAGATCTCTGCAGGTGTTACTTCCTCTGTTGATCCTGCCTCTTTGCTGCTCCCCTCGTCATCACCAGCAGCAGCTGCTTCAATACATGCAGCTATTTTTGCAGCAGCTTTTCTCTTCTTCTGCCTGTCCTGTTGGTGCAATGTTGGCCACCAGTTCTCTCCATGTTTTGTTTGATGCCACCAACTGCTCAACTGTCAGATACTTTGCAAATGGGACAACAAAAGTCACCGCTGCTGCACCAGCCATGTCGCTGAACTATTGTTCACTACGGCAGACTAATAATGTCTAAGACACTGAAGGAAAAGCAGAGAGATCCTCACAGTTTGAGACAGACAGGCCTGAAAGTCATCATTAAACTCAAACCCTGATTTTCTAACCCTGATGTGATTTTTGTAGTTTAAACTTAACTAAATACTAATCATAACAATGTAAGATCAGAAAGCAGTTTGCATAAACGACAATCATGTTTTTATGATTTACCACAGTTTTAGAAAGCACAGTAGTAGTTTTTATTACTTTTATATGACTGTACTAGTAGCCAATTAGTTGTTTTGCAGATTCAGATTAATCATGCAAAACATAATCAACACCATATTATTTATAGGTTAAAATAAATATTTCCCCCAGGGGGAAAATTCACAGATACTCAACATTCATCAGCTGCAACATAAAGTGATGTAGACTTAATGCACAGTTTAGTTTCTGGTACTTTAGGTATGTTATGCTAATAATAATATTGTGCATGTATGCCAGTATGAATGCTATATTGTATGAGGTGTCTAGTTGAACTACTCTATATGTTTTCAGCATAACTTTTTATGCAGCAGGGATATTTACAGCTGTCACAGCTGAATGATCTGTTTTATGGAGACCTATATGATGGAGTTCAACCTAACAAAACACATTTTTCTGTATCAGTTGTGACACCAGAGCTGCAGGAGGAAGACGATGAAGAACAAGAGCAGGGGAGTTTTAATTTCTGGTGAAGCTAAATCTCCTTGTTTGGTGAGAAAGTGCTGGTAAGAGAGTGTATTATAGAGTTAGGGTTACAAAAACTTATTATGTAGTGTCATCTAATGGGAAGGAATTATGTCAACAAGGTCTTCTCAGTGTGTTATTATTTTAGGGTAAACATCAACAACAGTCAGCACATTATGTCAATATATACACATTTAGTTGGGATACTGAGCAGACTTAATGGCCATTAACTCACCTTTATAGATTTCTCAGAGATAAAACTGCACATTTCATATGTGGTTTCAAGGTTGTGTATGTTCTGCCACAGCTTCTGTCCTCTGCTCTTCCCTCTGCTTCTCTTTCGCTTCATATTTTGCCTCTGTCTCTCGAAAACATTTATTGTTGGTGATCTATTATTGAACAGCCTCAGCATTTAATTATAAATGACTGTGTCCCTTTGAGAGTGCTAATGATCCCCCCTCCCACAGCATATCCCCACTGGTTAACATCATTTTCCTGCCAGTCAAACCGTGGGCCCACCCATCCAGAGCGAGAGAGGGAATTATTTTTATATTGTGAAAACAAAAAGAAAAATAGGGGTTAACATGTATTATGTTTTTTACATTGTGTTAGGGGGATGAGTCCAGGGGGATGAGTCCAGGGTCCTTACTGCTGCAGCAAAACAAAAATAGCTAAAATCTGATTATTTGTTTGAAACAGTCACTGTTTAAAATTTCTAAATGACACAAATATAAATAACAAATAATCCCTTAATATTTTTGTTTCAACCCCATTGACAGATGGAGCAACTGGCAAAAAAACCATTAAAAACACACCAGTAAGCCACACCACAGTGTTAGCACGTAGCACCATCAGGCTAACATCAGGCTATGCAGAGTTGAAGTGTGGAAGAGCTTAGAGCAAAAGTTTGGCAAAAGAGGGAAACTTCTCACTAAAATATGATGAAATATTCTCATCAAGCCAGGGAATTAGACATAAAGGCCTTGCTCTCTCTGTGGTTGAGGTACTGTCAATAGGATTTTACTGTATTTATGAAGAAAAGAGTAACTGTTTCAATTTGGCTGAGAGTCTAATGTAACCTCACATATATAAGTAAAATTGTACTTTGGGGTTCATTAGCGGCCATGAAATTCTCATCACTGATGCAACCTCATGATTCAGGATGATGTGAAATAAAATCTGAGGAGATTTACATAAAAATTTAAGCTTTAATGAATCTGCAGCCAGAAGAGAAATGAGAGTGTGTGTGTATATATATATATATATATATATACACACACACACATATATATATATATATATATGTATGTTGTACATACATATATTAAGTGAGCCTGGAGGGGCACACGTGTCATTTCTTACTGCTTTTTCGTTCTGTCACCCTCCACTCCTCACTACCTCCACAGCCTCTCAGCTCCCTTGATCTCTCCTTAGTGTCTCTTTCCTTCACCCAGAGAGAATCATTAAAGCTCAGATATGATAGTTGGGACACATCAGACGGAAGCTGTACCCCCACGTTGGGCTGTTTCACCTCCTCTTTTCAACTCATCCTCTGCCTTTTCTAATCTCATTAACATTTGATATTTACATTCCTTTTTCATCCTCCAGCACTGGCAGCTCTCTATCTGCATCATCCCTTTAACTGCATTCAATTTCATCCAGATGATGAAAGGGATGTTGTGCTCATTTTAATGGTCAGTAGAGAATAAAGTATATTAGTCCATAAAATTTTTAGATTATTTTACAAAATGCAGGATTCAAGAGTATTCTGTACATCGTTTCCTAACACTCACATTTCATTACACACATTTACATAAGGTAAGATATTCTTAAACTGTCCATCTATCCATCACATTATGCATCAGTTCATTGCATCATTAATCTATCAATGCATTTATCCATTTATCTGCCCATCTACCCATTTACCCACTTACCTATTCATCTTTATTTGGCAGTGCTGTAATTTCATTTCAAACGTGTTTGATGCAGCTAAAACTGGAATATAGAAATAGTAGAAATATGAAATAAAGAGATGTGGAGTCACAGATAAGAGAGTCTGTTACTCATAAACTGTTTTTTATAAAAGAATACAGACAGTTTTCTAGAGCTGTGTGAGAAATGAACCTCAGTAAAAATGAACCTCATAGTTGTGGGTGTTTTTCTGACAGTGTTATTTTTAAATTCGATATAGCAGTTTGTGAAATTCTGATTAAGGCTCATTCATAGGCTTCATTTTAAATATCTCTTTCAGAAATATAAACTTTAATATTCTTTTTATTCACATTTCAGCCACAATTTCTCTGCTTTCATTTTGTCCACAGCTGTGAAATATTCTACTGTTTCAGTGTGAATGGCATAAATGAATCACAGTTATGCTAACTGGGACATCACAGCTCTGATGGTTTACTGATAAATTCTAGGTGTTTGGTGCTGCAGTAGAACCTGACCAGTGCAATAACATCACTACAACTGTACTGGTGTAATTAAAATGTGGTGCAGGCACAAGTATCAATATGCAAACAGACATTTAAGCTAATTTCTGCATCCATTTATGGTGAACTGTGGGAAATGAGGCTCCACTTCCACCATGAGTGAGATTTATGAACCAGAATCAGGTTTATGCACATACTGTATATGTGGTGGAAAGAAAGCATGAGCATATTTCTGTCTTACACAGTGTTACACAGTTATAGTTGCATCTTAATACCAATGTTCCATCTCTGTGAATTTTTTTTTAATCTGCATTTTTGTCTCCTGTCCTCTATCCTGGACCTCAGACATGAACTACGGATGCCTTGTTGCTAAACTATACAACACACAACCTGCAGTCCAAAATTAGTGTCAGCTGATTAACTAGTCCCAGCTAGTTAGTGTCAGTTAGTTAAGTAAAAGTTACTCAAACTCAAATGAAGTGACTCGTAGCTGCAGAGAGCTCCTCCATGGCTGCTGTCAGACATGACTCTTTGTGTTGTGAACACATCTTATAAAGTAATTTCCAGAGCACACTTTGCCAACACAGGGTGGAGGAGCTGGACTAACAACAGAAGGACTGTAGTTAGCTGGGGGGGGGGGTTGCACAGCAGAGACACCGCACCCTGTCCCATTTTTACTTCAGACCATGTGATAATGTGATAAATCTTAGTTAACACACTTCTAGGTTTGACTGGTTCTTTTAATTATGATGTCTGCTCTCGTTCTCTTCTTCTGCTGAGGTTTAATGGCCTCTGAATGGAGAATTACCACCACCTGTTTATCCAATAGCTCCAACTTCTACTGTTCTTGCAACAGTAATGGCTGGAAACATTCATTAATCCACAATGTCTTTTTCTTTATGTTGATTCAAAATTGAAACTGAAAAATTAAAATATGTTCTTAGATGGAAACTTGACTTATTGAGCTTCATGTTTACTGTCAGCTTCTTACTCTCATGGCTTCAGTCTCATCGTCTCCCAGTTTGGCTTTTGGTCTTTGCAGAACTCTTCCTCTTCTTCTTCATTTTCATTCTGCTTCCTGCTTCACCCATCAGCTCTCTCTCTCTTTCTGTCTCCTGTCAAGGGTTGCTCTCTCGCCCCCCTCTCTCTCTGACAGCTAATCAATGAGCAGGCAGCCATGGGGGAAGAGGCTTCAGCTGTATGGATTTCCAATGGGACTGTCGACCCTGTTATGGGGAGTTGGAGGGGGGTAGCACCAGAGCGTGCCAGAGTACAAAATGTACCACTCTGAGTGTGTTGTTAGGCCTACTGACAACACACACACACACACACAAAAAATGCAGAGTTGTTCATTGTCAAGTCCCAGTTCGACATTTAATATGATAAATGTGTGAATTATGATTTAGTGTGTTTTAGCTGAACTTCATTAATTGTCATTGTTTTAATGTCACTATGTGATTTAAACTGGAAACCTGTGTCTGATTTATCAGACTGCTAATTAATTACATTTATGAATATTCTAAAAAGCCACTTTAGGAGTGAAAAATGATTTAATAAAAGCACTCTCACATTTTCAGATTCATTTTTAAGGTGGAGGAAATTTGAGGTTTGCAGGTTGAATGAATTTGGGGACTTCTAGCTTTCATTTTCCTGTGTTGATGAGTTGATGTGTACATTTCTTCTTCATGCAAATGTTTAACCAGATTTTTTTGGCATTTGACATCTGTGCCTGACCTCAAATCATGCTGATGAGCATTTTTTTCTACATGCTCTCTAAATAAGTTTATTTCCACAGTTACAAAACAAGGCTTGACACAGGAAAAGTGTGAGTGAACATGGGTTTCATAGTAAGGTCTGATTTCTCTGTGACCTGTTTTTTATGTTTTATATTTAGCTATTAACAAATTAGATTAGAGTCTAACAGTAGTCTGAAGGCTGCAGTCTTCAGTAGTAAAGTGTTTCCCTTGCAGAGGAAACCCTCAGTAATTTCATATAAGTCATATTCTTCTGTTCCGTGCTTTTTTTCCTACATCATTATAAAGGCCAGCAGTCATGTAGCTGTGCATGTTCAAAGAGCTGCAGCAGCTGTAGAATTAAAATTCATTAGTGATTTGAATAAAGAGAGTCCTGCTGCTGTTTCTGCAGGTTCTGCCCTTTTCCTCATTGTCTTATGTTTGTTTCCATTGTGGTTTGGTTTCTGTTCTTTGTTTAGATTCAATTAATAATTCAGTTTAATATGTATTTCTCTCTCAAACCTGAAAGGGAATCAGCACATTCATGCTGAACGTGATAAGATTTAGAGCAGGAATACACAGTTCTGAGTTGAAGACAGCAGTGACATGAGTGTGATTAGTTGTGGCACCGAGATTTAACAGGTGTGTTACCAGGCAGATGTGGCAGGATGTGGATCGGCTGCCCCTCAGAGCCCTAAGCAGGAAGGGATGGACTCGGGGTCATCCTTCACTGCATATGACGTGCTGCTGTTTTAAGATACTGAATGTAAAGAGATGCTGAGTCGGCTCCTGTTAGTGTTTCAGTATGTAGCTCGGGCATGTAGAGCCTGATAGAGGTCGAAGGCTGTCTGACATACAACCTGTCAACACTTTTGTCATATTTCAGTAAGTGTGATGAAGCGACTCACAGCTCCGTCACATAGCTGCTGGTGTTCTTCCAAATATCTAGTGGTATAAAATCAATTTAGACCACTAGAAGTCAAGGATTTGCTGTTGTGGAAGCAACTACAAATCATTACTGGGGTTTGTAACCTTCTTTTGTTTGGCTGTTCACCTCCAACAAGACAAAGACAAAGCTGAATTCTTACTTGGCCTGATGTCACACAGCCCTTGAAGAAAGGGTTGGCTGCTTATTAACACAATGTTTGCTAACAGGCTGTGGCTGTTACTGAGGTCATGTCCTCAGTTTAGATGATGTGGAGGCTTTTGCAACCTGTGACTCCAACAGATACTCAGCCCATCACCATTATTATTTCACTTGATTATATGATACTTTAGTTCTTTCATGAAGCTTTTGTTACCATCAACTTTGCTGTACAGTGCCTGGTTTCTTAGCTGTCATGGTATCATTTACATTAATCATGGCACCTCTGGCTACCTCTGTATTTGTCCTCTGTAAGAGTTGGTCAAGGGAAGCAGCCTTGTCTGCAGAGGCAAAGGAAAGGGCCTTAAATATGCACAGAAATGCAACATTAAAAATGGTGATTAAACAGCATACAAATGATTAAAACAATTAAACATTAAAACAAATAAAATAGGTAATATATATAAAAACAAACAGACAAACATTTAAAGACACAGGATAGTCATAAGTACTACTGCACTAAGACAAGGTTGGAGTTAGAGCATCAATGTTGAACCTGTGACTTATAATTGTGTCATTGTCAGAAAAAATTATGTATTATGACATTATGATGAATTATGAGTAACAACATTGTGTATGTATAATGTGAATAGTAACAGACCAAGTATTGACCCCTGTGGCACCCCATTATTTATAGCGCTGATGTTTGAGCACCAGTCTTAATAATACTAAATACTTAGAGTACAGAGGCTCAGTCTGTTTTAACTTTCATAATGTGGCTGCAATGAACACTGCTGCCTCTAGGAGACACTAGTAGGACTTCAGACTGATAGTGTTGTTGCTTCACCTGACTCACAGCCTAGAGGAGATGTTTGTGTGAATGAAAATTTGAAAAGTGAATGCTGTTCAGCCTAGAAAGATTGCTCACTCACACAAACACACACGCAGATTCTCTCAGAGTCTTGACAAACTTCCTTGTTGCTGCCAAGTGCAGAGATGCTTTCTCTAAGCTTCACTCTGCTGTCAGGTCCTCAGGCTGGAGATGTGTCTGGTGGGCGTTATTGATCGGAGCAGTGTCATCACCCACATTCAGCAACATGTGCACCAAAGGTCAGGAAAGGTCACGGTATCAGCTGTGAACCCTGAATAGATTCTCTTTTTATTGATTTCACCTCTTTTCTCTCACTGTTTCCACTGGTCAGTTTACGTTCAAGTTCTAAAATCTTCTGCTGGACTGTCAGGAGCATCACAGTCACACAGTATTTATAGATCAAAACTACACAATTTAGCTTTTTGTCTAATAGG
Source organism: Mastacembelus armatus (assembly GCF_900324485.2). Lineage (NCBI taxonomy): Eukaryota > Metazoa > Chordata > Actinopteri > Synbranchiformes > Mastacembelidae > Mastacembelus > Mastacembelus armatus. The sequence goes on from NC_046637.1 coordinate 4,632,424, forward strand.
TTTTACTTGAAACATGCCCCAAAACATGTTATTGTGAAGTGATGCTGCCTGGGTTTTTGTGACCCAGGCAGCTGTAGTGCGAACTCCTTAAGTCCAAAGTCAAGGGTGAGAGCTCACAGCTTTCACTTACTGTGTGACTGTGATTCTGGCTAGCTACTTAATCAGCTGATTCTCTAGCTACTAGCTAGCTTGAAGCTAGTATCAGCTGCTGGAAGGTGTCGCTATAGCTGACACAGGCTAACAAGACTCCAGAGCGTCCTAGTCCAAAGACTTTGTCCTAGTAATGAAATTCTAAAAAAATTCTTCAGATTCTGACGTATTCCAAAACATTTCCCTAATCCTCGTAAAAATGATGATTCACAAAGTATCTTAGCCCTTAAGAGACCTCCTGAGGTGATAAACTGTTAAGAGGCAGGAGGACTTTTAAGAGGCTTAGGAGTTTCTTAAACAGAGAATAGTATGGCAGGAGTCAAAGAGGTAGAAGTAATATTCTCCAGACTCTCCAGCCCTGCTTCACACTGTGAGGATCCATAGACCACACACTGGCAGGAAGCTGCTGTCAGTCGCTCTGCTGATTTGATTTGATGAAGCAAATGAGTTTGACTTTGTTCTCAAAATTGTATTTCATCTTTAATCTCAATATGAAAAATGTAAGTAAAATGCTCCTTTATGGCCCCAAGTTTCCATTTTGGTCTTGTGGGTGATTTGACTCAGACCTGTGTAAAGCTTCAGGGTGTTTTGAGTCGACTTGTCGCAGCCTTGGCAGTTTTCTTTTTTTGACTCATCTCCGTCTCTTGTTGACCTGGACTTGGACTCAGATACTTTGGTATTTTGACTTGACATAGACTTGTTTCTACTGGCCTCATAGGTGTTTTCATTAGGGTTGATTTTGGTCTCAGGGGCATTTAGTTTCTGATTTGTATGTGCTTCACTCATGTTGGTACTTTGTCTCATACATGTTGTAAATGCTTTGACTTGGACGTGGCCTTACTACAAAAACTTAAATAACTTGCTTTTTAGAGCTGATTATGAAACTGTGGACTGGGTGTTTTAGACAGTTGATTCAACTCTTATCACAGCATTGAATGGCTTTTATCAGTTATTGTCACAAATATGGTTGAATGAGACGCCTCCTGTGTTTGGTTATTTGGCCGCTATGATAAGTACAGTGGGTGACCTCGCTGGTGCCTGCAGTAATTATGACAGAAGCAAATGAGGGATAAAGTTCACACTATGAGGAACCACAATGTTCTTTTTTAACCTATGTTGTCTTTGTGCCTAATGATGTACATGTTTATTACTGTAGCCATGACAGTGCAGGTCTATGTCATGATAAAAACCTACAGACCTCCTGAGCCTGAAGTGGCTGGTTTTAGTTTGGAGTAAACCTTAGAGTTGACTTTCAGCTGACTTGTGTTGGCTTCAGCTCTTTACCAAAACCTCATGAATAGTCTCAAAGCATTGACAGTTTCCTTTTCTCTGCTGTTACGGTTAAAAAGGACGGGTTGTAAGGTAAAACACATGCATGTTTAGATTGGAAGACAGTTTCTTCATATGCTCTTCTATTATACAGCTGGAGCTAAATCCCAGTGGCAAAACAATGAATGTTTTTTTTTCATTTTATTTATATATTTTTGGAGCAGAGCTTTGATAAATTCTCCTTCAGCAGCGAATCTGACGCATTTTGTTTCACCTTCAGGGGATGAAGAAGCAGCATCATCCGGAAGGCTGCAGACTCTGGAGATGGTAAAAAGTGAGTGGCTGCAGAGACTGCCAGGCAAAATGTTGTTCGTAAACAAGCAAACAGCATAATCAGGCCAGCTCCCTATTCATGAGTGTTTTCTTGGAAGCAGGTGAGTTGGAGGAAAAACAGGATTCAAACACAAAGTAGAAGTGGATCGCTCTTGACACATGGCAAAATACTAAATATAAAGACTTATTGTTCTTAAAAGAGGAAATACAGCAGGTCAGCTCAAAACCACAATAAAGACACACAAACTATGTAATGACCCTCCTTTTTCAGCATCATGTTTTACTCCTAAAAATGTGTGTCAGCAGTAAACTTTGATTTATCCATCCATTATCTATACCCACTTAGTCCTATTTAGGGTCACGGGGATCTGTTGGAGCCTGGACAGGTCACCAGTCCATCACAGGGCCAACTCTGATTTATTAATTAACCTTTTGCTTATGTTCACATGTACATTTAAGATAGACATGATCGAGCCAAGCATGTGTGTCTTCGTAAAAGTAAATATCTCCATCTGGGGTAAACAAGGTGATAAACAAATTTCATATTATTTCATATTATATTGGTTGTGTTCAGAGTCACCTTGATATTTTCCACCCTGTGAAGTGGTGCAGATGTTGCACGTAGCTGAGGGGCTCCTTGATCCTTGATCCATGATCGATCCTTGTGATTAACCCAGAATATCCGTAGTATATCCTGTAAACAGTTTGTGTGGAATAGTGGTACAGAACACTCAGTGTTGTGTTCATTCTTGTATTATGGAATAACAGGAGCTAATAATGGTACCTGTATCTTCTTCATGTCTCCAGATGTGCTGATGCGGCGTGAAACTTCTTCTCTGTTAATTATAATCGTGAGCAAATAGTCGAAACAAAAACCAGAGTGAACATAGAGAGCCAAAATCAGTTTTAACATCAGTTTGACTTGACATTTAAGTTTATGTAGCAAAATTATTGGCAGACAGTGGATTGCAAATCAGCATTATTCATTTGATGGATGTGAGTCCAGTATTTATGCTCTTTTAGCTCTGCTTTTGGTCTCTACCCACTCCTGAGGGAAATATCTGGCTCTTCAGCTGCTAAATGCTCCACTATGTTCACCAGTTAATCACCAGCCTTGGCTGTTGGTGCTGAGCAGGTAGTGACCATTTCAGTTGGAGGCTCTTTAATAAATAATAAAATAAAACAACAACTGCGTCTGCTGCGGCCAAAAATGATGCTGTGAAAACAGTGAGTGTGAACAACAACAGTAAATTTGCAGCCAGGCAGATAAACAGTGAGCTGTGACTGTAAAACTGAGGGGAGCTACAAATTCCATGAATTCCTGTAGGCTCATCACTATGAATAATTTTCTCATTAACATTTGATACATTATTCTTTTAAAAAATATTTACTTTAGTTGAGTTGATAACGAGCTTGTACTTGACTTTTGGTTTAAAGTTTAAATGGTTGTAGAATCCAAAAATGGATATTGGTTATTTGGATATTTGGATATTTAATAGATTAAGTAATCAGTTGAAGAGGTCGATATTTACAGGGGAAAATCCAGGCGTGTGTTGTTTTTGCCTGGGTCGCAGCCCAGAAACTCTACACGCTGGGTCAGATTTTTGGCTGTTTCCTAACATTTAATTAAATTTTCAGCAGTGATTAAATCCATCACTGTTTATGTGTATGGCTCATTACACTAAAGGGCCAAATTTAATCTGTGAAGGAGAGGCTGACAAACAGTGCTGTTCTAAACATAGAAAGGAATTTGGGTGATTGAGGGACATTTTGACCAAAAAACAAAAACCAGCTGAGCAATGATCAGTCCCTATGCATTTAATATATGCATATAAGCAGGAAGAAATCCTCTTTTGATTTGTCACAAGCTTTTTTCTCTGCTTGGATATTTCTAAACCTTCCTGTGTAATATGCTAATCATATTCTGTTCTGCAGTGAGATTCTGTGATCCATGCACGGAATAAGTGGTTCTCCATCCAGCACGATGGTGTTAAGTTTACCTCGGTGATGTGTTAGCGAGCGCTCAGACCAGAAATGGTCCTGAAAAGGACTGTGTTGAAGGAGAAGTGTTTCAGGTAAAGGTACAGTTCAGAAAGTCCAGTTTCATTGACAGTTTTAAGGCTTAGCAGATATGAAAACCCTGAGCTGCTGTTTCTAATGCTCTGACACAGGATTTTACAGCTGTGGAAATGTATCACAGAGACAATTATTTGAGCTTTTATTGTGATGATCACATCGTTGAAATTGAAATATCTTGGTCTTGTTATGAAGAATTCTAGTTTGAATTTATACAGTAGCACCTTGCCAAAGCAAATGTGTGTTCAATATTTTTGGCACTCCAACTGTGTCGCTAGACGGGAAATATTCAAATGAATAAAGCAGCTGCACTTTTTCACACAGGGCTAAATGAAGCCTTTAAGATGTGCTGGTTCTCTAGGAGTTCGCAGACCTGTTCACTGTGGCTGTTACAGCTTGTATGATTGCTCCTTGTGCATTGTGTGTACAACAGAAACAGAAAAATAGTAGTTTCTGTTAACTGCTGTACACGCAGGCCCTGCATACAATACAATATAGTAATTGTTTCAAAATGAAAAGCTATGCAAATCTTTTAATGTGAAACAGTGACAGCAGGAAGAGGTTGCTTTAAATTAGCAGTAACACAGCAGATGTTGGAAGCAGCAGGACAATCAATATTTTACCATATAAGTGAAGTCACTTGGAAACAATTTGGAGCTCAAAAAGATGATTACAGAGTTGGTGGCTCCTGATGCAGAGGCTACTACCACATGTTACAATCTAATGTTGATACACAGTCACAAATGCATCTTGCAAAGATGATGTATGTCTTTCAACATCTGGCTGTATTGAGTCTCAGTTCCTTTTGTGGGTCCATTTAAGCTGTTGTTGTGATCTGATGTGCTGAAAATACAAGGTCACATCAGATCAGTGTAGATCAGCTGAGGGTGGCAGCTCCTCAGGTGAGCCTCCACCTGGTTTTGATCAATTTATCTTCTCACTCTGAAACTGTGATCGTCTTAATTTAACCACATGGCTTTGTGTTGTTGCCATGGCATCGCTGTCTGACACTGTGCTGCGGCACCTACATGGTTTAGGTGGCACAGTCTCAACTGAACCACGCACAAAAACAACTTTGTTTTCATTCCTCATGGGATATTTGCACTGACTTATATTCGTTTTCTGGAGACTTATCCAAAACTTAACCATAACTACTACTTGACTAACCCCTAACCCCCTTAACCCCTTTCCTTAAGCAGTCATCACACTAAAGCTTAATGGTTTACTTGTCCGCACGAGGAAGGTGAGTGCCCAAGGTGTTAGTGTTATCTCATGGTTTTGGGTCCCTGTAAGTATAGAAAACAAGCCCACATACACACATGAAAAAGAGGAAACATTTCTGTCTTTTTTATTGTTACAGTTTTTATCCCGTTCTGTCTATTTTAAGAATTGATCTACTTTTTCATTGTTGCCTTATAATGTGTGCTGAATAGTGAATAGAAATTTAAATGTTTATCTGCTGCCTTAGTGAGCAGGCGGGATGTAAAATGAATCCATTTGTGCAGCAGTAGGAACTGATGTTGTAGGTTGTTGTTGTGCTGGGGTCGTTTAAGAAGGGACAGCTGTTGTGTTTTATCAAAAGGACAGACACACATAAAAGCAGATGCTGATATGCTGGTTTATTGCATTGGGTTGCTATGGAAACAGTTTAAGTCCAGGTTCACCTCCTGCCAGTTGTTCACAACAACAACATATTATCCTCCACACCACGTTTCCAAACGATCATCTCAAATTAAATTGGATTTGTTCAACACGATTAATCGTCAAAAGTCGATCATGTTACATATAACACATGGTGATCTGTTTTGTTTCTTTAAGTTTATGCCATTATAATGACGGATTGATGCAAAACATAGACAGCACATGTTTTGTCCACACACCTGTTAAATGGTTTTATGACCAGCATCAGTGTCCACCCCCCAGATGTTCATTGGAGCAACTGAGGAATGTTTAGTTGCACAGTGTTAATTCTTTAAAGCAAATATTTGTTGACATACTTTCATGATAAATATGAGACTAAAACCAAAATGCATTACAGTTTCATTAGCTTATTAGCATGTATGAGCTCGGTTACACTTGGTTTAATATGTAGGAAATGTTTTAGACATTATTCATTCACTGATTACACCCTCTTCACATGAAGAGTGATAGAAATAGTTTAGCTGTCAGAATTTAAAAACACTGTAGAGAAAGAAGTTCAGACCTTAGCTCCTCTCTTACCTCGGCACACCTGGCCAATTGTGGTGTTAAGTGGGTGTAAAATGCAGGGTCATCGATTTTGGAAAGTTACAGTCAAATGTCAGAGAGGTGTCAGCGAAGGCGTCTCTGAAGCTAGATCTGACACAGTATACAGACCCTGTCCTGGCCTCACAGAGCCTCATCTTGTCTCAGCAATATATCATGATAAACAGTGAAAGCAGCTGTAAAATGAAGCAGTGAAGCACCTACAATTTTCTTGTCTTTTCTGGTGAAGCATTGTCTCTAAATCCACTGTCTGTACTCTGCTGCTACAGTCACCAAGTCAAACATCATCTAATTTCAGCTTCAGCAGAAAATCACCTCCTGGTTTGAATCCTTTTGTCTGCAGACACACCAGGAAGAACAAAAGACCAAATCATTGTTTCTTTGACACCAGCGAGGGAAGTCAGCTGAAATATCATTGCTGAGCTGATGTGGTTATTATGCAATATATGAAAGCACACTGGTAACACACAGTGAAACATAAAGGCACAACAGAGTTACCACAGTAAGACTCAACACTCAGTTTACTGCAGCCTGCCTTAACTCCAGCTCTGGACCTTATTCCTTTAAAAGAGCAGCTTCGATCTAAACACGTCTGCTAATTAATGCACTCTGTTCCCACCAACCTCACATATGTGGGGACTGTGTAATTAGAAACTACCATCTGTGCTGAAACAAAGATCAGTCTCGAGGTCACCTGCACATCAATACATGGCTTTTACATGATAATCAACAAACTGCAGACTGTGTTGGAATGGCTCCCACCCTGGTGCCCTTATTATCTGTCCTGTCCCATTAGCTTGGGAGTGGACTACTATGACATGCAAGATGATGGACGGCAGGTAGCCAAACTAGCATGTTTACTCTCAGCTAACATCGCTAGTTGTGGGTATTATGTTGTTATAGAGATGACAATGTTTTGACAGTGTCCCAGTTGGTCTGGTGACCCCTGTGGTCACTGGTGGCCGCTTGTGTTTACTTTGTCCTTGTGCTGTCCTCTCTGACAGCTGGACGTGACAACAATAAGAGGTCAGAGTCAACTTGGATTGAATGGCTGAACGCTTCAGTAGAGCTTACACACTGTTGGCATTTTGCAATGCGTCTGTCCAAAGTTGACAGGAATAGTATTCACAGACTATTAGTGTTTTTTCCACACGGGAACGTAATGACCCATAACTTTGCGTGTAGTCATTGTCAGGGCTTTCTGCTTTTGTTTCCATTGTACTATATCACCTTTGGGTGCTGCTCAGGAGGTGATGCTAAGTCAATTTCCAGGTACCCTCATGGAGACGGAACTCTCCGTGAAGGAACAGTTTTTTTTAACAATTACTAAAGCAGCTCATGTTTAGCTTAGCACCATGCAGGTGATAGTCTGATTCAGAATGCCCAAAGTGTCTTGTTTTGCCGCCTTGTTATTTATTTGTTTGTGGGAACAGTAGATGGTGTTCAGTACAGGGGAGTGCAACATTTGTTTAACTATATTTTCCAGTAACATTCAGCTATTTTAACTATTTCCAACGTCATGTAATGTTCCAGTGGTTTTTTTCACATAGTAATGGGGCAGAACGGCAGAATGCGTGTGTGTCCTCACCGCTCAGCTGACCTCCTGCTGCAGGTGCAGCCCGTTCTTATAATTTAATCCCACTGACATTTAAAAGCCACTGTAACATGAAAGAAAGTCTACGAACTATATATTAGTAGCATTTTTTCCATTGCTCTCTATCCCACAATAGCACAGCCCTTGTCTATCAAATAGCATGTGAAAGTGATTCAAGCAGAATAGAATCAAAACCTCACGGGTTCCTCAAATTTCACACCATGGGAACTCCAGACTACATGACAGTGAGTTGTGGAAAACAGTAAGTGAGACCCACAGAGAACTGTTCTGCTTCTAGCCAGGATACATTGAAATTACAAGGCCATGGCTATTTTCTGGAAATAATGTGTACAGATCCTAAATATACCAAAGATCGCTCCCCCAGTCCCTATAGTCTCAACATGTCGTGATGTTTTTGAAAAATGGTAGAGGCTGTGGTCTAACTTCAGAAGCTCCTGGGCTCTGTAGCTCCTAGTGCACACGTATAAATCCGGCTCAGACAGAAGCTGTTTGAATTTCTACTTTGGAAGGAAGGAGCAAGAAAACACCCTGAACAGATGAACTGCTTCTGTAGAGAAACAGACTCAGTGTGTGTTAGCAGAGTCTCTGTGTGTTCAGGTGTGTGTGTGTGTGTGTGGATGCAGTGTTCATACTGTGTGGGTTGTTGAATGTGTGTGTATGTATGTGTGACTTACTGCGTGGGTTGAATGTCAAATGAATACATCTCATTGACATGTATAAAGTGTAGTTTCTGTTGTTGTGATATATGAACGTTACTACATGGTCATAGTGTGACGCAGTGTGTGTGCGTGTGTGTATGTGTGTGTGTGTGTGTGTGGGAGCTGAGCTTGTGCTGGTGTTTGAAGTGAGCGATGGGGTGCAGCGCTGCAGCTGCTGTTTGCATGCTAATGCTGCGGCAGAGCTGGAGGACGTGGGAGAGGAGGGGAAAAGGCCAGAGCCCGCCCACACACGCACACACACACACACACACAACCTGCCATTTCACACTTCTCCTGGTGGAGAACAGACTGGATGTGTTGCTGCCTCATTCCAGAGCATCAGGACGATCAAATGCACAAACACATCAACACTAAATGAAGCAAAACTGCCAGCAGCCGTGGCCCAATGCTGAGGGTCTGCGGCGGAGCAGAAAATGAAGTTTCTGCTGTGTTTCTGTCTCGGTTGAATCAAGTTCAGCTACAGACTTTTCTCCCGGGCACCCCAGGCAAGCAACAACAGAACAGCATATTATTCATAAGAATAATAACAACAGCACTGTTCAATTTCAAGACATAACATATTAATACTAGAATACGTATTAATACCATAGCATAATAAAATTTAATCTATTAAGCCTGGCAGTCTAGCTTAAGAGATGAAGACAGGAAGCCCAAGTGTGAGTAAATGTTATTCTCATTATTAGTTTGTGCTTCTGCTTTAATTTTCCATAAAACACGTGTGATTCCTCGGTGGAAAGGCAGCTGTATTCGTCAGTGTGAGCACAGACATGAATTGCTCAAAACCGTTTGTGGGTGTGTTTAAAGTACTGCTAAACTATGAATAAGGATACCGTGTGAAAATGTAACACATGAACAGAGTGCGCACAGAGTTCAAGACTCAACAGTGCACTTCTTCAAGTCCTGTCTCGTTTTCTTCTCTCATTTCAGCTCAGCGCTGAGGTCCGAGCCGCAGCAGCGATGATGATATTTTGCTTCTTGTATAAGAGGATGGAGCATTTGAGCAGCGGCAGTGTGGGAGTGTGTCTCAGATGGGATCATAATGTTTTTATTTGTTTACAGGGACACAAAATCTTTGTTGTATATGTATATCCACCTTCATCTGAAGGCGTTTGTTGTTATGTTGACCTCAGCCTGTGCTGATGACTCAGATCATTCATTAAATTGGATTTAATGGAGTGGAGAAATGATGAGAAAGTCATGTTGTTGGCTCAGCCCCATGACTTCATCTTACAGACATATATTTTATTAAATTATTAGATTATTACTCATATTCTAAAGAACACAGTCAGGAAAAAGGGACTCTGTTGTTAAACAGATTACCTCATATATTAACATTTCAGATTTGTTTATTTATAATCAATAAGATGAATAGCCAATGTATTTCAGCATGAAACCTTCCACAGAGCCCGTATCTTAGCAGGGAACTCTCTCTGTACAGATGACACATCATGTGGTCATCAATCAACAGAAAAACAATTGCACCAGTAAATCTCAGGGCAGGTCCTCCACTTCCACCTCTGCCCAGAGAAGAAGACAACAGCCACGACCGTGAGTTCTGCATTGGTGACAATGCACAGAAAACATGGCCTCCCCTGAGGTCACTGCTGCAGACCTCCCTCCTGGGATTTCATTGGTGTATGTTGTTTTTACACCTGTGACCACAGCCACCTGTACATTACTGTAGTGAGGTGAGGCATTAAACCACTTGATTTTTAGAAGGTGTAGAAGGCTTTTATATACTGTACACACTTGGTTAGTACCATATTAGGTAGAGCTGGATGAAACAAATGCAGTCTAATACAACTAACCTGCTATGAAGTTCTTCTGTTTTTGCTGAGGTGTTGCTGAGTGAACACTAACCTTCATAAGGACAGGGCTGTTGAATGATTATTTGAGCTAGGTGATCCTAGCAGTGTATGTAAGTGTGTATGATGTTAGTGTGGTATGAGATTCCACTTGCCAAACTGTATATTTAGTACTGGAGGTGCGCAACCCTAATGAGCACCTTCTGTGGCAGCTGTGTAATTTTGTGAGTTTACCTGATAAATGCCTGAAATAAGTTGTTCAGTGCTCATAAAGAACAAGCAAGTTGCAGGTAAATGTTTATCAGCAGTTGTGCATGAGTGTACTGGCACTGTGATTTTCTTCTTTCCACTGAGCAGTGTGTTGAGCTTGTGTAGTTCATTTTACAGAGCTAAACTGGAGAAGTACCTTGATGTTTTGTAGTGCGCCATGCCTGAGTCTGTGTGACTGATCAGTACATACACTCACTTGGCAGATCATTAAGGACACCAGCCACCAACTAAAACTAATGTAGTCTAAAAAGTCATGCAACAAATCCTCCTTCAGTCTGTGTCAAAAAATGAGACTAGTGCTCAATGTGTCACACTTAAAGTGACTTTGAGAGAGGAGTTGGTTGTTTCAGAGCTGCGGTTTGTGCTGCTGAATTGTGTTTTCTCTGAAACAGTCTGAACACCAACTCAACACATTGTCGCGCTCATGAAGGAGGATTTACAGCAGGACTTTTGTGTCGTGAGGCTGCTTTAGTTTAAGGCGTACCTAATAAACTGACATGTTTATGTCTTTGTCATATCAGTTTTACTGCGTGCAGACAGACACACTCTAATTCTACAAAGAACAACTGCACAAAAACTGACCAACAGTTTCCAACATCACATAGACACATCATGTCGGTAGCCACAAAAAGCACATTACATTAATTTCTACACAAAGTAAATTGACTGTATTTTACCCCTGTAGTGTCACTGTTAAGGTTTTTATGTTTACATGCATTGGAGCTAAAACTGGGTGTGAGCTGGCTGCAATAAGGCCGATCAGTATGTGCTGTATAATCTGTTTCTGTCCAGACACTAAAATACAGCACAGAAGTTGGTGCAACCTCCCATCAATGATTTCTCCACCCAATTCAATGCAAGTAGTCATCTAGTTGCTGAACTAGGTGGTTACAGTAGTGTCAGGCTGAGCTCAATTACACCAGCAGGTAAAACCACTAAATGCTTTATTAGCTCTGGATGGGGCAGCATACATGACTGCTTACATTACTTAACAGGGTTTTGTTAGGAAAAATCATTTTACAAATAATGAATGAAACTGCGATGACAGGGCTATATATTTATATTCTCTCTCTCTCTTTATTTATATATATATATATATATATATACTGTTAATATATATATATATAGATTATATATTATATATATATATATATATATAAAAATATACACTACTGATCATCTCCTCTGAGTTGAAAGCTGGAGCTGCTGATGAAAAGTTAATGTTATCGTTGAGCAGCTTCAACCCCCCAGGCAGCACTAATGACAGGGTTGGACTCCATTTCAAGGGCCACGAGCTGAGCTTCAGGCCAGGGGGGAGTCAGGGTGGGGACTCCTCTGCCTGGGTGTCCATCAGCTGACAGGATGATGGGAGGCAGGTGACAGGAATTGATGTTCAATCTGGAAAAATATTGCCTCATATGGATTTTTCCCTGACCTTTGACCTTGACCGTTGAAGATTGTATTTTTTCTTTGACAAGTGTGGAAACACAAACATACATCACTAAACCTATTATTGTCCTGCTCAGCTGCAGCTCTGTGCTCTTCTCTAACCTTCTTGTATTTTGTTTTTAATTTCTCCTGCTTTGATTAAATGTTTGGTGTATTGCTGTGTAATCTTTCTAACCACTGACTTTCACTCTTTCAACAAAAACTGATAATAGCAGTATGAAACTGTGGATGGCCATGTCAAATATTCAATGGATTATCATGACATTTTGTACAAACATGCATGATCCAAGAAGGATGAATCCCCTTGACTTTGGTGAACCTCTGACTTTTCCAACAGCACCACCAGAAGTTTGACATTTATGGCTTTTAGTGAAATGTCTTGACAGCTATTGATGGCATGATATTTGGTACGTATATATATATATATATATAGCTCCCAGTGAGCTGAATCCTAAATGACTTTAGTGATTTGCTGACTTTTAACACCATCATGTGGTTTGCATTGTCACTTTGAGCGTGTTAGCATCAAAACCCTGCTGTGCCAGGGTACAGCCTCACAGACCAGTCAGCACCGCTGCAGAGACTTTCAGTCCTGTTCCATAGATGCAGTAGTAAAAAGTGACTGACCAATCACCATCAACAGCAACTCACCCCCTTAAAATACCTGGAACTTGCATTCAGCATCACCTCCTGTGCAGCTTGGTCCCAAGACAAGTCCCCAATGCGGAATAACAACAGTGTAAACAGAAGTTACGTTATGTGGAAAAGATCTGTAGCTGTACCAGCGCCTATTCTGTTCCTCCTCATCGCTGACATTCACATCAGTTAAACTCACTTAAACTGATAATTAAACCCTCTCTGTGAGCTATTCAGCCTGTTCGGTTTTGGCTCCTTCATATATAGAACTGAATCTGTTTACATCACTATCATGTTAGCAGGAGGCTTGGGAGAAAAAACAGAAAAGCCTTTGTGACAAAAATAATACAGATTATGTGAGAAGGTAGCCATGGATACAACATCCAGTCACCCTTGTCAGTGCATATATTGCGAGATTTATGTTTCCACCTCAAGTAGTTGTCTAAATGCTGTGTGTTGTCAGATAGCTGCAGTGTAGGTGGATCCTGACCCCAGGAAGTCACAGCGTTACATAAGCGTGATGGATTTGAATCACAGCCTCCATTTCATAATTAACATTAACACTGGAAAACTTCTCCTCATTCCTATATTATCAATGATTTCATGATTAAATCAGTGACTTGGGTTGGTTCCGACACTTGCTCTCATATTAGACCTTGTAAAAGCCTCCAGATCATGTGTGAACATGAAAGTTGGACATATCAAAAGAAAGTTCTGTTTTTTTTTCTTTCTCAACATTTTGTAAAGTTTTGTCCTTTTATTTTTATCATTCGTGAAAACATTTACCCAGCTGTGTCTGAAATTACCCCAGCATTCACTCACTCACCTACACAACAACAAGTGAGCAGAAAACCTCATAACTCATCATCAGGGACAGACCAGGGACAGCACTTTTTCCCGTTGAGGGAATTTTTGATAGCACTGTGTGGTGCACACGTTACTTGGATGTCAGACATTCAAAGTAAACTGGGGGTAGACAGGGAGTGATGACACAGACAACCTACAATATGTTAATTGAAGTACATCTGAAGCTGCCAGAGATTAAAATTACAAATAATGATATTCATTTGATTTGTTCAGTTCAGTTTTGACATTTTCTCAGCTCAGCAATGTCTTAATGAAAGTTGTACAGGACATGTTAGTCCTCACATCTACACCAGGCAACATTCCCACAGACAAACAGAACCACAAATAAAGGCCTACCAATCAGTGGATGCCAGCAACACCTCCCAGTGTGCATGTAGATTAGGGCCAATGAGTTTCTCAAATACAAAAACAAACGTGATATACAGTAGTGGTCTTGGCTGCTGTCAGCTGAATGTGCTGCTGCTTTCTCCCACTCACTGAACACAATCAAAACCAGCAGCCACAGAGAAGAGAAAGACAGTATAGTCACTGAGGAAGGAGGAGCTGATGTCTGACCAAAGGGGGGCTAGGTCTGTCTCTAGGCTTTAACATATAATACTAACAGGGTATTACACAAGGCACTGCTGCCTCTTGGTGCCTCTTTAACCCACCGTGGTACTGTGGGTGACAGCTGAGGCTAGAAGTCAGTCTAGAAAATCTAATGGACAAGTTGAATACGGACTGTTGGCCCAACAATGCACATGCACCCAGAATATCTTATACCAATTCTTTAACAGTTATCATTGCATTTTAACTCAGAACCAGACTGTTCAGAGACACACAGTTAAAAATAAAACCAAAAATATAAAGTCATGTTTCCATGAAATTCAGCCACAGCTGCTCAGTGCTGCAATAACTCTGAGCTGCAGGTGGAATCAGTCTTTCGTATCTGTGAAACTGCAGGGCAGAAGCGCCAATAACACATCTCACTGATATATGATGCTATTACACTGCAGACAACAAGATCAGTCAGCAACCTGCTTCAGTTTCAGCTGCTCTAAGCTTTTTTTTTGTTGTTTGCATATAATGATTTCTACTGCTAATTTCATTAATCACACTATTCATACATGTCCAATGGTATCCTGGTATTAATGCTGCCGATTTTGGAGAATGAGTTCAAGTTAACCTAAATTTTATTTCTGCAATTTCTTTCAAGCGGCTTCACAATCTGTACAGCACATGTCACCCTCTGTGCTTGGACCCTCGACTTGTCAAGTTAAAGGTACGTTTGCACTGAAGGAAGGCACTGACAGCAACAAATGTAAACTGAGAAAAGCTGAATAGGTTTATTGAAGCAAGCTCAGTCACTTTTATGAGACTGGTGGGACTGATGAGCTGCACTAGGTGAACCAGAAGATGCATTACTGGCTCTGTTTTCATTGCAGTTGATTAGAACACATATATTTGATATTGAACCTGACAGTCAGAGATGTTAAGGCTGCTTTGGCTGTTAGAAAGACATTTTAGGAAATTTACCACACTCCTTTGTCTGTGCATGACTTTCTATGGTTCTAAGCAGATTTTGTTTCTCAGGACTTGACCCTGTTTGGGGGCCAACCCTTGGTTTTACGGTGTAAGGTTGGAATTAGGTGTAAGGGTTAGGGTTAGGGCTGACATTATACATTTAGCTGTGATGGTTAATGTGAGGTAAGGGTTTAAGGAATTCTTTTTGTCAATACGTTTTCTAACAACAAGGACATATTTATTTATATGGCACCTTACAAACTGTACAAAGCAACAGCGTGACAAAACATAACGAAACACACAAAAAGCACCACCTTCCCATAGCTCCCTCTGACACACACAGAATATTAGAACAAAAAGACACAAAACAAACACTACACTGTAAATGTATTGTGAAACATTAGTCTTTTCCTAAAGTTGGATGATTCTAATAGTGAAAGGCAAATCTTCCCAAAGGTTAGGTGTTTGAACAGCAAATGCATATTCCTCTTTCATTTTAAGTCAAGTCTATGGGAACTTCCAGAAAGCACCAGTTAGCTGACCTGGCAGACTGCAGGTTTCTGTATGGACACAACAACTCAAATATATACTCAAGGGCCTTACAGATAATACCTACAATTTTATATCTGGTTCTAAATTGCAGCTGCAGCCAGTGATGAGAGGCCATATGCTCTCAGTGTTTTGTCTTAGCAAGAACACTGGCTCCAGCTTTTTGGACTGTCAAAATGTCGAGAATATATTGAGACCAACGTGTGTGAGCAAGAAAGAGATAGAAAATGAAATAGAAAGCGAAACAGAGAGAGATAGTAATCTCCTCCAGCCACGGACAGACAGATAAGGGATTTCTTTTGCCCTGAATCTCTCCGGACACCCTTCCTCCAGGCTCTGGAACACCTCCAGCTTCTAAATAAATGTTGTAGATGGTTTAGATTACGGATCAGAGGCCCCTGCTCACGAAACATCTTTAGACTTAAAGTAGCTCCGAACTGGCCAAGTTAGGACAAACCCCTGCTGCTTGTTGTCTGGATCTAATGGAAAGTTAATATCCTGAATTAGCTATTGTAGCTGACTGCACAGGGAGCTTCTTCCTGAGCCACCTGCTGGGTCACCAACAAACACGCAGGTTGGAAAATACTGCAACTTTTCTTTACAATATCTACAACTCAAAAAGGGTTTAAGCACAGACTACTTCAGTGCTGGTTCAGTTTTGGATTTGGTTTCTGGTTGGTGAAACCCTTTTTCCTCTACTGAAACATTATTTTTGTTTTGTACTCAAGCAATGTTTACAGTTTCTCATTTTTCATGTCTCTTTTGTTGGTTAAAATGAAACACTCTTCTAATGTGTATGTGTATTGCATCCTCTTTCTTTGTGGTAGAGTTTTAAAAGAAGGTTAAAAGAGGTCCAAAGGATGCCTGAGTCATTTAGACCTGCTCACAATGACACAAAGAGCTTTACAAAAGGATCGACTTAATTGTGAGTATTTGGCTTGTGGAGGAGTCGGTAGGAAAGCAATGACTTCATCAACAAATTGGCACAAGTCTCTACTGCTGTGACACTGCAGAAATGCAGTTATGCAGCACAGATGAAACCGAAATATGTAAAAAACAAACAAACTACAGTTTATAAATAAATAAAACTGATTTCATGCCATAGATGGAATACACCAAAATCAAATCCTGCTCCTACAGCTAAATTTGATTAGGTGGACGTCCTCATTGTCCTCGCAGATGCTTTGTGGCTTCAGATGAAATGTTCAGATCTTTCCCTGCCTCACACAGTCTCTGCAGGATGTATTGACATTAGATACACAGGTGTGTTGTGACAACACTGTTCTCAAACTGCTGCCAATCAGGCAGGTGAATCCTGCTTCTGATCTGATTGTCTGTAAATGGGGGACATATTAAACTGACATGTTATATGATTTCAGACAATCTACATGTGTTTATCCCTCACATTTAAAATCCTATTTTTGCTCACCTTGCCTTTTCAGTTTCAAATTGCTTCACTCACTAAAAGACCCCTGAATGTCAAGCTGCCAGAGTCCAGACCAGAGAAGGTCTGACAGAGGCTCATCTTGCCATTAACTGTGTCCATATGCTCACAACAATTAGCTTTTCAAACAGTACTGAGTGCTCTATTGACTGGTTTTGTCTTGTGTTTTGCTTCCAACATCTGCAGTCAGTTTTTATCAAAAGTGAAGTAGTGTGCTGTCTAATGGCAGCTTTAACCACCTCTCTGCCTCTCTGTCATTAGCATAGCGTAGGAGGCTGAGCTGATTGAGTGGCCAGTTGGCAGTCAGGGAGAAATTTCTTTTCAGATTCTTTATTCATGTTCTGCAATTTCACCAGAAAAATTCACCATACACGAGCTCAAGCTCATTAATGTACATCTCCATCTCTTATTTATAACGATATGACCTTCGCTTCTCTACATATAACTACACATTAAACAGATGTGCATAGAAGCTCTGGGGCTTTAATAAAACATGAGGGATGTTTTATAGATTTTCACAGAACAGCAGTTATAAATAGCTGCGCATGTGAAAACGTTAAACCTGCCCATGAATCCCCATATGGACAAGTGTCTGTTCCCCCTGGAGAATACATATATGTGTTATGATACAAAAACAGTTCACCACATTACTTTATTAGTACTCAGCTGAAATTCTGTTTAACTTCAACTCATTAATTTGATATATTATAATTCCACATAAATGTAATGGATGTAATGATAGACCTCAAACTAATATTCACCTCGAAATTTGTCTAACCTTCAACTTGTAATATTTTAAAAAATCTTTTATGTTTCTAAATGTAAACTGAAGCTATTTTCTATAAATCTTTTTCTTTGAAATATTGTTTTTATCTCAAAATAGTACAACTTTAGTCTTGAATTATTACTTTATTCTCAAAATATTTCAAATGTAGTTTGAAAATATTGCAATTTAAGTATTGAATGGTTACAACTTTCATCTTAAAATAATAGTCTTAAAATAGTGTGACTTTCATCTTAACATCTTTATTCTCAAATATTTCAAAATGTTACACTATTTTAAAATAACCTATATTTGAATTATTGAAATATTACATCTTTTATCTTAACATATTGGCTATAACTAATATATAACTATATCGCTAACTTTAATTTTTAAAATATTGTCTTGAAAAATTACAATTACTACTTCAAAATGTTATAACTTTATTCTAGAAATATTATGCTGAAAATACAAGGGTACAGATTATTTATTTGTTGCATATTTTTACTTTAGTTTTGAAATTTTAACAACTTAATTGTGTCCTGCGTCAATAAGTAGACACCATGCCATCCCAGAGAGACTGTCTGATTGTTTGATTTTTTTTGGCGGAAGTGAGCCCCCATACATCGCTCCAGAATAAATCCAGATGTGGATTTTGGATGATCTGTTTCTGGGGTTTCAGTCCGGGGGGTGTTCTTGATAGCAGGGCTTGGTTTCTGCTTGATTACCTGATTAATTCACAGATCCACCTTAAAAACATGGTAATCCCGGGCTGGTCCCTCCCCCCCTCTCTCTCGGTCTCCAGCAGCAGCTCACCTCCCTCTGCTTTCAGTTCCCCAGTTTGCCAGGAAGGGACGCTGATCCGGACGCTGGCTCGTTTCTCTGGTCCTGTTTGAATGTGTCGGACCCCAACCAACCACCACCACCACCACCCCCAGTCCCACCCACCGACAGCTCTGCAACACAAACACCACTCCTCATTTGGGCTACTGAATGGTTATCAGCGCCTTCCCGCCTCTGCTGTTATTCCCGGAGAGCGAGGGGACTTTATTTTCCCCCTTTAACGGATTGATTTCTGACTGAACCTGGCGCCGGTTTGTTTTCCTTCCTCGGGGCTGCCGCTGCAGGAGCCGATGCGCTTTTAATTACTGTTAGAAAAAAAGGAAAAATAAACAGAAAAAAGACTTTCTATCGTCGGAACAAAGGAGGTAGAAGATTCCCCCCCCCCTGCAGCTCTCAAGTTGGAGCCCCGCTGGGAAATGGACAAACTCTGAAGACGCTGCTTCCACCGACGTGATTTGGACGAGGATCCCCGGTAACGGTAACGTCTGTTTTGTGTTTGTGTTAACTTAACTCGCCCCGAGTCCGGTTTCTTTCGGTCCACTTGTAGACAAGAAACACAGCGTCATTTGGCTGCGGGAGACGGTTAAAGTGCCGTTTTAACGGGGTCTCGACGGTCCGTCGTGTCCCGGTTGTCCGCACCGCTTAGCATCCGGGTAACGTTCACAACCGCTGTCTTTACCTTGACACCCACTTATTAGCAACTACAGGCGGTGTTGGGATTTTCCACAGGTATGAACGCACTAATTTACTGTTTAAGGACAGTGTGACCTTAGTTTTACTGAATTTTCCTCGAGGTTAATCTCAACAGTGTCTCACGACGTCCAGAGACACGTTTTCTGTTCGTTTGTCCCGACAATTAGCTCGGTTATAGCCCCGATACGTGCCTCTCTCCAGTCTACAGACAGCGCTGTCAAGTCTCCATTCAGAAACGTGGACGTTAAACGCCAACTTACACGGCTTTTTCACTAATATTAACCCATGTTAAAGCATCCCCCGTGACATTGTTCGGTAGTTTTCAATTAAATCCCAGCTGCACTAACTATAACTAGTCGGATGTCACGCAATGTCGGAGACATACCAACTTTTCGACTTGGTACACAGTGTTCATTAGTTTTCTGTCCGCCACCGCCGTGTTTTCCAGCCAGGCGCCCGTGAGTGCGTATCAGTTGGTAAAGTTGTCATTTCTGCCAAATAAGATGCTTTTATGTGTAGTGGGGGTATGCCGAATTAAAGAGTTGTTGTCTGTGATTATGTTTAGGTGTGTATTGTGTATAAAGTGTTCATGTTCACCACCCTAAGAAGGAAATGTGTTGAAAATGATCAGATTCAGAATGGCGCTGTTGTGCCCGGGTCTCCCCGGGCGACTGTTGCAGTGGTCGAGGCAGGAATTAGACCGCCTGCGGATGTCTCCGAGTGTCTGGAAACAGTTTGCTCATAGTCTGTGCCTACAATGTTTTGTTTTCCCGTGTGATATTCCCCTTGGTAACCGAAAAAACCACTGGTCATCACACGATCTATGGTAACTTGAGAAAACCGGTCTTTCCTCAGTGAAGTCTGGTTGCTGCGGCTGTTTTCAAGCCAAATTGTGTTTCTGGTATGAGTGTTGTCATGAATGCGGTCCTTTCAGGGTGAGCTTGCTGAGCGTGTTGGAGTGGTTTCATCACATTCAGCGCTCACATTGCATATAGAACTTCTGCTCTCAGGTCGGGAAGCGGTGAAACAGGGTGAGAAATTGTATTTATCGAGCTAATTTTCTTTTAATTAACGAGCAGGGACCGTCCTTACGTCACCTGCTAAGATGCAGCTCTGCTCCTTTTTTCCTCCTGTCCTCTCATTTCATCCATCTCCTCCTCTTCCTCCTCCCTTTTCTATCTGGGTGTGTCCTCCCTTATTGCGTTAGGAAGGAGGGGGGATCCCGCATCTTGGCTCATGGTGACTCCTCCTCAGCTTGTGACCTCCAAACGAGGGCATTGCGCCTTCTGTTTTCCTCTGCTGCTAATTCACCAAACAGATGAGCTCTTTGCAGAAGCAAGTTACATCTTGATGCCCATCTAGAAGAAGAGGTTGCAGTTAAGGTGATTTTTGGTGGTTGTTGACTGCATCATAAGGAGGGGGGGGTGATCAAATGGGCTAGTTTTTCACATATGAATTTATTGTCTCAGCGCATTCGAGCCCTCAGGTCTGACATTTGCTACCACATTATGCAAATTAGTTTATAACTATTTGATTTGAAAGAGAAAGCTGATAATTAGTGATGCATTGATTGCATTTACAGGATCTATAAGGCTGATGAGAGCTGACAAATCAACATAACATAGTTTCATAAACAGTGTGCAGTGATGTAATCTTCTCTCTATATGTAATAAGATTTGCTCAGTCCTGTAATGACTGGTCAGGGTTCCCACCATGAAATGGTTCAGCTGAGTCCGTCCTGAGGTGCAGGCTCATTAGTCAATAGATGACAGCAGCTACACTAATGGCATTTGCTGTGTGAAATAACACCTCTGCTCTTTACTGTGAAGGTTAACGTTGTCATTTTCAGTAATGGTGGAAAGATTAGCTGGTTAAAGATGCCCCTCCACTCAAAAATGTGTTTTATTTAATTATTTATTATACCTCAGAAGTGTCAGTTTCTATGAGACATGCCCATTTGTTGGAATATTACAATAGGCTTTCTGATTGTAACCTGTTAGCCTACTGCTGATAATGCAGTCTCCTGCATTACTTACACTAAATTGCATTATTTTAATTGAGAAAATAAAGAGCTGCTGACACACTGTTACTCTTAGCCAGACTCGTAAAAACATCTGCACATTTTGTGCTAATACCGATATAACAATATGAAAACACATAGTAGCTTTATAAAACTGCCACCAGCTGCAGGATAATCACACTTACCCATTGCAGTATTCCAATCACAGACAACAGGTTAGTGTGAATGAGGCTCAAACATATAGTATACAGTATTCCCTCCTACCATATCCTTATATGATTTCTCTGGTCTACCTGGGGGAAGCAGCAGTAGTGGGCAGTATGTGAGGCCTCTGCTAATATTTCAATATAATTCAATGATTATGAATCTTGGAATTCACAATGAACAAACTAGTATCAAAATGTTTTCAGGGGTTTATTGAACATTTTCTTTGAAAGAGCTCAGTTAGGCGATATGTTTACAAAGCAGGACATTCTTTTATGCCTTAAAGCATGTCGGCAAATGGTCTTTAATCATTAGTTGAGCAACTGAAAAGTTTGGCATTCACTAATTCTAGACTCTTCAATGTGAGGGCTGCCTGTTTTTTAAGTTTCATATTTCACTGTAGCATTTTTGGGTTTTGGACTGGTGGCCAAATGAAAATACTGCAGCTCTTTCCTTGGGCTCTCATTAAACTGTGATGGACATTTTTGATTAATCAATCAAGTAGGGAAAAAAGAGGTATGTTAAGTCATAATACATATAACTGCATTGCATTCGTACCGATAGGGCTTGAATTATCTTTCTACAAGAATAAAGGTTTTTTGTGAACCTAACAAAAAAATTGTAGTGTGGAGCTGCACATTAAACAAACTGATTTAGGTTTATTGTGTTTTTCTCTTTTAGAGTTAATATTATTTTTCAGATGAGGTCTGTCATAAATGGTCTTCTAGTAGGGAAAAGACACTAAACTTCTATTAAAGACACTTCCTACATCTGCCTGTGTTATTTCAATTCAATTCAATTCAATTCAATTTTATTTGTATAGCGCCAAATCACAATACAAATCATCTCAAGGCACTTTACAAAAACTAAAACTAAAAACCCAACAATTCCCTTATGAGCAAGCACTTGGCGACAGTGGAGAGGAAAAAACTCCCTTTAACGGAAGAAAAAAACCTCCAGCAGAACCGGGCTCAGTTTGGGCGGCCATCTGCCTCGACCGGTTGGGGTGAGTGGATAGAGCAGAGAGAAAAGAACAGCAACAATAAACAACAAATAGACACTGCAAGTTGGTGGGGCCAGTAACTGCACATCAGCGATAAACAACTCCAGGACCAGGGACACCTGCAGAAGGTACACAGAGAGAGAGAGAGAGAGAGAGAGAGAGGGAGGGAGAGAGAGAGCACAAACTAGGGGAGAGAGAGAGCACAAGGTTAGTAACATTCAATTGTGGAATATACATGAGGTGGGAGAGAAGAGGGGGGGGGTTAGGGTAGGGGAGCTCAGTGCACCGATGGTCCTCGGGCAGTCTAGGCCTATAGCAGCATAACTAACTAAGGGATGGTTCAGGGTTGCCTGAAGCCAGCCCTAACTATATGCTTTGTCAAAGAGGAAGGTTTTAAGTCTAGCCTTAAAAGTACAGAGAGTGTCTGCCTCCTGAACCCAGGCTGAGAGCTGGTTCCACAGGAGAGGAGCTTGATAGCTAAAGGCTCTGCCTCCCATTCTGCTTTTGAGAACTCTGGGAACCACAAGTAGGCCTGCACTCTGAGAGCGAAGTGGTCTATTGGGATAATATGGTACTATGAGGTCTTTAAGGTATGAAGGAGCTTGATTATGAAGGGATTTGTATGTGAGAAGAAGGATTTTAAATTCTATTCTATATTTTACAGGGAGCCAATGAAGAGAAGCCAATATAGGAGAAATATGATCTCTCTTGCTAGTTCCTGTCAGGACTCTGGCTGCGGCATTCTGGATTAATTGGAGGCTTTTTATTAAGATATTAGGACATCCAGATAGTAATGAGTTACAGTGATCTAGCCTTGAGGAAACAAACGCATGGACTAGTTTTTCTGCATCATTTTGAGACAGGATGTTCCTAATTTTGGAAATGTTGCGCAGGTGAAAGAATGCAGTTCTAGAAATTTGTTTTATGTGTGAGTTAAAGGACATGTCCTGGTCAAAAATAACTCCAAGGTTTTTTACAGTAGTGCTGGAGGCCAGGGCTATGCCATCTAGAGTAGCTATAATTTGAGAAAAGTTATTTCTGAGATTTTTAGGCCCAAATATAATGACTTCTGTTTTCTCCGAGTTTAAAAGTAAAAAGTTACTGGTCATCCAAGCCTTTATGTCAGTTAGACAGGCTTGAAGTCTGGTTAACTGGTTTGTGTTAACAGGTTTAATAGATAGATATAACTGAGTGTCATCCGCATAGCAGTGGTAATTAATAGAGTGCTTCCTAATGATATATCCTAAAGGAAGCATGTACAGGGTGAACAGAATCGGTCCTAGCACAGAACCTTGTGGAACTCCATAACTAACTTTTGTTTGTGTGGAAGGTTCATCATGGACATGAACAAACTGGAATCTGTCCGATAAATAGGATTGGAACCACTTTAACGCTGTTCCTCTGATACCAATCACATGCTCCAGTCTCTGTAATAAGATGTTGTGGTCAATGGTGTCGAATGCTGCACTAAGGTCTAGGAGGACAAGTATCGAAACAAGTCCATTATCTGAGGCTAAGAGAAGATCGTTGGTAACTTTCAACAGTGCTGTTTCTGTACTATGATGTGCTCTAAATCCTGATTGGAAATCTTCAAATAGTTCATTCCTGTGTAAGTGGTCTGATAGCTGCTTAGCAACAGCTTTTTCTAGGATTTTAGAAATAAATGGCAGGTTGGATATTGGTCTATAATTAGCCAAGACACCTGGATCAAGACTAGGCTTTTTGAGTAAAGGTTTGATTACTGCAGTCTTAAAGGCCTGTGGTACGTAGCCTGATACTAGAGATAAATTTACCAAGTCCAATAAAGATGAGTTCATTAATGGCAGGGTGCCTTTAAGCAGTCTAGTCGGGATGGGGTCCAAGAGACACGTTGATGATTTCGATGAAGCAACTACTGATGTAAATTCAGAGAGATCTATAGGAGAGAAGCAGTCTAAACATAACTGAGGTCCTACAGATGATTCAAGAGCTACTGTAGTAAAAGATTCATTTATTGCAGGTATAGGAAGCATCTGCTGAATTTTATCTCTAATAGTTGTGATTTTATTTGTAAAGAAACTCATAAATTCATCACTGCTGAGAGCTAAGGGAACACTGGGCTCAACGGAGCTGTGACTTTTTGTCAGCCTGGCTACAGTGCTGAAAAGAAACCTGGGATTGTTCTTATTTTCCTCTATTAGTGATGAATAGTATGCAGTTCTGGCTTTACGGAGAGCTTTTTTATATGTTAGTAGACTGTTTTTCCAGGCTAGAAAAATTTCCTCTAAGTTTGTGGAACGCCACTTCCTTTCCAGCCTTCGTGATGCCTGCTTTAAGGTACGAACATGTAAATTATACCATGGGGCTAGTCTTCTCTGAATCACTAACTTCTTTTTCAGAGGGGCTACAGAATCAAGCGTTTCACGCAGTGAGGTTACAGCGCTGTCAACAACATGATCAATTTGGTAGGGAGTAGGATTAAGGCAGCTGCCCTCCATTATGTTTATACTTGGCATAGATGCAAATAAAGATGGAATCATTTTCTTAAATTTATTAACAGCGTTGTCGGATAAACATCTGCTGTAGTGGAATTTTCTTCCAGACGCTGCATGATCCATCATTTTAAATTCGAAAGTTATTAAAGAATGATCTGACAAAACAGGATTTGGGGGGAAAATTATTAGATGTTCAATTTCGATGCCATAGGTCAGAACAAGATCAAGGGTGTGATTAAAACAGTGGGTGGGTTTATTAACGTTTTGAATGAAACCAATTGAATCTAATATAGAATTAAATGCAATGCTGAGGCTGTTATTTTCAACATCTACATGAATGTTAAAATCTCCCACTATAATGACTTTATCAGATCTAAGCACTAAATCAGACAGGAAGTCAGGGAATTCAGTTAAAAACTCTGAGTAAGGAACAGGTGGACGGTACAAAATGACAAGTAGAACTGGTTTTTGTGTTTTCCAGTTTGTATGTGAGAGACTAAGAGTGAGGCTCTCAAATGAGTTATAACTGTTCTGAGGATGAAAGTTTAATAATAAGTTTGACTGGAAGATTGCAGCTACTCCTCCACCTCGACCTGTGCTTCGAGGAACATGATAATTTTTATGACTGAGGGGGGTTGATTCATTCAGACTGACATATTCATCCTGCTGTAACCAGGTTTCAGTAAGATAAAGTAGGTCAATTTGGTGATCAGTTATCAAATCATTTACTAACAGAGATTTAGAAGAAAGGGACCTAATATTTAATAATCCACATTTGACAGTTCTGTTTTTCTGTTCAATAAGAGGAGTGGTCTTAATTTTTATTAAGTTTTTATGAATAACTCCTCTTCTGTTAACTTCTGATTTGTTTGATTTATATGTTCGAGGGGCAGACACAGTCTCTATGTGGTTTGAAGGGGGCGGTGGCTCTAAGGAAACTGCAGAGAAGCGTTTTAGACTGAGTCTCTGCATCCCGGTCCCCACCCTGGATTGTCAGGCTTTAGGTCGGCTAAGAAACTCGGCCAAATTCCTAGAGATGAGAGCTGCACCATTCAAAGTGGGATGGATGCCATCTCTCGCTATCAGACCGGGTTTTCCCCAGAAAGTGGCCCAATTGTCTATGAAGCCCACATCGTTTGCTGGACACCACCTAGACAGCCAGCGACGGAACGACGACATGCGGCTAAACATGTAATCGCTGGTCAGATTTATTGTTGACGTTGCTTTACATTGATAAATTCAAACGCATTCATATTTGTTTAACAGATTTAGTTATTTGTTTACAGGTTCACCGTGATTAAATTGATTTGCATTTCCTGATTTCTTCTGTGTTTTCCTTACATTGTAGTTTGCTACATGTGACCCTGCTTCCTAATGGGCACTCCTAGTGGACCATACCCTCAACCCGTACAATCAAAGGTTCCTGAATGACGCCCATGTGTGTTATTCTAATCATGAGGACTAACTAACCTAACCTTTGGTCCATTAAGTTATTTCAAGCAAACTATAAACCTAACCAAGTTGTTTCTGTGCCTGAATCGAACCATACTTACAACCGTAGCGTAGCCACACAGTAACAAGGTTAGTTATTTATGTTTTAGGAGTAATTTCAGCCACTATCTGTCTGTGGTGTATTTTGTCAACTACTGCTCCTATGGTTGTAGGAGTCAGTAGGAGCAAACAATGTGCAGTAAATGATCATTTAGAGTGGAGGACTTGTAAAAATCCACAGGAAGTGTTGAGTTTCAATTGAATGATTGAGAAAATCAGCAACATGGATAGACTGGAAATGGTTGAAGGATAAAAAACACTATTGAGGTCAAAATGAGGAAGTGAAAGCAGCATTATAGTGAGTGTGTTTTATTGTACTGAAGGAATTATTATGCTGTGAAAGTGTGTGTCATGTGAACCATGTTTGCTACACCCCTGAGTGTTTTCACCTTTGTTTGTTTTAAGGTCACACCTCTGCCATGATTTGAATAGAAGTTTTTCTATGAGAAAATTAGAATACTTGTCAGCTCTGTGCTAGACTGGTAGTCTGCGGAGGTGAACCCTAACGTGCTGGTATTGGCTAAACCTTCTGACACACTGCACAGGATAATGGATGTGTATTTGGACAGGTGAATAGTGTCAGCTGTGGTCTGTAGTTAAAATCTAATGAATAATGTCTAAAAATAATGCAGTTTTCACTTTGATGAATGTAATTTCTCCATCGTTAGCCTGGGCCTCGTCCCAGCTGTGGACAGTCAGGTTCACCTGCAGACACACACTGGTGCTCTGTTTGTGTCTGAAGCTGCTGCTGCTGAACACAGGAACTGCCTCAGAGAGTGTGTCCTCTGGTCCTTGTTAATAGTATTCACTCTAAAAGCAGTTCTGTGTCTTCCCCAGAGAAAATCCTGTAGTTCTCTCCTATAAACCAAAATGAAATCATCAGTGATGGTGTCTTGTATTACACGCCTCCAAAATAAACAATAGCATCACATTTGGGGCGTACATGCCAGCTGTTCTGCAGTCAGTGTAGATATTAAAAAGAGTTATATATGCACTGTTCTATGGATAACCCCACTCATACAACACAATAACAGCTCTCGTAAGGAATATGGTTTTCTGTGAAAGTGGGTCTGAAGTGTGTTAACCAACAATGACGAAGGTGCTGCAAACAAGTGTGTTACTGTGAGTGCACTAATTCAGACCTTCAGACCTCAGCCGGAGTCTAAACCATCTGGGACTTGCTTCATAGATCGAACTAATGTGAGTCACCCTGAGGCAGAGCAGCACTTTCCTCCCTCACTGCTGAACTCTGAACAGTTCAGACCAGTTTATGGTTGTTTGATGACAATAAATCAAACATTGATATTATTTTATAAGCAAAGCATCTTGTTTCAACACCAGTGTAATGATATGCTGCTTTTCTGTGCTTGCTATGGCCAGCAAAACAAAATTTTCTCTATTTTCTGCTATGGACCAAATAATGAATCAGTTTGTCATGAATAAGCAGCTTGATCAGTTGATGGAACTGAAATAATCATTAGTCACATCCCTAACAATGATGTATATAATGTGATGCAATAAATTTTCTGAACAGGTCTTAATTGATAAACTGTGCAGACATTATGGCCAGAGGAGTGTTTCTTTAAGGTTACTACAGTGAATTTAATACCAAATCCAATAACTTACCCCAAACATCTGTAAATTCAAAATCTCTGATACAGTCTCATTAATATCGTGTTGCCCAGACTACACCTACTGGGCACCGGTATCAGCCGGAGTACGTTTTCATTTACAGCGGGGACCTAACACACTGCTGGTGTGGATGGCGGGTTTTAAAAATCTGTGAAATGTGGAAACCCCTCAGCAGACGGAATCCCTGCCGGTGAAGCAGATCCAGCAGTGCACACTTTGCCTCTTATGTAAGGCCACATCAATTATTAATGGATGCAGTGCAGCTGTGAGTAGCTCAGTCCTATATTTAAGATATGGATGTTTTTTGCTCAGCAAAGCCTGAGTGGTTATAACAAAGCTGTGGGCCTTTATCATTATTTCATAACCCCGCTGGCAGGAAAAAACTTCACCCCACTGTAATGGAGAACTGATAATGTGAGTGTGTAATCATTTTATTTATTAATTTATTTTAAATTAAATTAAATTTGTTTTGTTTTTTAAACCAGGAAAGCT
Source organism: Mastacembelus armatus (assembly GCF_900324485.2). Taxonomy (NCBI): domain Eukaryota; kingdom Metazoa; phylum Chordata; class Actinopteri; order Synbranchiformes; family Mastacembelidae; genus Mastacembelus; species Mastacembelus armatus. The sequence goes on from NC_046637.1 coordinate 4,661,028, forward strand.
TTACTCTTCCTGCTGTAAGTGGCAAACAACAATATGGATAGCAACCCAAATATTCTGGAAATAAATAGAATTTGAATCCAAATCATGAATAAAAATACAGTTGCCTGTGAATATTTAGACATATCATGTGACATGTTGAAACTAATAGTTACATCAGCTACTGTTCATCAATTTTTTAATCCTTTGGCCTAAAAATGTGCAAAATAATATGAAATGTCTAAAGTACAAGGTGTCTGTGGTAAACACGTCGTGCACCTGTTTTAATTTGCTGTAACTGTAAACTCTGACCCTAGGTTTGTACTGAAAGTTCTACATATTTTTTTCTGTTGTTCTTAAAAGTCCTGTTTGGAAAATGTTCTGCGCATTGAGGTTCACCGAAGCTACAGCAGCATAACAGTGACTGAAAAAATAGCCAAGTGAACAGAATACATTTGAGTTAAAACAGTATTTATGTTAAACAGAGAAACTACTCATGGGATTAGTTCTCCAAGACTTATTGACTTTGATTGGTGACTTCACTGTATGTTATGGCCATGGAAAATAGATAGAGATTGATTTTTGATGAGAGTTTGCCTGGCGGGCAGCAGCCCAGTTGAAGACCCGATGGTTTAACAAGTTTGGACACAGTTTCTGTGAGTATTGTTGACAGTTGAAGACTTCACGAAGACTCATAATTTCGTCTTCGTTTCACACCTTCTCACATGCACCAGCATAATATGTAACACATGCAAATTTCAGACCTGTTCAGTGCTGTATGATGTTGAAGTGGAGGTAACCATGGCAACAGTACTGATGCTTCAGGCTCTGTTAGCGGTTAACCTTACCATGAATTGACTGAACTGGCTACAGACCCACTTTAAAGCAGCAGTGGGATTCAAACACAGCTGACCTTTGTACCTTTGGTCAGTGGATGTAATAAAGGGGACCATAATGGACTCTGTAAGCCGTCCACATAAATATGATAATGGGCTCCTGTTGTGGTCTGTCTCCTCATTCGACGTGATCGTCAAGGGACACCTCATCGCTGTGGGTTCAGGCTGTACCTGCTTTTTGGAAATATCCACACAGATGACGTGGAGGCGTCAGCAGGATTGATGATTGTAACTGGACCATCTGAGAGTGTCCTCCTGACACACACTTACATAACGCCTGTGATTGGCAGGTGTTTAGTAGGAGGGAATGTGGGAGTTTGTGTGTATGACAGACAGGAAGGTTAAGCAGTAGGACGGACATTCAACAACAGTATTTTCCTCAACAGTTTAAAAAGGATGAACTGAAAGTGAGATTGTCTCTCCCCTGACACTTTTGTGTTAAGAAATTTTGGGGTTTGATAGTATTTCATCAAAACTACTTATCAAAACTAATCAGGTTCAGATTTCATCATTTGCAAGTTACTGAAGTTATTTAAGGATAAATATCTGAGGTTAAATTCAAATCTCTATTCACTTTTTTCAGCAGCTTAAATGAAGGTGAAACCTGGAGCCCGCACTTGAAAATGAGATGAGCAGCAGTAGATATAAATTGTTTATTAAATATGACTCAGATCCAAATACTGGAGGTCTGGACTCACAGCTACGTAGGTGGTGGTGTCATAATGGTAAAGGATTAACCCTGGCATTCTCCTGGAATTGGTAGTCGCAGAGTGGTTTTACATCTCTTTTCAACTTGACACCCGCAGCAGAGAGCACGTTTATGTGATAAGCTGGAAGAAGTTAACAGTAATTATCTACTGCTGATATAATCTGCTGCCAGTGGCATTTATCAGTTTTACGGCGGTCACCACTGACTAACAGTGAGAAGCAAATTCATGTTTTGCACATTATTCTTGGTTAATAAAATTAGCACTGGAGCTTATCAAATCCAGAGATTTGAGGGAAGTGGGAACTGAAAGAAAAATGACAGCATCACTAAACCTGTGATGTGCTTCTGTTGACAGCCAACAGCTTAACAGTAAAGCAAGAAACTGAAGGAGGCTGAAGGAGGAATACTAATAGTGAAATCATTATATGACATTTCTCCAGTTGCTTCACGTCGTCGTCGTCTGCATTGATTCCAGTCTGAGCAGGTAAAGATTTCACTTGACTATAGGCCCCCTGGTTAGATGTAATTGATATTTGTCAAATAATTTTGAATTTTCACTATTTATTCAAAGTTTTTAGATTCAATTTAGTATTATTTTTTTAAGACTTGTGCATTTTCTATGCTTTCATACTTTCATTTAGCCACCCAGTCCACCTTCTGTCTGGCTTTAGTCACTGTGAACTACATAAAGTACCAGTCTGAGCTGTTTACCAGCCAGATAATTAGATGTAATTTCTTGGTAGGGGAGTTGTTTTCTCTTTTTGCTCTGCTGCAGAAACTAAAGTACAGCCACCTCAGTTATATTCATGGAATATCGGTTATATAAATGAGGTTTTACCTGCACAGAGACTTAACATTAGCTGAAGGTTGTTGCACTGAATCTGATGGGTCACAGTAACATTGGTGGTAGGCTGGGGCTGAGCACTCGCCATTCTCATATTACCACTTTGTTACTGTAACATGTTGGACCTTTGATACACATTTAAACAAGAACTTGTTGATCCACCTTTTTTGGTGAGTACCATGCTGCAAATATTACATTTTGCCTTTGGTTTGTTGACTTCAGAGCAGTTTAGCCAGTCTGCCACATTTGCTTACAACTTTGTTCTGCCAACTTTTCAAATTATTGATAATGCAGCACACAATACAACCATTGACTACAACATATCATTTATATATGTCAGTTTATTTTTGTAGTGTCAGTGAGGCCAAAGTGTGTGAGCACTACAATCATATTCATACTCCAGTAGCTCTGAAATCCTAAATGAAGGATTTGTGTCTGTCTCTGCTCCTTTTCCTCTTGGTGCTCTAACTTTAACTTCTCTCACCTCCTTAGGGTGAAGTTACTGCCATTGTGTGTGTTAATCCTTGTAAAGTTGTTGGTGCAGAGAGGTGTTGAAGCTTGTTGTGAATGTGACGAGCTGCAGCGAGCTCTCCGACTGTGGGTGTGTGTGTGTTGGCTGTGTACTAACAGACATGGGTGTGTATGTGGGAATGATACACGTGAGTGCACTTGCTGCTGTTGGTTGTTGCCGTGCTGCTGTACGTCAGCAGTTGCTATGAGCATTAATAGTTACCACTGTTAACAGCTGATTTTCAGTGCCCACAGATTGATCTGTCTGCTGTTCATCTGCTGACAAGCCCCAGTAATCCTTTATGTTGTTAATGTTTTCAAAATATGTACTTGTGTGTATTCTAAAACAGGAGCCATTTATATATAAAATGACTCATTCAAGGTTAATCCCAGCCCAAGTTTTACATACAGAGCATTCCAGTGTCAGAAACAGTGCTTTGACACAGGGAGCTTCTGTACATGTCCATGTAGCTGCTGTAGCTGACCTGGACCTCTTCAATAATCTAACTACAGACCACGAGAGCTGTGATTGGCTGCTTGTGTTTCTTTCCTTTAGGTTTGTGATACCAACATTGATTTGATCAGTGACTACAGCATGAGGGCAAAAACAATGTAAATGTAGTGACAGAAGAGTCTCATACTGAGTAATGAAATAAGGTGGTTATATAACGTCATGAAGTCTGACATATAACTCAAACTTAAATCCAGATAACTACTCCCACCTCATGACTTCAGCCTACTCTACACTGACTGGACAGCAAGAGAAAATCTTTGTCTACCAACTAATTCCGATTTTAGAGCCAACCTGGATGTCCTCTGTTCTCTGCAGACGTAGAGGTATATGCCAGTAATCCAGGCACTTAAGACACCAGCAAAACCAGTTTCTGGATCATTCTCCTGTTTTTTGTTGTTGCCGTGGTCAAACTACAAGTTAATGAAAGCTGAACTATCAAGTAGTAGCAGCATGTTCATAGAAGCAGAAGTGACATGATAAGAGAGGCCAGCTACCTTGTGAGGGTTGTTGATATTAGTGTCCAGCAACCACTCACTGTCTGAAAGTTCCTTAATGTTCAGCTTATATATTCAGCAAGTGTGTTTATACGTACATTAAACAGACTACAGTGAACTGACTCAGCTCCCGGACTGAGCAGATCTGTAATTTAGAGGTGTGTGTGTGTGTGTGTGTGTGTGTGTGTGTGTGTGTGTGTGTGTGTGTGTGTGTGTGTGTGTGTGTGTGTGTGTGTGTGTGTGTGTGTGTGTGTGTGTGTGTGTGTGTGTGTGTGTGTGTGTGTGTGTGTGTGTGTGTGTTGTAGGCAGCTTTCTCTGCAGCATGTTAACAAGTGACATAGATGGGAGAATAAAGAGAGGGATGCTGCAGGAGAGAGTGTGTATCACCGAGCACAGAGCTTTTTACCAACAAGCTGCCAGAACTGAAACATAAAGTACAGAGCTGCAAGTGAACTGACTCAGTTAGTGGTTCATTATTTCATCACTGTCTAACCTTACATTTTTAGAAGCATCCTAAGTTGGTTCTGTTCCCATCTAAATCTAATTCTCTCTCTCTGTTGTGTTCAATGTTTAGTTGTGTATTGCAGTAATGTTGTGTCATTCCTATGGGTTTGTGTGATCACTCCAGAGCATTTAGGCCTAACTTTATTGTCTTTAAAGTTACTTTATCAGTGATCCACACACGAGTTGTTAGTTCAATGTATATTGGTGTGCTCAGACTTAGATAGAGAGATAGATACTTTATTCATTCCCCATGGGGGAAATTCAGACTGTCCAGCAGCTTTTATATTTACTTTACACAAAATTTTTACTATATACAATATCAACAATTAATGTTAATGTTCAGGTTTACCTGAAGAAGACCACCTGTGGACCACATGTTGGCAGTCCTGTTCACACAGAATAAACAGAAGAGCAAATGAGTGCTGGATATTCTTTGGCTATATGTAAGAGTCAATATGGGTATAATCATCTGTCACAGCCTTATATCAATATATGTTGTAATACGCTGATAAACTAGAAAAACCACAGTCTATTTTTCTAAACCAGCAAATTTAATGAACTCGAATCACATTGTTAAATTACTTTACTTGTTACTGCAAATATTACATAAGAGTCCACCTTAAATTAGTCTTGTTTAGAAACCTCTATGACTGAATGCAGTCAGAGATGGTAAAGGCCCATTAATATATTTTATTAGGGTATATCACCATATCGGCAAACCCTGCTACATCCTTGAAAAGGTGTAAAATTGTCGTCAGTTTTATGTTATTTGACCTTTATTTAACCCAAATGGGGCCTTGAAAAGAAAGTTTTTTTGTTGGGGATGTGTGGTAGCAAAGACAAATACACAAAAAACAAGTCATAGATAGAAGAAGTGTAAAGAGAGGCTGGAAACTATAAAAGGTTTTTGAACACATTAAAATAAACTGCAATTGGATGGGGGGTCTCTGGAGTCTGTCAGTCTGAGGTGCGCTCAGACTGGGGGGAAGTCTCCTCAGAGAGTCACAGAAAGGCGTGGGTCAGAGGAGGAAGTGAGCAGATGGAGGGTGGATGGAGAGCCAACGGGAAGTAGAGGCTCAATGGTTTCCTCATGTTGTGTTGGCAACAATCAGGATTTCACTTCCCTGTATGCTTTCGGCCAACAGGTGCTGTTCCTGTGCTTATTTTTCAGCCCAGCTCTTCCTCTCTTCATGTTCTTTCTGCCACCACAGAGAAACGTGAAATCACAGGTGTCAAAGGGCCACGACTACTTTTATATTTGGACTGAAACCAGCAGAGGTGGAGTCAAATGACTCATATTCACTTTCTAAACCAGTTGTTTGTGTGGGCAGACCAATGTGGATATCTCCAGCCACGACACTCCTCTGGAAGCTGTGAATACAACTGATTTGGTGCCAGGCCAGTGTGTCCAAAAGTCTGCCCGTCCCACTATAAACTTTGAAACTGAGTCAAGACTGAGACAGTTAGACAGTTCACTCAAGGCCAGTATCTCTAACACTGGCTGCTAATGTTACTTCCAGTTAGGTCATCTCCATTTTGAAGGGAGTAAAGTGGAGCTCTAAACTGTTTCATTAAACATGCTTATTTACAGTCTTTGAAAATACAACAGTCTAAATGGGAGATACTGACCATATAGCAATACCAATGCAGTTTAATTTATAATTTACCAGGAGCAAACAATAGGATGTTATTGAATCAGTTTGAATTGGAAATAAACAGCAAATATGCATTTTAGCTTTGTTCAGCCAGTGTTTTTGGCTCAGCAGCCATGTCCCCCTTTTTCCCATGGATTGAAACAATGGTGTAACTGGTCACGAGATGAGTTGAGTCAAGATGTGAGTGGCTGAACTGTTTTATGGGCAAATGCTGATGACAGTGAGAGTTGGTTCCTGTTAAGACTGCAGACGCTGCAGAGTCCCTGCTGTGGTTTGTTTTCTGTCTTGCTGTCAGTTTTATGTTGAGGTGCCCAGGAGCTCTGCCAGCAGGGAACTTTGCAACAGGCACACTGCCTCTTTCTACCACGTCTGAATCCTGCTCAGTCCTCAGTCCTGGTCCCGGTCTGTGGTCTGTGCAGGGAGAGCAGGGTTGGTGGAATGCCGTGTTTGTTTAGGAGAGCTGGGCGTGGCTCTGTTTGGCCGTGGTAAGTGAACACAATCAGCACGCAGCCATTCATCACGGTGTGTAGACTCAGAAACACACAGCTCCCATCTGAGCACACACTCTGCTGTCACAGCCAATACACTCCAAACTGGGATGGGATGAAGTCTGTTAAAACACAAAAACCATCAGAGAGGATCAGGGGACCTGCTCTCACCTCTGCTGTTTGGGAAAATCTCAGCTTGTGAGTTTCTTCTCAGCTTGTTCCACTTGAGTTTCTTGAACTCAAAATGTTTCAGCTGAGTCTGAGAAATGAAACCGAAGTAGCTTTTCATTTCAACGTTCACCAGAAAAAAGAAGCAGGACAGGCACATGAGAGCTGTGTATATTTGTGTCTATACAGCACGCGTTCAGCCGCAGCACTTGTGACATGTGACTTTGAGCGTGTGGTGTTGTTGTGTTTTGCTTTTAATAGCATGTGGTGATCTTAAAAGTTCTTCAAAGAAAATGCAACATCAGTCATTTTCTGAGCTCCATTTCATTGTGTGAAAAGTGGATTTAGTCTTGGAAAGATGGATGCAAACGCCTCAAAATCGTTTAAAGTGGGCACCTGTACATGACTGATATAGACATGCTGCGTTTTTTAAACATTTTTTTCTGACAGAGATCATGCCTGTCTGATGTACGGTTGACCATTATTCAAGGCATTTTCTGATTTACACTAAACGCACAAAGGCTGTGAAACTGCTGCCCCTGTGTTCATTTTACATAGCTGTCTTGATCCTGGTACTGGAGGTGAGATGGTTTTTGTGAAAACATGCAACCTTGTTCCTAACTGCACATTCCACCATCCATTCATACAGGAGGTGGTGCAGCAAAACTACTCCCACTTGTTACAGTTTTATGGCAAGTCAACATTAACCCCCCCCACAACGGTGCTGTACTTTTTTAACAGACGGGGCAGGGCCGGAATCCGGTGCAAAACTCTTTCCTCCAATGGGCAGTGTAAAGGGGACTAGCGCTGTACATGCTGTCGATCCTCATAATGAGACCTAACTGAGTTAACGTCACATTCCTTGTCTGAATACGACCCTGCCACACTCAGCTGCTCTCCGATTGGACTGCTAGATATACTCCTCCCACACATTAACGTGAATGGCAGCTTGTGTTTCCTACATTCACACACTCTCCACTTTCTTGTCAGCTCGAAGAGTTATTTTTTTCATAAATCCCAAGAATGTTTGGTGTCATGTTGTCCAAGTGGTTTTCCTCCCAACAAACAACAGACTGTGCAGCTTTTTTTCCACTGTGCTCTCAGTCACAAGATGCTCCACCAGCAGTCATCTGAGGCTGAGTAATGTGCTGTCTCACTGCTGAGGACTGGAAGAGGCTGATGAGTGTTGAGGTTGTCTCTGCACAATAGGAGAGAAAATGTCGTGCACAGTGGATTTGATCAGTGTTAGTCAACTAATCAGATTAGTCAGAGCAGGTTTTTCAGTTTTGTCTTCAAACATACATATAGACCAGGGATCTCAAACTCCACCGTCCTGCTTGTTTCCCAGCTGTCCTTGCCCTTGCAGCTTCTGATTGGCTGAACACACCTGATACAGGTAATCAGCAGTCGGTAGGGCAGGGATAGTTGGAAAGCAAGCAGAAGAGTGGTCCCTCAAGGACTGGGGTTAGAGACCCCTGATATAGAGTAATCATTTGCTATTGAAGGGACCTTACCTGCTGTAACCTAAAACTTGTTTTGTGAGGCATTCTTTCTGGTGTTTTAGTTGTTTTTCACAAATGTGTTCTGTTAAAGATGTGGAAAGGCCAGCAGCTCCTAAACAACAGGGTCAATGCCTTGGTGTTATGAAGCTGGCCCAGGGGTTAAAGGCACCGACTAGCAACCACAGCATTCCTGATTTAAACCTGGTCTGGGATCATTGTTGCACATCACCCCTCTCTCTGTCTTCCTTCATTTCATCTCACTACTGTCGACTTTCTACTAAAGGCCTCAGAATCCCCCAAAATACTATATTTCTTGCATTGCAGCAACATTGCCGAACACTGCTCTGATTAGTAATTGTGGACTGAATATATAATGTGTTTGATCAATCAATCACCTGCTGAGCTCAGTGATTGTTTTGTGATCAATTTAGTGTGATGACAACATTGTTTACCACTGCCTCATTAAATGTGTCCTTTCTGCTAACTAGGCAGCTGAAAGAAAAACAAACAGCAGGAACAGATGAATTGATGTGCTGAGTTTTCTGCTCCACCACTGCTGAAACCGATTATTTAACTGGATCTGCATGTTCTGCTTAATTTAAGCATGTGGTAGCGACAGCAGAAGCTGAACATAATAACCTGTGTTTTCCAAATGTGCCTAACAGTGACAGCCTTTGCAGGTGGCACAGGTTCTTGTTCGGCTCTTATGCACATAAAGTAAACTTTATAACATGACTTTTCAGTATATTAAGCATTTATTAAAATTGTGAATCATCCCCACTTATTAAAAAAAAAACAGATTTTATTTCTTTGTCTGCAGGAGAGCTTAGCAGAATAAAAGATGATTCCGGGTAGTTATGTTTGCAGAATTGTTGTAGTGTGTTGTTACATCTACCTGACTAATCACAATAAACAGCACCATGCACACTTCTGAACCACGGATGTGCTATCACAACTCAGGAGCAATGCCCATATAAGTTCCATGGAGCAGGCGCAGAACAGTGAGAGGGGAAAAATCAGAATGAGAGACAAGAGATGTGTTTTTCCTGAGGTTTTCAAACTAATAAGCTGAAGGGGAAGTGTGGAGGAAGAGACCTGAGGCAAAGATACTATGTAGGGTGAACGGGACAGGCTCAATTAACACAGTGAACAGTTGCAGCAGGAGAAATGACTCACAGCTTAAGGAGGAAATTAGTCGCCAATTGCTGCAATTTGCATGAAAAATGACCTGGCTCTTGGAGTCTTAGCTTTGTCACATCTAAACACACTGGCACGATGCACATATTTTAGATTGGCGCACTATCTGAGTATTATTCTAATGTGTGTATTGCAAATAGAAATTCAATGAATCTGCTTAGAAATCTTAGAAATAAGACATTTGTTTTGACTCCAGAACTTGCCTAAGAGTCATTTTAAATTTTTTTGTGAAATTAAAGTCTTCCAGTGTTTGTTGTCTGTGCAATGATGGTTAAATTGCAAACAGGAGCTGCTAATAGAATATTCATCACATTTCTAATGGTGCAGATTTAAAAAATATAAGTTCTGGGGATGAGTTCCTGCAGTGAAGAATAGGGCCAAGGCAGTCCACTCAAGTTCCTCCAGATAGTAACTGATTTTTGTTTGTCGTCAGAATCTCCCTTTTTGACTTTTGGGCTGTAAAGACATTTTGCTAACAGATGTTTCACTGTGCAGTGTGCAGCTGTAGTAGAATCAGTTTTAGAGATAGATTCTCTGTCCTCTTCCAGGACTCTCCTGAGACGAGGCTGGGTGGACTTTAACTGTACAAATGAAGACCTGGCTTCTTTAGCTGATGGTCAGATTGAGATATAAATAATATATATATTTTTTTTCTTAACTGGCCCTTTTATTTACTCATGTAATTGACAGGAAAATGCTCAAAATATATTTTTTTATAAAGTTTCTATGTATGTGTGAGTTGCTCAGCTGCTGGTGCCATCATCTGACCTCAATATGATCAGAATGCAGTTCGAGTGGACAACCAGCTGCTGCTTACTGGTGTTGGCAGTGTATAAAGTCTACTAAACTTCCTATCCGTTCAGTGTACAGGGACTCTGATCTCAGAATAACCTTAGAAATGTACTGGAACAGTTTTTGCCGCCAACTCAATCAAGATTATACAGGAAGAAATTTTTTTTATTGATTGATTTATTGATCGATTCTTTTCCCTTGGCTACACCAGCTAAGTACGTCCACAGAGAAACCAGAAAGGTCACACTCACTCTAAAGATCTTGATTCATCATTGTAGTTGATAGATTTACAACCTACAGACAGCAAAGAGATTTGTGAGATTTAAACGTCAGCCACTTCGTCAAACAGTTCACTTAGTAGAGCACATCGTTGTGCAAAGCTGTCGTGTTTCCTAGCTATCTTCAGCTGGACTCATTCTGTGTGATTTCCTGAAATCTTCATAATTAAAAACCTTTTCAAACTTCAACTTAACTTCAATATGACGCTCAGCAAACAGCAGAAACATGTTGGAGACACACAATTTCTGCTCCTAACTGATGTGCAATGTCACTGCTGCTGCTTTTCTAAAAATAGGGAGAGAAAACATGCTCCTTCACATATTTATGTCGATGTCTGATGTGGCATCTAAATCAATATATAATGAAATATGACTCACTTCAGTGCTTCCTGCAGGAAATGGATCAGCAGAGGAGGAGAAGTTTTTCCACGGTTGTCTTGACTTTTCTCAACTTTAAAAAAAACTTTTTATGACATTTTGAAAATTACATTCATTCACTCACTCATGAAATAGGTGGCATTGGCAGTTTGATTTAGTGGCTCTGCTCATCTACCCTGAAAAAACAGTTTTTTTTATTACGCTATTAGAGAAGACATTTGTTTTAAAGTGGTTTGAAACATAGCTGTCTGGTCTCCTGGCTCTTTAGTCGTCCACACTGCTGGAGAATGCTACACGACCACTGCGCTAAAATTTCCAATATTCATGATGGCACAGTTCACACTAAGCGCTCAGTGGCTGAACTGGCCTTCAGCACAGCAGACGTCTTCATGTGGCTTGAAGGAGCTGTTTGTTTGAAAGCAGTAGGCTACTGCTGAAATGTTTGTTTAGTGAAGAAGAGAGATCACCGTGTCTGTCGGCTGTGCTGCAGTAACAGGTCTGCAGGCCTTTAGCTGTAGCTGTGGTGCTGACTGTGAGGGCATGACTCAGGTTCCTGGGTCCTGGAGTTTCTGTGTGTACATACACTCCACTGTAACACATGATGAAAAGTGAGAGTGCTGACATGTTGTATAACATAAAACAAAGTAAAAGAGGAAGGAAACACTCTAATTGCCCTTTTAACAACCCGACATTTCCGTCTTGATAAGCAGCATAAAAACACAACACAATGACTTTAAATCTGTGCTGTTGCAGCAGCCGACTAATGGTTAGGAACAGGAACATGCTTCTGGTACAGTAGAGCTGGGGGTTTTTGGCCTTTATATAACTAAATATTTGAAATAAATGGCTTCCTGTAGGAGTTTATGAATCACTACAGTTTGACCTGCAGCATCAGTTCCAGATTTTAAACAGCCCATCTTCCACATACAGTCTAAGTTAACATAATGTTTGAAAACCGAGTGCAAAGCCAGTTTGATATTTGGGATTTTCTTGAATGTGTGTACTCACTTTGTCCTGCACTCAGACATTTACATGCCACTCATCCTGACCTTGTTATCTTTAACATGCAAAGTGATGGTCTCACCTTGCTGCTTGTACTGCCATGGCACAGAGTCTTGTGCTTAAGAATTTCACCATCGGTACACTTGGTACATGATGTGTGAGAGATTTGATTTGATTTTGAACCTGCTGGATGTGTCGTCTCTTTCTGTTGTTTTGTAGGGACATTTGCAGGTCTCATATTTTCAGCTTCTTCATTTACCTCATAAGGAAAATGCTGGCATGTCCCACTCAGGGTGTCCTGCTTATCAACGAGCTGCAGACAGCCGCTGTTATCTAACATGTTCGAAACACTCTCCGTGTCTCATTGGCATGCCTTGGATTTCTGTGTCGCACACGTCTGTAAATCTGCTTTGTGCTGTTCTTAAAGGAGAAACAGTTATTGTTGTTATTGCAGTGCAAAGCCATTTCAGGCACATTTTCAAAGTCAGAACAGCTGCAGATACCCTCAGATGTTCTACCTGTTTTAATTCATGTTGAGTGTAACATAATCTGGCTCAGCTTTACCAGTGTTCACTAGTAAATATTTTTGTAATTCATGAATCTCAAAATCAGCTCTCAAACCTGGATGTGCCAGGATAAGCGGTAGATAATGGTTGCAAACCTAAATCATGTGCATCACATTAGCATTAGCTCTCTATTTAACAAAACTGCCCATACATTTATTTTGAAAAAATTGTTGATGCTTTGATTTACATTAAGTTACAGTCCAGTCCTGATATTTCATTTCTTCAAGGTCTTCGTTCACAGTAAATGGTGAAAAACAAATGGAGTCAGTGGTCAGTGAATTGGAACAGAAAGTCAGTGGAAACCCTGACTCAGACCAATAAGAACTGATGATCAGTCTGAACCTCAGTGTGCCGTCTGTCACAGCAGCAGCACTGTGTGATTGAAGCCTCTGAGGGTTTTTGGTCTGGGGCTCCACCTGTTAGTACGTGACCCAGAGGAGGTCAGCCAGCTCCAGCCCCAGCTGCAGGTACAGTTACCTGGACAATATCAAAGGCAGGATGTCCCACCCTCGCATCCCCGCGGAGCTTGTTAGCTGTTGGAGCTAATTGGATGGTCTTGGCTGCACAGATGCTGATGCACTTCAAAGAAGTTCCCCTTCAAAGAGCACACAGGTCAGAGTGGGAAAAGGAGCAGGGATATGAATATATGTATGGTGTCATGCTTACTTTGACTCTGAAGGTTTCCTGATAGAGCAGAGCAATAAATGTGACAGATGTTTTGTTAAATATGAATAATTAAAATCACTTTTGGTTTGGTTTGGTTAACTCCCCCAAAAAGTCTTCATTGCATATCTGACCAAAACAGTGCAGACACACATTGCAGGTCTCTGTGATAGGTCAGCATGTGTTTCCAAAGCCAATATTTTGCTGCTCTAGTTTCAGGTTTTCCAACAGACTTTGGAGCGTGGCTCTACAGGGATTTACTCTCGTTCAGCCTCAAGGGCGTTGATGAGCTCCAGCACTGACATTAGGCGATAAGGCCTCGTTCACAGTCGGTGTTCAAGGTGGTAGTTGATAGAAAAACACTGTCTTTAGGGACCAGGCTTTCTACACGAAGACATTGTAATGTTGAAACAGGAAAGGGCCAAATGCAAACTGCCGACACAAAGCTAGAAGAGCGCTATTATCTAATATGTTGTGCTGCAATATTAAAGTGGCAGTTGGAGCTCAGATCTGAGTTCATCAGAATATTTAGGCAGGAGGATTTTGACCACATCCTTCAGATTTGATTAGATCCCTAGGAGTGGTTTATCAATCACAGGTACTAATGAGCTGTAGAGGACGGCTGAGAAATACAGGTACATACCTCACCCAGTGTTAGAATAGGGAAGGAGGCAGAGGGAGAAATGAATAAATCCAAAAATTCATTCATGAAGTAAAACCACACACTAAAACCTAAAGGTTTTTGCCAAACTGAAAACACACCTCTAACTGTCATATCACTCAGCTATCTACTGCAGCCCACATTTATTAAGCTCTGTAAAGGACATATGGGACTTTTTAGGAATGTCTATGAGCAAACCTACATTTTTGGCCACACATTTTAGCAACAATAGTTCATCAGTCATTGTGCATGTTGCATTGACTGTTTAAAGTTTCATACCTTCATTCTAGCAGTGTTTATATGAGCACACTCTCTGAATGACATGCAGATTTAATACACATGTCAGTGCACATGCCAGTGTGTCTGAATCCAGCTGACTCATTGGTTTTCCAGCTCTCAGTGAAGTATCCTTCTAAAAGGGTTAGATCAGTTACAGTGTTTGGATCTGATTTTCTCAGGCGTGTAAAAATTGTGGTGCTTGTTGCCACAAAGTTTAGAGAGTTCAAAAGTGTTTACAGTAAACGTGGTCCTGAGGTGGCGCGATCAGACCAGAAAACACCTGAGACCTGCTGACTCTGCTGCTCATCAGAAAAAGTCATAAAAAAACAGACAGTGGGCTTGTGATAAGAATGTTTTGTTAGAAATGCTGGATTTTTATAAGTATCTAAAAAATAATGAATCCCCATCACCTTTCAGCAGATAATACCTATGGTGGCCCACATGGGCAACCTTGTTTCAGGGAAAAAGCACAAACATTAAAGGGACATTTCTCTACATCTTTCAGGTGTACCTGGGGGACAAACCAGCACAACTGATGTCTGATGTGTCCTTACACCCAGGCTACTGCAGGTCTGCTTCAGTGTATTTGGGTTATGATCAGTGATGACCAGCCTCAGAGCTTCAGGCTGTAAACAGGATTACTGAATCTCTGGACATTTTCCAGATGTTGCTGCTTTGTTTTGTTCAGAGCCGTCTTCTCCCTGGTGCCGTTCTTTGGTTCTGGAAATTACATGAAGCACTTAAAGGATGAGGAGGACATTTTCCTGTATGCTGCTCTGCGTCCTTCAGAGTTTATCAGCAGCATCTTATGGTATTAAATTTGTGTCATATTCCTGAGCACACAGCAGGGCATTCTGTGTTTTTTGGATGCACACAAATTATGTTAAAGAGACATTATCATCACATAGAATAATTTAGTTTGAGCAAACAAAAGTATATTCTATACTCATTAAATGTATTTGCATGTTTGTTATTATCCATAGAAATGTGTAATAATAAACTCTGCTCCACTTTACTTTCTCGCTCTCTCAACATTGTCAACTGCCTTTATGCTCACTCAGCTCTGGCACAGTGTTACACCTGTGCCAAACAACGGCCATCCTGACAAAATGTCAATTCTGATTCATAGTTTCTTCTTCAATCAAAATAATACTTCCAGAAAGAGAAAACAGCTGGATGACTGAGCCTGTGTTACCCCCGAATCTTGTCGCACAACAATGTGACACATGGAAATATAATCAACACAAAACAGCAGCACAGCACAAAACTAAACCAAAAATGTAACATGAACTGAAAAAGAAATGTTCTAATCCAGTTTGACCTGAGAAGCAACTCTCCATTTAAGTGATATCATTTCACTTTGCTTCCAGGACTGAGAGACGAAATTATTCTGTGCTATTCTGTGCTCAGATTGTGTTGTTGTACGCTCACATATAATCCCATAGCATCTCAGCCTCCAGTTGTCTGTCTGTCTGCCTCCATCCTGTCCATTTGCATTATCTAATGGCAGATTGTTTTTTTTCCATTGATAGTTTGATTGACTGAGTTTTTATTGCCTTGTTTACGTTTGTTTTCAATATCTTACTGTATTGTTTTAATGCAATGAGCGCAACAGCTTTTCTAATGATTTAGAGGGAGTTACTCCTGCCACAACTGCTATTATTGATGGATTCCATAGAGACAGGAGAAAGACATGGGCTAGGCTCAGTTAAAGTCCACTGAGTAGATTGATTCTTGAAAACACTGACATAATGGAAGGAAAATCATGTAGCATTGAATTCCATAGTTTTGAGTCAGCTGTTGAAATGCATTGTCTCCATAGCACTTAGCCCAAAGAGGGTGTGTCTGGTGGGGTCAGCCAGTGTCATGGAAACACCAAGGACTGGATATGATCAGAGAAAGATAATATTCTGCATAGACAGATGTGCTTGCACATGTTTATTGGCGTGTTTGGTTCATGTGGTCATGGGCTACATGTGGACGGCACAAAGAGACCTTTATGGACTCAGGAACTCTTGGATGTGGTCTTGGATGTTGAAAGTATCAATTGAGCTTCAGTCGAGATTGTTGTATTCACATAATTGATGGTGTTAAAATGCTTTTGCTGATTGAATCGGACAAATGATTTAAGCTGCTTAGAAGCAGTGACCATGTATGTAAAGACAGAATAACTGTGAATGGTAATGGACATGAGAGCCCACAGGAATTTGGCCATCAGGCTTGCTGTAGGTGGATACTCTGATGCTCAGAGGAAATGACTAAAGATAATCAAGCAATCAGATGCACTATTACCACGCACACACGCACGCAGAGTGGCACAATAGACTGTGGGACCCAGTTTGTCTCAACTGTCCACTCATCCAGTCAGTCAGGGATCATGCATCTACAGTGTTTCACTAATTACACTCATAGTTTCCACCAGTTTATCACTCCAGTACATCTTCCCCTTTGCAACATATCAATGTTTGCCTGCCTGACAGTTTGATCCATGCTGTTATTGTGTAAAAGGCATCTGAACACATACGTGTTACTCAAGGCCCTGAAAGAGTTTTTTCAAACCTGGTCATAAAATGAAACTGGAAAGACCTGATTTTCTGCTGTACAGCTGATAGCTGTGGTGATGGCATATATTCATGGCACTTTAAACCCACTGAAATCAGAGGAGAGCTTAAGCGTCTTCTGGTTCATGGAACACTGAGTGATTATTCTTAATGTATTTGCATGTGTACATATCTATAAATCTCTGTTCATGCTTGCTTATATAGAAGCATACTGACAAATCTTCCCATCCATGTATAACCTCTGTGTATGTTTGCAGATTCCAGGTAGAGAGTTATTTTTATCCAGCCATGTGATCTCAGCACAGCAACATATACAGGCGGCATTAAGCCTTTGAGAGCGTGTGTTTGATGAAATGTTGATCATTAGGACTATTTGAACCTCAAAGACACTCTGACAGCAGATGATTATCGTTAGCTGCATTTCCATGGAGTCTAATATAGAATAAATGCATCACCCACCTCAATCAGAACAGACCAGGCTGATTAGAAGGAATATTCAGTTGGAATGAGAAGGGTGGTTTAAGCCTTAATCTGCTCATTAGAAATTGAGTCAATTGTTTCTCTGTTGATGGAAGAAATATTGTCTTTCTGTCCATGTTTGCCCCTGACTCCAGTCCTGCTCAGGCTTTCTACCAATCAGAAGCAGAGATGAGCTGCTGTCATTGATGGGTTTGTCTGTGTGTGTGACTGATATTGACCAGAGCAACATGGAACACACCCCCTGTTAATACACAGAAATGAAGTCAAACTCAGAACCCACCCCCTCACACAGCTTTGGCTGCTTCTCTGACTCTGGGCTTTTATCTGTCTAGGTCCGTATTTTGCTGATAAACATCTTCACATAAATATTTTGTCAGACAGTGTTCTGACTGGCTCCCAGCATTCAGATGATATTCTGCTTAAATTCAGACTGACTTATTTGGTGTTGTTGCAAACTTGGGCTGTTTGCTAATGTAAATAGATTATTTTTGAGCAACATGTAGACAGACAACATGACTGACCAGTGCGGTTTAAAGGGTGCAGGTTAAAGTGAATAAAGAGCTGCACAGGAAACTGGTAGCTGTACCACACCTGTACTACCTTCTTGTAAAGATGAGTCATTTATCAAATATTGTGTGTGTGTGTATTGTTTGTGTAAGAATACTAAGATAATCTGTGTTAATTGTCTGTAGTGTGTCATCATCTGAGAGCTGCATTAAAACATACTGAACTGAGGCAGGCAGCAGTGTGTGTGTCGATGTTCTGGAGAGGTTTCTTGGATAGAGTAGTGTGTGTGTTTGTGTGTGTGAGATACTCCATGGCTAGTCCAGACCTCTGCCTCGTCTGTCTGCAGTGTGGGGATTTCCTTTTTCCACTCTGGTCACATGACTGCAGATATGGGTGTGGTCTCCTGCATTCCTGGCCCCTCTCTTTTTCTCTCTTGCTCTCTTGGTACTCTGTCGGGCATGCTGCGACACTCCCTCACTCACACACACACACACACACACATAAACACACATACACAGTCACCCAGACCAAGCACGCACACGTCTGTGTGAAGCCTCTGTGATATTATACAATGGCATTAGGTTGATATGATCTATACAACAAGAAAAAAAGTTTGTGTGTGTGGGTGTTGGTGGAGGGTGTGGCCACACAGCCTGTGTGTGCCTGTGTGTGCCTGTGTGTGTGTGTGTGTGTGTGTGTGTGTGTGTGTATGGGAAGGGGAGGGGGGGCGGTGCAGGCTGCTGCTTTAGTATGCAGAGCAGGTGTGTCTGCAGAGGCAGAGGAGGAAGAGAAGGGAGGATAACAGCAGCTGAACACAGGGACAGTCTGATGGAAGATAATGACAAGAAAAAAAGAATTCTACCTATTTTTTTTTTTTGTACCTGAAACTAATCGAGTGTGTGAAAGACAGAGAATAGATTTTAAACTTAAATTAGGATCACATATTCTGAGACAGAACTGCGTGTCAGGTGTGATTCAGGCCACCTGCCTGAGGATGGGAATTGTTCTGAAGGAGCCATCACATGTGAAATTCACCTACAGCAGCAGTCATCAAGGTTGCAAATGAAACTGTGTTTTGTTGTCAGCATCTGTCACCATCCTCACAGTGGCATCATTCCTTGTCTGCTGCTTGTATTTCATCATTTATAAAACAAGAAGAAAAACAAACATTAACTCCTGAATGAGAGGTCAGTCACGCTCCCTCTCTCAAACCAGCAGGACATTGAAAATCTTGCCACTTTGCTGGTCAAAGGTCAATAAGTTTAAGCTTTGGAGTTTGAGGTAAGGGCTGGAACTGACCTCTAATCATGTTTGGAAATGTCTGATTTTTATTTTTGACTTGGAAAATACTGCATGTTGCAATAACCCGAAGAGCAGAGAATAAGGGAGAGCAGATTGGCTGCTTCTGGTGTAAGGACAGCCAAGTGTTTGATAAAAAATATTTCTTACCTACTTCGTATTTTACATTAGATTGGTAGCATGTGAGTTCCCACAGTACATTATATGTTTAGAATTTTTTGTTTATTAATTTATTTTTACAGACTTAATGCAGAATGTTAGTTTGCAAGACATTTCTTACTGCAGCAGACAACAATACAGCAACTCTAACAACAAATGTTGCTTGTAATATGTGAGTATTTTTCATTTTATTGATTGACCAGCCTTGACCAGCCTCTGTACATTAGTAACTCATAGCCTTTTTAACCAAATGGAAGTAGATTGTTTTTTATTGAGTGTGAAGCTTCAGCAATATAACAGGTGGCTGAATGGGGGCAGATGAAAAGCCCTCTACTCTCTGGTGTCAAATATGAATGTCCTCATTGATCTCCC
Organism: Mastacembelus armatus; assembly: GCF_900324485.2. Classification (NCBI taxonomy): domain Eukaryota; kingdom Metazoa; phylum Chordata; class Actinopteri; order Synbranchiformes; family Mastacembelidae; genus Mastacembelus; species Mastacembelus armatus. The sequence continues at coordinate 4,680,482 of NC_046637.1, forward strand.
TCTGAGAGCTGGCTGATGACCTTTGACCCCCACACATTCAGCGCTCTGACTGGTTGTGTCTCGTGTGCATGGACAGCTTTGTGTTATTGGTGTTATTGGTTTGCTTCGGGTCAGTTTCCTGTTCAGTGTTGTCGTCGTTTTGCTGATTGTTCCCACAGCTGCCACATGTAATGTCATTAGAGCTGAAACAATTAGTTGTTCGATTGGTTCTGACCAATTGACAGAAAAATAATATGTTAACATTTAAATTAACTTAATGCTTTTCATTTATGTCAGTACCTGGGACTGCTATCCAGACAAACCTGAACACATTACATTAGACTCTTATAGACACTGTGTTCTTATACACTAAAAGATTAACAAATTGATCAGAAGGACAAAAATAAATCAATACAGAAAATAAGCCCCACTTTACAACTGACAAATACTACCACCGTGCTAAAGTAATTGATTTACTTCTGTGTCAAAGACCAAACTCCCTTCAGAAAGTTTAAAATTTAATTTGCTGTGTTGAGTAACAAACTTTCTACAACACCATTTCAGTTCTTAATGCTTTCTGCCAAGTCTCTCTTATAAGTAACACATTCCTACTATTTCAAGAAACATTTCAGATTTAAATTTTGAATTTTGTTTAGTTTTGAAGAATGATGTCCTCATAATTTCACTGACAGGTTTTGTACCTTTAACAAAAGCAAAAAGGCCTTTTTAATAAAATGTTTTACATATAAATGTTTTACTCGGTCTGCTGTGCTAATCTGATCTCATAACAGCAACATGATGAATGTGATGATAGTCAGTGTGAGTCATTCTGCTCCTCGCTTTTGTTTAATTTAACCAAATGTAATCCTGACAAGTACAGTGTTTTTTAAAAAAAATGTTCTTTCTGAGACAAAGCAGGTTTGATTTGTTTAGTGTACATATGAAGCTCTACGCTCTATCTACATATTTATGTGTTAAGGAATTTTCCCAAAGTTTCTCTGTACACACAAAGGCAGCAGACTATAGACCTCTTGTTCTTCCTTGACTTTTGCACCAACCTCTGCTCCACATTGAGCTTTTGTGTACTGCAAACAAGTTTATGAGAAGGTGGATGGAAAATCCAACAATCACGCACGACCAACTCTGCAGTCATGTGACGGTCTTGAGTTGTTCAGTGACATTGAACACTCACAAGTCATAAATATGGGACTCTTTCCACGTCTACCATTCCTGCTCAATTATCGTATCGCAGCACGAGACAGAATGCATGTATTAAACGCGATGCTAAACGCGATGTTTACCACAGTCAGACTTAGATCAGTCTGTTTAGCTCTTTTCTTCATGTGTTGATGTTTTTATAGTTGTGGTGGCTTAGCCCCTAACCCTAAACCAGCATGAACCTCACTATCTAGCAGTGTCCTCACTACAATGGTTTCAAGCTGACATTTATTCGTACAAGCACACAAAGATGTGCACACACACACACACACAGATGCACAAACCTGTTGTATCTCACACATTTATAGGCTGAATGGCTGCAGCAAAATTACATCTGGAGTCAATATCAAACAGATACTATGGAAAAAGAAGAGACACATGCTCTCAAACACATCTGCACCAAATTGACCCGAAACCGTGGATGTGCTACAGCTACATAGATGCTCCATTTATATACAGAGCCAGCAGATATCACTTCCTGTTGAGCACTCTTTAAAGAGTTTCCTTTTGTGGTCTTTGGGGAAATGTGAAACTTCAAATGGCACAGGCCTAATTCAGTCTGCAGTGCCATTCCACTTCAGTGATAAAACGTAGATTATTACAGAGAATAATGATCGAACAAAGCTCCAGATTCACCATTTTTCCTGTTTTCTTTCTTTCCCTCTGTTTTTAATTAATCTTATACTTTTTTCTTACATTTTGGAGCTGTCGAGTTCAGCTTTGTCAGAACTGTCCATTTCTGTGTGACTGTAACGCAGCTCAGTAATGGTATCAACCTAATAAAGCTGTGATTGGCTCTTTTGTTCCTCCAGACCTGTGAATGGACCCATTTAATGTGACGTCAAACAGCGTCCTAACAGTGTACCCTCATTTCTGCTGGTCAGCAGAATCATTGAGTAGAGAGCAGCTGCCACCGATTTTGAACAGATGATGTTAAACAAGCTGTGGACAAATTTTCACATTTTAGTCTAAACTTTGTAGCCTAAACACTATAAATTCTTCAGTGAAAGCTACATATGTCATTTTGTAGTTAAGGTGTGATTTAACTTTTTAATTGATGCTTTGCCCCTAAATCTCTGTGCCCTGTGGAACAGCCCAAAACAGATGCAGATTCCCCATAGCCAAGAAAGACAATGTTAGGTGACTACAGGACATTACGTTACAAATTGCCCCTTCAAGTTCACAACTTCACATTTACAGTATGTTCTGTTTTCTCTTTACATAGATATCTTCGGCTATATGTTAAGTGAAGTGTGAAGTGACGGTGTGTCATTTGTGTGCATTAATCAAACACTCATTTGAGCGTAATGACCACATACACACTGTCATATGACAAGTGTCATGAAGAATATGTGTGTATTATGTGTGTGTGTACTGGGTGTGTCATTAATGTCTAAAAATAGAAATGCACACCTTTGGACTGTAGGTGTGTAGGTGTGCGTGCGTGCGTGCGTGCGTGCGTGCGTGCGTGCGTGCGTGCGTGCGTGCGTGTGTCAGTGTGTATCACACTTGTGAAACTCCACCCAAAATCCACCTATTTTGTAATCCTGTACTACAGCACTGATCAAAAGACGCACGTTCTCTTTCAGTGTGGACATGTGCCACATCAAAGCTTCATTCTTTGATTATTGGAGTAATTGTACAGAAATACTTCTTTAGATCCTAGGATTTAGTAAATATTGTACATCATTATCAGCTTGTATGTCTTAACAAACTGAGTATGAACTGTATATTGAATCTTTGTTGGACTCTGCAACTGAACAAATACACTAAAAACAGCAACAAATGCAGGCTGGTTGTTTTTTTTTCCGACAGTTGACTGGAAACAACTGTTAATGTATCTGTGTCTTAGACTCAGAGATTTTGTCTGTTCTGGCTCCTTCGTCGTGTACACTTTATTTTCCATGCTTTTATCTTTAGACGCTTATAGGGTAAAACTCATGAAATGAATTTTAGTATGTGGGAATTTTTCGATTCTTCCAGTTTTTGATCTGATCCACCTTTCTGTTCTGGGAGAACTTTACACTTCAGTGGTTCAGTAGTAAAAAGGCAGAATGGTTGGATATAAATACAGTAAATTGTGCCACAGTTCACTGCCATCTCCACATCCAAATACAAGCAGTACACACATTAATGCCATATTTCTGCTTCATTACTGGTGCTACTCTTTATTAAAAAATAGGTCTAATCAACCTGATATGGACATACTGTACTCTGCACCAGTCTGTGCAACAAGGCTTCGTAGAGGAGGGCTTAGAGGCACCAGGCTCGTACAGTGGTATGTGACTATTACACCTCCAACACGTCATCAAGTTAAACAGCTTTCCTCTCCTCTGTAGTGTGGTGGAAAAGCACAGAGCTACTATAAATTAAACCATTCCTTCGCTCCTGTTAACCCCTCACTTCAACCACAAATCCAGTGCGACTGTGATATATATTCACAGCTTGTACTGTATATTGGCACATACTGTATCTAGTGTCAGCTGAACCGGAGATCAGACCAGAATAAGCCTTTACATGTATAGGCATCATTGTAATAATTTGTAATTTTAATTTATAATTTGTATTCACATATAATGAGGTTTGGAAGAGTGTCTAACAAGGCTCTGACTCAGTTTTAAGTTTAAAAACGGTAAAGAGTGAAAAGAGTTTTAATCCAGCAAAGAAAAAATTACAGTTTGAACAGAAGCCAGGAATTTATTTAGTTGGTATGACATGAAATAAAATGACTAAAGTAAGAACAATCAAACCAGTTCTGTTGCTTTAAGGTGAAGCTGAATAATGTAGAATTATATACTTGGTTCATAATTAGTGAATAGCTATTGAAATACTTCTAAATTTCCTCTTAGTGCCTGTATAATCAGGTCATCTCATTTTCTATAATTAACACACTCTGTCCCAAAGACATCACCAACTGGTTTGTGTAATAACATGCAACAAACATCAGTGGGTTAAGGTCTGTAGGCAGTTTAATAAATTTAATTTCTCTGTTGTAATAATGACTCAACTTCAATGAGCAGACAGATAATTACTAAACACAGAGAGAGGGCATCTGTGCTGCTCTGCTCAGGATAAAACACTACGTGAAAGATTAAAAATAGTCTAAGATAAAAAGATAAGGGAAGTAAAGTTGGAGGTTAACAGATGGATCCCTTTTCTAGATAAAAGAGAAGAAATTGGTTCTTAATGGTCAATTTCTATTTTTCCAGGAACAAGAGTTCATGACCTTTATCTATTTTTCAACAGCACAACAGTGTTTTTATGCAATTTCCACCTCAATGCATCTTTTCTCCAACATTGGGTGAAACTAACAGGAAACAGCAGTAAATAAAGAACAATAAAATAGTCTGAGTTTTGGTGCAGTTCCCTTCAGCCTCACAGTGCTTTACACTGTTTCACTTAATTTCCAAAAACCCTCTGTTAAAGGTCTGGGTTGCGGTGCGTGAGTGGGTGCACAAAGAACGAATAAAAACCCACCCTATGCTCTTCACACAATCATAAGTTAAAGACATGATCCATGATACACACCTGCTACAATCAGCACAGCAGAATGGCAACATGTTTATCCATGGAAGTCATTGCTGTACACATCCATAAAGGCATCCAGTAACACACACATCCTATAACAGATCCTTTCTTCAGTAACATAATCTCATGATTGTTTTCTGTTACCACAGTAACACTGAAATCAGGAAGTGTCTGTAGCTAATTCAGCAGTTCTTTGCACGCGGCATACTGGACCAGAGGGAAACAAATATAGGCTGACCGTTTCCAGGGCAGCACAACAATGATGGAAAATGTGAGGAATCGCAGGTTCCAGGCGTGGTTTTCTCAGTTCTGGGTTTCCATTTTAAAGTTTTTTGGAGCTTAAATTGATGTTTTCTAGCATCGTTAATTCTGTAACCAACAGAACCCAACACAGCAGAGCTCCAACTGCCAGTCACCAAACAACCACCAGTATAGGAGGAAATTAATGGGACTTTGGTTTCCACCTGAATTCGCTCCTCCTTGCATTCCTGAGCAATATTCAGCAGTGGCACTGAATGAGAGTTCACCTTGGGCACTAAAACATCTGGGTTCTATTAAAGCACTAATGTTTTAAACCATGTTAGCCTTAGCTAAGTGTACTAATAAACTGCTAACTCTGTTTTTGCATTGAAGGTCATAGTTATGAAACTGCATGATGTGAATGTAAATAAACCCACAAATGACAAACAGCCATCACTTCAGCTCCTCAATTTGACAACCACCAACCTAAACAATTGCCTGTCTCCTACTGTTGAACACAAACCACCACGCAGGAGAACCCAGATCCCAGCACCAGCAGCAGTGCTTCTGTGTGCGTGTGTGCGTGTGTGCGTGTGTGCGTGTGTGCGTGTGTGTGTGTGACTGAACACTAAATAGCGAAAAATGGAGGACATCCTTTGATGTGCACTTACATAATCTGTGCTGATGGGCTGGAATGCCACACTTGGGCCACATACACTCACAAAATAGCTAGTACAGATATTTTTGTTAGAACAAACACTGCCGTAATGCATTTTGTAGCCTGTTACACTAACATTAACCAACACAGCTAAATGCTTAACCCCGCCCATGACCCCAACCTGAACCTAATTTTAGTCTTCACTATAAAGAAAGAAGTGAGGACCAGCCCAAAAACCCTCGTTTTCCCAAAATGTCCCTGCTCTCATTATATAAACCTCAAACTGGTCTGAACAAAACATTGTCATACAAAACACACACACACACACACACACACACACAGAGCTAAGCAGAGTTCTCCCTCTCAATGGTGTTTCTGTCCTGCGCTTGATGCTGATTGACTCTCAGAGCTGTGGAGCGTTCAGTTCCGACCTCTGGTTCTTCACCAGCAGGAACAATTTGTGTTTGAATCCAGTTTCTCTTCACATCAGCTCTCCTCTTTTATTTTTACAGCACCTTTACTCTTGGTCATGGTGCCTTTTTCTTATTTGTAATCTACTGGACTCTTTTTTTTTTACAATTTCACAGTGTTTCCAGTTATTAATTTAAAGGCACACCCCTGCCTTTAACCTTTATTGGAGGTGGTTCAGCTACACATAGTGAGGGCACGAGTGGATTTTTATATTTGCTCAGTTGTTGAAGGGGTGGTGAACTGATATGTCAGGTTGTAAATCTTTTTGTTTCAGTGACTTCTCATTTTTAGTTTTACAATCCAAGAAAATTGGTACATTTTTCGTTCTTGTTTAAATATGATCACTTCTATTTGGTTGTTCTTCCCTAATTTACCACTGTGGGTTGACTTTTAAACTTTTTAATGGCTCTGGCCTTTTTATTTCAGAGTAATAAACCCAGATTAGACTAATCAGGGAGAGCAGATATTTTCCAACCAATCATGTGTCTCAGAGGAGCAGAATGAACTGATTGTGAACTGATGATGAGTTTACTTCATAACAGGGGACTCTTTTAATAATCATAGATGAGAAACTCTTCTCTAATTTGCCCAATTAGTCTCAGTGATATTAATTAGTGGAAATCAAAGTGAGCCCTGAACTGATCTGTCTACTGATGATGGTGTCTGACCGCTCCATGTTTGGACTGTTTCCTGTCTGGATCTGGTTTATAAATATCTGTTTTCCTCTCTCTGTTTCATCTGCAGTGTGAAGCTAGAGGATGAGGAGCAAGCGCATCCAAGTCAGGAGTTAACCCTAGTGTTCGTCTCCTCTGGCTGCCTTCTCTGACCCTACACTACCCACAATTCCTGTGAACTGACGTGCCAATCAGACATTTAAATCAATTCATCAAAGATACTCAGAGGAAGAACAACTCCAACAACACCAAGACTTCTGTGAGGAGGAACAACATGGCCAACAACACGGCGGACCACCCTCCAGGGAATTCGGTTGCTGAGGGCAACCATGACGGGGACTTTGGGGTGACCATGACAGATCTGAGGGACCTGATGGAGCTGCGGAGCGCTGAGGCTGTCAACAAGATACGGGACACGTACGGAGATGTGCAGGGAATCTGCCGCCGCCTGAAAACATCACCTATAGAAGGTAAGACATGTCTGACCCACTAAACCAGCACAAACTCAATAATGTGTGGTGCCTCATCATCCACTGCAGGTGGTTTTGAACAAGTCAACTTCCTGAAGTAAAGGAATAAATACACTGTTTAACCAGTGTGTAATGTGGTCCTGTATTGTTAATGACCCTAGCTGTGGAGTCTGGGGGTGGAGCTGGTTGACCTGGGCTGTCTAGTCTTAAAATAGTGTAGTTGAAAACCTGAAGTGTGGGGGTTCACTAGAATTCTGACAAATCTGAACCCTGTACCCATTTCTCATTAATCTCATTAATTAGTTTTCATCATCAATTTCACTTAAATTATAAATAAGTGGTGCACTTTATATCAGCTATCTAAATAAATCAACATTAACAGTAAATAAGTTCAATCTAATTCATTGACAGTGATTGATTGTACTGACACATTTAACAACTGTTTCATGCTACATGTACGTTTTAAACATTGATTACTTACGACTGATATAATCCAGAGTTATCATCAGCTCCGAATGAGAAGCCTGCTAACATGTTTTCAATAACAGTCTTGACTAATAGAAAGTGAGGAGGAGAGAAAAACTGGATCCACTGGAATTGTCTACTGGAATCCAGCCCTAGACCTGTCATGGAAATAGAGAAGGGGGATGGAAAAGGAGAGCAGAGCAGCTTGATGAATGTCTTGTTTCACGTCTGTGATGCTGTCAGTTCTGGTGCTGAATGCTAAACTACTCCAGTGCTGTGAGCAGGAGAGCTGACATCCACACTGTGGATTTTATCACTGAACTGTACCACAACAGCAAACTTTTCCTACGGTTCTCTGATTGTATGCAAATCAGGCTGAGACCTGTCATGTAGGACATTATTTTTTAGGTTTTGTGTGGCTTGAACACTCTGCTGGTGACCTGGCATAATCTTTTAGGGAAGGTGCATTGCATCTAAATGCATCTGTAATATTGCTCTTAAAAAAACTATACATAACGAAGAATCACAGAAACTAACTAAACAAACTAAACAAAACAAAGTGAGTAAGTGTAGACTGGTAAAATTGTGAATTGGGTGCAGCCATAAAACAGATACACACAGAGATCAAGGGGTGACAGTGTCTGAGCCATGAAACAGCAATTCTTTATACAGTCAGACAGAATTTCTGGTTGACACACTTCTTATTTTGTGGTGAAACATGATCAGCTTGGATCTCAGTCAGAGCTTCATGTGAGGCCAGAAAATGGCTGTTTGTTATTTCTCTCTCTCCCTGTTGCCTGTGTGTGTCTTTGTGCGTATGTGCTTGTTTGTGTGTTTGCAGCCATCGGCCTATTCCAGGATTGAAATTCGTTCCAGCCGTTCCCCTAATGGCTCCATAGATCATTGCTCTCTTCCATTTAGTAATCAGAGGACAGCTGTAGTCGGGTCCTCCACACAAGAAATTACTCACTTTAATGAAGAAAGTGTAATTATATTTTCGCTGCAGAGTGTGGGGTGTGGGGGGGGGGGGGGCACGAAACTGGGGGAAGCCTAAACAAATGCGAGATTGAGCACAAACACACACAATGATTGACTGTTACAGTTAGATGGGCTGGGCTGGGCTGGGGCCATTCTACTTTCAGTTCAGCTCTTGCCATTTGTCACATCCATAAAGCCAGGAGAGACAGATCTTTAAAAATTAAATCAGCAGATATTCTGACTTTCATGCTACATTCATGTGATGTTGAATGAGAACAGCACGAATCCAGTTTGGGAATGGTTACACATTATTCCAAAGTGGCTATCCCTATTAGCTCATTTTGTGGTGTTACATACTGATCTGACCAGTGGATTAATCACTTAGTCAAATTAATTGAGAAGATGGAAACAATTTTAACAAATGTAGCTACTTTTCTAACTCTAAATATAGAGGTTATATTTTTTGGAAATAGCTTTTTAGAGTAATACTAATTAATAGAAAACAAAATAACTGTCAGATTAATGGATTAAAAACAAAATAAAATTTTTAGTTACGTATTTGGTGCAGTTTGTTACCAACAGCAAACAGCGTGTAACTCCTATAATTTGTTGCAGTAATGTTAGATGTTATTTTGATGACATGTCCTTTTCAGGAAGTGAGAGATATTAATGTCAAATTATACTAAAATGTCAAAGGCAAATTATAAGTCAAATACTGATGGGAATGTTTTTTTTCCTACTTTACAGTTTAAACGATATGATTTGAATACAACATTACTCAGTATGAGTCAAGCTCCAAAACCACTGGATAATAATTATTTAAATCTGTATTTATAATGCTCAGGTACATTTTATATTGTCCATCTATAAAAACTGATTTATACTTCAGTGTTGGATCTCACCATAGATGGACAACATGTTATTAATTTATGTAATAACATGTCCAAAATATTTTTTTCAATTTGTGTCCAAGTGATCATTCACAGGAGGAGTGAGTAGTAATAAAATCATATATTACAGGTATTTTACACAGTAATATTAATATATATACTGACATTAAATCCCAATGCAGTATTAGTGGTCAGTTTTAGTTTTTTACACCTGGTATCAGTATGTATATTCTCATTTTTATTTGACTAATCCCAACCCAGTGTCCACACTTTCCAGTAGAAGTTTGTTCAGTTCACAGAGATGACTCTTTGAATTTGTTCTGCTTTCATCCATAATGAGAACAGCCATGTTAGTTTAAACATTACAGCCATTGAACCATCCCTGCACTAATACAACAGCCAAACAAACAGCTCCTCATGTTTGTTGTCAGTACCTGGTGTTTTGTCTTTAATTGGCCTGGTTTTATGCTGCACACAGCACAGTGAAATGACTTGTTTACGTTCACCATGAGCTGGCGTAACAAACCGCGGCAGAGTCTCTCATCTGCAGCTTTCCCCTGAACAGCCCATCCTCAGCAGATCATTAAAAAGAGATTCATTCATATACATTTTAGAAAACGTCTCCTGTTTTTAGTGACCCCAGCAGCAAGTCCATTGCATTTCCTGTGGCTTCTTCACAATAAAAGTCCACTGCTGTTTGGCAGTTAAGCACTTTTAACGTGTAACCCTAGCAGCAGGAGATGGTGGAGTTGTATCAGCAGTGCTGTACCTTAACACAGCTGATTCCTATTAGTGTCTTGTGCATGTTAAAGTAATTTGAAAGTCAAACCCCATCACTAACAATCGGCTTACAAAGGGTAATTACTAATTACTGTGAATGGGTATTGCTAAACATCGGGACTACGAATGATTATGGAAGTCTTTAGGATTATGAGTCTTGTGATTGTCAGGATAGGGAAGCAGTGCAGATCAGGACTGTGTCTCTGACAGAAGGGAAACATGGGAAACCTGCACAGAGCTGATGTGTTTCTCACCTTATTTATCACATTAATCTACTTGTTGTGCTCGTGTGATCAGTCAGTGTCAGTGCGGATCTGAAACCGAGATGAATCACATCCTAAAACACAACAGAGGACCTGCTCTGCTGTCTGATAGCCAGCTGACCGCTAGCTAACCTGATTAGCTCAGTAACAGAAGCAGTATGCTCGCAGCATTCACACCGTTATATTTAACTGCTTTTCTGTATCAGCTCGCATGTTCTAGATGTGATAATGAGATGCTTCTTCTTCTGCTGCTTTTATTTTCAGTAAAATCAGCTTGTTCTTGGAGACAGAGATGCCTGTTGTTCTGAGTTCAGAATGATCACACAAACACACACATCCAAAAACACACCCAAGGCTCGGCTGCAGCTGTGTATCCCACTGTGTAATGTGTATTGATGAATCATTCTGTTGCACCTCTGGAGGTCATTGATCGTCCTTCTCATCATTTTACAACATCTGACTGTATTTCATTGTAAGAGGACTCACGAGCTTTGGGTACAAGACACACAGTCACATGTAAAGTTTACTTAAAGAATGTGGGTTATAAGTAGATTCACACAGACACATAAAGAGCTAAAAATAAATGAGTATCTTAGGGAAATGCTAATGAGCAGCAGCATGTTCTGTTATGTCTTTTTGTCACTTTCATTCCTTCACGTAGCAGAGTTGGTCTCTTCAGAAAACAGTCAGGAATCAGAGATGAGTTTAAACACAACCACAAGGACTGTCAGGATCTATCATAGATAGATCTACAGAGAATACTCACTGGCCTAATGCGTCACGTCAGCCTTAACTCTCACCTCAGCCATCAGAACTAGACCATAATCCAAACCTAAGTCTGACCTGAATATTTACCTTCCAAAAGCCTTTACAAGTTTGAAGATCAACTAAAAGGTCCTTACAATGATGATGTGACATACCAACACACACACACACACACACACACACACACACACACAGAGCCTCATGTCATCCATGTCTCTGAGAACTGAAACTAGATGCTTATTTGTTTTTTTTTTTTCGTTTTGTGTATTCAGTTTTTTTCATTCTATCACATCATCTGTACAAAACTGAAAAAACTCTTTACCTGCAGTGTGTTTCTTTGCAAATCAAAGCTGTGTGTGCAGGGCAATCCCTTGGACTTCAGATGTATCACTGCATATGTGTGCGTGCGTGCATGCGCGCGTCTCTGCATGTCACCACAGACCGTTTTATGCTATTTTATATATTATGCCTCTTTAGCCACACTCAAAGAGCTTGGTTGAATATTTGAGACTGTCTCTTAGTTTACCATGTGATGGACCAAATGAGAGGAAGGCTTCTTAAGGTGTTACCATGGCAACTGGGGACATGGTCACATGTCACATACAGTTTATAAAAAGGTAGTTCATGCTGAGATCAGGAAGGAAATAGCAGGAAGTGGGAGATTACACGTTGTGTATGTTTGCGTTGACTCAATCATAACAGCGTACAGTGTTTGGTCACATTCATGATGCTGTTTACTTATTGTCTAATCAGATAGGAGGCTAGTTTGAACTGTTTTAGACAAAATTATTATCCTTGTGTTTGTCTTTAGACAACACAACAATAGACAACAGTTAACATTTAACTTCTGCTCATTGAAAGTAGTTATGGTGGGAAAAATATTTGTATTTTCTAAGGTATGGATTGTATTGAAAGTGACTATAGATATAATTTATACAGATGAATTTGGGTTAATTCAGGTTTTGTTAAGTCAGGTCTTGAACCTGGTAGACTGAATAGGCAGCCAGGTCCAAAGTCAATTTTATTTAATTTTACCTACTAAAATGTTCAAACACTGATGGTCATGAGCTTTTGAGTCTGATAGAACGAGATGGTGAATGCAGTTGGCCATGATTAGTTTATTAATTTCCTCCGTAGAGTGGCTGGGCTTTGACGTAGAGATTTGCTGTGGAATTCCAACATCCACAGGGAGCTCGGCATAGAGTAGCTGCTCCTTTGCTTTAAAAAGAGTCAGCTGAGGTGTTAAGGGCATCTGATCCTGGGCATCTTCCATGAGGTGTTCTGGGCATGTCGGGTACTGCCAGGAGGTCCCAGGATAAACCTAGAATACACTGACAGGGTCTGTATATCTCATCAAGCCTGGGATTGCCTTGGAGTCTACCAGGAGGATCTGGAAAACACTTTTGGGCAGAAGGATGTATGGATTTCCTTACCCAACCTCCTGCCGCTGTGATATGAGACAAAAAATGGATAGATGGATCGTGTGTCTCACAAATTCAAATTGTATATGAAGTCTTCAAATTAAATACATATTTCATTTTTAGTATTTCTGACTGATCTCAAACCCCCCTTGAATTCCAGTTCTTATTTCCCATGAGTGTGTGTGAACTTCATAAACATTATTTCCCACCAGTGTGAGGCTTTATAGTCTGTAAAGCCTCAGCTTAGCAGCGTTTTTTTTTCTCAGTTCCTTGTGAGTCTCCACCTTAATATCTGTGAAAATGGCCATTGGCTTGCATCCATTTCTGTCTTTTATATGCATTTAACATCATCTCTAACATTTGTATTTGAATTCCACTTGAATGCACCTTAAAGTGGTTTCATGCTTGAGGTTGGTCAGAAACAGCTGAAGCTGGAGCTGAAGTCTGACACTAGCATCATTTGTTTCTGTGAGTGTCACTGACTGTCCGGCTGTGGGATGGCGGTGAAATACTAAAGCAATAAAGCACCATAGGGTGACGATAGAAAAGGACAGAGGCTAAGACAGAGTTGATGGATGAACCACAGGGATGTGTTTGTAGTGGACATCAAGATGCTGGAACATCGACACTGGACAATAATACCTTCAGTAGTTTACTCTGACAGGCAACATAAATGGAAGTGAAAACTGTTCATGGTAAAAGATAAAGCTGTGAGTTGGAGGAGACCTTTTTGGACCAATGAAATCCATTTGACTGTGACAGGCAACTGCTCTGCTGTTACTGAACATCATCTCAGAGCTTTAATCTGCATCTCCATCGAGACATTCACCAACACGACAAGCTGGTGCCAGGCGCCAGATGAAACCCGCCGTCACAATCACAACATTAAACCAGAATAAACAGGCTCGTATTGATCAAACAGCCTGTATAAGGTGTTCTGTGATTCTGTTTTTCTTTATTTTCATGTGACAGGAGCTTTCAGCATCAGTCACTGGCAACCTTTGAACTTCATCACAGTGTGATGAAACATGGCTGATGATGATTTTGACAACTGGTGTATTTTTAAAATGTGTTTGTGCAGCCGCTCAACGTGAAGCTGTTTCTGTTCCAAACTCACCCCCACAGTGGAAGTCATACTGTCCGACAGATGATCCACTGCTTTTATACAGAATTCTCTGCAAAAGTTTATGACTACAATAACTCTGCATCCATCTATTATCTACTACTAATCCTGGACCATACAGGCTCAGGGGGGCGGGAGCCAGTCCCTGCTGACATTCGGCGAGAACGGGCACACCCTGGACAGATCACCAGTCTATCACAGAGCTGACACAGACACTCACACCTAGTGTCACTAAATAACCTAACTTCAAACTGCATGTCTTTGGACTGTGGGGGAAAGCCACTAGAGAGCATGCAAACTCGACACAGAACGGCCCTGTGTCAACTGGATTTCAAGCCCAGAACCTTTTTGCTGTGCTAACCACTGTTCCACCATGCTGCCCACTGCAAGACTTTTGGTTTATTTAGATAGGTATTCTGTTTATCCTGCCTAAAACCGGTCTCATCTCACCTAAGATCGTGTCACCTCCTCTCATTTTATCTCACATCATCTCATTTAAATTCACAGCAGCCTACCTTGTCTCCTCCAACTTCGCTTCATTTAATCTCATGTCACCTCCTTTCACCTTATCTTCCCTGATCTCACTTTGTCTCATCTCCTCTCACCTGGCCAGATTAACCTGCCAGGGGACAGAAATTTGTTGTTTGTCTACAGTCCAAGATATGAGACAGACGAGTTCTTCTTGCTGTCAGGAGGTCACCATCATGTTTTATGGAGTGCCTGTGTGGAACGTGTCTGTGCACACGTAAGGAAAGTAAAAACCATGGAGAAGCCTTTGGGAGTTTTGGGTAGTTTTTCCAGATTACTGCACCCAAAGAAAAAAGGAGGGGTTCTCTTCATTCAGTCTTTCTGGAGAGAAGGCGTAAGAGGCCATTACTAAACCATATGGAGACAGAAACACATTTGAGCTGATGTACTTGCTGACTTACAGTCCTCCCTCATGAGAAATCCTGGCAGTGTAGCCTGTTGACATTCAGATCACGTTCCACTGCACATCTCCTAACTCCACCAAGAACCCACAGCAGCCATGTTAGAGCCCACACAGCCATGCTGAGGAAATCGCTGATTTTCAGGCTTCACTGAAAAATACCCAGATTTATTTAAAAAAAAAAAAAAAAAAAAAAAAAGCAGATTCGTTAAGCTAGTTTTCATTCAGACCTGTCCCTGTGCGCAAACAGATGACTGCAGATCAATACTTTACTGAAGTTAACTCTTTGTTAATGAATCATGTGCAAGTGGGGATTTAAAAGATTTTAACAGCTTTGAATACAAGCTAAAAGGTAAAGAGCTCTAAAGACAAAGGCACCCTGCTCTGCCCTCTTGTAAGCATCCATGTCGACTGAGGAGTCTTTTTGTTTTTATTGTCTTTATATGGAGAACGAATGAGCAGTTAGATATGAGTCACTGCAGGAAAATGACAGTCACTGCTCTGGAATCAATAACTCACAGATATTGTTTGGTCTTCAGTTAAGCAGGGGGCTGAGAAGGATCTTTCCTCAGAGGACAGGGCACACACCATCAGAGATTTTTTACTTAACTACACTAATAAATATTTTAATGGGTTTGTGCGTGAGGATGGTGCTGCAAATTTATTCATCAATTTTATTTTTGTTGTTTGAGTATAGGACTGCAATTTGTTTCTGATTCATCCTATTTTTTTTTATTCTTGATTTCCATTTAATTTCATTTAACCAAGAGAAGACACACTTTTAATAAATAAAGTTCTAATGCTATTTTTTTCTCAGAGTTTTCTCTGTGTTTTCCTGTGAAGTACTGTAACACAGTTAGGTGTTAAAACAAAAATCATTTCTCTTTGGTTAAACCAGTAAGAATGGCTTGTTTTAAGGCGTTTCAGTGGGGAACACATCATATCCTGTAGGAATTAGCGGCACAGCCTCTTACAGCTGTTTGTAATTGCCTTTTGATCATAGAGTTATTTGTTATTTGTGTCATCTGAACTCGGACTCCGTCTCTAGACAAAGGAGAAAATCTTGAATGCAAAAATGCATCATTTTTCTGGGTGGGACAAATCTGTTTTGGTAATTCACCCAGATAAACCCTGCATGTAGAAACTCTGTGTGCAGTGTCTCACTGTAACCAAAATAGGTCATGTTGCAAAACTGCTGTTCAGAAAAATCTAAACTTATATATATATATGTAGTGCCTCTCCTGCCCTCACTCTGTGCGCAGGTGCAGCGCTGTGTAAAGGGAAACCCCTTTTGAAGTCGTTACTGGAAGCAGCCTTGAACTGAAAACTGAAAGCGGTGACGGTGATTACAATCAGAACATGATGATGCAATTCCTTGAACATAAATGAAACCATGGATATTTTAAAAAGGATTTACTTCAGTAACAACCAGATTCACAGATCTGTCAAAATGGTCTGACTGTGCATCATGCCAGGGACATTAGGAAGTATCGCCAGTAACAGATCAACAGAGTCCCCATAGGAGGCACTGCACAGTAATTACTGACTTCACATACATGTAGACTACATGTAGTTCACCACAGGAAAAGTAAAGAGTGAAGCATATAACATTTGCTTAGTATTATGCATTAGCAGGACATTAGCAGCATTCAGAAGCCACTCCCTTATTGACTCAGTAGTAAATTGCGTTTTCAGACAGTCGTCATTTTGCCTCATCACTGACATCATGGAAATGTTTGCATCTATAACATAAAGAGCACTGCATTATTTGGTTGTTAGTGCTGAATATGAATGGACACTTTTGTTTCAATGTGGATCTTTTCAGTGCATTATATAGTGGTCACATTTATAAACTCAACTAAAATGACAGACTGCACTATATAGTAGATATTGATTGATTATGTACAATGTTTTGTATTTCAACCATTAAAATGGGCACACTAAAAATAATGCAGTTTTTTTTTTTTCTTAAAACAAGTTTTGTAAAAAGTGGGTTTGTATTATAAAAGTCAGATTTTAGGAGGTCTCTCAAACTTTATACATACATACTTTATACATTTGGAGGCTGTCGTTTTTCTTCAGTTTGAATAAATTTTGTAGTATATCTTTGAGTGGTTCTTGCATGATCTCTATACATACACTTACTGGTTACCGGTTTGGTATGCCTGTATTTTATGAAGCTATATATACTATACATATACACTATATACTGTAGCAATAATTTGTTTTTACATCCGCACACTTGAAACTCAGTTCAGTTCAGTCATTTTGTGAACCCAGATGGGAAACCTGCAAACAGGGACAGAGCAAAAACCAAAATAATTACCTATACATTCTGTACGATATGCGGAGCACAGTGGTGAATCCAAATAATCTCATGTACAAAGCATAATTATTGTATTTTACTCTTATTACACTTTAGCCTTCAAACTCTAAAACTCAATAGTAATTTCTGTCCTGTTTTCTTTAAATTTTACTTGCAACACCCCGATGAGGACCTCTTGCCATGTCAGGGTGTTGTCAGCTGTGCAGTGTTATGCAGCTGTCCTTGGATATTTCTTTCCCAATTGCAAAGAGCATTAAGTGCAACTCAAGTGTGACGTTTTCTAATTGCTTTTTTGTGTTTTGTTTAAAAAACAATGATGCACTCACATTTTCTGTGTTGACATGAATACTAACGGCCTGTGTTTGTGTGTGCAGGTCTGTCTGGTAACCCTGTTGATCTGGAGAAACGTCACACTGCTTTTGGAAAAAACTTCATTCCCCCCAAGAAGCCCAAGACATTTCTGCAGCTGGTGTGGGAGGCTCTGCAGGACGTCACGCTTATAATCCTGGAAATCGCTGCCATCATCTCGCTGGGCTTGTCCTTCTACCATCCACCAGGGGGTGACAGTGAAGGTTGGTGACCAGACTCTCAACTTTGTGACTTTTCACCTGTAAAAACCTGTAAAATGAATGCAAAGACTGAAACTTAGTTATGGCTATTTAATTCATGGTGTTAGCAATCTGAAATAACGATAATAAAATTCCACTATTTTTAGACTCTTTATATGTAAATGTGATCACTATTAGGTCAACAACGTGATAAATGATTAAATAAGTAGCTTCAGTATTCATAATTCACTATTTTATCTAATAATAATCAATATTTTAGTTCTGTACAAACACTTAAAGAAAATGATAAAATATATATGTTTTTTAAAAAATCTGTGAACGGTACAAATTAGTGTGTGACAAAAAAAGGAAATAGGAAAAGAAATCAGAAAAAATAGAAAAAGTTAATGTTATAGCATCTGTGTTGAAAATCTGTGTTAAAAATGAAACTGTAAGGTATCTGTACATTGTAGTTTGACCTGCTTTGAGATGTTTGGACTTGACAAGTGACCTGAATTCAACATACAGTATCTCCGTCTTCTTGCAGCATGTGGCCAGGTTTCAGGTGGAGTCGAGGACGAGGGCGAGTCTCAGGCTGGCTGGATCGAAGGAGCCGCCATCCTGTTCTCGGTTATCATCGTAGTACTGGTGACGGCTTTTAATGATTGGTCTAAGGAGAAGCAGTTCCGTGGGCTACAGAGTCGCATTGAGCAGGAACAAAAGTTCACCGTCATCCGCAAAGGCCAAGTCATCCAGATCCCTGTAGCTGAGATTGTGGTGGGCGACATCGCACAGATCAAATACGGTACAAGGCCACTGACCCAGGCTGGGCTATTAATAACCTCACAGGTTAAGAGATAAACTCAAAAATGACTGGATGGTAAACATATGTGGAGAGGGGGGTTGTGGTGACAATATAGCATATCATCCATCCATCCATCCATTTTCTATACCCGCTTTTCCTGGCTCAGGGTCACGGGTATAGCATATCACTGATGGGAAATCTTGAAATGCAGAGAAGTTGATGTTGTACTAATATTTTCCAATAAAATTTTTAAAAGTATACTGTCTGTACCTGCAGGAGACTTGCTGCCTGCTGATGGGATCCTGATCCAGGGTAATGACCTGAAAATTGACGAGAGCTCTCTGACTGGAGAATCTGACCAGGTCCGCAAGTCTCTGGAAAAGGACCCCATGCTGCTGTCTGGTGAGAACCTGTTCAATGTAACATGATGACTCTGGTCTAAAGTGATTCCGCTACTACTCAGTACCCTTAAACTGAGATGTTTAATTATTTTCATGTAAAACAAGCGTCAAATGTCAGTGGGTAGGATGCTTTTTGGTTACAAGTTAAGTTGTTTTTTTTTTTTTTTTCTTATTTTACGTATAAAACATGACCATGATATAAACCTGACAAATGTCTGAGTCTGCTTTTATATAATATAAATATAGAGTATAATATATAAATATATGCAGAGCTAAATTGAATGTGCAAAATGGTAAAACAGAGTTAACAGGTAGAACTGTATGTATTCAGAGTGAAGACAACAAAC
The DNA here is from genome assembly GCF_900324485.2 of Mastacembelus armatus. Taxonomy (NCBI): domain Eukaryota; kingdom Metazoa; phylum Chordata; class Actinopteri; order Synbranchiformes; family Mastacembelidae; genus Mastacembelus; species Mastacembelus armatus. The sequence continues at coordinate 4,699,760 of NC_046637.1, forward strand.
CCATATCTGATGATGAAGGCTTTCTGCACTGAGTTTACAGGTTCATCCTTAAATGTAGATAATGAATCTACTTTTATGAATGAGAGGATAAACCACTAATAAAATACACTATCAGTCTAAAGTTTGGACACACTTTACCATTGAATTGAATGAGAAAGTGTGTCCAAACTATTAACTGGTACTGTACATTGAAAACTATTGGCCCTAAAATTGATCTTTGAGGAATGCCACATAGCTGAAATACCACACAAACAAAAAACATAGATATTTCTAAAGTATCTATAAAGTGTCTGTTAAAAACACAGATTTGGGTTGTGACTGTAGGTTTTTGACTATTTCCTCAGGAACCCATGTGATGGAGGGCTCGGGCAGGATGGTGGTGTCGGCTGTCGGCCTCAACTCTCAAACCGGCATCATTTTTACTCTTCTGGGCGCTGGTGAGAACGACGAAGAGAAGAAGGTCAAGAAAAGTAAGGCATTAGACAGTGCTTATGATGTACATCTCAAAAACACAACTCTTATGGAAGTGTTGAAGGTTACAGTACATGTGTGAAGTGTTGAGAGGAAAGTTTGGCTAGAAAGACGACATCACCGTGTGAGCGTATTTCTACTCTACTGTTTGACCAGGGCAGATTGGAAATATGTGCACATTTTTATCAGCTGGGGTCGATTTGAAGTTTCTCCTGTGAACATAGCCGACTCTGCCAGCAGGTAGAGCTCATCCATTCTGGAGAGCCGTTTGAAGGGTCTACCTGTAATCGCTTAACATTATTTAGCTTCAGTCTGAACACAAAAGCATGGTAAGTGAATAAATGAGACCACAGATGGGTTGACCTGTAATAATGTTATTTTACTATGTGATCTTATCTTTGGAACAACTAAGCACATTTGACAGGAGGTTGAACTGTCTGACTATAGGGGATGTTTACAACAGCAACAAGTTCACAGGTTTACTTTTCATTGACTGTTTACTAAATCCCTCCCCAAACAGAGACTGACCAATCAGAGCTTGACAACTGTGTCAGGGAGTGTCAGGGAGTGTCAGTGTTTCTGCACGTGGATAATGTGATGTAGATGAGACTGTAAGAGAGAAACTCTGCATCCAAAGAGTTTATGGGGTGGTGCCATTTGTAGTTAATGCATGCTGCTAATGTTAGCATGCCTGGATAACTAATGTAGCTTACTGTCCACAGTTGTTTCCAAAGCTGTGTCTGCAAGAAATCTTTGATCATGTTTTTTCTTGTTATACTGAACTACAACGGGTGTGAATAGGTATTACATCGTGCTGAGTTATCACATTATGTATGCAGCTATTAAAAGGGCTCTAATCTGGAAAGAGAGATTTTAAACATGTAAGAGTCAAGTGGATCATTTCTGAAAGTTAATTTTAATGTAGACAGTTTGAATTGGTAAATTCTGCCAGTGACTTAAAGAAATAGAAGCTATTTTTATTTCTTGCTGTCAAAAACGTACTATGAGTTTGATGGTAAATATGCTGATTATTATTAAGTGGTTATGTGCTAAAAAGGAATCTTGACATGTGTAAGAACAGGCATTTTTCTAATTCATACACTTGCACATGAAGATATGAACACATCTGTCAGTCCACACATTTCAGTCTGTTTAGTTGGTCACCTGAAAAAATGCTACGTCACGGTCTCATTTATTCATGGTTCATGTCCCCCTTATGCTGAGGTGTTAATTTCATAATGGTTAAATGTGAAACACACCTGAATACATAAAGTTTGCTTTTTGAAGTGGAACCCTTCAAAAGCCAAAGTCCAGATGATCCTCATACTATCACAGAGCAGTTTGATGTAAACCAACAGGCTTCTGCAGTCGGTCTCTATTGCTTTTGATTTGCTTGTGATCATGCTAACCCCCTTTTACTCATTTCCTTTTCTTTAGTTTGTTTTTTGTCTGATCATTTGTTTTACTGGCTAAAGTTTGAGTTTGTCAGGCATTCATTGTGAACTGGCTGAATGTACCAGCTCAGCGGAGAGAGATGCTCAGGTTTACATTTTGGCATCCAGTTACTGATTTTAAAAAACAAACCAGCAAAGAATTCCTAATGAGGAGAACCATAAGGCAGGTTTCCACATTCCCCTGTAAATGAGACGTAGAAGTGAGCATTTTTTGCTTGTGAGAGCCCATATTAACGCTTTGAAGAAATGAACAAAATACTGGACAAAACTTTCCAAAAAACAGCTGTTTCAGTGCCCTGAAACTAAAAACACTCTTCAAAAATGTAGAAGTGAAAAAATGCACACAGGCACTGCTGTGTGTCCTAACATCAGATTTTACTGACACACTTGGCTGCTTACTCCCACATCAACACACACATTTCACACATACATACATTCATTCATGCATTCATGTCGAGTCACACATTGATTTTCTTACAGGCTAAAGAGCCCTCAGTTAGTGCAAACACAGACACACACACTTGCAGCAGTTCAGTCTCAGTCATCAATCACAAACCACCAGCTGAATAATAACGAGCTGTGTGTGATGACCTTGACAAACCTCCTTTCACAAAAAAAGCAGTGATCTATTATCCCTCAGCAGAAAAAGCACCTGAACTGCACTTGTCACATACACGTCACATATGTAATCAATATATGATCATAAGGTGATACAGGCAGCTGAGAAAGATCAATAACATGTTACCTCCACATGTGCACATGCAAACAGCCATAAACATCCATTCACGTGAATGCAATGAAGAAAGAACATCAAATCCATCTGTCACTCCAGCACAGACTCACCCAGTCCACACATTAAAGGAAGTTGTTTTGTTTTTCACAATAAAAAGTTGGTAGCAAATCACATTAAACCACAACCTCAAGAGATCCATCTCCCAATAAATGTTTGAGTTTCTGCCTATCCAACAGAACAAACAAAAATATTACTATTAATGTTTCAGACTGACAATCTGCTCAAAAGAATTGCACTTTCTTTCCAAACTAAAATGTAACAATGGACATTACCTCATACTGGAACTAACCACATACTTTTTTTTTTTTTTTTTTTTTTTTTTGCTGTTGTTTAACTGCAAAACTTGCATTTTTAGAAACCATGGAACAAATTATCTACAGTCATCCATGCATGTCTCAGGTTGTACTGCACAGCACTGCTTTGCACTAAATACTAATGTCCGACATCTCATCCAGATAATGCTAACCTGCTGATGTTTGAAAGGTTTACCATGTGTGCCGTGCTAGCATGCTAGTATTAACTCAGGATGATAGAGAAGTTATGTGTTTTGCAGATATTTGGTTGTAAAATACTGGAAGACAGGGTTCCACCAAAATTATTATTTTTCTCTCCAACATAATTTGGGCCAACGCATCGAACCTGAGTTGAAATATGTGAGAATACAGAGAGTGATTGATCATCCATCCAGAATGTGCACGCTGTAGCAAAGTGTGTAAAGTGATAAATCATGAAGATGAATTATTATTCAAATGCACAATATAAACCAGTACAGCACTGAATGAAACTGCACATTTTATTTGGTTACTGTTATATTGATAAATTGATTAGCTCTGGCTGTTGGTTCTCCGCAGCAGGAAGTCATGTGCCTCTCTCCTTTGATTGGTCCATTCCTGCCCACAACACACACACGACACACACACACCTGTGGGTTTCTATCAGTTTGAACTTTGTGTTCACCCTCAGTTTGATTTGATCTTATTTTTCCTTTAAGCCATCTTATCAGCATTCCACCCTCTCTCTCTGTCCGAACAGGTAAAAAACAAGGACCCCCCGAAAATCGCAACAAAGGTAACCCCTCCATTCATCCATTTGTCCCTCTCTGTCCCTCCATTCTCCCTGTTACTCACCCCCTCCTCACCCTCCACCCAGCGGCAGGAGGGACGTGTCCAGTCCATGTCTCCTTCTCTCTCTCTCTCTCTCTCTCTCTCTTTCACTGCTGTAAAAAGGGGGACATTCTCTCGCCTTGCTTTACCTGTCGAAGGGTGCAACTCTCAACCTTTAGGTCTTTGACAGCCAATCGCAGCGTCATTTCTGGCTCATGCCTGTGTGCACGTTGGGATATTAAAAAAGAAAACAGAAAATTAAAAAATTGTTTTTGCAAGCACATAAATCTGATGTGGGAAATCAAAAATGTATATTGTGCTCAGTAGGTAATGTTAATAAGATTTAAATAACATTAAATACTATTGATGCATTCACTAAGCCAGTTGACTTTAACTTTATTGATCTAGTATCAGGTGGTGGTTAGCACTGTCACCTCACAGCGAGTGGGTTCTGGGTTTGAAACCCATTGACCCTGTGGTTTTTCTGTGAGGAGTTTGTATGTTCTTCCCAGTGTCTGAAAATATGACATTAGAAGATAATTGCATCCTCTGTATGTATAAATAGATGATCCTTATCAGTTGTGCTTGGAAAAACTCTTTCTGTCCTCAAAATGTCCTGTTGTACACAACTGAGACATAAATATAAATCCACCAGTGATGGGTCAAGCTAACATACTAGTCTGACCTCTGATGTGTCCTTGGCGTGACGCTGTGTTGACATCAAGTGCTCCCTCGGTGCCTTTAAATATTTAATATTTAGGGATTTGATGAGTGTGTACGTGTTGTCATCGCTCCAACCGTCAAACTCGCCCAGCCAACTGTCCTCCACGTCCCATGTGATCCAACACATGTCCAACTTCCTTTGCAAGCTGTCTCAACACACACACACACGTTCATGCGCGCACACAGAGCTCCCCTCCTCCTGACCTCCCATGGTTTGAGCATCTGCTGCAGACAGAGTGCTTCTTGATGTCACAGAAACACACACGCTCACTGATCTTGGATGCTCATCACACTTTTACGCAGGAATAGTTCACAGACGACCTGCACTTAAAAACCCAAGAGCAATAAAACCTGCCAAAACGCAGACAGTGCATCAACCCTCAAAGTTCAGAGCCCACAGAGATTTCTTAGCAGCTCTGTGGAGCTTTTTAGCCTCTTTTACCTCTTGCTTTTGGTTTGAAGCTACATTCATTGTATGGTCAGTCCCAGCAGGGAGCTGTTTTTGACACCAGTTGCATGATGATAATTTGGGCCTATTAAAATGTCAGAGCTGTATATCTGTCAGCTTATGGAGGAGAACATCTGCCCCCTAGTGACCATGAAGTCGATTAATGCAATTTTTTATTAAGTTCCCAGAGTTACCATTAAAGTCACACAGGTGTGGATGATTTTCTGACAGCATCAAATGCTTCCACTTTGCTGTTTTTTGAACTCTGCAAAGCTACTGAATGTGACATACTGCTGACATTCACTAGTGAGAGAAACAAGCTGATATATTCAGTGCCGCTATGTTTCTTTTGGCTGTTATGAGGCTGTCGGTATGTGTGGGAGTTGCACCCTTGCAGTATTAGTGGGCTGTGGGCTGTTGTTTGTTCTGTTTGTGTTTCTTCAGTGTATTTTTCTTTTCGTCATTGACTCCCTTCATTTCTCCCACTGTTGCCTCCTTGCAGGTTGTTGCTCAAGACTCCATGTTGTCTTGTAATCACTGTTTGACTCTCTCCCTTCTCCCGGTTATTTTTCTGTCTTGCTGAAGTCTCCTGCAGCCTCCACAGCTCCACAGCCTCCTCTACCTCCTCCTGTCACTGTCGTGGTTTTGCATCGCTGTTGTATTTTGTTTTTTGGGGTGATTCTTTAAGTTTGTCCTCTGTTTGTTGACTTGCTTTCTTTTTGATTGTCAGACACCCCCTCGCCTCCACCTGCTGTGCGTTCTCCCATGGTTCAGTGCTGCGCCTGTTTACAGTTCTGTGGTTGGTCAGTGGGTCTCAGTCCTGTTCATGTGAAGCTGTGTCAGTTAGTTGTATGTTGTGGCTTGTCTTCAGAGTGGACCATGTGCATAAAGCTCCACAGCTCCTGGTTTGACACTGACTCATCTGCAGTTCAAATTGTCTAAATGCCAACTTAAGGTCGTACTGTCCTCAAATTATTTATTTTTTAGATAAATTCTCTGTGCAGAGCATCTCACTATGAACCAGATGAAGCCCAGAGTGAAACTTTTTGAGATTCAAATGTGCAGAAAACACAAAATGGCACATTAGAGATACACTCCCTGATTTTTGCCATCACTGTAGATGTTCTCTGGAAAATATTAACAGCAAACTGGGAGGAGATTAGTTTTGTAGAGACATTTTTGTACATTTATATTAAATATTTTTTATAATTTTACATCAAATTTGCTTATATGGCTGGACAAACCTGAACACTGTTCCCTGAAAAGTGTGTATTAATGAGATTTAGTCGTCAGTATAATCACCACCCACAAACTGGGCATTTGCATTTGCTCAAGTTTTATTCATGTCCTGCAAGAGTTAAAAAAAAAAAAAAAAAAAAATCACCATAAAGCCTTCAGTCCTGCCATCAGAAACCAACAGACAAAAACATGATGTGATTCTCTTACCACAAGGACAGCAGTTACGGAAATAGCAATTCAAATGGAATAGGCATACATCAGCTTAACAACATTAATTTCATTAAAAGCACTGATGTGGGCTTTCATGTCTGCATTAGTACTTTGTCTAAGATGCCTTACAACACAACTGAGAAATATAAATAGGTGTTCGGGAACCTGGTAAATGCACATACAGTAAAAAATGAACGCGCCAATATCAGAAATTGAGCAACCATGGTGAGCCTCATGTGTGCACTACTTGTACTGTAAAGGTATGTGCAACACAGTATGCTTCTACTACAGTGTATTTATCCAAATAACCCATTTCCCCCCAGCGTTCAGGCCATATGTTGTTACAGATGACAAGCTAAAACCTAAAAACTGGAAAATTAATGAATGTACCAAGATTTCCTAAATGACTTTCTTGAGATCCAATTAGTCCATTTCTTTTAATACATTTTATTTTAACTTTATGCTGAAAACTAATTGCAGAAACAAAGAAACATAGGACTAACGCTATGCTTTCTTCTCCAACACTGCAGATTATTAATATTATTATTATTAGTAGTAGTAGTAGTAGTAGTATTACTTATTTGCTTATTTTACTTTACAGTACTTCCAGTGAAAACTGGAGTAGATTTGTTGTAGATTGTTTGCCAGCAGCTTTCATTATTTGACACCTTAATAGATAATAAGAACAGGCCAGAATGAACATGTTCGCTAATGGACATTTTTCATAATTACTTTTAAATTACATTTGAAATTCATTGAAATTGTCTGGTTAAACTTAGCTCAGCTGGGCGAAGTCTCAGCAGTAAAGAGCTAAAGTTTCTCTTGTTATTATAAACTTTTACTGGTCATCCAGGAATCTAAACCTGCTTTATGTCCATGATCTGTTGTGTTGTTGGTTCCAGAAGTGATGTTAACATTATTACCTGCAGTGAGTCTGGCATAAGAACAGAAAATACAGGTAGCTGATGGACGACGTTTGAGTATTTGAGTGTCCTGATCAGCACATTTCCATCAGACCAGTGTCAGTATTTAATGATAACTCAACAAGGAATTGGCAGGAGATTTTTGAGGTAACATTCAGTCAGAGTTGTCAGCCCAGTTGTTGATGAGAACAAACAGCACATCAAACCTCGGTGTGTCGGTTCAGTGTAGATCTGCACAGTTTCTATTTATCACCTTCTCGCATTTCTTTGGTATGGAAATATGCTAAACAGCAGTGGATAGAGGGAGTGCAGCTGAATTCAGTGTAAGCTCTTCAGCAGATATCAAACAGATCAAAAAGCTGCGTGTACAGTACGACAGTCCAAACAGGATCACAGCTGATGAAGTGAAATGCAAATACACAGTTTGTTTATGCAAATGAGGAGCAGAGCCACCAAGCAGGACGTGAAAGCAGCTGCCACGTCAGACTTCAGAACTCAGCCTCGTCCCAAACTCTGAGCTCTGATGTGAATCTGTGTGTGTGTGTGTGTGTGTGTGTGTGTGTGTGTGTGTGTGTGTGTGTGTGTGTGTGTGTGTGTGTGTGTGTGTGTGTGTGTGTGTGTGTGTGTGTGTGTGTGTGTGTGTGTGTGTGGGTGGGTGGGTGGGTGGGTGGGTGGGTGTGGGTGTGGGTGTGGGTGTGTGGGTGGGTGTGGGTGCGTGCGCATGTGTGATTGACAGCCCCCTGTTAAAACCTCTCTGTTGTATCTGCTGTTCTGTTCTGTCTGCTGCTCTTCATTATGAACTGCTGCTCCCAACTCGTCTGTGACACTCTCTGAAAGCTACCTGGACCTTTTCATGAATGCTCTGTGATCATAAAATGATGAAATGCTGCTCTCTGCATTCAGCCAAAGGGTCACCATGTTAATGAAAGAGAATGAGAGGTCTCTTCTGATCTCTGAGAAAACCCGTCCGGTTGTTTTCAGCTTTCCCTGTGACTGAATGTGTAACGTTTTCTCTGCCTCTCTACCCTTCATCTCCAAACCACTCCTGAACCCTGCTCCCTCCTTTTTCTTTTGTAATTACCAATTTGATTCATTCACCTTGTGCCAACCCAACCCGCTCTCTTCCATCTTCATTCCTAAAACTGCAACTGCCTTTCTATCAATCCGTTCTCTCATCCCGTTCATCACTCTGTCATCCTCCATCTTTCTTGCTTCCTCATCACTAACCCTTTCCTGTCCTCCTTCACCTCCTCCTCATCATCTTTCTTTACTCTTTGCCCCTGTCCTACCCTTATCTTCACTCATCTGCCCCATAAAACTGCCTCCTCCTCCTTTTACCCCATCCAAACACCACCTTCTCCCCTCCTCCTCCTCCAGCCAAGACCCAGGACGGCATCGCCCTAGAGATCCAGCCACTGAAGAGCGAGGAGGCTGCTGAGTTGGAGGATAAGGAGGAGAAAGAGGAAGCAAAACCAGTGAAGAAGGTCAACGTGACCAAGAAAGAGAAGTCGGTGCTGCAGGGAAAACTGACCAGACTGGCTGTACAGATTGGGAAGGCTGGTGAGGAACACACACACACAAACACACAGAACATTAAAGATAAACATGTAGGAACACAGACTGTAATATAAAACACTCTTGTTCTACTTGTGCCCCAGAGTCAGATGTTTCAGATGGATATTACTTTCATCTCTGTGCAGTACAGGAGTAGATGTGTAGTCTGGCTTGAAAGCACTAGGAAACTTATAGTCTAACTCCATCAGGAAAAAACACCTTCTGTCAAGTCCATTTATTTACAAAATGCAAAATGTAGTGACCACACTATGATTCAGTAGCTGTCCGCATGCTATCATACACACAATGACAATGTTAACATAGTGATGTTGACCTTTGCTAATTAAACAAGAAAGAATTACATTAGTTTGGCTTGTTTTTTGTTTTTAACCATTAACCTGACAGTGACCACTTCAAAGATCACCAAAAATGTTACAGGCCAACCCGATATCCCAACCAAATATCAGGGAACCCATTCAGTAGCTGTTATTGCTGATATTTCCATCTGGCACAAAGCAGTGGACTGACTGACGCTGGCAGCCACAGTCAGACTTCTAACAGGCCTAGGAGGGTTCGGGGCAGGTGGGGTTTTGGCTTTAGGGCCGACGTCTGTCTCTGCTGGCTGGGACTCCAGTGATGATTTGAGAGTCATTGTGGTGAAGCTCTTGTTTCCTATGAGAGACTCTCCGTGTGTGAGTGTGTGTCAGTACATAGTATTAGCTGTGCTGTTTATAGTGATGACGGTGACGTCACACTTTTCATCAGCCATGAAAATCTGATATTAGAGAGAGACTGCGTGCAGCACAGGGACTAAGATACCTGTGTCTGTTTACTGGATCTCTTTTTATTGGACACACAGAGATGAAACTGACAACCATCTTCTCTGATGATTCTCCGGAAGGCAAAGAAAAAGAGGATTTCTAGAAATGTGGGGCTGTTGCTCTAATAACACATGAAGTGATCAGGCTGAGGGTCAGAATGCACTCACTTTATTGGATAGATGTTTTGTTGGGAACATGATTCATCCCTGAAGTGAAGGTATTTTCTCTGTCATTTCATTCGACCTTAATACACTGAGGGGCTTTCAGGAAAGAGTGGGGGTGGAGGGCCACCAGCCATGGACCAGCTTCAGTAATAAACTGCCCCTCATTACTGGACAGAAATAGAATTTGGGCTAAAACCCAATAAATTCAGCAGTCAGTCCTTCTAGTAGTTTTTTGTGTGATATGCAACAAAGGACATTCTGATTACATGATGTGTGTCTTTAAATTGTAGGCCTTAGAGATGCCTGTCCACAAACTTTTTAAATACCGGAACAAACCAAAGACACATTTTTGCTATTTTTACTTTGTGTTCTCTGATTAAATTCACCTGCAACCCAACTCCTCTGTGCTTCTCAGCAAACTGTTTTGAATTATTGGACATTGGATTGATTTTGAATGCTCCATGAGACATTAGAGCAACTAAAACTATGGCAAAAATAAATAGAAGCAATTGTAATACCCACACTATGGCATTCATATTTCACACTGTAATAAAAATTTCCTGGAGATTTTTCTGCTCCAGATGAAAAGTTTAAGGATAAATGCTGAAGGCTGCTGTGCAGATTATAAAGATTCAGAGAAAAGGTAGATTTATCCTCTCTGCATAAAATTAACTCTGCTGTATCTGCTCATTCCAATCAGGTTTGATCATGTCGGCCGTGACCGTCATCATCCTCATCCTCTACTTTGTGATCGACACCTTCGGGATCCAGGGTCGGCCCTGGTTGGCCGAGTGCACCCCCATCTACATCCAGTACTTCGTGAAATTCTTTATCATCGGTGTGACGGTGCTGGTGGTGGCTGTTCCTGAGGGGCTGCCACTCGCTGTCACCATCTCTCTGGCCTACTCTGTCAAGGTAAGCAAGTTGGAAAGCAAAAGGCATTATGGGAAATGATATATGTAATATTAATAGATAACTCCTTAAATGATTGCAGATATATGCTTGTTCACTCAGGATTTGATAACTTTACCTTAGAAATCAGAAAATCTTTTCATAAAATGTCTCAAAGCAAACCTCAGCGTTTGACCTCACCCTCTATCATTTAGAAAATGATGAAGGACAACAACCTAGTGCGTCACCTGGATGCCTGTGAGACCATGGGCAATGCCACAGCCATCTGCTCAGACAAGACAGGCACACTGACCATGAACCGGATGACAGTGGTACAGGCGTACGTCGGCGACACGCACTACAAGACGGTCCCTGAACCAGAGGTCATCAAACCAGAGACTCTAGAAATATTGGTCAATAGCATCTCCATCAACTCAGCGTACACTACCAAAATCCTGGTGAGACCCATACCACAGCAGCTGTATCCACACAATACTAACACAATGCTGACCCAAAGTCAGCCTGAAACAGCCATTTGAAGTAGTGAGCACTTCCTCTTTTCCACTTCCTCTTTTTCCAAAAATGTAGAAAAGTAGAACTGAGAATCTTTTTGTCACCTGTTTGTATTAATCTCCTGAAGACTAAACCTTAACCCAGGGGTCTCAAGCTACCTGCATGGAGGCTCACATTCACCCACTAACACAGTGTCATAATGTTTAGGATTTATTGTTTAGTTTGGCTTTAAAGGAGAAATGAGTAAAATATGGAAGATTTAGTGGCGTCTAATAGTGAGATTGTACTGAGCACCCCCTCACACAGCCCCTTTGTAAAAAGAGACCCACTTCCTATGTCGTTTAAAAGGCTCATTCTAAGATCAAGAAAATGCAACAGTTGGCATTTTCTGGTGATCACACACTGACATGTTTATAAATACTGTTTTCCATTTCTGCTCATAGATTGCACTAAATATTACACACCGTACCTTTAAATCTCATTTACTGTAGGTTTTATTGTTTTACTGCAACCATTTCATTTTCTAACACAGCAACAACAAATGTTATTTTTATTTCATATTTACAGTAACCAACATAGTGTTGCTCAACTTGTCAACGTTAACACATTACTGTGATTTACTGTGGCGCCCCTGACACCAAAATGTCTGTTTTCTAATCCCAGCAGAAGAACATAGAAAGTTTCCAGAGCTTTTTGTGTTAAAGAATACAGTCTCAAAGCAAACAAAAAGCTTTGGATCTATTTAGTTGACATTTATTGTTGAAACAGAACGTTTTCTTTTTCCATGCTTACACCGTAGTTTTGATGATCTACTTGATTCAAATACTCAAAGTCCTAATCAATTGTTATGAAGATGGTCAGTTTTGATTCAGCACCGTTTGTTTGTTGAACCACAAGTACTGCAAAGAATTACTCACAAAGGCACTTTGGCAGGGTAAAGTATTTACCTTTTCTTCCATCAGCACTCCAAGCCATTAGCAAAGCAAATTGAGGAACTGCTCACACCTTGAAAATATTAAAATAGCTAGGTAATTTATTTTGTGGTGTGACAGTTCCAGGAAGAAAATTTAACACCATCACTGTGTTGTAACAGTTTTGGCTGTAGTTGCTGGAGTGAAGAACAGACACAACCCTCCAAAGTCTTTCCATACATCTGTCTAACTACAGCCTCATGCATACTGCAAACACATGTAGAGAAATGTTGTATGAGCAATCTAACACATCAGAACCAAACTGAACTGAACTGCTGTGGATGCATTTGGCCTGTGATGAGATGACTCATTTTGAACTCTGATCTCGTGTCACGTCCAAATCTTTTGTCACTTCTCAGCCCCCAGAGAAAGAGGGTGGCCTGCCCCGTCATGTTGGTAACAAGACTGAGTGTGCTCTGCTGGGCCTGGTACTAGAACTGAAGAGGGACTATCAGCCAATCAGAGATGAGGTCCCTGAAGAGAAACTCTATAAGGTGTACACTTTCAACTCCTCACGCAAGTCCATGAGCACAGTCCTGAAAAACGCTGATGGAGGCTTCCGCATGTACAGCAAAGGAGCATCGGAGATCATCTTGAGGAAGTAGGAAAAGAGACCAAATGATACATTTCCTACTCACTCATTAGTGTCTGTCTCATAATCTCACTCACCTCCTCTTTTCTCCTCTTCTAGATGTTCTCGTATCCTGGATGCTCAGGGCCAGCCTCGCATGTTCAAGCCAAAGGACCGTGATGAGATGGTGCGTAAGGTGATTGAGCCAATGGCGTGCGATGGGTTGAGGACAATCTGTGTGGCCTACAAGGACTTTCCTGCCGAGGCCGGAGAACCAGACTGGGACAATGAGAACGACATCCTGAGTGAACTCATCTGCATCGCTGTGGTCGGCATCGAGGACCCTGTCAGACCTGAGGTAGGGAGCATGGTTAACCTGCTTCCTGAAAACGTTGTAATTAACACCTGATATTGGTTGTGACTTGACCTCAAATCCTCCACCCCTCTGCTCCCTCATCTCTCTCCAACAGCTCAGTGTACTTTGTGTGCCTTTGTGTCTCAACACCATGGATTCTATAAATGTGCACTCTTTCTCAACTCAAACAGTCATGGTGTTGTTAGTTCATGTGAAAAGGAACAGAAGTAGTTTTGTCTTGTTGATAAACTGCAGGAAGAGCCTGTGGCTTCATTTTCCTGCTACACTGACCTCAGCCTGGTGACAGCAGATACTTGATAATCAGTGTTTGTCATCAAAAAAACCTGTTGCTGAAATCTTCCACTTAAAGACTGGAGCTGAACTAATCTGACAGACAGCTCATATATTACAACATTTGTGTTATAAGGAAAAATGTAAAACATCGAATAAAACCATTCAGTAGTCCATGACAGTGTTGAGATAAGTGAACAGTACTTCCTCACATGAAATAAGTCCTGTTCAGGTGTGTCAGACTCGGAAGCTCTGAAGTGTTAAATGAAGCCTATAATGAAGCTCTGAAAGCATCAGTGCCGCTGCCTGCTGCTTTAATGTCAGAGCACAAAGATCACAGACAGGATGGAAATAACTAGAGAGCAGCAGGAGACAGTCGGTGTTTATCTCTCCACGACCTGTGATGGACACAAGGCTCTTCAGAATAGATTAGCTTTTAAGCCCAAAATGATTCTTACTCTGTATATTCTGAAACAGCAAACATCTTGAAGTGACCCAACAGCATGAAATCTGCCCTGTAGCTGTAGAAATGCTGCAGCTGTTCACGGCTAACTCCACCATCAATGAGCGGAGCTCTTGTACGAAGAATTTCAATTACAGCAGTACCTTGACTTAAAGGGACAAGCATTAGTGGCATCTTCTTGCACATCACTATGTCAGGATACTTGTGGTGGAAAGTAATTTAGTTAATTTACTTAAGTACAATTTTGAAGTATCTGTTCTAGTAAGTGTTTCCATTTTCTGCTATTTCATACTTAGACTTCACTACATTTCAGAGGAAAGTATTATAAAATACAGTAAAATAATAAGATGTAATTGATCCCAGGTGGTTAATTTACAAGCTGCCCAGCAGTATCAGAAAGTACTTCAAATTAAATGCATATAAGGGTACTGCCAGAAGATGTTGTCAGCTGTAGGTAACTAACAAGATGACATTAGGTCTGAAAACTAAAAAATCTGTTTCTTGTTGAACTTTTTTAAAATGAAAATGATCTTCACTGAGCATATGCACATGTGAGGCTGAAGCTACCTTGTATTGCAGTGTTGTGCTGCAGGATTGTGCTGCAGGATTGTGCTGTAAGATTAAAAAAAAAATAATTTGTGACTGAAATGTTATTTTGTGCTAGGGTTGAGCTGAGTGTTGATGTCATGCTACTGTGTGCAGCTGTGGTTACTGGATGTAAACATTTCTAAAATCTAATGAAGAGCAGCTGATGTTCCTCCGCTCCCTGATACAATGATTCCTCACTAACAAACACACATGTTCCTAAGTTCCTTCATAACGACATCACCCTACAAACTCTTTGCTCAAGCCGTACTCTGTCTCTTTCTTCAGTCCCTCACACACCACACCTTTAATATGTGGAGGAATCCAACAACTGACAAACCTGCTGTTTGTATGTCGCTCCAACGTGTCTCTTTCACGGAGCTTAAATATCTTCCCAGCTTCTTCAGTTGTTTCACCTTCTGGGAAATGTTTGCCATAATTAGTCTGTCCGTTCAGCCTCGACTCAGGTCGAGTCTCCCCTCTGTATGAATCAGAGATTTGATGTGTGTATGCATTTGTATGGTCCGATTGAGCCAGCTGACCTTGATGAGCAGAGGAAGTGGCCATCAGCTTCCTGAGGGTCACCTGACCATTATGTCATCATGGACTCCTCACAGATGTCCATCTCTATATATACTTCTGTTTATTCTCTCTGTCATCCCTGACAGACTGAGATGAATGTGCTCTCAGTAAGGATGTGATAAGAACAACAGAGCTGCAGAATCTGACTCCCCATTAATCAGCCGGTCAGCATTTCCCAACTTTCCCACATGCTGGTGTCTGGAGATGTGATTTTGGATCTGTTTTATTCAGCATCACTTCAGCAAGACAAAGCCAAAGAGAAGCAGTCTTTCTGAACTTCTAAACATTTGTCCCAGTCTTTCAGAATTTTTATAACAGAAACTTAGGCATTTCTTTTTTTCTGATACTTTCCCAGGTACCTGAGGCTATTTCTAAGTGCCAACGTGCAGGTATCACTGTACGTATGGTAACTGGAGACAACATCAACACTGCCCGTGCCATCGCAACCAAGTGTGGCATCCTGCTGCCCGGGGAGGACTTCCTGTGTCTGGAGGGAAAAGAGTTTAACGGACAGATCAGAAATGACAAGGGAGAGGTGAGACCAGCAGCAGAGCAGCAGCCCAATAAGAGTCCAGCAGGCTGTTGCACCAGCTGTGTGTAATTTCATTTTAGTGTGGGATCTACACTTTTGACCCAAAGACACACCATACAAGTTAGTTACAACATTAAGATATGACTTAAAGTACACAACTTCCTTAGCATATGGAATTTACTTCTTAAGTGTTGGAAAAATGCGACAGACTAATGACAACGAGCTAGAAGAACATTTTTCTAACAAACTGTAAGCATTTATGTTTCATCACAAAGACAGAAAGTATGTATTTGACTGTGTTTTTGACTCTCTTTTATTCTTTATCTGGAAAAAGTATTTGGTTCAATTGTTTTTCATGTTTTATATTTCTAGGTTGAACAAGAGCGTCTGGACAAAGTTTGGCCCAAACTGCGTGTTCTGGCTCGTTCCTCACCGACAGACAAACACACGTTGGTCAAAGGTGGGTTCACTGCAGCACAGTCACAATGTTTCAGTATGTTTTATATGTTGTAACTTATATTTCTGCTTTGCTTATTTGCTCTTGTGCACAAGGTGAGATGAGTTTCATGTTAAGCCAAATCTCATATAGGTCAGTTCTGACTGAACTACAGTAAATGGTCTTTAAATGTTTGGGTTCTTAAAGCTTTGACAGAATGAGAACATTCATTTGTTTTTCATGTGTGTTCTGAAATATTCATACACTCTTTGAAATGGGGATTTGTTGTTTTTCTTCCACTCTGTTGCTCAGGCATCATTGACAGCACGGTGGGAGAAACCCGACAGGTGGTGGCAGTGACAGGAGACGGCACCAATGACGGCCCCGCCCTCAAGAAAGCCGATGTTGGCTTTGCCATGGTAACTACTTCCTCTTCTTCTTCTTTTTTTTTTTCTTTTTTTTTTTTTTTACATGTTTTCTGTCTTTCTTCTTTCACAGCTCTTCACTGCTTTAGACATTACCAGGAGTGTTTTCGCTAAACATTGTCCACAGTAACTCCTGAGTTTAATGCCATGGATTCATTAAGATGACTGAAGTAATAAAATAATCAGTAAATATTGGATGCCTCAGCTTATCTACATACACTGTTGCCTTTATTCTCTAAAACACACAGAGGTAGAATTAGTCTTTCTTATATTTTTTCCTTATGTCTGTCATATATACAATAAGTAATACAATATATAGTCATAGCATGTCAGTGATTTGGCTTTTTTTTTCCTATTTAACACTGTTTGTTAACTTAGTTATCCCATAGCATGCTGGGAGGTGTAGTGCCAAAAGCTGAAAAACATATGAACAGACATAAACAAACAAATTCACACCAAATGATACCTGTTTATCATATTGTTATTAAATGTAGTTGGAACCAGATTCACCTTTGAAGTAGAGACAAAGTGAACTATTAATACCTGAATGACTGTTTTTCATCAGGGCAGATAATTGAAGGAAAAGATGAACAGTGAGGCATTTCTCCAGGCTAACTCCACAAAGCACAAAGAAGCTACAGTGATATTTAATCAGCTGACATTATAGCCAATAATGATCAATTAAATACACAGTACATGGCCTGTGGATGAGCTCAGTAACATCATGTGACTTCCCTGTGTGCTGCTGCTGTGACCTTTGTTTACTGAGGAAAGTCATCTGAACACCAGTGTCTCCTGCAGGCTGCTGTGCAGCTGCTGTGCTGTCAGACTGCTCCCCGGCAGTAGTTACTGTTCCTCACATAACAGTGGCACTCTGGAGGGTTGAACCAGTGACCTTCCAGTCCTAATGTGTCCCATTTGGAATATTTTCATTTTGCACAAAGAGCCCCAGTTCAGTTATTATGTGCTCGGCTGGAAAGAACAGAGAGAGCCACCACCGTCTGTTTGAAAGACTCTGCAGAGACACAGCGACTCACAGCGTCCTTATGGTTACTGTTAACATTAGACTCTTCTTTTTTCCTACTGCATCAGTTGATTAGTTCAAAATTTGCACATTTAAATCTGTGCAAGTTTTTTTTCCAACTGTGAATTTCAACTGTATCTTCTCAGATTTAAACCTAAAGAGAGAAGCCAGTGGTTGTTGTAAGAACACAAATAAAACTACAAAATAAATAACTGAGGCTTTGAGACAAACAGCTGTGAGACAGCTAACAGCAGGATTACAGTAAGAATAGAAAAATGATGATGATGATGATGATGGTGTAGTCGGAGGTGTCAGTTAGCTCAAAGCTGCAGCACGGATGAACTGTGGACTAAGCTCAGCTGGTGTTTGAATTACTGTCTGATTTATTCCATGTTCCTCAGGAAGAAAAGTTGAAAAAACATTGGACTGGCTTTGATTTAGACGCAGTGTTTGAGCTTTTGACCAGCAGATTCTGTTTGAGCTTTGTGATGTAGTGATGCTCGTTATTTGTCAGCTTTGATTTCTCCATGTAGATTCATATATAAAATCAAATGTACCAAGCCATCAGTTAGAGGATTAGTCTGATGTCATTTTTCTTTTTGTCAGCACATCCCTAACCGACAGTGTGTTAGTCAGTCTCTACCCTGCAGGTGGTACTCAGCACTTTTAAAAATAGCTCACAAATGCATAGTTTCATTTACCAACATCCTCTCCCAGACATACCTGCCCAGTATAACCAGTTTGAGGTTCAGTGTCAAGACCACTTAGGAAGTCCTGGTTAGAAGCTTGGGCCCAGTTTCTCACTGGTTGTTCTACATTTTGATCATCATATCCCTCTGTTTCCTGTCAGGGAATCGCCGGCACTGATGTGGCCAAAGAAGCGTCTGACATCATCCTGACTGACGACAACTTCACGAGCATCGTTAAGGCCGTCATGTGGGGGAGGAACGTCTACGACAGCATCTCCAAGTTCCTGCAGTTTCAGTTGACCGTCAATGTGGTGGCTGTGATTGTGGCGTTCACCGGCGCCTGCATCACACAGGTAGGCTGCAGGCTACACCCTGGATCTGTAGTTAATCTGCTCATCGCAGCCACTTAGACAAGATATCTCCATTTTGAATCTGACAACAGTGATGGACATGGATGGTGTTATCTGGTGAATCCAGGTCTTTGTTAAGCTGGCACCTGTAGCTCTAGTTTACGTAGAAGTCTAGGGCTGCCAAGAATTTGCATAAAATGAATGCATCTAATTACATTTATTTTTTCATTTGTTTTATAAGTCTGATTTTAGCTCCATCTGATGAATCCTACAATTATGAGCATTTTAGAACATAATTTCATTTACTTTTTAAAAACCCACTTTGCAAATAGTATTTTAAGTTTATGTTTCACATCATTGGTGAGTTGGTGAAAATAATTTGTCAGTGGAGTTGTCACTTTATTTTACATCTTTCAAAAAAAAATTCAAAATTCAAAACACAAATAGATATTTTTTCATTATTAGCTACTCTGGATCTCTGTATTTTAAGGCCTTGCTGTGTGGGTATTTCACTCCAGACTGAGATGTCTCAATTTGGTCCAGACATTCATGTGTCCATCAGGATGAACTGTAATATCTTTAGTAATGTCCTAAATTTTCATTTTGTGCTATGATCAGAATGAGATGTATGATAATGAAATGTATTACAGATTTATTTATGCTAAAAATGTGTAAAACTAAGAGCACTCCCATTAGCCCCAGCTGTCCTTTGTTTACGACTAACTGCCAGATGTTAGTATGTCATCACATTAAACTAATGTAGTGAAACTGTCTGCTAAACATCAGCATGTTAGCATTGTCATTGTTAGCATGCTGATGTTACTATTCAGCTATGCCGCTGTGCAGAAGTGTGTCCTCACAGCTGCGTATCTTTCCTCCTGTTAAATAATAAACATTAAAAAAACAACTGAATAAGTCTGACACATTTAGAGACAAAAATTACTCTGCATTTCTTTAACAACAGCAATAAGATGAAATTTTCTGTTATTATTTGACCCTCCTGGCTTTTATTTTAATTTGAAACAATAATAATAATAATAATAATACTTTTATTTATAAGGCGCTTTAAGAACAGCAAGAGCTGACACAAAGTGCCGTACACCAAAACAAAGAATTTACATATATATATGTATATATACATACATATATACACACATACACACACATACATGAATAAGAATTTTAAGAGTAAGTTAAAAAAATAAAAACAATAAAAACAGTCCATGATCATTCCATCACGCCGGTCCAAAGGCTTGAGTATACAAATAAGTTTTAAGTTGTACTTTGAACATAGCTAATGTAGGGGCTTGTCTTATGTTCAAAGGCAAATTGTTCCACAGCCTTGGGGCAGCAACAGAGAAAGATCTATCTCCACGGAGCTTCCTCCTCGTTTTTGGTACCTCAAGAAGCTGGAGGTCGGCTGATCTAAGGGAGTGGCTAGGAGTATAAGGGTGAAGGAGTTCAGTAAGATAAGGAGGGGCAAGACCATTTAAAGATTTAAAAACAAATAATAAAACCTTAAAATGAACCCTAAAAGACACTGGCAGCCAGTGGAGTGCAGCCAGGATTGGTGTGATGTGCTTGTATTTTCGCGTTCCAGTTAAAAGACGCGCCGCCGCATTTTGGACCAGCTGGAGACGTAAAAGGGATGCCTGACTGACCCCAAGATACAGAGCATTACAGTAATCAAGGCGTGATGTAACAAAGGCATGAATTACTAGCTCAAAGTGCTGCTTTGACACTAGAGGTCGTAGTTTTGCCAAACGCCTTAAGTGAAAAAAACCGGATTTTACCACTGCACCGATTTGCTTATCGAATTTAAGATCCCTATCCATTTTGAAACCTAAATTAGTGACCAGTGGTGTAAGATATGATGTCAAGGGACCTAGATTAACACCGGAAGATACACTGGAGGCACTAGAGCCAACCAACATTACTTCTGTCTTTGCCTCATTAAAATGAAGAAAATTTAACGCCATCCAGGCTTTAATGTCATCAAGACATGCGAGCAAACGTGCAATTGAGAAACCCTCCTTTTTCTTCAATGGAAAATAGACCTGGGTATCGTCTGCATAAAAATGGAATGATATGCCATGTTGTCTAAAGATGTGACCCAGAGGAAGCAAGTAGAGGGAAAAAAGTAAAGGACCCAAAACGGAACCCTGGGGAACCCCGGAGGACAGGGGAGCAGAGGAGGATTCAAAGCTGGCAAGACCCACAGAGAAAGTTCTAGCTACCAGATAAGATCTAAACCACTCCAATGCAAGACCACGGATTCCCACAACGTCATGCAGGCGGGAAATCAAAATGTTGTGGTCAACTGTGTCAAAGGCAGCAGATAAGTCAAGAAGAATAAGAACCACGAAATCGCCAGTATCAGAACAAGTAAAAATATCATTAAAAACTTTAATTAAAGCTGACTCTGTGCTGTGGTGTGGTTTAAAACCGGACTGAAAGATCTCTAGAATCTCATGCTCATCCAAAAATGCTTTCAGTTGAGCATAAACAACTTTTTCTAAAACCTTTGAAAAAAACGGTAGTCTGGAAATAGGTCTATAGTTTGCCAACACAGATGGATCCAGACTAGGTTTCTTTATAAGCGGTTGCACTACCGCATGCTTAAAATTAGAAGGAACAACACCAAACGATAAACTACTGTTAATAATGTTAAGGACCAATTTGCCTACACAGGGAAAAACTTCTTTAAAAAACCACGGGGGAGCTGGATCACGTGGGGAGCCTGAGGGATTCAGAGAGCCAACCACATCCTCTAGTTGTGACATAGATATTGGTTGGAATTGAACAAAAAAGACAGCACAACAAGGAACAGACACCGAAGGAGCAGAAACAGGCAGTGAGATAAGAGACCTAATAGTGGCAACCTTATCCACAAAAAACTGAAGGAAGTCATTACACAACTCAACAGAAGCTTCTAAGCAAGTAGACTGTGGACCATGAAAAACAGAATCAATAGTGTTAAAAAGCACTCGTAAGTTGTGACAGTTAGAGGAAATGAGATTTGAGAAATGTAGCCTAAACAGTGAGATCAGTCTGTTATAGAGATACATAAAAAGTCATATATTCCTCTGCAGACTTTCATCTTCAATACCATCGAATTTAGGCCCTGTGATGGACTGGTGACCTGTCCAGGGTGTACCCCTGCCTTTCACCTAAAGAGAGCTGGGATAGGCTCCAGCAGATCCCTGGGACCCTGGTTAAGGAATAAGCGGGTATAGATAATGGAAGGATGGATGAAACATCAAATTTAATGTTTCACTCCTCAGCTGTTAGTAAATCACTTTTTCTAGTGAGCATTGGTTTATTGTTGAGCATGAACTAATGCAAGTGTTGATATTTGAATTATATTTGAAGGCCTACAGTTGTGTTTGATGCATCTGCTCTCTGGAACCATTGTTTGGTCAAATTTCCACAGAGTCGTTTGTGATTTTGATGTGACCATCTCAGCACGGCAAGGAGGCGCAGCGGTTTTGTCACTTTTTTTGTCTCATAATTTGTCTCTAATCATGAAACTGAACTCCTGACACAATAAAAAAAAAAAGTAACTTGCGGCTGTGTATTAATTGAAAGGCTCACAGCTGGCAAGACAGATAACTAACTCATCTACAGAGAGAGAGAGCACAAAGTAGGCTAAGATACCGCCTGAAACCATGGCAACACGTCACCATCTTAATCCTGAAATATAACAGGGACTCAGCAAGTCTGTGGTCTCTGTGCTGTGTTCTTGCTCACTGATCATCCAGCACTTGGTTTCTGTTGGGCCACAGAAATGTTGGCACACATCATTAAAGGATGGGGACCGACTGATTTATGTCTTTATTGTTTATATAAAAGATGGACCCAGCGGCGTGGGTTGGGTTTCAGAAGTAGAGGGGGTCTGCTAAAGTGTGTGGTGTCTGTGTAAATGCTTTTTTTCCCCTTAAATGCATCTGAGTCGCTCTAGCAAATGGCACACCAGGATGAAATGTGCTTTTCATAATGATGGTAAAACAAAAAGAAACTGTTGCACATTAAATTCTGTTTACAGGTCTTAGGGTGTAGGACTGTAGATCTTGTTGTTATTTGTGGCTGCACAAAATCTAAATAGCCTCTAGTGATGTCACTTGAGTCAGCATCAGTCTGAAGATTAAAGGTTTGAAAATTTAAAAAAAAAAAAATCAGAGGGTGTGGAGTTAGAAAGATGTGAGCTTTCTAAACCTCTGTAACCTGCTGCTCAGCTAAAAGCTACATTAATAACTTCACTAACCCAAATGTCAGTAACCAGACTGAATTATGGGTAATGTAGGTGTTGCACTGATTGTTGTGTCTGCTGCTTTGATTTTAACTGTCCATCATGAGTGTTTGTCAGTGTTACAGGGCTGCAATGCTGAGTCAGAGGAGAGATGATTTAATTTGTACTGTCCTTTACTGGTGTGTATATTGAACTCATGCTGGATGCAGCATCTTTTAGGGGAATATTGACTGTAAATAAATTAATAAGTAGATCTTCTCACCTGAAAAACATGCAGAGAAAGTAAAAGTCTTCAGCGATTCAGATTCGTGTTATTTCCTGTAAATGAATATCCTGACCCCCCCTCCTCCTCCCGCAGGACTCTCCTTTGAAAGCTGTCCAGATGCTCTGGGTGAACCTCATCATGGACACTCTGGCGTCTCTCGCTCTGGCCACCGAGCCGCCTACCGAGTCTCTGCTGTTGCGTAAACCTTACGGTCGTGACAAGCCTCTCATCTCCAGGACCATGATGAAGAACATCCTGGGCCACGCCGTGTACCAGCTCGTCATCATCTTCACCCTTCTGTTCGCTGGTGAGTGACACGACTAAGGGCATACACAGAGAAAACTCTAGAGGAAACTGTAGAAACCAGGTGCATACAACCATTTAGCCAAAATCTGCCTGTTCAGTTACCTCAGTGCAAAATACATCAGTCAGTGAGTAAATCCAGAGGAAATACAGAGGTATTTGGATATTTATTGTTTGTCTTTACCTGTTTTGTTTCTCAGGTGAGACATTTTTCGATATCGACAGCGGCCGCAACACTCCCCTGCACGCGCCACCCTCTGAGCACTACACCATCGTGTTCAACGTGTTCGTCATGATGCAGCTCTTCAATGAAATCAACGCCAGGAAGATCCACGGAGAGAGGAACGTGTTCGAGGGGATCTACAGGAACCCCATCTTCTGCAGTGTTGTACTGGGCACCTTCGCCCTGCAGGTAACTCCATCACCATCATCATCATACATGCAGACAGAATAAAGTGAAAATGTGAAAAATAAGAAGTCAATAAATTAATATTCATGGTGAGAGGCCATTCTGCATACTATGCATGAGCTCTAAAATGGCTTTTCTCATTTTGATTGTAGTTTTTTATTCCAATAGTTGCTTGCAGTGAGATTTAAAATACCGGAACCTTTGCTTCCTGCAAAGTATTTCATCGACAGCAGAGCCAAAGTAAAGATCGCCCCCATCAGAAGAATATTTAAATATTAATCTTGAGGAAGAAAGAGGAGAAGCACTGCATCACACAGCAAAAGGCCATTCATTCCCTGAGATGATTGTGAAGGATGTGACATGTTAACTAAACTGATCACACGATGAGATGTGTCACCTTTACAACTTGTTCCTCCTCAGATCATCATCGTTCAGTTTGGAGGGAAACCTTTCTCCTGCCAGGCTCTGACCATCGACCAGTGGCTGTGGTGTGTGTTCATCGGCGTTGGCGAGCTGCTGTGGGGACAGGTGAGACCAGAACCACAACCACGGGCGTCAGGGCCGAACATGCAGTATGCGTTAGGAATCTGAGAATAAATGTGTGCCGAGTAGAGATGAAGAGGTGGATACATGAGGTCTGTGGCAGTCACACTGCTGCAGTGTTGCCATCACGACCATCGCCATGGTAATGAGCTCAGCACATGAAAGCAGTGCGACTCCTGTTTACGAGCATCGGGGAAAAACAAGCCCAACGTGTCAGTCCCTCTGTGGATACACACACAACGCGCCATCACATGCATGAGCCAATTAACATGTACACACACACAATTTAGACAAAAAGTTCAGTTGAGTGAAGTCTGGTGGGTTCAGTTGGAGGGCAGAGACTGAGAACACAGACAAAAAGACAGAAACAGACTGATCTGAGCTCTGTGTTATTTTTGGAAAGACTTGTTGTTTCTAATAAGTGAGTGAGGAGGCAAATATGACAGAAATATGAAAAGCTGATGTGCGGCAGGAGGCTAGGTCTGTCTACCTCTGATCTTTTTAATTGAACAGTACATGCAGCACGACCAAGACCAAACACAGACAACACTAATGCACGAAATGAAAGACACACACGACACACAATAAATAAATAAACAATAAATATATTTGCTTTTGAGATTATTCCAATACATAAACCTTACTTCTTGACAGGAGTTCTGGGTTCTACATATAAGATTCATATTTTTACCTGAATTTTACCTTTTCACAGTACAGTGAGCCAGATGTCTGTTTGAATAATATGTTCATATATAATTAAAACGAATATGCTGCTCAGGTTACACACAAAAATATTCATCAGAACGTTTTTTCAGTAGTTCTCTTGTTTTGTGTTTGATGTTTGTGGTCTGTTACAGGTACAGGTACAAGGAACCTTTGATTGTAAATTTTGCAATTAAAAAATCCCAATAACTGAGTTGTTAAGATTTAAGTAGTAAAAATCAGCTGAGCCGTTATCTGTTTTTAGTAGAAGTTGCAAGTGTCCCCTGTATTTCCGGAAAACCCTTCTCTGCTGTTAACGGGCTGTCACAGCAGCAGGTTCCGCAGGCTCGGTGCGACTGATCAAAACATGTAATCTGATCTGTAGGTGTAAACTCAGCACCAAGGCCTTTTCACAAAACTGATTTCTGTCTGTCAAATCCAGCTGATCTCAGCCATCCCCACCCATCGCCTTAAGTTCCTGAAGGAGGCAGGTCACGGCATCACAAAGGAGGAGATCCACGAGGAGGAGCTGACCGAGGGTGCTGACGAGATCGACCACGCCGAGATGGAGCTGAGGAGAGGCCAGATCCTCTGGTTCAGAGGTCTGAACCGCATCCAGACACAGGTACGACCACTTTACCATTACACCCCCGCACACTACCCAATTTAAATTTATCACTAGTTACCCTTTGTTTTAAGGTTTTTCTGATATTAAGTTTTTGTTGTTAAAGAATGTAATAACAAAACTCAAACATCTGTTTGTTCAGAGCTGCAGAAACATCAGTTGCCAAAGAAACACAGGACTCTGGAACAAAACTGATTATTTGTTATTTAATTTGTAGGATTTTTCAATCTTTTTAGCTTTTAAAAGCTACTCAGGTAAATTACTGATTGTTGTTGTCGGCAAAACAAACTTTAAACAAAGAACCCCCCGAATCTTCTGCTGAATCAAATGAAGGTAAAGAACTGAGAGCAGAGTCAAAATGTCCAACGCACGATGTTGTTTCATTCTGAAAGTTTAAAAAAAAAAGCTGCACTTCATTTTAGTCAAGCAGTAAGAAGCCAGTGAAGCTAATTAGTGCCAACACTTTCTGCTAATTGGTTTGTGATTTGATTAAATCTGTTATGTTCATGTAGGAAACTGATTTTATGTTATTTTGTTATTAAAAATAACAGAATGGTTTCACTTACAGTTCCAATAAAATATCCTGCTTGGGTTGTAATCTTCACCCATAATATCAGGATCACTCCAGTAATGATCTGAGTGTCTTATGTCGGAAACTGGACTGAGCATGGACCATGACAGTCTCTGGTTTTATGTCTTGTAATGTGTCAGTGTTCCCAGTAACAATGGCTTATCTCTGTACAGCTCGTCTTGGGAAAAACAGTAGTTTAAAATGTGAAACGAGATGTGAGATGTTCAACCTACTTATTCATTCAGTAAAAAGTGATGAGTATGGTATTTATCTCCAATAACGAACTGCAACTTGCTCGAAAGGTGAAATGAGCAGGGGATATCTCTAGACATGATTGATCGCACTGTGGTTGTCCTGTCTGGTAAAAGCCAAATCTGGAAAAGACAAATGTTTTGGGCCAAAGTGAGCGTGACATTGTTTTCGTCACGTTGTACCATCATTGCTCACACTGTCCCAGGTCAGACTGAATGGAGCTGAAAAAGACTGTCAGCATATTTAAAATTCAGTTCAGAGGATCAGAGTTGCAGACAAAAGTTTATTGTGGCAGCTGCAGACAAGTGGAGTGGTTCTTTAAGTCTCTGTCTGAAGCTTCATGTTGTCCCCTGTGACACAAACTGTTCTCCACATTCAGCACTTTGACACATGTGTTTGTGTTAGAAATTAAGACAGTGTTTTTAGGTAAGACTGGAGATTTAACACACACTGTAGCTGTTGTCCATTTAATTTCACACTTCGCTGCAGAGCTCCAGTACAGAACCACTTTATTAGAATACAGAAATTAAAGATGCCATTCAGCTTGGGACGAAAGGCTTATTGGATATTTCCTCTAGTCATCTGTCACTCGCTGCATTTCCATCCACCTGTTTCTATTTTCAATTTGCATGTAGAAAAATGAGAGTGCAAATACATGGAATAACAGCTGAAATATTGCAAAGGTTTTTATCTAATATAAGCAAAATGCAGCAAAGTGCAACAGCAGCAGATTTAGTTAATAAATCCTGATGTACACAAAGCGTTTGACTTCAACATCCACTGAAACTTACTCTGATCTGTGTGGAGCAGGAAACAGGAAAATACAAATGTTTTCATCATGTTGTCAGTATGGTTTTCTTTTGTTTGAGGTTTGACTGATGCTCTGTTGATTTGGTTCAACCTAGACAAACAAACTGATAGTATTATATATTCTAATAAACATATATGCTCAAATTATTAAATTAGGAAGGAGACCTGAGTAGTGATGGAGGTAAACAGCAGCACCTTCACAGCACTGTCTTCTCCAGTGACTCATCTCACAGTCTGGGACGTTACTCATCCTACAGAATAGATCAGCGCTCACTGAGCATTAGCATGTCCTCAGGCTATCCCATTCAGTCCCTATGGACTTCATTAGCCTCGATGCTAACACCCACCTACAGTAGCAGCAGGCAGTGATCTGCTCCCACACACTCACACACACACACAAACACACTGAGAGTCACAGAGGTCAGGTGTTTTCCTTTCAGCAGTGGACTAACTTATACTTATTGTTGCTGGAGGGTAAACACATCTGAATTAACAGTAACTACTGCAATATCTTCTCCAGCTTAGTCCTCTTGAGTTTTTCAGTTCGACCTCTGCTTCTTCGCACGGACTCTGAAAAGTCTCAGACTCAATCTGACTGGAATTTCAGACTTTTCAGGCATTTTAATGTGGTTTTAAAATGCTTCCTCCAGAAAAAAGTAACAGTGTATTTTCCCAGACCCTACACAACTAAAACATGCTTCTGCATCATATTTACTATTTATAGTGTGTCCGTGCACAGCCAATTAAGAATTAGGAAAGAATTAATTCTCATAATTTCGTTTTTAAACATTTAAAGTACCTCTCTCCCTCATGTTTGAAAGCAGCTGTGATCTTTTTTCCACAATAACATTGTATAAACTGGGACTTTCTCAGACTGATGAACCTCCATAGAATTATCTCCATAATGTGCAATTCCTCTCAGCTTTACTGAGTTTTATCAAGTTTTTAATAGTTTCAGCCTTTTGTTGTATATGGCCTCCAGTTTTACTGTTGTTCACTCTCACTGATCAATTAGCATAATTTTCAACCCCAGGAAACAAGTTCTAAAACCCCATTGTGCAGGCAGACACTGGTGATCTCAATGGAACATTTAGCAGCTAAAGAGTCACATATTTCCTTCAGGAGTTGGTAGAGACCAAAAACAGAGCTAAAAGTAACAAAGTGAATGTTGGACACAAACACGACTCAAAATGAGTCGGAAAGAGTTTGGTGGCTTCAGATCATGTGATTTGACTGAAGGCTCCAGAACAGCTGCTAAATGGACAGGCAGGAGCATGTTTTATTTCAGTCGAGGTGGAGAGTCCTGATTCTGGTGTGTACAATGTTTGGTAATAACCTTCACCTGACCTTCATGAAGCTGCAGGAAGGAAGGAAGCAGCGCGACGAGAAACGGTCTCTTCTGCGTCTCCGCCATCCGACACGCTGCAGAGCAAAGAAGAAGCTCTCTCTTTTCATTGTTCATGTGTATCTGTAGTATCAGTTTGCTGTCCTCCTGGGATGGGAGGATGAGGGGATGGAGGGGGAGGCGACGAAAGGCTGCAAGCTAATTAGGTTCTTATCTCTCCACGCTCCTCTTCCTGTCCTCCTCCTCTCTAATCCTGGTGGGCAGTGTTGTGCTGTTCAACGCCTCAACAGTCAAACACAGTGGGGGAATAATTGGTACAAGCAGCACCTCACTGTTGAAACTTTATCAGTCATTCCAAGTGACACATTTTCTCCTCTTTCTCCTGTCTCCACTTCTCTCTCCAAGTGCTGATCCTGATTCAAAAGCCCTTTATTCATTGTTCTTTCTTCCTTCGTCCCTTTGGCCTATGAATGCTTTTTTCTGGATTTTGTCTTTTACTAACTCATTTCTCTCAAGCGGCCATCCTTTTCTTCTCATCCCAAAACCACTCTTCCATTCGGGCCTTTCCCTTGTCCTCTCTGTTCATGTCTCTTAGCCCGATGATTGTTTTTCTTTCTCTTTCAGAACAGATCACCACGGTTTAGGTCATTCCACTGGAAAATGAGTTATGTCTTTAAAAACACATACAATTTTTTTTTTAGTAAATAGGTTACGGGAATCTCTCACTCCATCTTATTTCATGGGTCTTCTTTCTACTTGGAACAAAACCTAATGAATTTATCTGGCGTGTAGAAACCTGGAGGGTGAAGACTGAGGCTGGGTGTCCTAATGCAGCTTTTCATACAATGTTGTTTTTAACAAAATAAGCCGAAATATTCAAATGACTTTGTTTCACAACACAACTTTATAAAATCATTCCATAAAATAATGGTCTAAAATTAAATCAATTATTGTTTTAATCTGGACTTTATCTCCACCTGATATTATCCTACGATCAGTGTCTAGATGTCTTGTCTGAACCAGGAGAAACTGATGTGAACACAAGTGACAGCCAAGCTAGTGCTATTGCTAGCTAGCCTCTCCACTGGGTCTGCTTACCTGTATAAGTAACATTAGCATTGTTAGCAAGTTTGTTTGATGCCATTATCCAGTCTGATACAAATCACATGTTAATACCAGGTGGAGCTGAGTTTGTTTTATCATAAGAAAGTAAACAGGCTGAGAATCTGTGCTAGCTCTTGATGTCTGACAGTTTTTATTCTCAATTCAAAAACTTTTTGTGACAAAAACATACTGGAGTTTGATACCCGGCCTCAGTGAAGACAGATTTGGGTTAGTTTGAGGCTTTTTGTCAGATAACTTGTTAAAAGTTTGGTTGATGGTTTGTTTTGGGAAAAACAAAGCTGAGTGCCACGATGCTGGCACTGATTGTTTTCTGTGTAAGCCCAAACACCCAGCAGCATCTTGATGAATTGTTCAGTTGTCAGCCATTGTTGGCTGATGCACATCAACTCATCAGGATGCAGCCCTGCCCTGTTTCCCACTATGAATGTCTCTTAACAAAAAGCAGCAGTTTGATCACATTCACTCTCTGGATGTACACGTCACAGTTACTGAAGCCGGTCTGCTTCTTCTGTCAGAAACATGACTGACCTCCAAAGCCCCAACATGTCAAACTTCACCATCCAGCTTCTTTGAAACGTTCTCTAACCTTTCCTTTTCTTCATGTTTGCTCTCGTCTGTCCTGTCCTCCCTCAGTCTCTCTCTCCTGCTGTCTAACGGTGTGTTGTGGCTGTCCTTCCTTCAGATGGATGTGGTCTATACCTTCCAGACGGGCCAGGCGGCGGTGCCTGGTGCCCTGCGCCGCCAGCCGTCTGTCGTCAGCCAGCACAATGACGCCACTGCCGCCAAAACTCTCTCTAGCCCCACCCATGTAGGGCTTAGCTCCTCCTCCTCTCTCACCAACTCGGCCGGGGCTCCGCCCCCTGCTGTTGCTGCTTCTTCCTCCACTGCAGGCAGTGAGTCGGTGACCGGAGGCCAGCTAACACCACGCTTCACCTGGCTGGACTCTGTCTCTTTTTCTCTGTTTGAGCTGCATGAACCACACACGGCTGCATGACTCAACACTGTTTGACCACACCTGCATCAGGTGTCTGCACGTCCTGAGCTCACATGGCATATTTCAATGATTATCATAACTTATTATAAATGCCTGATAAAAACCCAGTAGGCGTTTATATAAAGATGGAACGGATGGGACTGATGCATCCAGGTGGTTCAGAGTAAATACCATGACAGGATGTGTAGTTATTATATACAGTAACACCTAATGTAATACCTACCTCTTTAAACAGATAAACCAAAGGAGGTGAAGGTAGTAGATTTGTAGGATGATCCCATTTTACAGACACATACATTTTCAACAGAGCAACACATGGGATGTGTTGACAATAAAAACAGATGATATTTTTGGCCGTTTCTTAACTACAAACAATTGAAAAATGCACTTGCAGACAAGCTGATGTGTTTCTGTCTCTAATGCTGTTTCCTACTTCACCTTCCTTTGCTTTCATTTTTTCAGTATCTTAATCTCTTTCACCTCTTTTTTAAATACTTTTCATCACTTCCCACTCAGCCTGCTGCTTTTCCCCCTGCATGTGCTGGATATTTAAACTCTTAACAGACACCTATTAACCCTGATGCGACTTGCTGCCTGACAACTCTATGACAGATCACAACTGTTGGCACATGTGGCCAGCAAGAACAGAAAGAAGCTGTGAAACCTTCTGCTTCATTAAAGTGGGGGGAAAAAAATTCCCTGTCCTATTTTCTTGCTGCTTTTTTTTCCTTTGTGGCGACAGCCTGGGCACCAAGATAATTTTATGGGTTAATCCTGAGCAGGGTTAAATCTGTCAGGCTCAGCAAGTCTCTCATGGTTTAACAGCCAAGAGCTTTTAAACTTGTGAGCTGTTTGTGTGCGTGTGTGTGTGTGTGTGTGTGTGTGTGATGGTTGCATGCATGCTCTAAGCTGCATTGCTCAGCCTGCAGCTCTCCTGTGATTCAGTAATAGAGAGCTTTGAACTGCATAGTTATTAATTATAATGAAGAGGTTCTGCTGGTGCGTATAAATCAGTGTGATCAGCTGCAGCCTCAGCGGATTCATCACAGAGGAAGTGACTTTAGGCACAGACAAGGGAGCAGCTCGAGGACAAAACGATTTTGGTTCTGAATATCATTATAAATACTTAATAGTGTGCATGTGTGTTGTTTTTCTTGTGTGTGTGTGTGTGTTGTGTTTACTGGCATGTGGTGTTAAATGAAAATTTTTAGTACTACTTCTGACACCATCCAGGTTGAATTGCCATTTACCCAGATGAGGCCCGACACCTTCAAGGGCCCTAAAGGACAGTTTCCCTGCCTGTGAATTGGTTTTTGGTATTTATACACTTGTGTTTGTACGTTGTTTATACTCCCCAAAGTTCCAGGTTCACAGCATGTCAATTGGTTTTATAATGGTACATATTTCTTTATCCTGTGAATCCTGTGTCCCTGTAGAAGTAGAAACATGTTTCACTGCATTTAATTAACAAAACAAGCCAAAGTTGTCAAATGCTAAACATTTACACACATGTAGCCAGAAGAAGAACTTTGTCTAAATAAAGCAGAACAGTTCTCAGATGCCTGTTAGACTGTTCCCCCTTGTGGGGACCTGGTTGCAGAGTCAAGTTATAAGGACTGAAAATAGAAACAATGGAAAACAAATCGTCAGCACCCTGTCCACAACCTGGGTGTGTTTTTCCTGGTTTGGGCCTCATAGTTCCAGTGAAGGAAAATCATATTTTGACAACAATGTGTTTACAGTAGTTTGAGGAAGGCCCTTTCCTGTTCCAACATGACAATGCCTCCGTGCACTAAGCCAGGTCCCTAATGAAGTGGTGTTCCCTGGTTGGTGTGAGTGAACCTGACTGGCCTGCATAGAGCCCTGATCTCAACTCCATCCAACACAGGATGTACAGGAACACTGCCTGTGAGCTGGACCTCATCACCCAGCAGCAGTGTTTGCTCTGTGGCTGAATGGGAGCAAATCCCTGCAGCTAAGTTCAGGATCAGGTAGAAAGTCAGATCAGTATTTGTTGTGACCTATTGTTTTTCTGGGTACTTGTTAGTAGATTCTTTCAGCATCTTGGAGCACTTGCCACAGTTCCTGTGATTCATGCTGTCTCAGGTGTCCTCTGTCACTTCATGTGATCCCAGGGTGACTCCATTATGTTGAGATTAGGGGTCTGTGGGGGCCAGACTATCTGCTGCAGGACTCCTGGTTCTTCTTGTTTTTGTGACTTTAGTTGTGTGTTTGGGCTCGTCATCATCATGCTACAAGAAGAATCTGGAACAGTGCCATGAAGATCAGTACTTGATGGCACTGTCCAAAGTTCCTAAACATTTTCCCAGTCAATATCAGTCTATTTGTCTTCTACTACAGATAAAAACTGTGTGCGTGTTTTGTAGCTTTTGTATTTTGATGCACCTTCTCATTCAATGGCCTGTTGGTGTTTTTTTGTTGCAGTTTGTTTTAATGCACTTGGCTTCCTCGACATATCATGTCATATTGACCCTTTTTTTTTACTTTTAGTGTTGATGTTTTGTGGATGTTTTTTTTTTTAGTTTTCCCATCTTGTTCCCTCCCAGCTGACCCCTGTTTCACTTGTTTTCATTGTGTTTTGTGGTTTTGCATCTCCCTGCCCAGGTTCTGACACTTTGACCATCAGCTCCTGAGTCATTAGACTTTGATTAAAATGGGGTCTGTGTCTGTTGTTCTGTTTGTTTATTCTGTTTGTCCTCTGACACTTCCTTTTTCTTTTCTTTCAGATTAAGGTGGTGAACGCTTTCCGTAGCTCCCTGTATGCGGGTCTGGAGAGCCCAGAGTCCCGTAGCTCCATCCACAGCTTCATGGCCCATCCTGAGTTTGTTCCCTTGTCAGAGGAGGAGGCTCGCATCCCCCCCATCATGGAGACTGGAGATGAGATTGAACCCCTCCCCAGTGCCTCGTCTGGGGCAATGGGAGGAGGAGAGCCACCCAGCGCGTTCCACAACAGCTGCGAGTCATCCATTTGAGTTCCTCCTCCTCCTCCTCCCTCCTCCTTCTCCTCCTCCTCCTCCTCCTCCCTTTCCATCAGCATCATGTGTCATCCCACCAAATGAACTGTCGCACTGAGGAGGGAAATCATCCCCTCATTCTGCACGTGCACATGCTTCACATTGGCTTCACCCCCTCAGTCACTCCTGCCATGTTATGTTTTTCATGTTAACTGTGGCGTTGCTTTGCCTGTAAGTTTGCCCCCCCCCCCCCCCCCCCCCCCCTTCCCACCATCACCACCACCACCAGACACATGAATCAGTAACGGCTGGAGCCCAGAGTCTCCACTGTGAAACGCCTGTCCTTGTCCAATCATGTGTATTTTTTACTTGATGATCCTTTTGAAAAGCTTTTAAACGATGTTGGATTCGATCTTTGCAGGACTCACAGCAGCATGTCGTGTACTCGCTTCATTCCTGCGTAACGCTCTCAAAGTGGCACCGAACTTTTAAAAGAGTGCAGTGATTCTCATGTACATATGCTTTCGCTCTTCTCCACAGCTAACAGCCGGGTTTGGTGATCAGCCAATTTTTAGGCAAATGCAAAAATGTAATTTTTTTTATTATTTTTATTTCTGTTTTTTTTTTGTAGATGTTGCATTTGTTTATTTTAAAACCTCTAACGAATGTTAATTGATGGTTGATTCAGACTCCTGAGAATGTCTTGTGAGTGTGACACTACAGTCTTCAAGGTTCAGCTGTTAAAAATTTGTTCTTCACTTTATCGTGTCTGTATGTGTTGTTTTTGTTTTTTTAAGCTGCTGTGTTGCATGTCGAAGGACAGA
Source organism: Mastacembelus armatus (assembly GCF_900324485.2). NCBI lineage: Eukaryota > Metazoa > Chordata > Actinopteri > Synbranchiformes > Mastacembelidae > Mastacembelus > Mastacembelus armatus. Next base: position 4,734,333 of record NC_046637.1, read on the forward strand.
ATGTTTACTACCCAAAAATATCAAACATGGCGGCGTCCAGGGAGGGCTCACTTTCTGCTCAGTGGGGGTCTGACCTCATCTCATCCAGTCAGGGTTCTGGTTCTCTCTGCCCCTCCCCTGTACTTCCTGAAGCAAAACAGGAGCGTGGCTCGTGTTTCCCTCCGCTAGTAGGATGCATGTTATGTTTCATTCGTGTTGAGTTGCATGATAACTTAGGAATGAATATTTGGGATTCACTTAGACAACCATCTGTGTCAGTGTGCAGGCAGCGTCTGTTCAGAGCTTCATGATCTTCCTGTCTATGTAACTGTACGACCTGTTGCCTCAACAGGGCAAACATCAGTACTCAGCCAGCATAGAGGGAACTGTGGCCAGGCCGTTAAATCCGCGTTACATTTGACAGCAGGGCAATGGGTGTCTGCATGTGTAGACCAGCGGCCAGTGGTCGCAGTAGAGGAAAGCCTGGTACAATGAGGCCCTGACATACACCAACCAAGAAGAACGAATGCAGCCCTACCTGAACCCAGAGGAAGCTGACTGGTTGTTCTTTTTGTGTAATCATGGGCTTAACCCACCACTGCTTTCTGTTCATTTAGACACAAACTGAAACTAACAAACCAGTTTTCTTGCTTCTTTATCTCATTCATCTTTCTCTGCACCATGACCATGACACTGTGAGGCGATCCTGCTAACCACTGCCTCACGATGAAAGTCGCTGGCGCCCACACATCAGTGCATAAAGTATCATTCAAAGTTTGCTCTCCTTTTTGAAATGATTTAAAAGAGGAGCAAATACTTAACTCACATCTTTAAAGTGTGTAATTCCAAAGTGAACGCCACTTGTCCCTTAACAACTTTAGTTGTTTTTTAAAGTTGCAGTTGCAGCTGCAGCCTTCAGAATAAAGTCAACTATTTTTACCTTAAGCTGAAACATTCAAATCTGTGGACAAGTTTGCCCTGGCCAGAGCAAGTTCACATCTGTTTGCCTTTGAGTCTATCTGTCGTCATGTCACCTCTAAAATGTGTTTTATGTGGAGTCTGACTGTGCAATGAGTGTAGAGGGAGTTTAGTTCAGCAAACAGTAAGTGAATGGATCTCTGAACAGGGGCTGGATCATCCATCTGTGTTTGAGACAAATCTTAGTACCGACGCTGAGGTTTCCCTTGTTTGTCACATTTTCTGAACAGAAACTCAATCAGGTGTCAATGACACGTCACAGCCAGAAGTTGAGGACGAGTTTGATCATCATCATTCGTCTCTGCTCTACTGTGTTTGATTAGCAGACATCAGTGTGGCGGCCACACTGAGGTTTATGGGAGGCTTGAGTCTGTGGAGTTGTGTGTCTATTGTTTGTCCCTGCTGCCACTCAGTACTTCCTGCTTGTCGTTGTCCACAGATTATTATCTGAAAAGAAGAAGGAATCATCCTCCAATCAGAAGCAGCGATGTGTCTAATCCCCTCTTAGTCTGACTAGCAGCCATCAACTGATCTTTGAACACGTTATTGAAGTAATGTGCTACTACTGCCATATTTCCAAATTTTTGTCATGACTAGGTTCTTCCTCTCCCCTCTGATGAGCTTTTTCTATGTAACTCAGAGCCATATTTTATAGGTTGTCTGTATTGTTTTTTATCTCATTGTTATTGAGGTTTCCTTTGGACTTTCTCATCCCTGACACCTTGACCCTCCTCCCACCCTACCTCCCCTGGCCCTTTACTCCAAACACGACCAAAAAGCAAGGAGAAAACCTTCAGTCGTCACTGCCGAACCAAGTTTAAAGGACCTCTACAATGTTTACATGAAAAGCGAGTGGGTGGCAGTTTGCCTGCGCTTCTCTCATCCGACCACTTCCCTTTCATTCCCTTGCTTTCCTGAATCTTAGAGTTACTATTTAACTAAATGGGGAATCTTTCTTGCATGGTTTTCATATAAAATTCAATGTTTTGCTCATTTTTTACAATTCTTCTGTATTTTTATATTAAGTACTTTTTAATATTTTGGAGATATATGAATATATATGTATAGGCTGAAGAGTGTGGTGACAGTACAGTACATGAATGAGATGAATCTACCGTGGACTCTTTTTACAGCTCTAAATATTTATGCCACGTGTGTCGTCTTGGTCACCTGATGTTAGGGCTCTGAAACCTGCAGTGACTTGTTTACTTCCTGTTGGCCGTTCAATTGGATTCTCAACAAATCAGTCTCATCAGCCCCCTTTTACATGATTATATTCACTTTATCTAAGATGTTGTGACACACTACACGCTATGTGATTTCGCAGTTATCCAACTCCATTAGAGTGCAGTAAATGCAACGTGAATACAGCTAACTGTATCAAACATTAAATGGGAGTGTATAATTATTTATCCAACCTCTGGGTTTCTTTGTTTCTGTACTTTGAAGCTACTACGACTTATTTCTTTGAATGAGTGGACTGGTGCTGTTTTCCAACTGGCTGGTGTCGGAGCTGATGACTTTAAAGAGGATCAGGGCTGTGTCCCACGTCAGGCTCTGCCTCCTTCACATGGGCGAGTCCTCCCTCGTCCATAACTCTCGAACACTCATCTGAGACAGACCAAAAACTGAGGAAGTAACCCACAGCCAAAGCAGAGCTGGCCCAAGTCATAAAATAAACCAGTTAGTTGCTTTTGTTTTTTTTTTTTTTGTTTCAAACAAACCCATGGAAGACAATCTACCTAAACCTGCCCTTGGTCTGAGTTTACCAAAACCATCATAAAGCTTTGTTCATGCTTGTGTCCTTAAGCCCAGTACCCATGTCAGGACTGACGTCATCACAGTGTTAAATCCATAGGCTTCTCCAAGTCATAGCAGCACATGATCGTGCATCGTCCAATTTTTAAAACTAGACAACCTCTGCATCTGTGATTGTTCATGTTTAAAGGTAAACCGGCTACATGTTTATGCCTGAACAGGCAAGACCCTCTAAGACCGTGAAAGACCACAGTCAGTCAGGCAGAGCATGCAGCCGTATTTGGACTATAACTTTCTGCTGGTAACACTTGCTAACTTCTTGCTTATTCAAAGATTCTTTTGTTTTTTGACCATGAAAACCTCCAACATCATGCAAGTATAAACAAAGCTTAAGGCCAAGATGTGATGGTTAAGTCTGTGGGTCCTGATCCAAAAAGACCCCCAAACAATTAGACCCAGTCTGAGTAGGTCAGAGGATGATTTAAATTGATTTTTTTTTTTAAAAATGACCCAAGACCTGGAATAAAACATCCTGATTAGAATGAATTTGATTTAATTTGAGCCCATCCCGACTGGGTCCAACTGGATTCATGAAGACCTTCATCAACAGAGGGTCTTTAAATTTACATTGGGTGTCTCTTTTAATGGATTTGTTGTAACATCAGTTTTAAACACAGGGTTTAATGACAGTGACCAGCAGCTGTAATAACTTTAGCAGCTGTTGACAGATCATGAAGAATTTTGACACTTGTTCTTCCACCACCGATTGTGTACACTTTTTTTTTCTTTCAGTGATTTAATCGTCACCATTTGGGGTGAATTGTGTACGTTTGCATGCTGGGGGGTGCCAGAGGTGTTGCAGGACGTCTTATCTCAATAAATGCTTGGGCCAGCTCTGGACCGCAGGTTGTGTCGTCCAAATTTAGGAGAGGATGCAACGTTTCTCAGCTTCATTCCTCATTTTTGATTTGGTCATGAGGTTTGGACAGTAGAGGAGGCAGAGCCAATGCTGGGACACAACTGCAGCTGTCAGCACCATTTTACACGACTAACAGCTTCAGAAACGTTTCCCGGGAAGAGAGCAGGACTATACAAGCGCTCATGACATCACTTCCTCTTCCTGCCATGTGTCCTAAGGCTTTAAATGAGACACACCTTCCCAACATTGATGCGTTTCCTCTTTGTGTTGAATCTGACAGAACACCTGTGCTCCTACAGTCAGTATAATGTAAATATTGTCATATAAGTGAGTGAAGTGTACCTGCTGTTTGTGTTGGTGACAGGAAATGGGAGAGGGGGCAATCAGCCAATCATCACCCAGCAAAGCTTTAAGAATGTTCTGCCAAAGCCATTGTCGCCCTTTTTTTCTTCTTCTGCACAAATTTGTTTAGATGGTTTGCAGTCACATAACCCCTCCTCGTCCCGCCCTTCTGGAAAAGATTGTCCCTCTGCTCTTGCCATTGCCTCGGTGTGGCTGTGGTGGACGTCTGTTGGACTGGTTGCCCTCACATCTCATACCAGGTGCACAGTACAGCCCCGCCATCAGAGACACTCCAGACCTGTTTGTGCTTCTGGTTTCACCCACGTCACAAATAGAAACAGTCCGGACGAGACTCAGCAGTTGACTGCTTCTATTATCTTCTGCTTCTAAAGGTTCTCAGTTTGCCTGGAGAAGGAACTCGCTTCTTATCCTGTCACAGTTGCATTTTGACTGCATTGCGCCTTTGTCGGAATAGATTCCTGATGAGGGGTATTAAGAAAATCTTTGGAGAACCTTCACATCCACTTCAAAATTCACAAATAAAAAATGGTTTAAACGAACTGGAATATTACAGTTGGAATAATCATAACCACTTAACATGTATATCTAAATATTTATATAATGTACTTATATATTTATATCTTATATGTATATATATATATGAGATATAAGTACATAGATATATTATTGACAAGGTTTCTCAGTTGAATTCACTGCAAAAAAGACTGAAAAAGACTTTTCTGTAATTACTATGATACGCAGTAATAGGCGTTGGTGTTATTTTTGTATAAACATAATATCATCTATGTGGCATGCATGACATATATACAAAATTTGGTGGTTTAAAGCAATATGTCCAACCTGGTGCGATTGGTTCTGTCGTGTTCTGTGTAGCCTAAAGCCACTCTGTACAAAAAGAGATAAAAAAGAAAAAGAAAAACTGCATTTGGATAAAACTAACCGTTCAGTATATGTTCAGTGTTCTGTGTTCTGCATGTTTTAGTATGGAATGACACATCCCAAATGTTGACTTGTTTTCCAAATGAATCTCAAATACATGCCTCAAACACATGCAACATAAAAAACACACAAACACACACGTTTTTGCACTGTGAGGTGAAACACAATGAGGAAGTTAAAACTGTGACTAGTAGATCATTGAAAGATAAAGATTTTTTGTTGTTTCCACCATCTCATTTATCTAGAAGTGAAACTACTAATAGATCTATCTGCACCATTTCATCCTTCTGTCCACCCCACACCATACACAAACACACATAAAAACTCAGATCTCCAGATTCACCTGAACTAATCACCCACTTGTCTGTGCAGTGAGAGGAGGAGGGAGACACTGACAGTTAGGCCTGAAACATGCAGCATGTGGTTCAGGTAGGCTTGTGCTCTGCAGGTATCATCTCACCAATCACATCCATTGATCCATTATCGTCCTGCTTCCCTCCGCTGGCCTGGTTGGAGGAAGGAGGAGGATAATGAGCCTGGCGCTCACCTGTAAAATGTTTGTCTTTTTGTTAGAGCCCAGCCGATTTATATCCAGAGGGCACTGGTGTCAATTCTTCAGCTGCAAGCAGAAATCAGACCTTTCAGTATTGATTAATATGCCTGACAATTTTTGATAAAATGTATAATTCTGTCTGCAACAAACTGTCATCAAATTCCTTGATTTATCTAATTTATCATTTGTTTAAACACCAAAGATATTTAGTGTAAAATCACTCATGACAAAGAACGGCAGCAAAAGTTTATGTTTACTTGTAGTGGTACTACTAGTAGTAATAGTGGAAATTGTTTATAATAGTAGAAAAGTCTTGGTCATGATTGAGGGGATTGTTTTAAATCCTTTTTGTTTAATCTCAAAAATATCGGCCTCCAAAATCCAGTATCGGTCAGGCTCTAATTCAAATCTATGTCAGTCTGAAGGTTGAGAGCAGTGTTCACTTTTAAACCTTCAATAGTTGGATTGACATTTAAATCTGACCTTTCACTGCTACAGAAATGATTTGTCTCACATGGATTTTAATTTGGTCACGGTGTCAACGTCAAATCGGCACAAAGACCAAGACACCTGCTCATCCAGGGTTCAGTTCCCCTGTGTTTCCTGTTAGATACGCAACTGAACATTTCTTATCAAATTTGAAATTAGTCTGATCTTTCATATTTATTGAGTTGACAAGGTTTTCTGAACATTCACTTACTGAGTCAAGTTTACATACAGTCTGTAAAAGTACCACCATGTTTATGTCTTATCAGAATTTACCATAATTATCGTTTTTAACTTGGAAATGTCCAGCTGGAACTTATAATAGAAGAACTTCTAATATACTGGCTCGAAAGTTTACGGGACTGTGAGAGTGAACCACATTCTCAGCCAAGCCTTAATTTAATTGTGTTTTGATGCTGGGGTTAACTTTTAAACCATCCATCCCATACGATATGATCGGTCTGCTGGTCCATCTGTGTGGATGGATTGTTATCACATTTGATGCAAAGATTCATTGTTCTCAGATGATGAATCTAATGGCCTTTCCTGTACTGCTGCCATGAAGAACATTCATTAGATGGATTATCATTTAATTGGATGCACATGTACACATTCACTTATTAATTGAATTGACGCAGCGTTAGGGGGCCCTTAGCTTTCCATATATCGCCACCATCAGGTCATTATTTTGGATGCACTTTGTGTTTTAAGGCTCAGTATCAGACATTAGCCTGCTAAAAGACTAAATTAAACACACCTGCAGCATTGTCACTGATAGCATGTTGATGTTAGCCTTTAGCTCAAAGCGCTGCTCGTTGCTAACTTAGAGAGGATGTGACCTCTGTGACCTCAGGTGTCTCAGTCCTGTCTGGCAGACTGTGAGCCTCAGCAGTGATTTGCCTGTGAGCCAAAATAAAACTTCCTGTGCTTCCCTGTATATATGTGTGTGTGTGTGTTTGTGTCAGGTGGGCTGCTGGCTCGGTGAAGGTGTGTTCCTCAGTGTGTGCGTCATCTTCTCCTTCTTTCACTCTCACCCTGTGTGTTTCTGTCGAACATCCTCCTCCTGTTTGCTTCGATCTATGCAACAGAATCCTCCAGCTCAGCTCCAGAGGTTCATTGGTTTCTCATGCTTCTCTCCCTCACACTCTCACTCTGTCTGCTCGTCCACGTCTCGATCTGCCTTTTATTTCCCGGTCCTTTCTACAAGCAGAACCACAATACCTGTACATTGGTGTATGTATGTGTGTGTGCGGCACGTGCACGCACGCGTTCTTTTCTTTACTCTTTTGTAAGATATGATCATGTGGAATGCCTTGGTCTTAGTGTCATGTCGTTTGAACTTAAGCTGAACAAAAGATGATAATCAAGCAACGGAGTAAAAGTTGTTACATAACTATATATATATATATATATATATATAATATATAAATATATACAAATCTATATACATAAAATAAAGCCATTGGAATTTGAAATAAATCAGTGTCAATTTGTGATTTTTATTTTTTAATTATTGTCACACAGACTTTTTCTTCTGGATGTGGGATCCAAACTATTTCGTAATGCCAAGGTTATAATGTTGAATTGTGTCTGAACTGGAAAATCAAAGATATTTTATTTAAAAAAATGTTTTAAAATGTTAAAACCCAAATTGAAGCCAAGAAAAACATTTCATCCTCTGATAAAAGCTGAAGGTAAATAATTATTAGTAAAGCCACCTGAGTATAAACACATTACAGCTACAGCAGCACTGCAAACTGCAAACGTCAACATGATCACAGTCGAAGCAACATAACAATCTTATATATGATATCAAATGATACTCACAGGGAGTACTTTTCTGCAGAAGTAGTACCATTACCTGTGATATTTTAGATGCATTGTGTTGTTAATACTTTTGTACTTTTAGCAGAGTTTGAATGCAGGACTTGTACTTGACCTTTACTTCATATTTATGTATTGGTACTTTTACTGAAGTTAAATGTGTATTTTTTTCTGTCAGGACTCCCTCAGCGTCTCAAGGCAACGGTGCTTCCAGCTGCACTGAGGGCTCAGGTTTAACTTTTAGAGTTGGTGAGGAATCATGGCCTTGTTGCAGTAGAAATGACACCTACTGACAGCTCTCAGTCTTCACAGGCTCAGAAGTTTGGACCGGATCAGAAACCTGATGAAACCTCAATCTGTGCGAGTTAATAAAACCAAGAGGCCTGATCTGAGGAGGACTCGAGGTGAGTCAGACCCTGTCACAACAGACTCGAGGATAATTTGGCTTGATCCAAAATGTGGTGGATTTTAACAGCTGTTAGACTTTAGACCACCAGTGTGGACGCTGGGAGCAGATCCTCGATGGCTCTGTAGCTCCAGTTGTGGTGAAACGTCCTTTTCCTCAGCAGCACTCAGTGCAACACTGCCACCATGTGGGCACAGGCTGTATTACACCTGCAGAACCTCCAAATCAAAGCTGTTAGTAAATGGTGGATTAAAGCATTTATTCTGTGTATGACACTAATTATTGACATGATACATTGACACACACTGATCTCCCAAACTGGAGTCTGAGGAAATCACCAGTTAACATCTGTAGATGTGGATCACATCTGTTTCTTCTCTTAGATTTAGAAAACTGACAATTTCTTGAGTTTGTAGGTGAAAATGAAAGTTAATTGAAAGTGTAGAATTATTTTTATTTTATCTTTGACCTCACGCCTTAAACTCTAGGCAGTTTTTTTTTTAAATTTTAAAAAACACAACCCAAACGTAATCTTTAATTAACTTTACAGCCGAAATGAGCAACCTCAGATTCTATGGATCAAACATCTGGAAAACAATTTAAATTCAATAAGTCTCCATGTCACCACTGGGCCAGAGTAACATTTGCAAAACTGCAGCAAAAAAATTCTAAATTTTACTTCTGCCTAGTCGAGATTGTATTAGAGAGTAAAAACAGCCTTATAATAACGACTCAGTTCACACTGATGCTGCTGTGTCTACTCTAAACACCCTACAATGCTGCTGTGCTTCATGTGTTTAGTGTAAATTCAGCACAGCAGTGCATTTAGTCCTCTGGTAGCGTTGGAGAGCTACATGTGACAAGCTCTGCTCTTCTCAAAATGGCGTCAGCAGCCTGGTCCCAGTGCTGAAGCTGCCACAGAGGAAAAGATTAAGGTCAAAATTTTAAAACGAAACTGAAATAGTGGGCTTTAAGCGTGACGGGGACCAAAACCACAAACAGACTTTCTCTTCTACTTCCTGCTGTGAGAAATGTTTAACTCCATCTGCTAATTTAGTCCATCTCCATTTTCTGTGAATTTCTTCACACACTAGCTTTTATTCCCTAATAGAGTAAATGACTTGCTCCATCTCTCCACCCACAAGCCTCTGCATTTCTCACTGAAGGAAACTCGGCCTGGAAGGTGTTGTCAAGGCGACTGTGCTCCCTCGCGTGGCTTCATTAGGTGAGATGGTTTTAATGTCAAAGAGCTGGAGAAGAGCTCCAGGTGACAAGCATCTTAACGACACACAGACTCAGTTTGGAAAGTTTCAACTTGTTTCAGTGACAGACAGGCTGCTGACGCTCAGATCATCCACACTGACTCATTCCTGTTTGTCTGCACCATCAACATCAGAAAAACCATTCAGCTCCATGCTTCTCTAAATTCCTCCTAAATGTCTCCAAGAGGAACAGGGAGGATTAGACCAGAAACTAAAAAAATGATAATCCCTCAATTCAATTTCATCCCCCTTTTCAAAACACCTGATTATGTAAAGAGCATCTGTGACAGTGCAAACCTCCTCCACTGTCACACTGAGGGATTGTAGAAACACAAATAACTTGGAAAATGTCGCATCTTTTCTCTCTGCAAACACAAAAGTCACATGTCAGCGAAATGACGGTGCTGACGTCTGTTTCATTAGCAAATCAAACACCCCACTTTGAATTTGTAGTGAGTCTTAAGCCTGTGGGAGGTCTGAACGTGTGTGTGTGTGTGTGTGTGTGTCAGTATTATAAAAGGTCTGGAGGTCGAGCCTGAAGTCAGTTTAGTGTCTGATCATTAGAGGAGCTACCAGCACCAACAGGGACCATGTAAGTACCATGTGAAGAGTGTCCTGGTGTAACAAAGTGGTTTCTTCTATGTGCGTTTTATTTTTGCTTGAATAATCTGTTTATTTCTTTCCAGTCAAAGGAAACTTCAAAAGCCTGAACTCACTGAAGAAATGTGACTTTTTGTTTTAACGTCTGGTCAAACAACTTTGTGACATTTTCTACACAAACAGAACTAAAATTAATGACGAGAAACTTTTAATAGATGCTAAATTAGGGAATTGGAAATCAGATTATTTCTATTTCTACTGATTCTATTCTACTGATTTTGTGGACTGACTGAAGCTGGACAGAAGCAAATACAGGATTGGAAACATTCACAGAGTTGTTTTTTAATTAACATAATTTATTGCTGAGACTTGGGAGCGGAGCTTGTTTGCTCCTCAGCAGATACTGTCGCAACCTGTCTCTGCATGCAGAGATGTGTACATGTGGCTTTGGCAAACCATGATTTCTGCTGGAGAGAGGAGGACTGAGATCCGTCATCCCAGCCGTTTCAACATTTACCATCAATTTCCAGATTTCAGTTCCACTGGGGAAAGGCAGAAAATTGAAAAGACAAGTCTTGAATCTTTATTTTAACTTGACCCTTCATTAAAAATCTGTCTTCTGAGTGTGGAACATTTTAAAGAAAACTGCTGTCAATGGTCTGTAGTTTTTCACTTTTTCACACAAAACAGCAGCTCTGCTCAGTTTGGATTCTGATGCAGGAAAAACGTCTTACAGTGTATTTAGGCCAAGAGCAAGACAAATTCACTCCTAATGTTTTATTGGACTAAAGATGATTTGACCGGGTCTCCATCAGCCACCACTATTAAGGACCAGCCTGTAAATAGGCACAAATGTGATTATATCCAGGTTCTCCTACATTATCAGAAACCATCCTAGACAGTTGACCCCTGTGTGTGTGTACGGTTCAGTTGGTGGTTAACAATCTTTTAATGTCCATCACATTGTTACAGGAAATTCAGGGTTTTGGTCTAAAGTCTTAGAAATTGTGTTTTTTTAGCAGACTGCAGTATTTATTTATATAACCATGATATTTGATGCCCTTTGTTATGTCCTGAAGGTTTTGAGACAGTAAAACTGAGGAAAAGTTGCTTGTGAAGATTATGTTTTTAGAGACAACATAGTCATGTTCCTGATTTTCTCTGTTTTTTTTATATAGTTATAAATACAGCGGATGCAAGAAAATCTCTGAGAAAATCATATTTAGTTTCTACCTAAAATGTTATTTTCTTTTCTTATGAGTTCATGGATGATTTTCCTTCTCACAACTTATTTAAATATAACCATGGAAAGCGAAGTCTTTAGCCTTAGGTGATCTGTAGCTGAGCTATAGTTGGGAACTGGTTGGTCAAACTAACTGGATGGATCTAGAAACTGAGTGGCGTTTGATGTTTTGATGCATTTCTTACTTTGCATTTGTTGCAGAAGATGCAGATACCTCACACACCCGTGCAGTGGCTCGCTGTCATGCTTCTTGTCATCTTCACAACTGGCCAGTGTCAACAGAATGAGAAGTGAGACAGATGTTCCCAGCTGTTCACAATGTTCTCCACCCTGACAAAAACATGGATCTGCTGTGCATCAGCCCTAAACACAGAACCATAGCATCAACTGCAAAAACGCTGTGAACACATTCAGAAAATCTTCTGCCTGATCTAATGTTTTAATGAAATGTGAAGATAGATTTGTCATTTTGTATGAGCGTGGATGTTTTGTGTCCATCCTTTGATGTTTTTCAAATCGCACAATTTAAGAGGAGCAATTGGACATTTCAGAGGGTAGTTCAAACCATATACATTTACATAGACATTAAATTTAATTATTTATACTATTTTGATGCCATGAATTCAGAATTCATTGAAGTTGGTCATTACAAATGCAAGTTGCTCAAACGTATCGCACATTTCTGACTTCATGTATTTTGCATCTGTGTATTTAGATAAAACATCTGGTTTCTGAGTGCTGGCTGAACTGTGAGGATGTACTGATTGTGGCTGACAAACCTTTTCTCTCTCCTCCCTGCAGTCGCCGAGCTGTGACTGAACACCAGCTGATGCACGACCGCGGCCGAAGCATCCAGAGTCTCAAGAGACTCATCTGGCTGTCCAGTGCCATCGAGGGCCTGCACACTGCCCAGACTCGCTCTGCTGCTTTTGACCCCTCAAAGGTCCTGAACCTGGCTCTGAATCCAGAGCTGGGCCCTGGTGCGGGGAGCCCCCAGCCCACCCGGGTGCAGAGCCTTCTGAGGGACTTTTTCAATTCTTACCTGCTAGACAGAGAGCCCTAACAGCACACTGATGCACAAACATGAAGCTACAGTATACAGACATGAAAAAAAAATTAACTCTGTCGTTTGTTTGAAGAGTAAAACACCTAAAGCCCAGTGACAGAATCATCTGTAGTGTCATACCAGTTTAGATCCAGAATAAAATCTTATAGGGTTGATCATTTTCATTTTAATTCAAAACTAAACTACCTAGTTTTTGAATGGATACAACCATAAAAGCTATTTTTTTGTCTTAATGTACAGTCACATTACATTTCCAGAACTGGATGATGAAACACAAATGTCATAAAGCTTGAGGACAGTTCACATTATTAATAAACATTTTCTCCTGCAAAATCCAGAAAGACTCTGATGTGATTGAAACTTTGTAGTTTTAGACATGTGCAAAACTGTCAATTTGAGCATTAAATTCCAAATTGCTCAAATGAATATATCGCTCAGACCGAAATGGTATTTGCTTTGTTTCTTGTTCATTTCAAGTTTAAGCTGTGCTTCCTCCAGCAAACTCACAGTTCAGAGATCAACTTTGCTCAACTTTCTTGGACCTGTAAGTTTGTACAGTCAGTCAATACAATCGCTGATGCACTTTGTTTCTAACAGTGTGTCGTCACACCAGCAGACTGCAACACTTTCATTCAAGTACCAACTAGAAAGTAATCTAACTGGCTTTGTTTGACTGAAGGATAAATGACTGACTGGAGAAACGAGCCTCAGTGTATGAATCTCAGACATTAATCATGTCTGATTTATTCTCTTTGACATATTGTTGCCAGATGTTTTTATGAGGCTGGTCCCTGATTTGCTTTTGTTCTGCATATGCAGGAGGACGAATCCCACTGGAGTTTTTTGTTTTTTGTGTGTAAGTTCAAAATCAAATTGATTTATAGCATCTTGTGTAAAACTAATCCAAATGTGCTTTCCTGTGTGTAAAAGTGGAAAACAGCTCAGATAGGCAAGGCAATGTGATTTTATTTAAATAGTACATTGCATTACAGGTAAACGTAGTGTTTTAAATGTGCGTACAAAAACAAGTGACATGAGAAAATATTAAATAAAACAGACCACATTATACAAGCAAAAACCCCACAGGGACACCAAAACACACACAAACAACTCATTACAACATGAAGGTAAGGCTGCACTTTTACATTCAAATGTATTGTGACCAAAGTAAGAGTGCCTTCAAATGCAGGCATCCACTCACAACCACCTAAACCTGTAATGTCTAAAAAATAAACAAGCCTTCAATCAGCTAATAATCTGAGCCTGGCCATAAAACCAAAAGCAATGTTTGTTAATATCGAACTAAAAGACTAATCCCTTTAAGTTACAGAGTCTAACTTGTGGTTCCTTCAGGCCACGGGTCCATGAGAATAATTAGTGATTAAAATACACATTCTTTGCCATGTGCAGAGCAGAAATGAGCCGTGAAGAGTCTAAATTCAGCGGTGGTTTAAAAACCTGCCTGGGAGACTGAACCCAGGGCAAAATAGTACCCAAAATCGAGACCGTATCGCGAGACTTCCGTGATGGCTAACGTTAACTAGCTAGCCGTGTGTGCCACAGTGACACCGGTCGTGAGGAGCCACCTGCAGTTGCAAACATTCCTCCGGTCACAACGGGGAAAAGCACGAACTAACACCCGTCAGAGAGGAGTTGTCTCTCGGCTTGAAGTTCACTGTTCCTCGGTCTGTTCGCGGCTTTAAATCTTACATCGATCAGGTTAGTGCTACATCCGCCGACTGAACTAACTGATGTTAGCTGGCCCGGCTAGCTCAAGCTAACGTTGGCCGCACTGAGACAGGCTGATTTAATTTCGTAAATAAACTGTGTTTTCTAACACGGAGCTGTGACAACAGGGCGAGACTGAACATGTAACTTGAAACTGACAAAGTTCTCCTTTAAGATAACGTTACAGCAGCCTGGCTAATGCTAATGCTAACGCTAACCAGCACTAATGACGTCAAGGTGCTAGTCAGCGTTAGCAAATCCGAGGCGGGCTGATGGTTCTGGTTCTGGTTCGAGACTTGTCCGTAGCTCATGTGTTGCTGACAGTCACAGCGAACACCTCAGCGATCCAGATCCGGACCGTGAGGTGGATCTTTGCGTCGTACGGCGGGGTAATGGCTTGCTCGTGGTGCAACATATCGGAGAGCAACACATCCATTGGCCCCGAAAGGACTGATCTTTTAATCAATGACATTGATTAACATGTCAGTGACAGTTTACATGCAGTAGGGTATCAGCAGGTCTCAAACGGTCCAAAAAGCACTAAGATTCTTCTCTTCTGAAAGGCCTTAAAGTCTTTTCATTAAGCCCTAGATATTTATTCCTTCTGGTCATTAGCAGTAATGTTGGTTATCACAGCTGTAATTGATCGCTGGCTGCTGTGATGCTTTATCCATTTAGAAATTGAAAGTGTTTGATCAGTCAGTCATTTTTTGTGCCTTTTCTTTAAATTTGATAATTCAGCCATTCGTTTGCTGTCACTTATCCAGATCCACAGGTTATGATTCAGTCTTACCATATTTAATATTCATCCATCCACCCATCATCTATACCCACTTATTCCTAACCAGGGTCACAGGGATCTGCTGGAGCCTATCCCAGCTCTCTTTGGGTGAAAGGCAGGGGTCCACCCTGGACAGGTCACCAGTCCATCACAGGGCCACATAGAGACAAACAACCTCACACACTCACACTCACTCCTATGGGCAATTTAGAGTCACCAATCAACCTGACATACATGTTTTTGGACTGTGGGAGGAAACCAGAGTACCTGGAGAAAACCCACACAAGCACAGGGAGAACATGCAAACTCCACACAGAAAGGCCCCTGATGGGTTGCAAACCCACAACCTTCTTGCTGTGATGCAACAGAGCTAACCACCAATCCACCATGCTTCCCATATTTAATATTTAACTAAATTAAATTAAAAAATTTATACACTACTCAGTATAATAACAAGCCTAAACAATATTCTTTGTTTTTCTTATATTTGCAGATCTACAGAACAAACAAGCAGAAATAGACAAACTGCTAGAAGTGTGTGAACTGTCATAGGATTGTGTAATAAGCACGGATTGCTTGTTAAAGTAACTGTTGTCTGCCTTTGTTTTTGTCATTGTACATTCAACATATTTGTGTTTGGGGCAGTTTTCTGGCATTTCATAGACCAAAGCATTGGCTACTAAACTGAGAAAAGTTTTAGAATAATCAGTGAAGAAATCAGTCATTAGTTGGAGCCTAGTAAATGGCTTCACGAGATTTGTGAAGCTGTACCTGTGTATTATTATACTTACTGTGATACTGATTTCTTTTGCTAAGCATCGTCCAGCCTCATCCAATCACATTGTGGAGGTTTAACCCTTCCGTCAGGACAGTGGCAGAGCCAGAGCCATTGGGGACTAGACCAGCAGGCATCAGGGCTCCATGAGCACGACAGGTCAGCAGCAAGGGGGGGGGCTGCGTTCTCGCCGAGGCCTTGCCCGGGACAGGGACTCTGGGCAGGGGATGGGCATGGAGGCAACCTGTTGGCTGGCCCCTGGCATGCTCCGCAGGCTGATCGAGCTGCCTTCTCCCCCTCTGACCCGACACCAGCTCAAAAGATTGGAGGAGCACAGGTGAGAAAGATTCCTGCTCTATGTCTAATCCATGGGGCAGTTATTTACTTATGGACTTTTAAAGTTATACAGAGAGGCTCTACCATCGTGACATCGTTGTTCAAGTTTTTCTCACAATATTGAAACTGAAACTGTACAAGTGAAATTCCAGCCCTGTATGTGTGGTCTGCTCAAGTTAAACACGGCCATGATTCAAAAATCATAACAATGTTGGCTCAGAATTCAAACCAGTAACAGGAAAGTCAACTTCTATGTTCTTGTTGGTATTTTTTGAACACCAAAGCTCACTTTTCATTTAATTAGGTCTAATTAGTGAATTAACACTAATTAATGAGTAAACTGAGTAAATCTGACAACATCTGTTTTTGTGGTAGCTGAGCTGAGCTGTAGTCCAGTTGACAGTATTGTGTCATCATCAGCATTATTTCCAGTTCTTCCTGAGTGGCGGGTAAATCTCCAGGTCCTCACCGGCTCTTGTCTGTGCCTGCAGGTACAGCAGCGCTGGGCGCTCCCTGTTGGAGCCGCTCATGCAGCGCTACTGGGAATGGTTGGTGGCACGAGTCCCTTCCTGGATTGCCCCCAATCTCATCACCATCATCGGCCTGGCCACCAATGTCTTCACCACCCTTGTTCTTGTCTATTACTGCCCGACTGCCACCGAACAGGTTGGTTATTACTCTGAAACAACGATACACCGGAAGTGCATACTTTAATCCTGCCTGCTCTGAACCTGGACCTACCTGATTGGTCAATTCAGATTGACCTCTGCTGAATGCGTGTGTTCTTATAGGCTCCTCTTTGGGCGTACCTGTTGTGTGCAGTGGGTCTGTTTGTCTACCAGTCATTGGACGCCATTGATGGGAAGCAGGCCAGACGCACCAATAGCAGCTCCCCGCTCGGCGAGCTGTTTGACCACGGCTGTGACTCCCTCTCCACCGGTTAGTTTGTTTCCTGTGTTTATTTCCTGTCTCTCTGGAAATCTGGATCCCTATTGACACCACCTGTGTGTTTTCTTCAGTGTTTGTGGTGTTGGGAACCAGTATAGCAGTGCAGCTGGGCACTAACCCAGACTGGATGTTCTTCTGCTGCTTCGCCGGGATGTTTATGTTCTACTGTGCCCACTGGCAAACATACGTATCAGGAACGCTTCGGTTTGGCATGTGAGTCCACTATCTAGACACATATCAAAGGCATCAGAAATGAATGCTGTCTAAAGGTAAAAACAGTAGTTTATGCCTATATAACAGACAAATTTAACCAAAGAGAAGGATGATTAAAAACAGGAAATACTTCACCTGATTAAACATTAATTAAGCATGAAGAGTTTTAATTTAGCTCCAGCTGTTTGGGCACAGTTTACTGAGGACTTGTGGATTATTCTTACAGAACAGTTGCCTTTATGTCCATTATGTTGTGTTTTCTTGGTGATTCAGTATTATTTAGATGCATAGTTTCATTTTTTCACTTTAAATATATGAATGTTAAATTTACCCGTAGGTGTCAACAAACCAGGACCACTTTTCTCTTTTTATTTTCCTGGTCCTTATTTGTTTGTGGCGCGTAAATGTGTTTTATATAACACTCAGGAAGTCAAACACCTACATTGCCCAATTCACTGATGCCTGCAGTTTGACAAAATGGAGCAGAAGCACAAATACAGTGATGCTGGAAAAGAAGTATCACTGTTGTAGAGGCTTTCAGGTCCCTGACAACTCAGTGAAAAGAAATAAGACAATAACAACATTAGTGTCTATAACTTTGAAAAAGTGGTTCGACCTCAGTCTGTGCTGTTGAGCTGCAGTAAATGTGAATGTGTTGTGTGTGTAGATTTGATATAACAGAGGTGCAGATCTGTCTAGCAGGACTGCAGATGCTCACAGCCACTGTGGGTCCCTGCCTGTGGAACGTGATGGTAAATCTCCTGGTTGTTGCTGCATGGCTCTCTGCTGTCTGCTTCCACAATGACCGCTGACCTCTGTGGAGCCACATGGAGGATTTAAATTCAGTCTGCATAAAAATGCAGACAGTATGATATGACTCTTCAGTAACCTCAGCTGAAGGACACTGGAGAAACTGCACAATCTCTTCACAAAATGTTCTTATAAGTTCACTTTGACATTAAGTTAGACTCAGTCAGCTGTGCATACCGATGTAAACGCTCCAGATTACATCTTTGCAGTTAAATTCTAAATAAAATAATGAGACCTGTTGGATGTTCAACTTGGATGAACAAGCCCATTCGCTAATTTTCCTGATTGAAAATGTGATATGTTGTGTTGATTGGTGAAGTTTTGACAGGCAGTGTTCACTGTAAACACTATTTAAACACTAAGTTGAATCATCAGCAGCATTTTGGGAAGTGCATTTTATCTTAATTCATTGTGCTTAGCTCAGTTGAGCATGCAGAGTGGAAACAGGGAGCCTGTCACTGGCCACCCTTCCAACACTTCTAAAACCAATGAACATGTCTCTTGTTTGTTTGATCAGTATACAAAGTCATTCTTAAAACACACAAACACCTGAAAGCCTGTGTTGAAAGAGCTGTAAAGTTTTATTACTGAGTAAATCCTGAATGGAGCTATTTCCCTGTTAAAACCTCCCAAACCAGTTCAGAACAACACAATAGCATCTCCTGAGCTCCTTTACCTGCAGTGTGTTGTGGAAGAAGGCTGCAGAATGACTGTGCACTGGTACAACTCACTGAAACTCTGCTTTCTCCTCCCACTCAGCATTGATGTGACTGAGGTGCAAATCTTCATAATAACCATGTATTTGCTGGCCGCCGTGGGAGGATCTGCTTTTTGGCAGTCACTGGTAATTGTGATCGGTTCTAATTCCTATCGATTGAGTTTAATGAGAATGATGGCATAATTATGTAATGATGTTTATGTTGCTAATGCTCTAATATAGTTATCACAAAGAATGTTGCTTTTGTAATTGTCTAACATAACTCATGATGCTTCTGTTTGTTGCTTTTGTTTTGTGGTGGATGTGAAGGTGAATATACTCACAAATTACCAAAACCAATGCTGGAAAGTTACTGTATGATAGACGCATGTCCTGATAGCTGATGTAAATGCCTTCGTTTCTTAATTTTAGTGTTTTAATGTCTCGATTCCCAGATTCCGATCCTAAATGTCCAGATGAAATTGGTTCCTGCCTTCTGCACATTTTTAGGAGCCATCTTCTCCTGCACCAATTACTTCAGAGTTATTTTTACAGGAGGTGTGGGCAAAAATGGATCCACAATAGCAGTAAGTTTGATGACTTCAGTGCTTCTCTGGATACGTTAGTGGTGAAGGAGCAGAATCAGCCACAGCTTGACTGAACACAGGGTGGATATTGTTTTATCACAAACAAGGCAGTATAGACGGGTTTCAGAGCGACATCGCCGTCAGATGTTTGCACAGGCAGAGTTGGAAAACAAATCAGAAGGACTGAGAGCTTATGGGAGAACAGTTTTACTTTTGTGCTGGAAACTGCCTGAAACACAAAAGTTGAAAGTAGGAAATATTCATTATCATAAACGGGAAACTTCTTGTTGGCTCAGTGACTTGACCGAAGATGGTTTATCAGATTTAAAAAAAAAACAAAAAAAAAAAAACAAACTGTGGATCAGCATTCATCATATTTTTTCCTATTAAAGTTATCAAGTTTTCATCAGATTTGAGGGTCAAAGGACAGGAGTCACATGCTGTACTGACTTTAAAGCCAATAAAGGCACATTTATATTTATCCATTTAAATAAAACTTTACTGCAGATTGTGTCAGAGCTGTTGTACTGTATGTTTCTACTGCCATTAACCACCTGTGTTGTTTGTGTTCTCAGGGAACCAGTGTCCTGTCTCCAGTCTTACATATTGGAACAGTTATAATTTTGGCGATGATGATATATAAGAAGTCTACAGTCCAGCTCTTTGAGAAACACCCCTGCCTTTATGTCCTGGCATTTGGCTTTGTCTCTGCCAAAATCACCAATAAATTAGTTGTAAGTGAAACTTTTATTTTATTTTATAGAGGATTTCACAGACCCAAACCACAACTGAAAATCTACCTGAACTCCAGATGCCTAAATCCATTTTCATAAAAAAAAAAAAAAAACAAAACAGATTGGATCTGAGCTGGATTCTTTGGATTTGACAAGAACACGTAAAAGCTTTAATTTAGGCCTAACTAATTAACTTTTGTTTGGACACAGGAGATCCATCAACTGCCTTTATGTTAGCAGAGATTGTAGTGCTTTGCAGAGCCTGTATTGAGCTGTTGTGTTTGGTGCTGACTGGTGTGTGTGGTTTTCTCGGTCCACAGGTAGCACATATGACGAAAAGTGAGATGCATCTCCATGATTTAGCCTTCCTAGGACCAGGACTGCTGTTCCTGGATCAGTATTTCAATAGCTTTATTGATGAGTACCTGGTGTTGTGGATTGCATTGGTAAGTACACACGTTGGACAAATGCACTTGGATTAGATTGTGTGTTCAGTGATGGTGATATTTACTCATTCGGTGGCCTCCGTAGTGTTTAGCCCTGTTGTTTTTCATTATTATAAGTGTGATGGCGTTTCTTTCTCTCCCGCAGATCATTTCCTTGTTTGACTTGGTGCGTTACTGTGTCAGTGTTTGCAACCAGATTGCCTCCCATCTTCACATTTTTGTTTTTAAAATCAAGCCTTGTCCAGTCCTCAGTTCAGCTCCTCACTGAGGACACACCAGCCAGTACTGACTCTGTCTCTTCCTGTTAGTCGTGCTCATCTTTTCGTTTTCCACGCACAGATACAGGGGATGACATGGTGTAAAGTATGTGCTTCTGCCAACTAATTGTGAGGACAAATAATATATATATATATATATATATTAAGAAACTGGAGTATTACATTGTTTTTCACCAGTGCAGAATTTAATTTGTACCGGTTTCTACCCCAGTAATAAGAATTGTCCTTCTGACAAACTAATGGCTACACAGATCAGATGTTTGGCAGAGTCCAGGTGCAACTCATTATGTTTAAAGAGAGAAAATAAAGTGTTTTAACTGTTCATGTGCAAGAAAACGTATAGGAAATGAATCCGACTTTGCTTTTCATCATTATAATTTTGTAATATTTGCGTAACTTTACCTTTTGCTATTGTAAATACCAAACTGTTACAGTGTCTGTGCTTCAATTTTAATGCCTATGCTTTGACTTGTTTTAAACCTTTCATGTACAAGAGTTTTACTTCGTCTCCTGCACATTACTCAAAACAGTGCAGCTGTTTTCCATCAGCAAAATGATGTTTCAAAAGAAACTTCAGGTCCACCTTATTTTTCATTTACATATCTAAATGAACAAACTGCAAAACTTTCACTGCCAGTGTTTTTGTTTAGTTTGCCAACCACTTGGTTAAAGGTACGTGTTGGATTTTTTTGGGGGGCATTATTTAAGTTCAGCAATTTTTTTTTTTTTTTTTTTTTTTGGCTTCTATGTTCATCATTAAGTTGATACTTGATAAGTCAAAGTTACTACCATGTCTGAATGCTAGTAAATGGACCTTTGAGCCTAATGACCAACTTAAATTTTCAGATTTTCTCCAATTTGGCAGTAGATTAGAAATGTCAAGATGTTTTAAAGTGGCTGCTGTGAATCCGTTCACATCACATCGTTTCAGCTCTGTTCAATTCCGTTGTTGTCGTGTTACAGATCACTCTACCAGCAATCACTCTGCTTTTAGTCACTCCTCACCTTTCATTTTATTTAATATTTTCATTATTATCAGCAAATCCCATTAAACCATGGTCAGAACCAACAATGTTTTAGTTCAGCAGTCTCAAACTCCAGTCCTCGAGGGCCACTGTCCTGCTTGTTTCCCAACTATCCCTATGTGGCTTTTCTGCAGGTCCCAGCCTCAAGCCAACTGGTCCCTGTTGAAAATGTAAATGTTCACAACAACTCACACATGTAGTTTCATTTAAAAAAAAAAAAAAAAGACAGTTTCCACAGACATCATTTTTACCTAACGTTACTAAAACTCAAAGAATTGTTGTATTTGTTTAGGACTATTTTCAGTGGTGTGTTTGTTAAAAATGAACAGCTGAATACCAGCTGATTTTTAGGAAATTAAAGTTTCCAAGGTTTAGGTGAAAAATATGGGGCTTATAAAAAAGTTTTGCTTGATGAAACAATTGTCTTGTAGTTTTTTCACAGGATTTGTTGGCATTAAGAAAAATAAGGAATATCACCAGACATACGTTAAGCTGAACAACCATGACGGTTATTTATGTGAATGTCACACTCCTTTCTGTGTCAATGCTGCTACTTGACTTGAGTTTCTGTTTTTAAAGTGTGTTCATTATTAACATAGTCTGGTTGAGAGTGTCAAACAAACATACCTGCTGAGGCAGATCAGGTACCTGGGGACTGAATGTGCAGGAGATGAGGTCACATAATGAGAGTTTTTAACATGAAGACTTGAGAGAATCAGATCAAACTTTGTTCCCTGAATAAAAACCTGTTTATTTTAAGTGCAGCTGCTGCTCGCTCTGCCTCCATGTCTTCTGATATCATATGATACTGTTACAGCACCTTGTACTCACTGGGCGTCTAATGTTGCTGCTTTAGAAAAGAACCTGCAGTGATGTATTCTTGTTGAGATTTTAAAACACCAGAGACCAGTTTGTTTTTTTTGCTTTCCTATATTGTGCCTGTTTTATTTATATTTTATTTCAGCTGCAGCTATAATGGTAAACATCTCCAGCTGGTTTAAAATGTTTGGTAAGATCCATAATGCCATGTGTTGACTAATTCATTTCTGTGCAGTAACGTTGTCTTGATTGGATGTGTTCAGGTTCAGGGCGGTTTGATCGTAATATACAGTTATCTGAACACTGTTGGCCACTGGTTCATAAAAAAAATCTGTCCACCCAGAAGTATTAAATATTTGTCTTCTAATGCCTTAAGTTGGAATATTAGAGAAATATTAGGGTTATTTTGACATTTATGAATAAAGGTATTGTGGAACGTCATCAGAATTTGAGTGAAAATTATGAAAAATTGTAATTTACCAGTAAAAGTAACAATTGCAGTTGTAATTTTACAAGAGCAAGGTTGTAATATTTTATAATGATAATGTATAATAATGTAATATAATGAAAATAAAGTCATTTTATGAGAAAAAAAAGTCAAGTTTCTTTGTGACAAGTGGCGCTAACATTGCAGCAATGAAAAGTTCTGTTTCTGGAAAGTACACACTGCTGGAACAAATTTAATATTTTATCACTGTTTTCAGTAAAGGTATACTGTATTAGAGGAGAATAAAGCTTTTGGAAAATACACTAGTAAGAAAAAATCTACAATATTGTGAGAATAACATGATCTATTGGAAATGAGGTCAGTGAAAGGAATTCAACATTATAAAAGTTGCTATACTTCATATTATCATTAAACATGTTGAGCTATATTTTTGTTCTCAACCCTTTTTTATATTATTGTAGCTGTGTTAAATGACAATAGATGCACCATTGCACATTGATGTCTGCGTTTTGAGTTCGGCTGTGGAGGTTTCTTTCTCACTTCACTGTATTTACTGCTAGCTTTCAAATAAAGACCAAAAAGTCTGAAATAACTTAAAATTTCGACCAGACAAAAAAATAATATTTTGTTCGGGTGACTCCGGAGCCGTTCGGCTGGTTCGCCTGCGAGTCAAAGCTCAGGAAATGTCGTAGGTCTTGTTAGCGCATGCGCATTTTCTCCTCTACGGAACACAGACTTTAAAAGTAGTTCGTTTTTAATGTGAATGACACAAAACCCACATTATTTGGTTATTGACAAATAACGGAGGTCCAAACACATTCGGGGTTTAAAATACATGGTGCGAGTATTTTTATGCCGCAGGAGGATTATGATGTCTGTCGTGATTAGCGTTATATAATTTTGTTCAGTTAACGCACTTGTCTCAACGTTATTTCCTCAGTGTAGCAGCTGTTTGCTCCCGCCGATAAATCTGTAAGTAAACTGGTCATTTATCATTTTTGTTGTTGTTGTTGTTGGCTGATAGAGACTGTTTATCTGGCTAACGATAGCGGGCAAACAGCTAGTTAGCTCTTATTGAGCTAACGCTAAACGTAGTAAGTAAGTTAGTCTGTAACGTTAACCCTTTAGCTTCATGCTAACTTTTCTCTATATTTGATTTATAAATTCACATCTATCGGTTTTATCTATTTGTTGATTAGTTAAATAGGATATATGCGGGATGTGCAGCTAGTTGACTTTTGAGAAAAGCTTAAATTGTTCGATTTCATGATGGACTTTGGTGTGTGACTTGTTAAGTAGAATAGCTTCTTATTTTAGAGTTTATTTGTTTCACTTCCTCAGTGAGATCACGGGGAGTTTCCTAAAGTGCTTTTTATTTTTATCACTTACTCTGGTCACCAGGGCCATAGTCCTGCTTGTTTTCCAGCTACCTGTGCTCCACCTACAGCTGTTCACCTGGATCAGGTGTGTTGAGCCCGCCAGAAGCTGGAAGATACCATCTCAGATGAGGGTGGGGAAACACAAAGTAAACTGGTATCTCCAGCCTCTGACTGGCTGAGCACACCTGGTGCAGGTGAACAGCTGTAGGTAGTGCAGGGGTAGTTGGGGAAAACCGGACTGATTGATTATAGTTTGGATTTATAAGTGACTTAAAAGTATTTTTCCAGTTAGAGCTCCAACTGAAAGAGAAAACTGACATTATTTTTTGCATAAATAATCTAAACATGATTAATCATTGTTTCATTCTGTCTGTGTTGTGTACAGGACAGAGTGAACCAGAGAGGAGACCATGTGGTGGTTTCAGCAGGGTCTGTGCATCCTGCCTGCTGGTCTGGTCATCTGGACGGCAGCATCCTTCACCTTTGCTTACATCACAGCAGTGGTGCTGAAACATGTGGATCCTCTGGTGCCATACATCAGGTCAGAGTCTGGACAGACACACAACCACAACTGTCTCCTCTGAGGTGTGAGTGTCCTTCACCTCTGTTGTGTTCTAGGCTTTCTTTCTTAAGTCATAAAAAAGCATTGAATTTGCCCCTTTTAAAAAGCATTTAACAGGTCTTAAAAGTTTTATGGTGTCTGAGGAGATGTTATAAACCTATTAACTAGAAACAGGACACTTCTGACTCTGAACTGTGTGCAGAAGTCACGTCATTGTTTAATTCATCCTCCTGCATTTTTTGCATCGTTTTGTCACTGTAACTTTAAAATCCTGCAGAAACCTCTATTCACTGGTTCCTGTTATCTAGATTGTTTTTGGTCTGAACATCACCTGGAAATGTAGCTGAAAACAAGGCTGCAACATTTCAATTTGCAGTTAACTGGACATTTTGAAATAATTTATCAATTTATTAGTCAAACAGATGTTAGAAAATAATAATCCACACTGCAGTTTCTCAGAGTTGTGCTCTGACTACTCACTAAACCTTTCTCCTTAGGTACTTAGGTACTACTGCATCAAAACTCTCTTCTGAAAGGAGCCATTGAGATCAGACTGTAATATTATTTTTAGGGTGATTTGAGTTTATTTGGCCTTTCAGTACTATCACCAGAATGACCTTATTTCCATAGCTTATTGACACATTTCTGCTTTTTTTCTCCAAAAGTCACTTTTCCCATTTATCAACTTAAGCCAGACTTCTCTTTGTTGTGTGTTGCAGTGACACAGGAACGACAGCACCAGAGAGGTGTGTGTTTGGCATCATGCTGGATGTGTCGGCCTTTTTAGGTAACACCCACATAATTGGCCTTTTTTTATTCGAGGAGACTCTTGATGACATAATACATGACCTCACCCCAACTTTAAAGTTTTCAGCCAAAAACCTGTCCCCTACAGTTAAACTAACAACAGCCTTACGTTGAATTTGACCATCAAACAGTCTGACCTGAAGTGGGGAACTCACCAAATGTCCTCACCGTACAGCTGTTTTTCTATGTGAAAGAAAAATTAAATGTCTCTACAGTTACTGGACCTTGGATTGCTGTGTGTGTTTGTAGGCATGGCGACAGTATATGTGCGGTACAAACAGGTGGAGGTTCTCACAGGTGGGGACAAACTCACACTCCAAAGAATGAACCGCCTTGGGCTGCTGCTCGGCTGGATGAGCTCCTTTGGGATGTGTGTGGTCGCCAACTTCCAGGTGAGTGCTGCTGGTCCTGGGTCAGTTCACACCTGCACAGTGTCTGAACATGTTGGCAGTGAATGTGTGTGTGTCAGAACAGAAGACCACCCTGTTCTCCATGCACCTGGTGGGGGCGGTGCTGACGTTTGGGGTCGGCGCCCTCTACATCCTGGTTCAGACTCTGCTCTCGTTCAACATGCAGCCGCACATCCACAGCAAGACCATGTACCTGGTCCGCCTCATTATCGGACTATGGACCGTGGGCAGCATCATCAGCAGTATCCTTTAACATGGCTGATTGCCCCAACAGACTGAAGATAAGTACTAATCTAGAACGGTTTTGTTGATATGCAAAGTGGATTTGTGGACAGGTGGACATGGACTCCCAGGTGTCTTAGTCATTTCCTGAGTCTGAAAGCTCTTTTTCAACTTGACAACTAAAAACCTACAGATCCCAAAACTGTTGTGTTTCCACACCACAACATTTTGATAAGAGCCGCTAAAGACGTGTCTCTTAAACGTGTAGTTCAGTTTTCTGTTAAAGGGACTTAATGCAGTTAACATGTATGCATTGTCACCAGTTCTGCTTTTGTTTCCACTTAGTTCCTGGAGTTAAGTTTGTGCACTGCTATGTTCCTTGTTAACTACATTTCCCAGTAACATCTGTATTTTCAGCCTCGTGTAATTGAGTGATTGTTTTTCCTACTGCATGACCAAACACTACTACATACTCATATGATGTTTTCTCTCCACAAAAAAGCTGATAAATGATTATGCTGAATGAGAATATGATGAGTCTGCACCCCAGGACACCATGGTTTGTGAACACAGTGGAAACACAAAGCAGAACTCAGACCCACAGTCCTACAGGTTCTGGTTAGGGGAAGCTTCAGGTTACTGGAGGTTCAGTTCCTGTGGTTATTCTGAAAAAGAACATCAGCTGTAGATTGAAAGACCCATTGTGTGCTATGAATGTTGTGCTTTCCCTCAACACACGCTGTGATCCTTAACGGCCTGTGAGTGTTTGTATCGTCAGTCATCATGTACAGCAGTCTGCCAGGGGTGGACGTACCTAACAAACTTCACTGGAGTCCCGGAGAGACAGTGAGTAGTCGCTTGTGTCTACACCTTTTTTTTAAAAACAATTTTCTCATACAAATGCTGATACTTCTAAGTGTCTAGCTAGAACATTTCATATCAACTTTCACCCCTTGACAGTTGTAGGTAGCCACTGCGACAGACACACGTCAGTAGCGTCATGAAGTAAACAAATGGCTTGTTTGAACATTGAAGTTTTGATTCATTTATTTTCCCAGGGTTACTTGTCTCACCTTATCAGCACTGTGTCTGAATGGTCTCTGGCCTTCTCCTTCATCAGTTTCTTCCTCACCTACATCCGGGATTTTCAGGTATTTAAACTCATCATTTCAACTACACAGCTGCTTGGATTCTAGATCAAATCCAATTTAGTGTAACCTAGGAGTCAAGCTCTGGGCCGAAGCCCCATCGTGTCAGAAGTGCATAGAAGATGTTCTGAATTCACTCCTGCAGAAGGTTTATTTAAAGACAGTCCTGATGTTTTATTTCTGCTTGTTCACTGCAGATATACTGGATACTAGATACTGTTAATCCTTTGTGTTGCCCATAAGTCGTGGCTGGAGCTGCAGGTCATTAGCTTAGCTTATCTTAGCATAAGGAAACAGCTGTTGTTTAACCTGTATAAAAAATGACAAGTTGTGGTATTAGGGGGTGATGTTACTGAGTATTTCCACAAACTATTACTGCATAAACAGTTCCAGCTGCTCCTCAGACCACAAATTGTTTTCATATTTCTGTGTTTGTGATTACTCAAGAGACATGGTGTGTTCATTTAGTGAGCTTTAGATGTACTGATGGGTTTACTGGTAAACTGGGAGTCAGGTGAGCTGCTCCAGGATTTTATACTAAGCTAGGCTAACCTCATCCTAAGTCGAGCTTCTCATATAGTGTAGGCATGAGTGGTTTAAAACCTCTCATCTAATGCTGAAAAGCTAAGAGAATATTCAAAATATTCCTTTTAATACCTAAAGATGTGGTAAGCATTTCTTAACCTTTTTTTTTTTTTCTTTAATGAAGAAAATTAATTTGCGAGCAGAAGTAGCTGTGCAGAGCAGCCACCTGTACGACTGGCCACACGGGGGCATCACAACATTAAATCATCACAGCAGTCAACACTCTGAGTCGTCTCCACTGCTGGCAGGACGAACGTGACCACAAGCAAAGTATTCTCCAAAAGCTGCTTTTACACAGATTGTCAGTCTTTCTAGTCAAGTTTTTTTTAAAATTTTTTTTATACTTATTACAGACTTTCTAAAGGTTGTGATGGCACTTAAAGGGTCAGTTCACCCAAACATATTCTCTCATCTCTCTAGTGACATCCACTAAGACAGGTAGTTTCAGATTTGTTTGTTGAGGTTTGGAGTTTTGTTCCCACAGCATTAAAAAAACCAAAACAAAAAAAAAACACCTCCATTGTTAGGGGGCACGGATACTGCAAACCTGGACAAACAAAGCCAGAACTACCTGACTGAATGATTCTACTAAATTACTGCGTTTACTGCGTTTACATATATACATACAATTATAATAAATAACATTGAAATTAGAGAACTGGCACATTGAACCATATTTAAACTCTCACAGCTAAAATCAAAAATATCACAGGGCTTTTAAATATGACAATTACTGAATGGCAAAGTAGGCATCCAACTACTAAAAGGAAGAAAGATTTTTTTTATTTGCTTTTTATAATTTGGCAGAACTGACCCTGTAAATCCAAACATGATGCTTTTGCACTTTTCAAACTGTCAGTCCTGTTGTGACTTTATAATTAAAGAGCCATTACTTTCAGTCATTAATTGTACCTGCTCTTCTTTCACATACACTGTGAGGGGAAACAGTCAGAGGAGTTTGGAGTTTCCAGTTTGAGGCCATGTTACATTACTGGTGTACTGGGCAGGAGCTTTCAAACTGGAACGATTGTCCAGTTTATAATTTCTGCATAAAATTATTCAAGTTCAAAACAGCTGAGACTAACAATTCCACAGTGATGGAAGTTTTAATTTTCCTCCTAAAACCAAAGACTAACCTCTGATTTTGTTTTAGTAACGATGTTTGGAGATTTGGAGCACTAAAAGTCTGACAAGCATTAACTTTGGCAAACTCATTTAATTTCAGACCATTTAAAGTACAGAGATCATCTTCATGGATTTGCTGTTTTTTGTTAGGAAAAAAAATCTGAACCTATCGGACATGATTTAATGTCTGCGCCCATACCAGTAATAATCAAAAGTATAATAACTGATTATTCTCATTATTAAAATTAACTGCGTTTACATATATACATACAATTATAATAAATAACATTGAAATTAGAGAACTGGCACATTGAACCATATTTAAACTCTCACAGCTAAAATCAAAAATATCACAGGGCTTTTAAAAATGACAATTACTGCATGGCAAAGTAGGCATCCAACTAACAATTAGGAACCACATTTCATTCTCTGTACATCTGTAGATTATTTGTTTCGTCTACAAAATATTTTTAAAAAGCTCTTTATAATTTTACACAGACATCTTCAAATGTCTAGTTCTGACTGACGTGAAGCTGGAAACATTTGATATTTTTGCCTGACAACTGACTAAAGTGATTATTTAATTTATCAAAATAGTTGCTGATTAATTTTTTGCTGAATGACTAATGGTTGCAACTCTAGGCCTAACATCTCAAATCTGAGATAAATTAGTAATATTTCCCCAAAATGACTTGAAGAACCCTGGAGCATATTATATCTTCTTTAAATGAAAGAAGACAATTAAATTAAAGACAATACATGTCTGGAGATTAATTTATAGAAAGTAACCAATTTAAATCACAACATTCATCAGAAAAATGGCAATGAAACCTGTTGACAGGTTAGATACCACTAGAGAAAACTAGGCTTAAATTGGTATTCTATCAGCAGAAGGTGAAGATTCAGGTGTGTCTCAAATCTCCAGCTCCAGGTTGTGAAAATCTATGGGTTTAATATTAAAACTAGACTCCAAACTCAAGGATGGCAACAACTCACTCAAATGAGAATTATTCACAGAGCACATAAGCTAAAGTGTCACATGTGTTGAGGTGGTTTCTTGCTTTAAACATAAAGACATGACCAGGTTTTACAAACATAAAACCTTCAGTGCTTAAAATGTAATAATACACAAACCAAACCAGGTTGATTGTTTTCAGGTTGAAATGTCCTGTAAAGAGTTTGACAGACATCTCTTTTAAAATGGAGGCCAATGGGGAAAATGTTTTTTGGGTCGAAAGGGACTTTTTTTTGTTGCAGAACTACCAGCAGCCAGAGAAAAACTACTTCATTCATTCGAACTGAACTTTCAGCTGTCCCTAAATTACTGGCATGTTCCCAGAATGCAGCGCAAAAAGAAGTAAGTGCTCACTGGTCCTAACTTAGTTCTAAACTTTGGTTATATTTTTAATTAAGCCCTTTCCAGCCTCAGTTTATACTGATAAATCTGTCAAATTAATCACCAAACAGTAAACTGGGGGACTCTGGAGCTCCAGAGGCAGGAGCCCATTTTGCCAAGTGTAATGCAGCCTGGAGTCAGGTACCAGAATGCTCAGACTGAATACCTGTTTTATTCTTCAGCCTGACACTGTGTTGTTCCTGTTAGCTGTTTGTTCTGCCCTAAACCAATTTGAAGCAGCTGATGTATCTGCCCAGTCAACATTATTGTCAGTGGACACAGAAGCTGTTGCTGCTTAAGAAGTTAACCTAAAGTCTGTCATGTTGATGAGGAAATGTGACTTAAAACTCAAGTTAAAACTGAAGTGACTTTCAGTGACTCAGGCACAAAAAGACAACGTCCCCACTGCCAATTTCACCTCCATACGTCTGACTGAAACGACTTTAACTAAGGAAACAGCTGTCAGTGTGCACAGCAGCAGTATAGACTTTGAATCGCAAATCAGCAGTGATTCAGAACCTGGAACCAATGAGACGCCAGTACACTCAACTGAGACTCACCACCTTCTGAAATAGAGATGCACCCTTGATATCATGACAATTAATCTTTTTTAAATTTCTAGAAGCTATGGCACAAGCACAGCACATCCAGGACATCTGAGAGTTTTGTGACTGATGAGGCTCTGCTGTTAAACACATGGGCAACATCATTTCTCAATCTTCTGACCGCGACTCGTTAAACCAGCAGGAGATTCCTTTTTCCAAACCGAAGTCATATGTGCAGTAGTTTTCAGTTCTGTGAGGACACTGGGAGGATTATCAGGCAGCTGGAACTTCAGAAAAAGACCCGAGGGTTATAAGGCATCGGTGGGCGGGGCCACAGAAAAGTGTTTCAGACAAGCTCTGAAACGCCTCAGCAGAAAGTCAAACACTCACAGCTGATCTGTGTGTTCTCAGTCCTGACCTCCATCCTCCTTCACTTTACTGCACCTGAATGTTAAAAGGCTGATCCATCACATATGATGTTCTGGCCTCGACCGGGGAAGAGCTCCATCTGCCAGTACCGAGGGTCAGCATACACTACACAGGTCAAAGGTCAGAGGGAACAGCTGTCAGCTGAGTGTATAGACTGGATAACTTCAGCAAACACGTGACACTCAAATATTTGACTTTCGTAACCAGGAGAACCAGGAATAGTTTTAGCAGAGGCACCAAAAAGAGAACAAAATCGACAGTGGGGCAAAATGTTTTTATGAATTGTGAACAAGTCTATAATACAAGCACAAGTCTACTGATATTATCTTCTTGCAATCTTTACATTTTTTGTCTTGTTCACACAAAAATGTGTGTGTGTATATCAGTCTGCATTAGCAACTCACTAATCACTTCCTAAACAATGAAACAAATGATTTGTGAGCACAAGACTTTTACAGTGATAATATACATTTATGTATTCATATAATTTATGCACAATGTGCAAAATGTATTTGTAGCCTTGCCTGGTAATTTATGCATTAGATTTGGTGAACCTGAAGATTTTTTTTTTTTAACTGGAGTTTTATTTTTATATCTGCCATTTTGTCTTGTTGACATGCTCAGTGTGTTTTATGGATGAAAACCAAAGCAGCAGGACTTAGGACTTACCCATGTCTCCAGGAGTCAGCCACAGGTTGAAGGAGCTGCAGTGTTTCTGACAGCGCTGAACAGGCAGAACTCGAACCGTTGGCAGCCCCTCGCCCACCACCAACCACCCCAACACCCTGACACCCTGAAACACACACACAGGCCAAGTTACAAAAGATGCTGAGGATTCAGAGGAATTGTGTTCAACTGACTTTGCTTTGTCCATGTATTTCATCCTTAAAGAATGTTTCCAGTTAATTACAATTTAGTTCTTACTTTCTTAGTTTTGGCTATTATCCCGGTCAGTTACAATAACACTGTACTCAGGTCTATTTATTCCTCCAGTCTTTCATTGTGGAGACAACGAACACTTGAACTCACCTTACTCTGGGAGTTTGTGCTGTGCGTGACAAGGCAGCGTTGCAGGATGGTCCCAGCACTGTCCAGCAGGGGGCAGAGCTCAGCCTTTGGGAAGAGCCACCTTAACACCTTCTCCCTGGTCCCAGAGCTGAACCTCCTACAACAGACACCATTAACCACCATTCACTAAATGCCATTGTGTCCACTTGGCACCTGTCCTGAGTGTTTGGAGTTGTAGTGATATGATTTGCACCTGCACCAATACTGAGTTAAATGTTACACATATTAATCCACATTTCTGAAAACTGTTCAAGTTCTTTTCTGAACATGATTGTGTACCAGAACAGGGTGAAGTTGGCGGGTCCTTGTGGGAGGCCGAGGTTGTGGTTCTGCAGACCATCGTCCTCCTCCAGCAGAATGGACATAGACCTTGAATGAGCCAAGTACAGCTCCTCGAGTTGGTGCCGCTGGATACTAAGCGACTCTCCCCCCTGCAGAGAACATTCAAAATTGGTATGAACAATTTTCACAAGATGCTATTTGCAGAGTTTGCACCCCTGGCTGTGTTGACCTCCGACCTTCAGCAAGACAAGCTGTGGCCCCCGTCGTAGAGTCACAGTCCCCCTGAGGCTCTCTGGGACTTCCAGGACTGAAGAGATCTCTGCACAGCCTGAACAGTTGACCAGACTCTGCCTGAGTGAACCAGCACTCCACCATTCATGAAAACCTGCAACAACACACACATTTACTGGCACTAGATAAAAAGCTAGGGGATCCAAGTTCTTACAAATCACTCTCTGGGGACCATAAATCCACCATATAGTTGTTACGATATTTCATCAGTCAACTGAATATATCAACTATGTGGTGGGAGTAGAGGAAAAATCAGGAGATCAAGAAAAATCTAAAACATGTTTTCTGGGAAGCACAAAAATCTGCCCCAAAAAAACCAAAACAATTGTTAATGCAGATGATGCTTGGATAACATTTGTGCTTTTTTTCTTGTTTGTCTTGTGCTTTAATGGTTGGAGATGTTTAAAGACTCTGCTAGTTCACAAATGGCAGTAGTGTTTTCATGGCATTTCAACTGTAGAATACGGGGCAATGCTGCAAAAAATACATTTGTAACCTTGCAGGTTGTACTTCTTGGCAATAGGAAGGGAGAGCAGGCGGACGTGGCTGAGGGGGGACGACCAGTTGTAACAGCCCAGGTTAACCAGACCCAGCTGGGGAGCACTCTGAGGGTAGGTGAAAGCCAGTACCACCACCAACAGAAAGCCGACTGCCACCACAAACTGCAAAATGGACATTTCCTACACTGAGACTATGTCCTTTCTTAGAGGATACAAATTATGACAAAACAAACAAAAAAAAGACCTGACCTTGATGGTGGCTCTCAGGATAGGGAATTGAGGAGGTTCCCTCCTGGGCTCATTGGTCTCCAGAACCTGCTTGATGAACCTCTCGATCTCCCTCTCTGACATGCCATAGCGGTAGCCCGACTGGCGGAGAATGTCAATGCTCTCAGACAGTTTGTCGTAGATACACGGCTCACTCATTGTTGTTCCCATGATTGCAGCAGTGACAACAAATTCCCTGTCAAACACTTCGATCTTCAGCTGCTGCAGGCTTTAGGAGCATGATGTCACCTGTGACAAGTCATCCGAGATGTTAAATGGCATTTCATAACACCTAGTTTTATAATATACATAATTACAGGTGTTTGCGTCATAATTTAAACATAGTCAACTTCACTTGAGTTTTACTCTTTTTTTATTTATTTATATTTAATTTCATTATTTTCACTATTATTCCTACTGTGGCTATATGTGATTAACTAGGTTGTCTTGCTTTTGTTTTTTGTGGAACGCTGTGTGTCAGCAACTCTGTAGCTCTGTGCCCAAAACAAATTTCCCCTCTCGGACAATAAAGTTTATAAAGCATAGTCTGTAATTTGCCAGTGAATCGCAGTATGTGGAAAAGCTGACCATACTATGATATGTATATGTATGTATGTATGTATGTGTGTATATATATATATACATAAATATTCTCTTTAAACACAAGAGTAAAGAGAAAACTGAACAGATACTATTGTTATCAATGAATCTCCCTTAGCTTCTGTCTAATCTTCAGTCTGGGGTTATATGTAGAAACTGAATCCACAGATGTACTGTGTCAGGGTCTCAAAGTTAAACCCTACCTGCCAAGGATCTGGAAAACCTGTTTGTCAGTGTAACAACAAAAACATTGGTTCCTGTCAATGGACACGGAAGGCACACACTGGACCCCCAGGTGCCCATTAGCTTGAGGAGATGAGGGAAAGCTATGTCATGATATTATATTAAATATAAGCTAACTAAATGTGATCAGTCGGAGGAAAACGCCCAAGGCTGACGTTAATCCAAAATAGTGCACTGACAGGTTAGCTAACGTTAGCGTCTTTGCTGGCTTTAGTTAAAACTTCCTGTTTACGTCCATAAAGAAACTCCAGAAATAAAAAACTCACGTGTAAATAAGATCGTGAAATAGTAGACAACTTCTTGTTTCTCACATTACGTTCTGAAATAAATGTATTTTTAAAATAATGAAGTATTTTGTTAGCTACTGCGTATGGCTGCCATAAAACAAGCCGTCTTCTTCTATTTCTTCTTCTGCGTCTTTGTTTTCCGCTGTTCTTCTTCTTCTTCTTCGGCGGTTGGCAATGAGCGTAGAGCTGCCTTACCGCCATCTTCTGGTGTTTTTTCGTCCCTTCATATTCGATTACCTGTCCGAAATCTCCTGTCTGTATTTGAAAACTGATTTCTGATTAGCCTCGCTTCTGTAGACGAAAAACCAAACTTATACCACGTAGTGTTTGTGTTTTTTAACCCGGTTCATTAACTCAGTTTTTTAGCCAATCAGAAGGCAAATAAAACGAAAACAATGCAGATTGACCAATGAGAGCGCAGGCTGTCCAGAGGAGGTCCCACCCCTCTGTTTCGTTTCTTGTGCAACCATGAAACAGCATCAGCAGCGAGCTGCGTCAAGCTGCACAGAGTCAGTGTTGGAAGAAAGTACTCAGTTCCTTAAGTAAAGGTTCTCAGTACCACTCTAGAAAGTGTTCGCTACAAGTAGAAGCACTGTGTTAGTGTTATTAGAAAATGTAACTAGTGTTATCGGAAAAATGGTCCTGGTCTAGATTTTAATGTTACACATGTTGTTTTTGGATTATCAATTCTGATGCATTATTATGTTGAACTTCACTCCTGTAGATGTTTAAGGCTGAACCGCTATGAACTACAATATGTAACATCTACAGCATCACATCGTATTTTACAAGAAATTAGATGTTTTATAAATGTTTTAACAGGAAGAGAAGCACTTTGCAACTTAAAGCAAAGTGTCTACAGATGTCAGACATATGTACTGTAGCTAGTAAAAAGTTAAACATTTACCTCTGGAATGTAGCAGAGTATACAGTTGAAGTATAAATACCCAAGCAAACTACAAGTACACCAAATTAAGTACAGTTCTTAGATAAATGAATTTAATTCGATCACTAGACAGAATCGTTAAAATATTGATAACACGGTCCAATAGAAACTTCTATAATTGTAGAATTAGAATTGACAAAACGTCGCATTGACATGAAATTTGAAACCTGCGTACGACTCAAAAATAAATAATTTTATTTTGAAGTTCAACATCGGAAGTCTACGTTCTTATTTTGACACGTGGGTTTCGCTGTGACCTGGATGTGACTGAGAGGTGGCGGTGTTACCAAACTTAACTCAGTTTACACACAGTTTCTACTCAAATTGCAGCTTTTTAGTTTAGTTCCACATAAAGGAGCTGACTAAACTGGTTCCAGCAGGTTTACGCTGGTGTTTTGGTTGTGGTCGGTGTGTTGTTGTCGGGGGTAAACGGGGCTCAACTTGAAACCAGCACGAAGTCAAGATGCTTTCATCGAGCAGGACCGTCTCTTCTCGCCTGCTCAAGCCGTCCTCGTGGTTCCCTCTCTGGCTGGGCTGTGAAGGGAGAGCAGCCAGCTCTGTGCAGAAAGGTAACAGCAGTCCGCAGTAGGTTAGCCTGTTTATTAGCATGTGGCTAATCTCGAAGTGACGCAGTTAATAGGGGCACAGAAAGGCTGATGAAACGTTTAGTAATGACACGTGTGACACTACAGAAATGTAATAATACATTACATCACTTGAAATCAATTAGTCCCCTAGGAGCAGCTGATAGACAGCCTTCTGGTAATTGTTTTTTTTTTAATAATTTAATATGTGTTTTCTCACAATATCTGACAATGTTTTGGTTTCTGCTGTTCACCATGAACATGCTCTGTATGTTTATGGCTGAATGATTGGGGTTGTTGTGATGGCGCATAATCAGTCTGCAATCAGTTAAACATCATCCTTGATGAACTAAAATCTAAGTAAAACTGTACTGTGTCATATAGAGACAGATGTTTTTGTAGATTGAGTTGGTAAAATAATACATAATTACGAAAAATAATACATAATTACGGATTCGATTAAACTGAATAAAACAATTTCATTCTTTTGTGGTGCAGAGTTGATAAAGAAGCATGAATTGGACAAAGATGAGCTACGCCCCCTCTACATGGACTTCCAAGCCACCACACCCATGGTAACCATTACTAACCATGTTGTCATGATGTCATTTTTATAGGCTTTAACATCTGAAAGTCAGTCATAGTTACTGACAGAGTATAATGTGTGTGTGTGTGTGTGTGTGTGTGTGTGTGTGTGTGTGGGGCGGTGTTTAGGACCCCCGAGTACTGGATGCCATGTTGCCCTACCAGGTGAATTTCTACGGTAACCCTCACTCCAGGACGCACGCCTATGGCTGGGAGAGTGAGAGTGCCATGGAGAATGCCAGGGAGGTAAAGGGACACTCAGGTTGTGCACACACGCACAGAGAAGAGGTGCAAAAAGAGCAGCCTAACACCACACACCCCGACTTCTCACCTTGCTGCAGTGATGTACAGGTGTACTCCAGCTCCCTGTGACATCACTTCTGTGTGTAGTGTGTAATGTGCAACACATTTTTGCTACATCCGGCTACACCTGTTATTAATAATGGTACAAGAGATGAGACACACTTGCAACTTTAAACTCCTGAGGGCAAGAAAATGCTGCTTCTAAGCATTTCTTTCTGTTCTGTTCTTATGCACAGCCTGCTGCAGCCATGGTCATCATTCCCTTAAATCTGTCACTTTGTGTTGTCCCTCCCTGTCTCTGTATCTGAGCAGCAGGTGGCTAATCTGATTGGAGCCGATCCCAGAGAGATCATCTTCACCAGCGGAGCCACAGAGTCCAATAACATGGCTCTTAAGGTCTCACTCTTCTCTTCACAACCTTTTCTGCTCTTTCTTTCATCACTTACTCCTCTTGTTTTAGTTCTCAGTGAGAACAGGTTAGGAACAGTGAGAACATAGAAACTATAGTAAGAACAGAATAAGGACACAGTAAAGACAAAACCAGAGTGTGAAATGTAGAGCATTCTCATTCAAGGACAAAAGACTGGGAACACATTAAAACAGAATGAAAATTTAACAGGATGAAAATACATAAAGACAATAATAATAACAGAAGAAGAACTCATGCAAATCCATTAAGAGAAGTACCAGAACACAGTAAGAACTTAATAACAGAATTAGAACATATATGGGGAATGCGTAAAGGACAGAACAAAATGAGAACATAATAGGAACAATCACATGCTAAAAGTCCAGGAAAATAACAACAATGAATTACAGCCCAGTTGTCTGTTTCTTCCTCTCCTGCAGGGCGTGGCCAGGTTCTACAAGACCAAGAAGCATCATATAATCACCACACAGACAGAACATAAATGTGTTCTAGACTCGTGTCGTGTTCTGGAGGCCGAAGGATTCAAAGTCACATACCTGCCAGTCCAAAGAAATGGACTGCTGAACCTGGAGGTACGCACACACACCACACAGAGTGGAAACACTGGAGAAAGTACAGAGGGAACACATAAAGCATGTACAGAGAACATAAAGGTAACATCTGGATCTGTGTGTGTACAGCTGCTGGAGGCCTCCATTTGTCCTGAAACTTCTCTGGTGTCAGTGATGACTGTCAACAATGAAATTGGAGTCAAGCAGCCCATTAAGGAGATCGGTAACCATGGCAACATGCTGTTTGCTCCTGTGTTAGAAATTTAATCTCTGAATGATCCATTTACAAATTATTTTTTTAGCAATATCAGCTTTGACGAACTGTTGATCCACTAACTTTTCCTTTTTCTGTCCACAGGTAAGATCTGTCGTTCAAAAGGAGTTTTCTTCCACACCGATGCTGCTCAGGCTGTCGGAAAGATTCCCATCAGCGTCTCTGATTATAACATCGACCTGATGTCCATCAGTGCTCACAAGATATACGGACCCAAAGGTTTGCAGTACCAGATAGATATAACCTGAACTGTGAGGTTGATAGGCAAAACAACCATTTAGTTTTTTGTTTTTTCATGCATTGCTCATTTCATACACTGCACAGAGGGAGGGCAGCTTTTGAGTGTTGTAGTACTTCATAGGTCTCATTGACCTGCTTGTGAGATTGCCAGTGTGTGTGTACAGGTGTGGGTGCTCTGTATGTGCGTCGCAGGCCCCGGGTACGTTTAGAGCCGCTGCAGAGCGGAGGTGGGCAAGAGAGGGGGCTGCGCTCTGGCACAGTCCCCACCCCGCTGGCTGTTGGGTTGGGTGCCGCCTGCAGAATTGCCCAGCAGGAGATGGAGGTAAAACAAACACACCCAAACATCCTGAGACTTAATAAATGCACCAAGACATGCTGGAACTTAATATTTGTATATGTGTGTGTGCAGTATGATCATCGCAGAGTGTCCATGCTGGCTAATCGTCTAGTTCAGAAAATCATTTCTGAGATTCCTGATGTGATTATGAACGGAGATCCAGAACAACGTTACCCCGGTACACGCACACACACACACACACACACACACACAAAGAAGTGAAACTCTTGCATAAAAACACACTACTGTCATGTGCTCCAGTTCCAGTTTTGCTGGAATAGATGAGGCAGATGAACTTACCTGACTGTGTGTTTTCCAGGGTGTATCAACTTGTCCTTTGCCTATGTGGAGGGAGAGAGTCTGCTGATGGCACTGAAGGATGTTGCGCTGTCTTCTGGCAGGTCAGACATATGCTATATCTATAAAAAATGTGGATAAAAAATCTGCCATGCAAATTGTTTTATGAAGAAAGAAATGTATTCAACATGTTTTTTAAACTTATACACACAAAATCAGAAATACTGAGTATAAGGATAGTTTTGCTTTTAGAAGTTTACTTAATGTGGTAACTTAAACTGTGAGAAATTATTTATTTTAAACTGATACATTTGTGTTTATATGCAGTGCATGTACATCAGCGTCTCTGGAGCCATCATACGTCCTGAGAGCGATCGGCGCAGATGAAGACCTGGCTCATTCTTCAATCAGGTACAAATACTCATCGTCCTCACTGTAATCAAAAGCATAATAGTCATGCCTACAATATTGATAATTAATTGATAACAATTGTGATCACCATCTGATTTTAATCAAATATACTGTTGGTTTTTTTTTTTTAACATTTCATCAGGAGATCTGAGTGATAAACAGTTAAAATAATGTGTGTACATTATAATCTGGATAATAAACCTGTTCACAGTCCTAACTCTAATCCTGACTGACATATTCTGTGTTTACACTGAAGTCACTGAAAGTGTGTTAAAATAAAATAAAACTTATTGTTAAAATTTACACATCTGATAGACTGGACCACAGCAGACACTCACAGACAGGAAAGCGTGTTTTATTATGAACTCTGCAGCCCGTGTGACCTCAGGTGTAGATGAATGTAAGCCTGTTTGTGTGTCAGGTTTGGTATCGGCAGGTTCACCACAGAGAAAGAGGTGGACTACACTGCAGAGAAATGTATCCAGCAGGTCCGCAGACTCAGAGAGATGAGGTGAGATTCAAACTTTTGTCTTATTTTGGTAGTTTGGTACATAATCTCTGTCAGTAATGTTAACATAGCATTCCCCAGTGAGATCTGTTAATGGTGACATCCCTAAACTGTCAAGAAACACGAACTGTCAAACGATCAGAGAAAATCAAAGTGAACAATCATATTCAGGCTCAGATGATCATTTTCCATCAGAGTTTATAGACTCACTTCCTGCTTCAAATGTGCATTTTCTTACCTATTGTAGTTTTAATTACTGTAGTGATGGATTATTACCAGTCAGGGACAGGAAAGAATGTGTTCACAGGCTGTTCTCAGTCTGAGCTTCAAAGCACCAGATAATCTGGATAAACTATTTGTTTCCAAACTTCCAACCAAGAAATTGTACTTTGGATGCAATAAATTGGAACTGATTGATACTAGATGAGTTACTTCATACATGTATGCATACATGTCTCTGCCAAGTTAAAAGTTTAAAAATGCTAGTGTTATGGCAAATACATATTCTCTCCCTGTCTGTCCCTCAGTCCTCTGTGGGAGATGGTTCAGGAAGGCATCGATCTGAAGAGCATCAAGTGGACACAGCACTAGTCTTCTCTCACTAGCTGTCCACTTCCCAGCTCATAACGACAATGATAGATCCCAAGGAATTCTGGGAACAGACCAGCTTTTTCTTCCTGTACACAAACACGCACAAACCTCCTGTCTGACTTGAAGTTTGTTTGTAGCTGCAGATCTGTCTCTGTAGATGCTCCTTTGGTTGCCCTGTCAGGGGAAATTGACCAACACATGGTGATCTCTGGGTGTTTTAATCATTCTCTTGTACACCCATCAGCATCTGGTGCCCAGCAACTTGCAGCTATCTCCTGACAGAAGAGTTGTCAGAAGCTGTACCACCTGGGTCCTGTGTCACACTCATTTCATCTTAGCCTGACTGCCTTTGGGTTACCTGACCCAAGTCTGACATCACACATGATCCTGACAATGGTATCATAACAATGGTATCATGAAGCTTTCATTAACTCTGAGTTTACTAATGTAGCTATCAGTGGTCATGTCAAATAAATTCTTAATTCCAGCCAGTGACAACAGTGACACCAGCAGCAAAATTCTATTTGGTGAGGTGAAATATGCCACAAATTATGTACAGTTTGTACAATTAATATTCAACCATAAAGATTTATTAATCTGATAGTGTTCTAAGTTCTTTCTACATTTATAAAGACTTGTAAACTGTTGACAGGCAGTGTTCTGATCCTCTGAAGTCAAACTAAAGTGTGTTTTGCCCAGATTGCAAAATGAATGAAATGACTTCAAGTT
The DNA here is from genome assembly GCF_900324485.2 of Mastacembelus armatus. Lineage (NCBI taxonomy): Eukaryota > Metazoa > Chordata > Actinopteri > Synbranchiformes > Mastacembelidae > Mastacembelus > Mastacembelus armatus. The sequence continues at coordinate 4,776,266 of NC_046637.1, forward strand.
GTTTCCTTTGTTGCTAATTTTAATAAACTCCATGTTGCATGCAGCCTATGCATAAGCATTATAAAGGACTGTGGAGCCAGAAAACCTGAGTGAAACCCCAAAATAGCTAGCTAAACTGCAAATCCTGATTTGTGATTCAGGCTCTTGCCAAAGTGTTAAGCCATTAAATTGGGCAATGACCCCAGTGACAAGAAACAAAATAGGAACTAAAGACAGTTTTTTTTCAGCAAGGTTAGAGGTGGCAACTAAAGGACATCTAAATTCACTGAGTCATCTAAAGAAGGAATGATTTGGTAATAATTCTTTGAGTCAGACCTTTTCACTTGACACGTTTCCTGCTGTTTTCAAATGTGATATATACCCTCTCCTCTTTTCCCCATAATTCAGTGTGGCAGTTTTTGTTTCTGTACCCGCAATGGTGTTCAGTATCCAGTAAACATCAAATTAAACACTTAGCAGTAGGTGATTATTATGTAGTGTCTGGAGCACTAAGACTGAAGCTCTGATATGAACACATCTGCCAGCTTTCAAGAAGGTTGTTGACAAGAATCTCATGGCGATACCAATAGTCTGAACACAAAAGAACTAAAATTGTCAGTGGAAGTCTTGTGTTCCTGGATGTCTATTCATATTTATTTGAGTCCAGAATCTACAGTTATGTCTCCTGATGTTACTCTCATCATATATATTATTGTCCAATAAACTGCTGCTCTATGGTTATGCAATAAACTTTGTGTATTTTTATAGAGATAGAAAACATCGATACAATAAAAAACAATAAGGTGAGTTAATATTATACCCACAAGTCATACAAGTGATGAACTATTCAAGTTAATAGAATGAAACTACTACTTTATTGTAAACAGTAAAATAATGTACATTTAGAATAAGATACATAAAGCAGTACATTGGTGCATGGATGCAGTATCTCCTCACCACCCATTAATGATGTGAGAAACCAATCCCATACCCAAACCTGCATGTCTGAAACATTCATATAAAAACCCAATGTATGTTTGTATGTGGGTTCCCAAAAGATAAAGTGAAAAAGACAAGCAGGGATAGTAATATTGAGGAGAAAGGACCCTGAGCCATGTGACTGCTCAGCTGTCTGCAGCTATCATGGCTGTGACAGGACTGAACTGATGTTAAAAGAAAGGCCAGATGTCCCCTTAGCTTTTACATTTCCACAGCATCTTTGGAAAGTTAGTGCAATTACAAAGTGTTTCTATATACAGATACAGCTTTCAGTAACTTCTTGGTGCTTGGTGCTAATTTCCTGTAATACTCATTTATCCAAATGTGTAACTCTCCTGATACACTTTATATAAAACTTGCAGGTAAATAAATATATGATATTATATTCATTGTTTATATCAAATATTTATTAAAGAATCACTTTACAGTGTAATAAGAAAACTATAGACATTGGTATTATCACTGTGACGTCACTCATTCAAATCGAGGGTCTCGTGTTGTCACGTCTGGTATCGCGGTGTTTGCGCCGACATTTCGTGCGGTAGCATCCTGCAGAGAAGAAAAGAGCCACGTTCATGAGTTTAAGCCTCAGTGTGTTTGTTGACAAATTTCTCGGTAAGAGTCCATCTGCGGCAGCCTGCTCGGTAACCGGGAGCCAAGCGTGAGAGTAGCAGCTACGTGCGTGTGTCCTGGTCGCTGCTTCACTCCAACACACACACACACACACAAAGCAGATTCACAACCAGCTAGGTGGCTAACGGCGTTAGCTCATGCAGCTAAACTGTGCTAAATTAGCTACAGTAAGCATTTCTGATGGGAGCTAGCTAGTTTTGTATGAATAGTAGGGTTTTCACTGTGTGGGCTTCTTATCTGTTACTTGTTAACTAACATAATAATGACTACTGGGGTAAAAACTGGACACACGTTTAAAACGGTGTCTTCAGCCGTTAGCTAGCTAACCGATATGTTTTAACATGGTCTCATCTGTTTTTCGGTGCGGGCAGCAAGCTGTTCTGGTTTTGGGACAACAGTGTGAATCTTCGAGGTATGAACAGTTTGAACTAGTTTCTCTGCCCATCGTAAACCATAAAGCAGCTTCCTGACACCACACGTCCACAAAAAGAGACTGAGACCATGGTTAGTGCTTGTTTGGGCCATCGGGATGTTGAGAAGGATCACTAAAAAACACTAAATGTGCTCAGATGTTCCATTAAGTCGTGACAGAACCAGAACATGGATAGTTAAAGGTCTGAGGAAAATAATGCAGTATTGGATTTTAACATGTATTGTGCAGTTGGATGCCTACGCCTAATTATGTGGTTTTATTCTGACCATTAGAGCCAGGCCATTACTCCATCAGTGTCTTTATATACAGTGCTGTGCAAATGTTGTGGGCTTTAAAAGTGAGGATGCTTTCAACAAATAACACCAAGATTAGTGCTGTATTATTAATGTCCTATGACGTTCAGGAAGCAGAAAAAAAACAATGTTGTGAAGTCTCAAAGCACTTGTCAGGTAGGTTGTTCCAGCATCTTGGAGAACTTCCACAGTTCTTAACTGGATTTAGGTCACGTCTGTGTCTCCTGTTACTTCATATAATCCCAGACTGACTCCATGATGTTAAGATCTGGTCTCTGTGGGACTACTTTTTCTTCTCGTCTGTGAAGATAGTTATTTTAACACTCTGGATGGAGGTTTAGGCTCATCACTGTGCAGAATGACTCGACCACACGAACGCCTCTATTTATCTTCATATCTGAAGTGGCTAGAACTTTTCCTCAGCACTATATTCAGCCAATAGATAGCATATTTATAGGAAAATCGAACAGTAGAAAGTACAGGTACCACTTTCAAACATTTTTGAAAGGAGTGTCACCATTCTCTCATTTTGTCAGTCATTCTCATTTTGTCCACTGGAGAGCAGTGACAGTTTAATATTTTACTTCTAAAGTGCCCTGCTCTGTATCCACCTAGTGAACAGTTAACCTAAAGAAATTTAAAGAAACCTTATAAAAAGCAGTCCCCATAAATGAAAGCTGAAAATACATGAAGACTCATGGATTGTAGTGGTTTAACACATCAGTTTTTTTGGAGGCACATCACAAAGCCAGAAAGTATTTTCAGATTTAGCAAGTTCAACATTTTTTGACTGATTCATTTTTATGAATGACTGAAACGATGCAGGTCTGACCTCATCAGATTGCCTTTGTGACCGTTATATGAACTAATCTCAGTGACCTGGCATGTAAAATTGCCAGTACTTTTATGTAATAAAGTGTGTATCATAAAGGGGCTATGTTTGAATGGCTCCTCATATGGAGAATTTGAGCCCTTAGCATAGTTCTATGTACATCAGTTGTTTCTGTTTTTGTCCTGTTGGGATCACAGTGTAGGATGTGGAAGATCTCTGTACTTGCAGAAGCAGATTTTTTTCAGGTGCCTCAGAAATAGATGGATGGATAAGATCTTGAGCACACAGCAATAGAGTAAGTGTCTAATAGCAAAGACAGTGTGGTTCTGAACTCATTGCACTGGATTCTGTCTCCTTATCCTGTCTGTTGTGATATATGCTGATTGTTTTCTAAAATGGATTCTATCTTTGAGTTGTTGCTATTGTTGATGTTACCCTCTTCATTCAATTACTCTACTGTGTTTTGTGGTTTATGACAATATGTGGAACTGTCTTTGTATTTCAACTCTAAACATAGAAACCAAGGCAGTTGTTTCCTCTTTTATTCTGGATTTGCTGTGTTAAATGTGTTTCTGGTTTCCTAGCTGTTTGATTGGGGTTCTTTTTTTTTAGCTTAATTGTGGCTCTTTGTTTATGTGAGTGGTGAGTGCAAACTACAAACTACAGTTTCACTTGACCCTATTAAAATCATTTGTGTTCTCTCTTGTTGTTGAGTATCAGGTATTGCAGATTTCTTAAGTTTTTATATAGGATTGGATTTTGGATTGAAGAAGCTTTGAGTGAACTGTCCATCATATGTCAGTGCTGGTTTGGATGGATTTTCCCATGCTGAGGTTGAGCACTGCACTCATTGATCATTATGATGCTGATGTCTTTCTTTCTCTTAAAAGGTGTGATGAGCTCCATGTTGCAGCCCAGCATAGAGGCAAGGATTTAAAAGTCTGTTGTTTCATTACTTTTGAGTTGGCAGATTTTATGAGTCAGAGTGACTGAAATATTCTAGCTTAGTGAGATGTCCATCCAAGACCATTATTTAGAATCTGGTGGTTGACAGATGGTTAGTCAGAGCACAGGAACCTGAAGATGTTGTCATAGTATCCAGTGGTGTCTGTGGAAGCAGCAAAGATTGCCCCACTTGGGTTGCTCAGTTGGACAGTGTGTTTTTATCAGTATATGTTACTCCTCACCTCTCTTCTGTTTGCTTTCTCTTCTGATCAGCTGTGGTCTTAAGTGCTGTGATGGCATTGGCACTTAGTTGCTGATATTGCTGTTGTTTACATGATGCTAATGTTCTGGTTGACATAATGCTAATGTTGCACTGGTTTACATGTACCTGATGCTGCTGTTGTTAAACTGCTGGTTGATGTTGTTCTTGACAAGTTCCTGCTGTTGCTCCTGTTGAGATGATGCTACTGGTTTATTGGCAATGTATTACACAAGTGTTGCTTGATATGTTGCTCATGTTATGGTGATTACAACTATTGGATGATTTGGTGATATCTGCTGATTTGGTGCTGCTTGGTGATTCAGCAGGATCAGTCCTGCTCACAGTTGTACTGTTGCTGCCTCCTGGTCGCCAGATAGATGCTGGATTGTTGCTTGGTGTCTGCAGGGTACTGCTGGCTGGTTGTTGAGATCATTGGTATCTCTGTAGCTCAGCATGTCCTATCTTCACTTTGCTGCTTAATTGTTCTGAGAGATGTTTGTGCCTAGCTGGATATTTGGTGTGCACTGCTGACTTTAGTTGTAATGTGTTTGGGCCAAGGGTGTCTTTCTACTGTCTGGTAGAAAAGGTGATGTGATCTGATCTGAGATTTGTTTTCTTCCTGCTAGTTGTAAACACATTTTGAGTTTAGTAGATTTTCTGCTTTGTGTTGAGATTAAAGGTAATATTTTGTAGAACGACTACAATTATAAAATACAAGATGTTATTGAGTTATTGACCCTGACTAAACAAAACCTGCCAACTTTTGAAACATACATCAGCCACTGGAAGCTAATGTAAAATGACTTAGTGTATTCTATGAAAGGTTGAAGTCAATCAAGATGTTTTGAACAGGAATGTTTGTTTTCTGACTTTTTTCACCAGGTTTCAGTGTCCTAAAGAAATCACCAGTCTGTAACACAGTGAAACCGTACACACAGCTTAGTTGCTTTGGTGAGTTGCAAGTTGCATGAGATTCATGAAAGTTTACTGTTGCACAAAATATTTTAATGTCAGCAGAAAATACAAGTCATATTTTTGTACTGCGTAGCAGAAACTGTAATTGTTGCTTTAAATAGGTTACACACAAAATTTCAACTATATAGAGGAAGTGAAACACCAAGCAAGGTTAGGCCATTGTATTGAAATGAAAGGTCTGACGAAGTTCAACAAATTAAAAAACTTCTGTTGAATAAAATGGAAACAGACTTCACTGGGAAGAGTCATTGAATCTGACTTGGCACTGGTGCATACCATTTTCCAAAAAAGGAAATTGATATAATTAGGTAGCTGGAAAAAAAGCTTTTGCTCAATAATAAAACAGTGAGTGACAAAATTAAAATGGTTGCAGCACAGAGAAAATCAAGGGGAGAATTTTTCAGCATCAGCTCTGTCAGTTTGGAGTTCTGAAGTGTTTTTTCCTTGGGAAACTTCCTTTTCTTGAATGTCTTGTTTGTATCCTCTAAGATTTTAGCTTAATATATACATTTCGTCTTTAGATATCACTGCTGTTGTTTAACTTCCTTATTCCTTGTTTCTTTTTTACAACACTTAAAATTAATGAGCCGTGAAGCTCTATTTGTGCTTAAGTTGCTTCTATTGGGAGCTAACAAATTTTGGCGTGCAGTATGGTTTTATTATTTTCACAGAGCCAGAACAGGTTTATGAAACTTATTTTCTGTTTTCTGCAAGTTTTACAAATATTAACTACACTCCCCCAAGCACCACTGGTTTCCAAATGTCAGGATGCTGAAATTGATGCACAGAGTCTATACAGTTTTATTTTTGGTTATTCTTTAAAGATGTGAAACATTAGCACTGTTGGCTGAGCCTTTTTTGGCTGTCAGATCTGAGTTTCCTGAGAAAACATCTGGAAACTACTGGTCTCCCTCTTTCTGATTTCATCTGACAATGGTGTTACTTTCTCCCCAGGTTGTAGGGCTGTCGTTTAGCAGTCAGTATGGCAGTAGTCATCAGGCTGCAGGGTCTGCCCATAGTGGCCGGCACCATGGACATCAGACACTTCTTCTCTGGCCTCACAATCCCTGATGGAGGAGTGCATATCGTAGGGGGTGAGCATGGAGAGGCCTTTATCGTCTTCGCCACTGACGAGGATGCTCGGCTGGGGATGATGCGTACAGGTGGGTCCATTAAGGGCTCCAAAGTCTCGCTGCTGCTCAGCAGCAAAACAGAAATGCAGAACATGATTGAACTGAGCCGCCGCAGATTTGAGGCTGGCGCGGGATCTGTGGAGACAGCAACATCTACAGCAGGAAATACCAACCGGCAAACAGGTGCCACTCCCACTGGTCAGCCAGGGGCAGGGGGGAGAAGCAGTACGGGAAACCAGAGTTTCAGTAACCCCCCAGCCTTAGCTACAGCAGCAAGCTCATCTCAGGCGCCACCAAGCAACAAGGCTGCAGTCACTTTGGCCAGTGTTGTGCCCAGCTTCCCCAACAGTTACAGTTCAACACCCACAATCACCACAGCCCTGGCATCGCTCAATGCGGGCCCCACACCGATACCTCCACTTACTAGCATGCCTTCCATGCCCCCCATGCCTACGCTTCCTACTATTCCAGTTCCTCCTCCAGTGTCCTCCCTTCCGCCTGTCCCTACGGTCTCCCCCCTTTCTCAAGGACCTCCAGTGCCTCCTATGTCCCACCTACCCCATATGCCCTCCCTCCCTCCCTTCAACCCCTCTCTACCTCCTCCAGCAGGATTGGGCTCTGGCCTCCCTCTCGGAACCCCCAACCCCATGCTGTTTAATCCTCTGTCCCCTCTGGCCTCTCTGGGACTTCAGGCCCATATGAAGGCTGCTGCTGCTGCAGCCAGTGGAGCAGGAAATCCTGATGAGTTGTTTGTCTTCCTCCAGAACCTCCCATTTTCTTGCTCAGAGATAGAAGTAAGGGAATTCTTTCGTGGTCTTGGGGTGGATGGGGTTCGCCTGTTAAGGGATGGGCAGGGTCGGCCAACCGGCAGAGCTATGGTCAAGTTCTTCTCACCCCAGGAGTGCTTTGAAGCTGTGAAACGGGGAGGTGGCATGATGGGCCAAAGGTTCATTGAAATCACCCCAGGCTCTGAGCGACAGTGGGCTAGCATTAGCGACAGCACGCCAGGTCATACTCCTCAAAATAGCAGCAAATCAAATAACAGCAATGAGTCACAGGACCAGCAACACTGCAGAAGTAATGCTGGGCCAGGGGGCAGAGATCAGAGAGGAAGATCACGATCTCCCCACCGTCAGGAGTTCTGTGTCTACTTGAAAGGCCTGCCTTATGAGGCTGACAAGAAACAAATTAAAGAGTTTTTTAAAAATTTGGCCATTGTAGAGGACAGCATTTACATTGCCTATGGACCTAACGGGCGAGCAACAGGTGAAGGCTTCCTTGAGTTCAAAACCGAACAAGACTACAAGAGTGCTCTGGGTGCTCACATGCAGTACATGGGCACCCGCTTCATCCAGGTCCACCCAATCAGTCGGAAGGGTATGCTTGAAAAGATTGATGCAATCCGTAAACGTGAAGCAGCACAGGGTGATGGCAAGAACCAGGATGGCTTGAAAGCTCCAAGGAACTGTGCCCACATCACCAACATCCCTTACAATGTCTCAAAGAAGGATGTCCGTGCCTTTCTGGAGGGTGTGGGTCTTTATGAGGACACCTTAAAGGTCCTGACAGATAGCCATGGCAATGGTTTAGGGCAAGCTATCTTCCAGCTACGGACTGAGGAAGACGCCCGCAAAGCTGAAAGATTGCACCGCCAAAAACTAAACGGTCGTGATGCATTTGTTCACCTGGTGACCTTTGAGCAGATGAAGGAAATTGAGAGGAATCCTCCTCCCCAGAACAAGAGGGGCCAGCGCCACCAGAACCAAAATCAGAATCAGCATCAGCAAGCCCAGCCCAATCCTCAGCAGCCCCAGATCAACCCATTTGCTGGTATTAGTGGGGATGAGTTTAACTTTCTCAGAAACACCATGGGGAATCTCAACAATGCCCCCTTTGTGACTCCATTCTCAGCCCCAGGAAATGGGTTGGCAGGTCCTCCTCCTCTCCCTCCTCTGGCAGCAAGTCTAGGGGATGTGAATCTGGGTGTGGCTCCTCCACTAGTTGCCGGTCTCCCCGGAGCACCAATCTTGGAGCCACCAGGCTTTCGCCCAGGAGCTGGGGGGGGGAGCTCCGTTCAGCCAGGATGGGTTGAGAGGCATGGTGCCCTTCGACAATCCCAACAGAAAGGTCGGTGGAGGACCGAACCGAGTGGGAGGAGCTAACAACAACCAAGGACGTCCAGGGGGTGGGGCTGCTGGTGGACAGCCAGCGTTCACCCCAGGAGCTGATGGTCTCCGTAACCAGGCAGCCCCTGGAGGATCCAACAATCCCAATAGTCAACGTAATGCTACTGGCCCAACAATTGTAAAACTTCAGAATATGCCATTCACGGTAACCGTGGATGAGATCATGGACTTCTTTTATGGCTACCAAGTGCTGCCAGGCTCAGTCTGTTTGCAGTTCACTGAGAAAGGCCTGCCGACTGGCGAGGCCATGGTGGCCTTCCAGAACCATGAGGAGGCTGCTGCTGCTGTCATGGACCTCAATGACCGACCTATTGGAGCACGCAAGGTCAAGATAAGCCTGGGTTAAAGCCCTGCCAAAAACTGATTCTAGATTAAACTTGGTATGACTATATGGATCAGTCATTCAGGTGAAACAAAGCCAACATAAACCATACCTGACTCTGGATTCAACTTTAAAGTGTTGTCTAGTTTAGACTTTGCCCTGTTCACTAACTGTCAGTGATTAATTAAGCTTCTTTCCTGTGTATAGCTAATGGCAGGTAAGCCCTGTCCCCCTGCAGTCTGTTCCGTAGGATGAATGGTACCAGACCTTGCTCTTTCCTGCAGCACCTCCACTAACTCTGATAGCATGAACTGATGCTGATGTTGGCACAGTTTCTTGGCTTGTTTCCATGACAATGCAGCTTTTTGTCAAATCATGTCTGAAGTTGACACCGTGAACATGCTCACCTGTTTAGTTTCTATGGTAACATGATGATTATAATGAGGCATTGTTTGTGTATGCGCTTAAATATACTGTGCTGCTGTGGTTTAAAACTGATGTGCTCTGTTGCTATGGCAGAATTTTAACATGCTCTGGTGCTATGATAAAATGGTGATGAGGAGCCACATTGTTTCCATCAAAAAATGCTTTGTTGCTATGGTTAAAATCTGTTGCTATGGTAAAACATGCCATAGATGAAAAGCTTTTTTACCACAGTGAAATGATGGTGCTCTGTTGCTGTGGTAAAGCCTTCACATTCTTCATTGCTATGGTAAAATTATGCTAAAAAGCTGTGTTGCTATGATCAAATGTTTATGCTGTTGCTATGGTGAAATGCTGTCATACTCTGTTGCTATGGTAAGAATTATACTGACATCAAGATCTATTGCCATTGTAAAAGGCTCACACTATGTTGCCATGGTAAAATGACACATTTCTGGGTTGCAGTAGTGCTCTGTGGAAGCAGGATGGACAGGTTCCTGACCGTGTTTTATTTTGTAAATAATGACTTGGGGCTGCTGAATCCTTTTCACCTGTCACATTTCCCGATGTTGCTGTGTTTAAACAATGCCACTCCCAACCCCTCCCTTTCACATACTCCTTAGGTGTTTGAACTGTAGAGTGTTAAGATGAGGTCTGTAGCATTTTTAGTTTGGTAGCTTTTGTGGTATCTATGTCTGATAATGTTTTGGATGTTCCCATCTTAAAAGCTCTTTTTTGTTTCTATTTTCAGTGTGAACAAAACTTGTATGATCCATACATGATGTGGAGTCTCCTTTGCTTTGGCTAATAAAAGGACATTCCTGATGCACAAATGCTCACCTGCGATCAGCTCTCTCTGACTGTTTGCTCTTTACTGTCTGATGATGGAAAGCTACGGTATCTGATGTGTGTGTGTTCACTTCTGTTTCGTTAAACTTGAATAGAAGACTGTTGGCTTTGTTTGGAGTACAGATAATTTTCCTTCAACATTTCCATCACATTATGAAGTGCTGGAAGTTAACCATTGTGGCTCAAGTCACTATTGCTTTTATGTCTTTAGACATAGCCATACATTTACTGAAAATTCAACTACCACCTGTGCTTGCTGCTAGACCCAATGTTGAACTTTTATTAGACTGAAACTGTGGCTAGTTCCTGGTCTGCAGGATCACATATGTGGGCTTAAGCTTTCGTGTGTTTTTTTTTTTTTTTTTTGAAGGCTTTAAACCAAATTATTAGATTTCCATTGTGTTAATTTAAACTATCAGAGAGCACAGGCCAACATGGAGTTAAAGCTAGTACATTTTAATTGGATAAATGGTTTAGTGTTTGTGTGATAACCAGGAAAACTAATGAATTCTGGAGCTCATGGATATGTCTGGTGCTCCAGGTGGTTTTGCTACAGTTGAGAGCTGCTGAGACTACTAGAAGGTTATTTAGGTGCCTTCCTTTAGTGCCTTCCTCTCTAAACTACCTTGGCTCTACCTCACCACATTTTAATATTTTCTTTACCTATTTATGCACAGACAGACCATGTTAACCATGTTAATGTGCTAAGGTTCAAAATGCCGTGATTTAAGACTAACACATTTCTGTCTTTAATTTACCCGAGCTGGGTTTGTCATGGTGTTTTTCATGTTCCTTCACATTAGAGCAAAGTCAACAAAGCAATGACAAAAAAGGCTGTACAGAATGTAACTGTTCTAAACATCGGTTTTTTGTCAAATAGGAAGACATTAAGTTTGTCCTTTAAAAATAAGTATTCCAAATAGTGATACAAAGATAAAGTAATTTATTTCTGATTTAAACATGAATAAATAAAATCCTAAATCTTATTAGGCACCTTAGCAGCTCTTAGCTGTCTTCAGTGTGCTTCATGCTTCAAACCTAACTAGCATCAGTGGAAGTAGTTTTGTTTGAAGAGGAATCATCTGATGCTTTGAGGAAGTGGTTAACCCAGGCACAGGTACACTGATGAATAATGTTCAAATAGTTGACTGTGTGTGTGTGCATGTGTGTGTGCGTGTGTGTGTGAAAGAAATATCTAAAGTGAAATGGTAAGATAAATGTTAGTTCAATGTGTGTCATTGCTCTGTTGTGAAGAATCCTGGCTACATACTAACTCCCTGCAAAAGATGAGTTCAAAATCTGAGTGAGGTAAAGATATTGTTGATTAGCTGACACTGAGCTGTCACTCAATCACCTGGACTTCCCCTACTGTGGGACAAATAAAGGTTCATCTTATTATACCTCCTGACCCCCTGTGATAAATAGAAAGCTGGACTTGCAGGTGAGTGACAGATACAAAGATGCTCCATGCAAAATATAGACATTGAAATGAAAGGCGGTGTATTGAAAACGTTTAGTTGTAAACCATTATAATTAATCTTAGATTTGACTTGAAGAGAATAAATAGTTTACGTTGCTGTTGAATGGGTAGAAGGTACTGTGTCGATAATGGCCAGTAAATTTTGCATGTTAGTTGCTGGATGTTGGCCTATAGGTGGTCATGTTTTGTCAGTGAATGGTAAACTGGTCCATGGTAGACCATAAATGGTAGCAATAGTTAATCTCATACTTGGTGTCTTGTAAATGGTAGTCTACATATGATAGTAGCCTGTAGATTATAGCATTTAGAATGTAGTTGATGTCATGTAGAGCAGCCTGAAGTGGTGGGCAGCTACAACTTGGTAGCCTAGTCCAGAGAGTCTAGGGGTGCGTGTTAGCCTGTAGGGTAAATTGTGGCTTGTACATATATGTTTACTTTAGAGCATTAGATGGTTGTAAATAGGTGGCTTGTAAATGGCAGTCAATAGATGTAGTGTGTCATGCACATGTTGCTGTAGCATTTTGATTGTAGATGCTCCAGGTGGTGGCCTGGAGACAGTTTCATCAAGGGCCGGTTTTTCTGCATTGTTCACTGGCTGCAGTGCATGATTGCAAATGCAGATCCAAAAGACCTGACGTGTGTACCTTTAGATGATTTAGATAATGGCTTTACAATATCTGAATACAGTTATGATGCACTTGTGCTGGAGTATTTCCTTGTAGTCAGATTTTATACCTCTTCCTCAATGAAATGAGCTACAAAATAAACATATGATCAAATAATAAAATATGAATAGGAAAGCAACGTCTAGTTTTCCTTTGTATTCCTTTGGAGTGAACTAATTACTGATCATTGTGGTTTCTCTGACTGTCCCTGTGCAGTTAATCTTTGAAAACATGTTTTGTTACAGCAGCAGTATTTCCTGCATGAGTGTTTGCTCTTCAACATAAAAGCACAGAAAACTCAGTTGTCTTAAGTAGATATTAGTTGTCCTCACAACCATATGTTCAGTGTCCAAATATTGAAAATATCTAATTTGGGACTGTAAGTAATATTAGTGCACTTAACCTGTTAAACAAATCTTGTTGGTGAGCCCACATTCATTCTCCAAGGATAATGAATTATAAACTTTCTAGAGCTTTAGCCGGGAGAGGGCAACTTCAGTTTTGCAAGATTACAATGAAAGACCTAAAGACCATGGACATTTAAAGGTCATCACCTGCCTGTCTGAGGTTACTTCATTTGGATGTTTTCCTTTTTGTTTTTGTGTTATTGGCTTTATGGTCCAGGCAACTTGCTTTGCTCTGTAGATAACCTATCCAGGGTGGATAAAATGAGTTGTTACCATGCTGATGCTTTAAAATAGTTGAACAATACTGGCCTTTCTTTTCTTCCCAGTATAAAATTGTTTTAATATATATGTATATAGTTCATTCCTGGAGACTGTGTAGAATTGAAGTGCAGAGCAGAAGGAGAGATGGGATGTCTGTCATAGACTAAGAATGAAAAATTACTTAAATGGGGCAAGTGTAACATCTCACATTTTGTATATTGAGCTTTCAATATAAACATAGCAAAGCACTCTGATAGTGTATTACAGACTGAAAAGCACTATCTTATCCTGCTCGTCGGATGTTTTAATGCGGCTTTTACTCTGAAGGAGTGTGTTCGGAAGTTTTGAATGAAACTTCATCCGCCCTGAAGCCAGAGAGCGTGACTGGCAGTCGTCTTGTCCAATCAGAATGCGCTTGTGCAACGTCCGTCCAATCAGAATGTAGCCTGTTTGTCTGCCGCTCCCATTTAGCTTGGAGCTGTTGAAAAAAATACTGTTACCACTTGGTTTGCAGTTAAATTGTGATATTTGTGATTAATCTCAGGGTGAAGCCTAAAAACTGGTCAAGATAAGGTTAGTGCACTCTCAGATGTGTTTTACTCCGACTGAAAAGGTGTCGTTTCCTGTTCCGGACTGAGTGGGTGGGAGTTTATCGCCTCGGTGTGTTTTCTTGTGGTCAAAGAGATAAAAATGTGAGTTAATGACTGTGATAAAAGCGATTTACACGAATTGTGCTGACACAGCGCTGTGTGTGTGTGTGTCTATATGTGTATGTGCACTCGTGTGGGGAAACGTTATGAGGACTGGATACAGTTTTTAAGATGGGATGTTTTTTCCGGTCTTCATTTTTTGACAAACCTTCAAGAGACTGCTTGACGAATTGGTTTTAGGATTAAAGTTCGACTTAGCCAGGTTTAGGTTATGGGTGTCCTCAGAAAGAGCTGTACAAACGTGTTTGTTTGTGTTTGTAGAAAACTGCTGCTTTACTTGGCTGATTTTACAGCTTCAGTTGAATCCGATTCAGTTTAAACGTGGTGTTGCTTTCAGGTGTTGCTCGTCAATGTGTTTTGACAAGTCGTAACTGTACTAGTTGCAAAGGTGTGGTCACTTGATGGCCTCTAATTAAATAACCTGAAAATAATTAACAAAGCTACTAACTGTTTACATGGTTCAAAACACGAGTACCCATCAAAGAAGTAATATTAAATAAAGCTAATCAACAAATTTCAATGAATTAAATTAGTTGTGTGGAAATGTGATACGTGTATACTTCAAGGCCCCAACAGAGTTTAGATGCCTTTAGATCAGAAATGGATTAAGCTGCTGAAGGTTACATGAGGTTCTCCTTAAGAATCTATTGGGTTATTTGTTTGATCGATCAAAATGTCAACCGGTTTCTGTGTGAAAGAAATACTAAGATCCTTTACTTAAGTAAAAGTAGAAATGCCACCGTGTAATAGTCAGAAGTAACTAACTATCTGCATTTAAAATGAAAAGAATTATCAACCACATATACACATTTCACAGCTCACTTAATGTTTTATGTTATTGAATCATTTATTGATGCATTATTGTGCTCACTATTTTAATGTTTCATCTGGTAAATGTGGAGCTAATGCTAACTATCACATATGCTTGTAATTTGAGTTACTTTACATAGTGTGAATTTCCCACTGAGGATCACTAAACGTTTATAATTATACTGTGTTTAGTTCTATATATCTGATTCCAAAAAGAAGCTAGAAACTAAAGTTATAAAATAAATGTAAGGGATGTAAAGTACAACAGCAGACGGCATGACGCCAGCAGAAAATGGAAATATTTAAAGAGTTTAGTTGGTAATGACCTTTCTAGTATTTATGTTTCATCACAATAATGCAATAATGATGATATTATCTTAGCATCAATAGAGTATCCAGTATCCTAAATTAAATTTACAAGAGATAAAATCATCTTTGAGCTGTCGAATGAAAAAGTTTCTCTCTGAGCTGTAGTTCAGTCGGTTTATAGTCAGTTTTTAGTTGATCAGTACTCTCTTTTGCATATGGAAAAGATAAATTAAGTATTCATACAGTTTAATTTCAACACTCATAAAGTGCGACACAGCATTTTGTGATGCAAATGTAGTATAAAAGAACAAGATAAATAGCTCAGCAGAACTCCTGTGACGCCAAATCATATGTTCTCACCTCTTCATGACGTGACTGGTCCTGTTAGTGCAGATTGAAGTTTGAGGAATCAAAGTGGTTTTGTCTGGAGTAAGTGTTGTGCTCAGGCTGCTTTGGATGTTTGTTGCTGTAGATTGTGGTTAAAGTGTTAAGATCTGCAATGATTAGTTGACTGAAAGAAAATGAATCACTGTTTGTTGGATCCAACCCCTCCAATGGTGATTTCTTACAGTTCTTTGACTTTAAAACCAGATCCAGCAGAGAGAGGGAACTGCTGTTTCCGGTTAAGATAATTTCCTTTTATTTTTTTTTTCAGGATGCTGCTATTGTTTACATTTTCTTTGTTTGATCTTTGAATAACACTGGAGTTGCAAAAAAGTGCTGTTGGTAGATAGTTTCAGTCCTGTTTTCTGTTCTGTTTGCTGTGTGGTCTCTGTTCAGTTCCTGTGAAACTTCTTATGCAGGGAATTTATTCAGTTTATCTCTAGTTCCTGCTTTTTGAACAGATTTCAAATCTACATATCAGTTTATTTTGTACATAGACATTAGAAGGCTTTAACATTATGACCACCTGTGAAATCTGTTGTGATAATGAAGTTATTTTTCTGAATCCTGATCTGAAAATCTTTGTCCCCCCTCAGATGGCGGATTGTGTCACCAAGGTGGAGCTGAGTGTCTCCTGTTCTAACCTGCTGGATAAAGATTATGGATCAAAGTCAGATCCTCTGTGTGTTCTGCTGCAGAACACAGGAGGAGACAACTGGGTCGAGGTAACATTGCAGTCACACTATTATTATACTACACACTATCACACTATTTATTTTAAATTTTGTGTTAAATTTTAAAAAATGTCCTCTTTCTATCAGCTGGCCCGTACTGAGCGTATATTGAACAACCAGAATCCATCATTCGTTGAGCGTCTCAGAGTGGATTATCATTTTGAGACGGTTCAGAATCTGAAGCTGGCGGTCTATGACATTGACAACTCCACCTCTGACCTCAAGGATGATGACTACCTGGGAGGGACAGAGCTAACTCTGGGACAGGTACACACCAGCTCACATTCAACTCCACAGCTCACACTAGCGTTACATAGGGTTTTTTCCCCACTGATTCAGGTTCAGTGAAATCAAATGTATAAGCTCCTAGCAGTATATCAGCTCTTCATGTTGTATTGATGTTTTTAATTAACTTTCCTAAAATGCTACAGTTAAAAAAAAAAAAAAAACTGATTTGCAGGCACCTTTACTTGGATTTACATGACATTTCCATCCATCTTAAATGTAGTAAACATCTGTAATAACTTTGATTCACTTTTCATCGCCAACCTTTTACGTGGTTAGTTTTACAGTCAGTATGTTGACAGAAAATTTAAACAAAACTTGACTGTTGAATATTGTAATATTTAAAATAATAAATGTTTTCAGAACAGATTAGAATGTTATATTAGCTATACTTTGCTGCTGAGCATTATTTTTCTCACTTTCAATTATTCTGCTAATTATTTTCTCAGTTGTTAATTCTTAATAGTAAAAATCCACTTTTTAATATTCCAGAGTTCAAGGTGATATCTTTAGATTTTGTTTTAGCTAAGGAGCAGTCAAAAGACATTCAGTTTATAAACATACAATATATGACAAAGAAAAGCAGCAAATCCTCACATTTGAGAAGCTAAAGTCAGTTGATATTTTCTATTTTGTTTAAAAAAGCCTGAAATGATTGAGTATTATCACTGCCTGTTACATTTCTATGTTATTTCCTATGCGATTTCCAGTGAAGTGGTAGCTTCCACCTGAAGCTACATGCAATCATAATCCATTGTAAATAATGAATAGGCTTGTAGCATTTTTATCCAAAACCATTTTCCTTCAGTACATGTATGATGGGAGTGTGTGGCCATGGGTACTGCTGAGGAAGAAACTGTGTGTATTTCAGATAGTTTCCAGTAAAACAGTGACCAGACCTCTGCAGCTGCAGAAAAACAAACCTGCAGGGAAAGGCACCATCACTGTATGTAGTCGCAGCAAGCCTTGATTGAAATTCAAAATATATATATATTTTAAATTTTATGTGACATTACATGGATAATATGATCTATGATCGTGTGTGTGTGTGTGTGTGTGTGTGTGTGTGTGTGTGTGTGTGTGTGTGTGTGTGTGTGTGTGTGTGTGTGTGTGTGTGTGTGTGTGTGTGTGTGTGTGTGTGTGTGTGTGTTGGTGCAGGTCACGGCAGAGGAGATAAAGGACAACAGAGCCATTGAACTGGAGATGGAGGCTAAAAATCTTGACAAGAAGGTAGCTCTGCTCCTCCTCTTCGACTTTCTCCTTCATCTTCTTTCTTATCTTCCTCTTTCATCTCCTCCTCTTCAGGACTGCTCCAGCAGCTCTTCATAAATCCTTCACTGAGGTGTTGTGTAATGTCCTCCTTCAGTTCCCACTGCAACAAATAGACTGTATTTCCTGCTGTGTTAGTGGTTTACACTTCCTGCACTGATGGCAGTCTTGTCTATAGCAACCCAATATAACAGTAGATACAGTCCAAATTTTGAGCACATTCATTGTGAAAGTCTGTTATAGATTGACAGTTTGAAGATTAAACCCATCACATTGAGGATCAGAGTAAAGGATGTCTTATGACAGTTAAAACATGTCTCTTTACTCATCTGTCCTTGAAGTTTCTTCTTGCATCTTTTCCTTGCATTTTATGTGGTGGGACTAAGACACAAGGAAAAGACCCAAGTGAAGGAAACATGGATGCAATTCTTAGAATTGGGATTCACCGTATGTAAATGCAGTGAATGAGATGGCATCATGGTGTCTTCTGTCTTTTCAGGATACATTTGGGAAATCTGATCCATTCCTGGAATTTTCCAAACAAGGAGATGATGGAAGGTGGCAACTGGTCCACAGAACAGAGGTAAATACTGTACACAAACACACTCTTTTATACACTTCTACATTTTTGGTACTACAGTTGTCTTTTCCCTATGTCACTGTTTGTATCTACTGTCAAATTGCACAGAATATTAATCTGTTGCATCTTCCTTGTGTGTAATTATTACTTGCAAGCCTATTGGGTTGTTTCATATATTGAAGTTAATAGTTGTCCCTATTTCAAGCCTTTTTTTGTTTTGTTGTTGGGGTAATTTAATTGGGATAAAGGTGATGAAGATGATAATGATGAAGTTCTGTGTGTTTGCAGGTGGTGAAGAACAATCTAAATCCCTCCTGGAGGAAGTTTTTTATTTCTCTGCAGACACTGTGCTCCAGTGACCTCAACAGACCACTGAAGGTTCTTCCAATCAGATTCTACCTTTATTCAAAACAGGCAATCAGAATCCACCTTTAGTATTAAAAACCAAGCTGAGCTTTACATGAACTCTCCTGTTCTTGCAGGTGGATTGTTCCGATCATGACAGTGATGGATCTCATGATTTGATTGGTTCTTTCACCACTAGTGCCACAGAGCTGCTGAAAGCTGCACAAGGTTCTCAGGTGAGCAAGCTGATAAAATAAAACCTAAGATCTCACTATTGGCTGGAGGTTAGAGGCCATTAAAATTGTGTTTTATGTTTATTTTTTCAGGTGGCGTTTGACTGCATCCATCCTGAGAAACAGAAGAAGAAGAAGAGCTACAAAAACTCTGGTGTTGTCTCTGTGAAGAGCTGCAAGGTAAAGACTTCATTACCAAAAATTTGTTACTGCAAGTTGTTGCTTTTATCAGTTTCAAAACAGATTTCTTCCTTAGTCACTTTAACGTGGTGTCTCTGTGCATGCACAGCTGGTGACTCAGTACACCTTCCTGGACTATGTGATGGGCGGCTGCCAGATCAACTTCACTGTACGTCAACATGAACAAACACCTTCTCATTTAAAATGCTCCTTTCGAACCAGTCACACAGACAGGACTCAAATACTGACAGAGACGTCAAAATGATTTCATCCTTAGAGATGATAGATCCTTATGAAATGGATACATACAAGTTGTAAACTGGGTTATTAAATTAGAGTATAAACATATAAGCAATGGATTGGAATAATGCATGAATGTTTGTAGGTGGTGATTTATAAATGAGTGTTGTGTGAACACTGTAGGTGGGGATCGATTTCACTGGCTCTAACGGTGATCCTCGCTCACCTCAATCTCTCCACTACTTGAGTCCAGATGGGATGAACCAGTACCTGGGTGCTCTCTGGGCTGTGGGTCAGGTGGTCCAGGACTATGATTCGTGAGTATACACATGCAAACTACACTTTCAGAACTGCACACCACAGTCTAAACTCCCCGCCCTAACTCCTGCGTCTTGAACTCTACATTAATCTCCAAATCCCGCACCCTTAACCAAAAAACAAGGTTTACTTAGAACGAGTGGTTTTATTTTTGTGACTGTAACATTGGATTTTTTTGCGTTTCCTTTTTCAGTGATAAATTATTCCCAGCTTTTGGATTTGGAGCCAAACTGCCTCCAGAATACAAGGTCAGCTTTCTAACCAACTATCACAACAAATCTTTTCAAAGTTTTGGTTTTTTAAGCCCAATTTGTAAAATTCATTTTGTGATTTGGTTGAGTGAAATCCCTTTTTATGAGACATAAAATTTAAATGATTGCACTAGTTTTTTTTTTTTTTTTTTAATAAAGAGTCTTGTAGATTGCTTTTTTTTTTTTTTAAACTGCTGTGTTGTTGATCTTACAGGCTGCCCACCATGAGTTTGCCCTCAACTTCAACCCCAGCAACCCATACTGCAAAGGTACTCCTACAAACCCACAGTCAACATCCTTCACTCAAAAGTTTTACATAGCAGTTCTCAGTGTATTTCTGTTGACCGTGTTTGCAGTACACTATGGGACAGTTGTGTAGGAGTGTAGATGAGGTTTGGAGGTGTCTGTACTTTATATCAAAGTCTTTATGTGAACATGCAGTAGAAGCTCAGTCAGATGCATCATTAATTAAAACGTCCAGAGCTCATGTATTTTTCAAAGGAAACTGGGGCAGATTTTCACCATGAATTTTGGGTAATACAATTCAATACAATTCCCAGCAATCAGTTGTTATCTGACAGTCTGGATTGTTTCACAAGAAAAACAAATATTTTAAGTAATGCACTGCTTCCTCCGCTGTGTCTCACTCAGGTGTTGAGGGAATAGTTGAAGCCTATAGGATGGTTTTGCCTCAGCTCAGACTCTCTGGACCAACAAACTTCTCTCCCATCATCAACCACGTTGCTTCTATCTCCAGCAGCGCTGCACAGGCCAACAATGCCTCTGTGAGGACTCACTCAAAAACACACAAAAAATTCAACAAGCACACACTCTGAGTCTTTGAGCTATGTCGACATTTCTCTGCAGCAATACTTCGTCCTCCTCATCCTCACTGATGGTGAGATCACCGACTTTGACCAGACCCGGGACGCTATCGTTCGGGCATCGCGGTTGCCAATGTCAATCATCATTATAGGGGTGGGACCAGCAGACTTTAAAGCCATGGAGCTGCTGGATGGGGACGATGGTGTCCTGAAGTCGACTGTGGGAGAGCCAGTTGCCAGAGACATTGTTCAGTTTGTTCCATACAGACAGTTCAAAGATGTAAGTGTAAGTATATAGTGATGAACAGTATACAGCTACTGTACTGAAGCACCCAGATAGGAATTTATACTAAAAATCCTCTTAGAACGTTACTGACGGAGCTGGTCTATCTTGGACTTTCACTGGAAGCATGTTAGATGGGATCTTTTAAACAGGAAGAAAAATGAGCAGATGAACAAAACCTATTTGTGTGTTTTTCCTTTTAGCTTTGTTTTTGTATCTTTGCCTTTATTTGCTAACAGTACAGATAACAGGGCACCACATAACATCACATCTTCATCTCTCTCCAGGCTCCCATGACAGCTCTGAGTCAGTCTGTCCTTGCTGAGGTTCCCAAGCAGCTGGTCTCCTATTTCAAGTTGAGGGGCCTTGACCCACCTAAAGCTGCTGCCAAATCCTAAACCCCATGGTCTGCTTTCCCCAGACCCACCGTTGAATCTGAAGACCCCCACCCTGATCTCATTCCAGGCTCACAACCAACCAGATGGAGTTTCGGCCAGTCATAATGTGGCATCTAGCTGTCAGCCAAACCAAGATGCCAGGGGCCATCTTTCCCTTTTTATTTTTAAATCTATTGTATAATCCATTTTTTGGAGATCTAGTATAGATAATTGAATTCTCCTGCTGCTTCCTCACTAACTATGCATATCTCGTGTTTTCTGACATATCTTTAACAATTGCAGAGTCACACACACACACACAAGAAACCCCCATTTTCTCTCAACTTTATTGTTAAAAAAGTGAATGATCTGAATTGAACTGTATGGATTTTGCATTCGTAGTGAGAACATTGGCTTTTCCCAATTGCTTCACAGTTTTACAGTTTTACCACAGCAGTGGTGTGGTAGCGTCTCATCTAGTGGACACTGTAGGAGCTGCAGCTGCAGTTACCTTAATATTGTTTCGTTACCATGGTGACACTGCACAACCTGGACCAATCCTGTGTCTGTGTGCATGGCTCTGCTTAGCTTTATTAATCAGATATCAATACTTTGCACTTTGCTAATGCACAAATCTTTGAAAATTTTACAATGAATATTTTTTACTCTTTAACATAGCTTTACCACTATAGCCTTACTGTAGACTTTAGTATAACCTCTATAATGCTGCTTTAGCCTGATCTTTTTTTTAAAATTTAAAAAAAAAAAAAAAAAATTTCCCAGACTGTACTGTCATGACTCAGTGGTTTGCAGTGGCTGCCATTTTGGCTCGCAGTGCAGTACTTTCTACTATAGCTGTGACCCAGTTGAGGGGCAGCATCCTTCAAAGGCTGCATTTGAAGACCAATTGCATCACAGTATTGTGATAAAACTGTCCCATTTTCAAAACTTCCTAAAATGCAGTGTCGGTGAGGCATCTCATTTTCCTCCAATAAAACTGAAAACAAATATATATGTAAAATTAACATATGTGGCTCCATCAATAGTGTTAATATTGAAAAACTTTACCAATATCATCATCTCTGGTCCAGCTGCAGCTGTGAAGGAGTCAGGAGCCTTAATAACTCCAGAGTGGAGGCAGAAAGAGTTGGTGACAGCCCTTAATTGGGACACAGCTTGTATACCTGTTTGCTAAAATGGAGCTGAATTTTGTTTGGCCTTGAGAAACATGACATGACATGTCATGTGGCACATGGTGTCCCTGCAGATTCTGGACTATTATACTGCATTCAGGTCATGTGGATATTGTTGTTATCAGTCAGTCAGCATTCAACTTACTTTTTTTCTATCCATCCATCCATTTTCTTCAACTTTTTTTCTAGTTATAGGAAAATAATTTAATATCCAAAAATTAAGCCTGCCCCACCAAGTGGAGGCCTCGGGGAAGACCCAGGATACGCTGGAGGGACTATGTCTCACGGCTGACCTGGCAATGCCTTGGTATTCCTCCCGGAAGAGCTGGAGGAAGTGTCTAGGGAGAGCATCCTTGCCTAGACCACTGCCCCTGTGACCTGGTCCTGAATAATTGGCAGAAAATGGATGGATGGATCTCAAAATTAAATAAACCAGCAGCATTGATTATTCAGAACAACAAATTCTGGTTTAATGCTTATTTTGATTATAACCATTGTTTTACACCCCCTCACCCCCCCCTCATGACTTCAAAACTGAAAAAAATCATCTGAATCAATTCATGACAAATTAATCAGCAGATATTTGGGGATTTAAGACACAAAAGTAATAAATATTTGCTTCTCACATAAAAATTGGATCTTTATTTGGTGACATTTAAGTGTGAGACAAAAAAATCTTGCCAGGGCTTTAAGAATCCCGTGTAGAGAGAAGAGGCAAAAGAGCTTTAAACTCAACAGGAGGTGAAGTTCTGACAGTCGATTGTTTGCTGCTGGATCACTAAAAATACAGTTTAGCAGGTTAAACACACTTTTAGACTCCTAATGAGGAATAGTTCTGGTTGCCGCCGTCACTAGTCCAATGATGTGAGCACCTGGGAGTCGTAACCATGGTAACCCCGCTTCCCCCATGATCTGAACAGACCTGAGTCTTTGTGCTTTGTTTCGATAATATAGATTTTCTCCTGATTCATGCGCCTTATCCCACCTGGGATACTGGCTTGATCTGTGCACGCACACACACACACACACACACAGTATTAAAATGTGTCAAAGCTCAGGTTTATTGCAACCATTTTAAATCATTCAGAATGATTTTGTTTTTGTGCCTTATTAAAGAGAAATGAGAAAAAGACAAATGCTTCAACAAACAAAGGCTGACGACTCAAGTGTTGCTTGATCAGTTAGTCTTAAGTGTTAGAACTCAGTGTACAATCTGTGTAATGGTGCAGTCAGACCAAAATATGCCTGGTAAAACTTACTCACATGGTCTGGCCAAAAGCAGATGGGGGGCAGAAAGTGGCAAATTGTGTTCTTGCTGCACCATCACAAAATAATCTAAGCTCAAGGTCCCTTTTGATCATTTTTTTTATGTTACAACCACTTCCCCTGGCCTTCACCAGTGAAGCTGTGAAGATGTGAATATTCCATTAAATATACCAGGTGCCTATTTTTAGTTAAAGCAGTGTTTGCAGCTGCTTGTCCTCTGTCTGTTCTCTAGTGCCAGCAGTGTCTGCTGCTTCAGCCTGTTTGATTCTCTGGAAATACTGAACAGTTATCAAAATACCAACATTCATATCCACTGGAGTGTCAAGTTTAGTTCATGGGTTTTGGGAACAGGTTCAACCAAAAGAAATCTGCTGATAAAGATGCATGTGGAAGCTCTGGGAATTTTTAAGACAATCATGAGTTCAGATTGTTGTTTCAGCTTCAAATGTTTTGATGCCAAAAAGCAGCAGATTCTGTGGGTGTCTCTCAACATGCCTTTTTTTTTCTTTGCCAACAGTTTCATGTTACACGTTTTAGCTGAAAACACATGCAGCTTTTATTTTAGACACACTGTTAATGATGTATTGTGAATGTTATCAGATAGTTATGCTGGAAACACACAGGCAAAAATGTCATGAATGAGCAAAGATTGCCAAGCTTATGTTAAATAAGTACACCTCCCATAATGCTTTGCAGTTTTATCCTCTTAATACATGTATAATTTTTTTTTGTTAAACTAGCTAAGCTGCAGTATCACGTGACCAACAACTATCCAGCTAACAGCTACTATTAACCAACCAGTGTAATTAAACCAGTGTAGTCAGCGATGTCTGTATGAAAGTAGGTTGTTAGAATACAAAATAAAAAAAAAACTTGGGGAAAGAAATAATTGTTTTGTGTTTCACTGGAGAGAGCTGTTGCTGTTTTAATTGGTTATGGTTTATTCCTACTTGGGGGTTTTTGTTTTCAATTTTTTGGCATTTCTGTTGTCTGCTTGTGTTTCCTGACCTTGTGTTCCCTGACCTGTCGGACTCACTGGTTTCCCCAGAGCTCAGCTGTTAACTTGGTGAGTACAGTTTTGTTTTTGTTACTGATTTAAAAAAAAATGATGAGGGAAAACCTGAAATGTGTAAAATCTGTAACTGTAGCTTAGATAAACAGTGGAGTGAAATGTAGAATTAAAAAGTGGCATAAAATGAAAATAAAGTATGTGAATTCTGAGGATGATCTCAATGTACTTGGCTACATGAAAGTACTGGTAGTAATTGATTTTTCCTACAACTGTGCTCTCGTCCAGATGTGGTCACCAGCTGCTTAATCAGCTGCTGCAAAACCCGGTTAAAAAACTGACATTTATCTCCAGTCAGAAAGTTAAGTTTGTTATACTTATTTTCATTATAAAAGCTTTTACTTGTGTTTGCACTTGTTAGCTAAAAACATAAGACTGAAAAAGTAATGTAGTAGTTTAATGTAGTTTTGCTTTTGGTTTTCATTGCACAACTGTTACTTATCGAGTATATTTATTGTTTGAGGTGCAGCGGGAGAGTAATTTGTGTGTGCGTGTTTTCGAAGGAAACTCGTCGAGCAACTCTATTTGCTTTCTCAAACATTAGGAAGGAACTGCCCTAACAGACACACTCATTAACAAGCCTCCATGTACAGTTATAGACACACACATGTGCCTGCATGACACACAGCGGCTGAGGAGAGAAGACAGAGGAGACGACTTCAGAGACACATGATGTAGAAAAACTACTGAAGAACCAGGTTTCAGGTGACAGCTCATCATGTCCATCAGTGTGAATCTGAGGAGGATCTCCAACCTGCCAGGACGATGTGACAGAAAAGTCGAACTCACCTTCAGAGGTAAATAACATTTAAGGTCTGTCTGTGTATACTTCTATGAACTCTTCTTATATATAATATCTTCTGTTATTAACTGTAATGTACATTAACTGTCCAAGTATGAGGACTGCATTTTTCTTACAATTTTAGTTTCCTTTAATTTGTCATAGGTTACAGCATACGGTGATATAGCGAGCTTCAAGCCTTGTGTTCACAGATTGGTAGTGATGAAACTATTACCCAGATTCTAAACCATAATACTGTCTACTCCATCCTGTCTGTGTATATATTCAATTTTATTTTGAATTACTTTTCAAAATAAAATTGAATTGTGTATATATATATATATACGCACACACACACATAGATGTGGGACAAGGATATAGTCATCTTAGTGCCTGTATTGCAATTTGCATTTTGAAAAAAATGTCTACATACTTTTGGCCTTATAAGATACTTTGTGGTCAGATCCAGCCTTAATGCTGATGTTATGTAACTGTCTTTCCTTCAGGTTTCACTCATAAAACCAGAGTCCTGCAGTGTCAGAACTTGGCCATCTTCAACGAGGTCAGTAGACCTGGTCTGATCTGTCTGTGTGTCCACTGTGGACATCATTAAAAGAAAGAACAGGGGGCTAGTGGTGTAATTTAGAACTTAACTTGGGTTCAGCTGCAGTTCCTCTAATTTCCACTAGGTGCTGCTGTCAGAAAACTGACTATAGAAATGAATCTGGAAACCTCCAACTTCTGACTATAAAGTCAAAACATGATCATGCACAACAGGTTCAGATCTCAGGAGATCAGTGAGGTCCTTCTGACTGATGGGTCAGTTCAGGGGGAAGCAGCTTTTGAGATTTCAGGTCACATGACCTTCATCCTGTGTGTGTTATAGCAAGTAGCTGCAGTTTGTCTTCTGTCAGACTGAAACTATTTTCATGGAGCTGATATCAAACTGTGCCACTCCTACAGAACACACACACACACAACCGCTCCTTCAACACACACACACACCTACAGCACTCCATGTAACCAAGAGGCCTCTGAAGTCATGCTTTCAAACTGACCGTGTTAACACAGGAATTACTGTGCTTTTTGGCTGGCAGTGTCTGTTGATTGGTCAGTCTGTCACTTTTTTATGACTGAAATTTCCATCCCACTGTAACTGGCTAAGCAGCTCCTGAATTATGGGTTGTGTTGAGTCATGGGTGAAGAATGGCTGAGATGCTTGTGTCTGCTTTGCTGTGCTGTTATATATTGTCTGGAGGGGAACATAGTATATGTATTTGGGAATTGTTCATTTGGTTCATCAAAGGCAGCTCAGCACTCCAACAGAGCAAGTGACCAAGTGAAAATCCATCCATGAAAAGTGCATAATGAATACACATCTGTCTGCCATTCAGTGTAAAACTGATGGAAAAGGAGTGAAAACTGTAGTCGCGAGGAGATAGACAAAGTCAGCAGCCTCCCTACTCTAGTTCTGATATCACCACTGTAGTTGCTGGATGTGTGTGTTTCTTCAGACCAATGTACAGTATTTCTCATTTTCACTCATTTTAACAAAGACTCAAACAAAATGAATTTCCTTCAGTTCAAAGCAGGTGGATAAAATGCTTAGATTTCTGACTGAGAACATATCTATAGTGTCAGTCATTGAGGCTCATGGGTAATGCAGTGTTCAGTGTTGTTCCACCGATTTGAAGGAAAAACATGAAACATTTCTAATGATGACCTGAACACACAAACTGTCACTATAGTTCAGTGGTTTGGAGAGTTTAAGGTTTGAGTGTCTCTTAAAAAAAAATTTTATTATGTGGTTTTGGTGAGGAGGAAAATATTTGTTGACCTGAAGGTTCCAACCATTTGTTGACATAAACACATTATACATTATGGTTCTTTGTTTCTTCGAGTCAGTCTTTATTTGATCTTCAGGTGTGACCAGGTGTACATGCGTCATCCTCAGACATGATGATTAATGGTTAAACATGTCCACATGAAAGGAGACATTCTGTTCCTTCTTCCGCTATTTTGAGCACATAGTTGTAAACACGTTTTGATCAGTAAGTCTGATATTCATGTTTCTAATGTGATTCTAAATGTCTACAGCATTGATCTTGAGGTTCGATCCCTGCTCTGAAACATCTTTGTGCAAGACCCTGAACACCATATTGTTTCCAATGTGTTTGTATTTACTTCAGCCTCAGTTAAATTCCACATGAGAAAAGTTTTATATAGGAGAGGTGAAAGGTCATGGACCAGGTGTGAATGATTGACTGAAAAAAGGTCCAGTACCATCCACCAACACAGAACATCTTTGAACAGAAACATTTACAGCCACTTCTGTGAGGTGTAGCTGAAAGCCCAGGAAATGCTAAAACGTGTTATGACTAAAAGTTTCTTCAGACTTTTCTTCTTCTTCTTTCAGTTGGCATCAGACATGAAACAATGTTGTAATGAAAATAACGTGTCTGTGTGTGTTGTGCGCAGCATTTCCGTTGGCCTCACTATGGTAAAGAAATCAGTGATGAAGTTTTGTCCATCAGTGTTTACAACTGCAGTAAAGTCTTCTCCAACAGGTAACACACACTCTCACACACACAGATTTTACTGTCTTTGTGAACCTTCACAACTAAATTACCCCAACCCTGACCTAAACCTGATTCTAACCTTAAACCTTAAGTCCTAAATCTTTAGAAAGTTCTTTCAAATTGTCCAGACCAGCTAAAATATCCTCACAATTTAAACTTTATCCACACTAATATAGACAGACATACACACACGGGCAATATAGTACACATTTATAAATATATCATTTTATTTAAAAGTGTGTGTGTGTGTGTGTGTGTGTGTGTGTGTGTGTGTGTGTGTGTGTGTGTGTGTGTGTGTGTGTGTGTGTGTGTGTGTGTGTGTGTGTGTGTAGACTCCTTGGTAAGTTGGTTGTCAGCCTCCAACATGTTGTTTCCATGGGGAGGCAGTTGCTACGGGAACCGCTCACTGATGCCAACTATGGCCTGACTGATGTAAGTACATGCATGCATACACACATGCACACACTTGTATTTTGAATCACACTGGTTTTGTTTTTCTGTCTGTAGATCTACATAGAGTTGGATATTCAGTATCACCCAGTAGAGGGAACAGCTGGACGCTGGGAGGGACACGACTTCCTGGAGGCTGAAGATGAAGACGAGTAAGATCAGATCCACATCTAACAGTGAAACACAGAACTTTTTAGGTGTCAGCTGGACTAACAGAATACTGAAACATGTGTCTGTCATCTTATTCTCTGGCTCTTCAAGAGTCACATCAAAACAGTCACATGGTTTCAAACAAAACATAAAAGCAAAACAACAGGCTAAGATGAACAGAGGCAGTGCATGTCTTCTTTAGTGAAAGCAGGAGGAAACTGTGAGATTAGTTCTGTCAACAGAGAAAAGAACTTCCAGCAAACAGGCAGCGTGGGAAATCCAGCAGTGGGTGCTCTGGCCAGTCTCAACACATTATCTCTCTCTCATTTCACCTTGTTTCTCTTCCGTCACCCTCAGGTCAGATCTGGTCATCAGGAATGCAGGATTTGATGACCCTGAGAGGTGAGAATTTACACTACACATTTCTCTTAACTAGACCAATACATCCTAAAGGTACCAATATACAGTATATATAACCACAATCATAACCCGATGCCAGCTATGGCCTGACTGACTCCTGGAACCAATATACAAATCATCTGACATAAGAGATGTATGGTCTCCAATGTTGGTACATGTCTCTGCCCACAAGGTTATTTGAGTAAGTAGATCCATCCAAGTATATTTAATAATAACATATTGCACAGCGGTGTGCTTTTCACTTGTTATCATTTAAGTTACATACTTTGTTTGTATGATGGCACTGCAGGCCACGGGATATGTTCAAAAAGCTTGTAATTGAAGTTTAAGTTTTCAAGTTTATTATATTGCAGATACGTTTTTCCCAAGGTCAAGAAACACATTTGACAAGAAACCTAAAGTAAAATTCTTTGACCCTGAGAGGACCCTGAGAACTTATGTTGTGGGAGGAGGGTGATGAATGCTGTTTAGGTTTCTGAAAACCTCCTCATTAAACTTTTTTTAAATCTCTTGGGGAGTGCTTCTGCAGAAAAGATCTGAATAGTAAAAATAGTGAAAAGTCTTTGCTCCAATTAATGTCAGTTGAGTCATTGTTTGCTGACTATGTGTATGAAAATGAAAAAAATCCTGGGGGTGTAGAAAAAGAAGTTTTTAACATCTGCCTTATTGCAACAAAGGGAGAAAGCAACAGGATAAATATTTCCATTAACTGTGGAAACTTATTACTTACTTTATTATTTACTTTCTCTGCTTCTCCTGTCAGTCAGCTGACTGTCACTCGCCCAGATAAGCTGGAGAGAGAGGCTCGGCGTCTAGGGCGGGGTCTGGTTCGGACTGGGGATGAAGACGACGATGATGACGATGATGATTATGATGATGATGACATGGACTTGGAGACTTCCAACATTGTCCTCACTCCTCTGCTAAGGTCTGTTTACCAGACTGACTGCCGTGAGTTTTGTTGAATCTTCTAGATGCATAAAAACTGTATCTGCTTTCAACATGTGTGTTTGTGTTTAGTCGTTGCAGGCCTCTGTCCAGAAATGCTGTTTCAGGGATGCCGAAAGTCCAGAGTTTCCAGGTGAATTTATTTATGCAGCCATTTTTGACCAATTACAAAAGAACATTATAATAGGCATGAGCTGTGTGTATGTATGTTGTTGTTTGGAGGGACCAAAACTTGTTTACACACTTTTGTTGGGACCCAGCATCCTCATACATGATTTAGAGTAACAGCTTCACTTAAGGTATTAAAATTAGTCAATATGACTTGTCTACAATGAATGAAAACATAACTCTGTGTGTGTGTGTGTGTGTGTGTGTGTGTGTGTGTGTGTGTGTGTGTGTGTGTGTGTGTGTGTGCGTGTGTGTGTGCGTGCGTGCGTGCGTGCGTGTGTGTGTGTGTGTGTGTGTGTGTGTGTGTGTGTGTGTGTGTGTGTGTGTGTACGTACAGGTGAATGTGAACATCCTGGAGGCTCAGAAACTGGTTGGTGTGAACATAAACCCTGCAGTTTTCATCAGAATGGGAAATCAGAAAAGAAACACAGCGACACAGAAATCCACTAACTGCCCCTACTACAATGAGGTACAGCAGAGTGCAGAGCAAAATACAGTAGAATTCAATGTAGTATGCAGAAAAATACAATTCAGAAAAAATTGTTACACTGGTGACCTGTCCAGGGTGTACCCCTGCCTTTTCACCCAAATAGAGACAGGCTTCAGCAGATCCCTGTGACTCTGAATAGGAATAAGAGGGTATAGATGATGGATAGAGCTTGTTACAGTGCAGAAGAATACAGTACCTGAGAATTTAGTAAAATTTGCACTTTCTTTCTCAGAACTTCCAGTTTGAGTTTCAAGAGGCTCCAGAGACCCTCTTTGATAAAGTCATAGAGATAAAGGTCAGTTTCGCTTCTTTTTTTTAACTTTTATTTTACTGCTGTTACCA
This sequence comes from Mastacembelus armatus, assembly GCF_900324485.2. Taxonomy (NCBI): domain Eukaryota; kingdom Metazoa; phylum Chordata; class Actinopteri; order Synbranchiformes; family Mastacembelidae; genus Mastacembelus; species Mastacembelus armatus. The sequence goes on from NC_046637.1 coordinate 4,807,331, forward strand.
TAGTGATAGACCTGGGTCTGGTCAAACTAAACACCTGTGATGTCACTTCCTCTCAGGTCTTCCACAGGCGGACTCTTGCGTTTCTGATGACCCACATTGGAACTTTTAAGATTGACATTGCCACTGTGTACAACCAGCCAGGTACCAGTACTGCTCACATGGCAGTATTCTGATTAAAATACCGCAGTACTCACTGACATAATCCCTTTGCATCTCCAGACCACCGCTTCTACCAGAAATGGGCTCCTCTAACTGACCCAGCAGACACCAGGTCAGGGATCAAGGGTTATGTCAAGGCCAGTCTCAGTATAGTAATGAAGGGAGACGCTCTGAGCATGCCCAGTCTGCCACCAACCTCCTCGTCCGGAGCCAATGAGGACATAGAAAAGTCAGTAACAATCAGTTTCCTAATGCATTTTAATAAAAGTTATCATCTTAACTATGATCCCATAACATTTCACAGAAACACAGTAACGCAGTACTTAACAAGCATAAATCAAAATATGAAGTCAGTGAGCATGCATCAGTCTCGCCAGATTAATAGAGATTAAGGCAAAATTTGGTGTGGGGACCTATTGATTATCTTGCATTGGTGATTTAAGTTTACTGATTTGCATAATTTGGTTTAAGAGAAGCATGTAAACGTTAAATATAAGAGGACCTAGGATAGAGCCTTGGGAAGCGCCACATACAATGACACTGTGCACAGATTTGTCCTCAGAGTTTAACAGTTTAAGAAAACATTGTCGCCAAATTTTGTAACATGCTTAATTTTCAGTTAACTAGGTTCTCCATGTGCTCCCTTCTGACAACTGTTCAGCAGTTATTTTGTGTCCTGGTCTATGTTATACCAACTACAGTGTATGTGAATAATTAAAGTTGTAAATTCCTTTTTAAATGTTAATAACTACCAAATGTTTTGGCAAACTAAAATAGTGATTTACTAATTCAATTTGGATCTTTAAAATTTAAACATATATATGTTAAAATTAATCTAATAAGTCCATATGTACCTGCGAACAGCTGGTGCAACCCAATTAGGGATCTGACCTTTTCTTAATGTGTTTTTCTTGCAGGAACCTGCTGCTTCCTCGTGGAATGGCTTCTGAGCGTCCATGGGCTCGATTCCGTGTCCGGATCTACAAGGCTGAGGGTCTGCCCACTATGGATGCCGGTCTAATGGCCAAGATGTCAAAGGCCACTGATCGGACAGTCTTCATTGACCCCTACGTACAAGTGACTTTCTCTGGGCAACAGGTACACAGACGTACACATATACTCATGGATCTTCAAATGAAGTGTAAGAAGAAATGATTGTATACTGTATCATTGGGGAAGTGCAAACAGGACTATATTTTATAGCTTTTTTTTTTCTTATCTAACTATAAATACAGTCTGGCCAGACAAGATCCAAATCTGAAACTATGTGTAGACATTCAGCACTATTTATTTTTTGAATAGTCAATGTAATAGGACACACCTGGGCAGCAAAACACACCTGTCAGTCACATGTTCCAATACTTTTGTTCACATGAAAAATGAGTGTGTTCAAATAAAAGTTGCAATCTTCTAAATTGTGTATCAGATCCAGATGTAAATACCTGGAAATTAAAGCTGCAATGTTGATCTCTTGTCTTATATTCATCTTTTGATGTCAAACCAAAATGTTTTCAGTCTACAGCAAATATAAAGGAATTGGCCTCACTCTTCCAATACCTTTGGAGGGGAGTGTATCTAAAATTTTCTAATCCTTCTGTGTTTGTGTGCGCAGGGGGAGACGTCAGTCGCCAATGCCACCAGCTGTCCAGTTTGGAATGAAGAGATTTCCTTCATTGAGCAGTTTCCTCCTTTGGCTCAGCGAATCAGAATCCAGGTCCTTGATGATGCAAAGATGGGAGACGTCGCCCTGGCAACACATTTCCTGGACTTGCAACAGATTTCTGATCCCACCAGGAATGGTACGACCTGTGCCTTACATTTGCCCAATGATACAATATACAATCATTTCTTTTAGCTCTAATGGTACTAGCTCTATTGAACATCACCTGAGCAGAGGCTTATATTAAACACAAGCCTTTATTTTTAGATATCCATTGTTTTAAAACTTTGCAAGAATTCTTTACATTCTTTTTGAAAACCAGCATTTACTTGCTTGTTGCCAAAGTTGTTGCTATAATTTCTAGACCATCTTTCATCTGAGAATTTAAAGTGACGGTAATATCTGTCTTTTGTCTGCAGGGTTTAACCCCACCTTTGGTCCAAGCTGGCTCAATCTGTATGGTTCTCCACAGAACTCGACTCTTGGAGATGTCCACCAGGTAAAACAAACATGTCATTTAAAATCAAATCATGTAGAATTAGAACGGCCTGAACAATTTCCCCCTACAGGCTTTAAACCAGGGTCTGGGAGACGGAATCTTTTATCGTGGTCGAATCCTCCTCGCACTCTCCGTCGAGGTTTACATCTCCCCCTCCGCTGTCACTGTCGAGTCAGGCTCTGCTGCCATGGGAAAGGTACTTCTTCATTGTTTTTCATAACATCACAGTGACAATTTATTAAAATCTGAGAAAAAGATCATTTTATAAAAGCTCTTTCCCATTGCATACTTAACTTACTGATGTTACCTTAATAAAATTCAGTGTGCCCTTAACACCAGGCTGATTTTTTATGACCTAAATCACTCTAATGTGACCCTCCTATTTGTGTGCTCCTAAGATGAAAGGAGCAATGGGGAAACTGGGTATGGGAAAGAAGAGGAGCAGCAAGAAGGAGAAAAAGAATGGTCAGTCTGCTGGGGAGAATTGAAAAACTAAAAGTACAAGATGCATTATAATTTGTGTTGTTGTTGTAATTCTTCCTTCAGAACACATGTATTTGTCGGTTATTCATCAGTTTGTTTATTTGTTGTTGCTGTAGCATCTGCAGTTGACAGCGGAGGGATGGACGACTCAGGGGAGGCAGGAGTTGAAGTACCAGAGGCTGTTACTGTTGAGACTGAGGAGATCCACCCACTCCCTGAGGTCAGTACAATCATCACAAACCCAATAATCATCATCATTATTAATGAGCCATTTTAAATGAAATTTACATTTAAACCATTTTTAACAAACATCTATATCTAGTTAATTCACTTCATTTTCTATCCATTTTCTGCCAGGTTTGCCTTCTCACTTATTGTCCTTGCTTTTCCTGTTTCCTTATACATTGACAGCAAAACATTGATATAAAAAGATCAATTATTCTTTTTTCAGACCATGACTCAATGGAAAATAGAAATGAACTTATGTATATTAAAAAGTCTTTCATCAGATTTTAGTCTAGGCTGTAAATAAAAACAGTTTTAGCATTAAACATATGTAAGAATTGACTATCGTCTGCATAGAAATAACAAGAAATACTTTGAAAATACTTATCTCGAAAGTGAAAGAATCTACAATGTAAGTTAAATAAAAGAGTGTAAATCAGAGAAAGTAATGCAGTACTAATTTTTTCTTGTTTTTCAGGGTTTCCTGGGACAGAGAGAGGACTTTCTGCTGTTTGCATCTCTGTTTGAAATTACTATGATAGACCCATCTGTGGGAACCAAACCATTGACCTTTGAACTCTCAATAGGTAAAATGTGTACAGTATATCGTGTCCTGAATGTGAACAGTTGGCTTGCAGACACATCTGTATCAAGTGTTTTGTTTTTGGCAGGAAATCATGGAAAGGTGATGGGGTTTGAGAGATCCAAGAAGAACCAGGGCAAGGAGGAGCTGAGAAAGAGCAGGGAAGACCTGAGGAGGAGCAGGGAGGATCTGGATCAGGAGGTGCGGCTTCTGATGGAGTCAGAGGAGGAGCTGGACAGAGAGGTGGTGCTGAATCTCGAACCTGAGAACAGATCTGTGACTGCAGCCACGAGACCCCAGCCCACAGAGTATGACAGGTAAGCTGCACTCACACCGGGTAACTAGTACACAACATCTATTTGCTGCCGCTTCTCCAAATGCAAGTTGCAGTGACAGTAGGCCAAGTAGGGCAGTCTAGAAGTGGCCCCAGAATTCCTAATTCCTAATTTGATTCATAGAGGTTGTTGCTTTTAATCTGGACTCTCAGGCAGAACCAAGTTGTTTTTAGAGAGACTATCAAGAGGCATTGTTCCCAACAATAAAGCTCCCAGCATCAGAGATACACACCAACCCGTCCTTGGCTGTGGTTAGGCAGGTAAAGCAGGTCATCAACTAATTGCACTTTTGGTGGTTTGATCCTCACAAGTCAAATTGTCTGAACTCCCAATAGCTCTGAAGCTGGTTAAGTCAGTACCTTGCATGTTATTTCACTGTGTGTGTGGGTGTGTGTCCTTGAATGGGGAGAAAGACTATCAACTACTTGTGGTGGTTTTCGATGCTTAACTGTGTCTCCTGTCTGTCAGGTCATTCCAGTGTATTCCTCTCCAGCCACCCTCCTTAAAACAGAAGCCTTGTCTTTTTGTCTGGAGTCAGTTTGAAGATCACAGCTTTCGTCTCTATCAGGCTAACTGGCTCAACAAGATGGCCGACAGGCTGGTGAGAGTCAAGTGATTTGTCAACATGGAAAAACATTGTGTGTGTAAGGCAATTCTCCCAAATCTCTGCACTCCTCTTTTAGGAGATTGGTCTTGATGAGGTGGAGCGTCTGCAGAGGAGGCCAAGGAGTAATGCAAAGGAGCGTTTGATGGAGGTGCTGCTGGAGATGGTGGCCTCCTGCAAGTCAGTGCCCTCCCTTTAAAAACTGATTAATTTGATTTGGTTTGATTTTCCCTCGTGCTTTTCAATCTGTTGACCTGTCTTCCCATGTCTCTGTAGACAGTTCAGTGCTTTCTCAGACAGGAGGTCTCAGTCTCGTCCCAACAAGCTGGACAAATGCAGGAGAGAGTTTGTCAAGAAGCATTTGGTCAGTCATTCCTCACCTGTCCGCCTGTTTGTATATATCCTGCCTCCGGGTCTGACTGAATGTCTGATTATGTTTAGATCTTGCTGGCCAGGCGAGCAGTGAGGACCAGACGGAGGACCACCAGACGAACAGTCAGACAACGGTTAATAGACAGCAGGAAATTTTTGAAGAAACTCCGCCAACTGGCTAAAGAGGTCAGAGGTCATAGAGGTGCCACCACAAAGACATCAAAAGTTGCAATATGTACAGTGTGACTGACACCACACTCTCTCCAGCCCCAGACAACCATCCCGGATGTGTTTCTGTGGTTATTGAGTGGAAGCAAACGATTGGCCTATGTCAGGATCCCATCCTACTCTATCTTGTTCTCATTGGTGGAGGAGCAAAGGGGGCGGGACTGTGGCCGAGTCATCACCCTCTACATGAAGGTAACCCTTCTGTTTCTAAAATCATCAAACATTTGCCACTCTAAATCATAAATCATCAGTTGTTGTCTGAAACACACCATTATGCCTATACAGCCATCTGTAATGCTAGCCATTCATTGCCATCACTAAAATTTAATGAGGAAGACTTGGCGACTGCTGTCTGCTGTTCCGTTATTGATAACACTCCACATTACATTGAAATAATTAACGCTTTGTTTCTAAAATCACTGACAGTGCTCACTGTTTTTCTCCAGACTCATGATGACCAACCTGTTTTTTAAAAATCATCAGTAACACTTATCAATCTGTCTTTTTAATCATGATATTCACTGTTTAGTCTCTAGTCCAGTCACCTTTAATGATTCTCTGCCTCACTGACGGTTCTTTCAGGCTCCAGGATGTTCAGCAAGTGAGATCTTTGCCAAGCTGGAGGTCTACCTGTGGCTCGGTCTGGCCAAGTACAGTAAAGAGGCCACTAACAGTTTGCCAGAGGAGTTTCTGCCGATTTATGAGGATGAGGATGAAGAGCAAAGAGAGCTGGTCAGCACAGGGAAAAGGAAGCTTCCTGTCAGTCTGTCCTGTCAGGGTGAGTCACCTTATCTCCTTCAACTGGGGAGGCATAGTATCCACAGCAGGTCTGCCTCATTGTCAGAAAGTTTGTTCTTAAGAATAACATCCCACTAATTACTTTTATTTTGACAATGAGGTAAACCCTCTCTTCCCCTCCACAGACAGCAGGTACTTCCAGCTACGATGTCACCTGTACCAGGGGCGTGGCATAATGGCTGCTGATGATGATGGCCTATCAGATCCCTTTGTCAAGGTCATCTTCTCTACACAGTGCCAGGTCACCAGGGTAGGTACCATTGTCCGACTAATTAAAATTTTGTAATTGTTAATGCAACAGACAGTTGATTTCAAATGTTGTCAATTCTCATTCATCAACCTGCTCTTAGAAATCAATACCACAAACCACATGCTCCAAAAACTCAGGATCCTGCATTTCCCATAACTCACCAGCATGGTCTTTCATTAGTGCCTGATAAACAGTTGTGTCTTTTAAACTCATTTCAGCACAGGCTTTGTGTTTTAATTCTGTGGTTTCCAGTCCTATGGAAAGTATTATACAACTGAAACTGAGCACCATTTGGTCCTTTAACATACACATTCCCATAGATGTTCTGTGTGTGTGTGTGTGTGTGTGTGTGTGTGCGTGTGTGTGTGTGTGTGCGCGCCCACGCGCTCAGGTGCTGTTTGACACTCTCTCACCAGCCTGGTGTGAGTGTTTGCTGTTTGACAGAGTCCTACTGGAGGGAACAAGGGAGCAGCTCCAACAAGACCCGCCCCTCATCATCGTCCACCTCTATGACTACGACCAAATGGTAACGCTGATGTTCTTTTCCTCCATGTGTTCTGTCCTGTGTCTCAACATGTCATAACAGCCTCTGTGTGTGTGTGTGCGCGCGCGTGTGCGTGTGTGTGTGCGTGTGTCTGTGTGCGTGTGTGTGTGTGTGTGTGTGTGTGTGTGTGTGTGTGTGTGTGTGTGTGTGTGTGTGCGCGCGTGCGGGTGTGTGTGTTCAGAGTGCCCCGAAACCTCTGGGTCGGGTGTATGCTGAGCCGGAGTTTAAACCCGTTGAGCTGTTCTACGAGAAGCCTCGCCTCCGTTTCTTTGACATCAGCCTCGGCAGGGCCCCTGCTGGCGAGCTGCTTGCTGCCTTTGAGCTGATCGAGCTGGACTACTCTAGGTTTGGAGAGGTGAGAATGAATCAGTCAACGTCTCGCTACACCACAGTGTCTCTCTGAAAAGATTTAGACTTGCCTTGTATTTTGGTAGCTTTGCCCATTTCTTCCATCAGTTTGTGATCTTGGTAACTGTCAGTTTACAACTCTTTGGTAGACCAATGTACAGTCTCACACGAGTTTCAATAAAACTGCACACACAGCTATCAGCTCCAGAGGCTTCCTCCATTCTGGACTCTCTACCTCTCTATTCCTGCTTGTTGGATAGTTGGATATCTTCAAAAACCCCACACTCCACCATCTTTCTAAAAATCACTCTCTCAACTATTTCTAGCTCTTTTCATAACTGAGCCAACACTAGGGATGTCTGCCTAGACAGATCATCTGAAATTGTGGATCATTATCTCTTTATTTAAACAATATTACATCTTGCCCTTTTTATGATAATCAGTTCTGTTAACTCGGTTTGCTATTGGTCAAATTTGTGTAACAATTCACCAAGTTGAACTTGACACAAAAGCAAGTAACATCTTTTATTTAGATTCCATTGATATTCATTGATTTTACTAGAAAAATTACCACAATAATTTCGGAGAGTGAACTAGAAACCCCCCCCCCCCAGCCCTCTCTCCCCAGCAGCGTGGACCCTCAGGAGCTGCCTTATGAGGAGGAGAATAGATATTACATCATCCCAGATGGAGTCCGACCAATTCTGAAGACCTTCAGGATAGAGGTTGTGACATGTGAACATTATATACATCATTATATACATCATGTGTTTTTGGGGCATCAGGCTTTTATAATGCTGCCTGTATGTTTGTGTGTGTGTCTTCAGGTGCTGTTCTGGGGTCTGCGTGAGCTGAAGCGTGTGAATCTGTTTGAGGTGGAGCGCCCCATGGTGAAGGTGGAGTGTGCAGGACGACAGCTGGAGTCTGAAGAGATTGAGAGCTACAAGGTTCACCCCAACTTCAAAGAGATGGTCCGCTACATTGACGTGGTCAGTTTCTGTCATGAGTGATGATTACTGATCTCAGTCAACGACAACAAATCTGGCTTAAAGAAATGTGGCCTTCTGAATTTGGAAGATACAGTTGCAGTGCTTGTCCTGTAAGGAACATAAACTAATGCCTGCTTCGCTGTGTTTCCCTCTGGTCCACCCAGGAGCTGCCGGAGCAGGCCTACCTCCACCCACCTCTGACGTTGTTCGTGGTGGAGCAGCGGGCATTTGGTCGACTCGCCCTGGTCGGGTCTCATGTGGTCCAGAGCCTCATGGACTATGGCCCGCGAGACCAGGGCGGGGAGCCGGAGGAGGAAGAGGAAGAGCGCAAACGAAAAGGTAAGACCTAATAAAGGTAGTTCTCACAGCAATAGTGTCCATTAGATGGAACACATTTTTCTAGCATTCAGACACATGCTATATTGTCACTAAGGACCTTAGTTACTCTTGCAACACCTGCCAAGCTTGACATGGTATGGTATAGCATACACATATGGTATGTATACACTATGTTATAATGATAACAACGGCAGGAATTTTAAAGAATTGGTCCTTGATATTAGATAAAGATAGACAGAAATTGCTGATCATTTGTAGCTTGACTTGTTAATGTAGATTATGAGGCTGAAGAGTGGAATGGAAAGATTGCCAGCATCAGCTACATTACAACAGAATCTGAATAGTCTGCCTCTAACCTAAATGGACTTTCTGTCTCTCTCCAGTGAGGCGGAATACAGTAAAAGTCAACCCCCTGCTGGCAGTGAAGGATATTGGACTAAGCAACTTGCAAATCAAGCAGTCAAAGATTCCATTCAACCCCTTAAAGTTTGTTCGTGTGTGTAGTTTAATCTCCTTTAAAAACATACAACTCAAACTATTCAGAAAAAATTTAAACAGATTTCAAGGAATGGGTTGATTTTGACACTGGTCCTGCTCCACAGTCTCCTCTGAACAAGCTGATGAAGAAGGTGGAGGAACTGGAGGAGGAGGTACCTGAGAAGGAGGAGCTGGACTGGTGGTCCAAATACTATGCTTCACTGGAGGAGATGGAGAAACAGGTGAGTCACTGATTTGCCTTTCTGTCCGTCAATCAATATCAATCACCCCTGGTGATGAAATAACTACGTCATCAGTTACCTCAGTTTGGGTTTGGATAAAGTTTATATCTGAAAGACTGAGTTAAGGAAGGGTCAGGTTTGGTGTTTATCAGGAAGAGGCCCTCTGCATTATGGGAAATGTAGGATACCAGAGAGTGAAGGTCAGAATATCTTGGCTTCTGCTGTTTTTGATTATGAACATCTGTGTGGAGTTTGCATGTTCTCCCTGTGCTTGTGTGGGTTTTCTCCAGGTACTCTGGTTTCCTCCCACAGTCCAAAGACATGTATGTCAGGTTGATTGGTGACTCTAAATTGCCCATAGGAGTGAGTGTGAGTGTGTGAGGTTGTTTGTCTCTATGTGGCCCTGTGATGGACTGGTTGTCTTTCTGCAGGCACCTGATGAGGAGGAAATGGAGGAACACGCAGAGACAGGTACAGTTCAACTTACACTTTGGTATTTCAGTCAAAGTAATACATAAATATGTATATGTGTTGCCATATTTGTCAATGTTTAAAAAACTATTATGAAAAAGGCAGCAACAAATATTTCGTCAGCACTTAAATGTTTCCAGCAGCAGTTCCTCTAATGTCCACTAGATGTTGCTAAAGTTCTGATGCATTTTCCTAGTTTGAAAAACCCTCAGTTTACAACAGTACAGTGTTCACACAAATTCAACTCCCAGGAGCTTAATGTGTACCAACGACATGGTCCTGGCTGCAGGAATTTGCTCCCATTCAGCCTCTTGAGCAGTAGTGAGGTCCAGTATTGATGTAGGGTGGTGAGGCCTGGCTTTCAGACAGCATCTGCGTTAATCTCAAAGATGTTAGATGGGGTTGAACCCACGGCTCTGCGTGTGGGTCAGCATTTAAACACAATACAGGAAACTAATAAATAAATATGAACAAAGTCAACATACCACAAAAAACAATTGAAAGTGATTAACAGAGTAAACAGAGTTCAAGTGCTGACAGTTTTCTTATTCTCAGATGGAGCAGAGTTGACCATGGCAAACATCGAAGATGAGGAGGATGAAGTTGTGGTGGAAGCTGAGCCTCCTAAACGCAAGAAGATCGCCACACTAAAGGTGTGACATCACAGAGATTGACAGCTTGCAGTCCAGTCTGTCAGTCCAGGCTGCACTAATGTCAACAGCAGAAATAACACTCGTATGTGAATTTAAGTTGTTGCTGGTAGTTGGTGCAGCAACTTAAGGCCAGTCTGAAGGGAGCGAGCCATCACTTTCTGAGCGCTTTGAATTTGGCTGAAAACTGACCCACAGTAAAAGACACTTGACATCCCTCAGAGGTGCTAGATTTGGTGACAAGGCACAGCCCTGACACTGTCCAATGCCAGGACGCCAATATGCAGAAATTAATTTACAAAAAAACCTCTATCTGAAAGCAACAGACCCAAGAATACTTTTACACAAGCAGTCTGTTCACCTGTTGTCAGTCCTGTTAATACACAGGCCAGAGACCAGCAGTTATACACAGGCACCCTGCTAGACATTGATTGAGCTAAATGTAATTTGGACCTTGGTCAAACTTCAGATATTGGGAACTGAGAGATCCATTAAAGAACTTTTGGTTTCATGTTTAAGAGACAGACTTCAGATTCTTGAGGGTCTGAATCATGTTACTCATGAAAGCTGTACTTTCTCTGTGTGTGTTTGTGCATGTTCAGCTGTATGCAGGGGAGCTGGAGTCCGAGTTCAACCAGTTTCAAGACTGGCTGCGGATCCTCCCACTCTATAAAGGCAAAGCAATTGCTGAGGATGAGGATGATGATGATGAAGATAGGCTGATGGGAAAATACAAGGTATTGTGGATGGCATGGTGTTTGTCCATCTAGCTGTTTGTTAATGTGAGTTCATTATTCTATCCTCTCTTTCTTCAGGGCTCCTTCCTAGTTTATCCCATTGAATCAGAGGATGAAGAAGACACCAGTTGTCAGATCACAAATGGAATTCCCAAAAACTCACCGGTCAAAGTCTTAGTCCGTGTCTACATCATCAAGGTACTGTCAATCTATGTCCTGACTTTGCCTTACTGTGCTGGAGCCGTCCAATGTTTTATAAAATCTTCTTTTAACAGACTTCACACTGTTGTTGCATTGAAGACAGAAATGAGAGATGTGTGTACAACATTTGTGTTCTACTCTGAGCTATGCTCTGTGTTCTTCCATCTCTGACTGTGTCCTGCAGGCAACTAATCTGGCTCCCACAGACCCGAATGGTAAATCTGACCCGTACCTGGTGGTCCGAGTCGGACAGCAGAGTCTAGACACCAAAGATCGATACATTCCCAAGCAGCTCAATCCCACTTTTGGAGAGTCAGTAGAATTTTTGTAGTACCAGTATTTGCCTGACTGTTTGTCTGACTGTTTGAATGACTGTTACACTTCACAGCTGACTCTGTCTTTCAGGGTGTTTGAATTCACAGTGTCCTTTCCACTGGAGACAGAGTTAGTTATCATGGTGATGGACCACGATCTTGTGGGGTCTGATGATGTTATTGGTGAGACGCACATTGACCTGGAGAACCGGTTCTACAGCCGCCACAGACCCTGCTGCGGCCTGGCTCTTTACTACGACACGTTAGTAATCCGACCACCAGGACATCACAGCTACATCATGTTACAACCAGTAATATGACACATTAGGTTAAATCAGTACCACAACACGTTAGTAAGAACTACAGTTGTGCCAGAACTACAACCTAGTATTAGTATCAAAGCTAAGACGCATCAGTACTAGTAATAGGACAGAAAAGTATTCAAACTACAGTATATTTGTATGTAACAGAACTAAAACGCACATTAGAACCAGTATACACCGGTATACACTTTAGTATAAAACTGTAATAAAATATTTATATAATAAAAAAACTAAATTTGGAAAAACCAGTACAACAACTATGTGTGTGTACTTAGTTATGTACTTAGTTTAGTATCTGTTTTTTTAACGTGTCTCTCTGTCTCTCTCTGTTTAGTGATGGTTACAATATGTGGCGTGATTCAATGAAGCCGACGACTATCTTGACAGATCTCTGCAGGGAGAATGGTATCCCATATCCAGAGTACAGATCATCTGAGATCAAAGTCCTCAACAAGATCTTCAAGATCCCACCAGATGCAGTACCTGAAGGTAGGACAGACAGGTAGATCTAGCCAGATGTAGTGTACCAGTACCATCACCTCTCAGCTCTGTTGCTGCTGCTATTACTGATCTGGATGTTTTATTGCTGCTCTGCTTGTCCTGCAGCGACGTACAGCTCTACCAGCTTTACGAGCTCTAAGCTGGCTATCACCATTAATAGTCTTAACTGAAGTGTTGTTGTTGTTATCAGCTCTGCTGAAGAAGAACCAGCGAACTCCAGAGGAAGAGGAAGAGATGGAGGAGCATGCAGCCCTGAATGTGCTGCATCGATGGGGAGAGATGAATGAGTTTGTCCATACAGCCCTCCCACTGGTTCCAGAGCATGTGGAGGTCCGGTCTTTGATGAACCAGGATAAACCTGGACTCCCACAGGTAACCACAACATTTGACATACAGAAAGTCAGAACAAACAAGAACATACTGCTACTGGTATTAATAAATTTCACATCAACTGTGCCTACGTATGTGTGTGTTTCAGGGTTACCTTCATATGTGGTTGGACATGTTTCCTACTGATGTCCCTGCTCCGCCCACTGTTGACATAAAACCTCGCCTACCTGAACAGTATGTCAAAAACGCACTGGAGCACAGTGGAGTAATAGTATGAACAGGAACAAACATGACATTTGTTTTTGTTTCCATGGCAACAGGTATGAGCTGCGCGTGATCATCTGGAACACGGATGATGTGTTTCTGGAAGATGTCAACCCGTTCACAGGCGACCCATCCTCCGACATCTACGTTAAAGGGTGAGACACACACACACACTTTACTCATTACTCAGCTCTAGTGGTTCCCAGTCTGGTTGTCATGGGTCCCAAGATTAATGAAGAGTTTTAAGATGATTAATAAGATATGAATGAGAAAAGAACAGCAAAGCACACAATATTATGTTTATTATTATTGCATTATCTCAGTGCTGTTTTCCCTCTAGAACATCAGGAAGTTTTATCTCCTCAGGAGTCTAAAACTACGTGAAACATCTACAGGAAAACATAACTCTTCGACTGAAGGGATCAGTCATTGGTTAAACACATTAGCTGAAACATTTAACTGTCAGCTGGAGACTAATTTCAACTAATTCATGGTGTCAGCTCGATTAGCTAGCTATAGTTACAGGTCCTAAAATCTGTGAGTGATTTCACTGTAAGAAAATCACTAGTCTCTGGTGAGAAATTTGTTTACTTCTCTCTGAACTCAAGTACCTTTGGTTTAAAAAACTCTAGGTTTTGAAGGTAAACTTGACACCTTTAGCATAATAAACTGTCTGTCAGGTTGAGTTTTGTGTTCTCTGTGCAGCTGGGTTAAGGGACTGGATGGAGACAAACAGGAGACAGATGTTCACTTCAACTCTCTGACTGGAGAAGGAAACTTCAACTGGAGATTTGTGTTTCGCTTCGACTACCTTCCTACTGAGGTACCACCCCCACACATACTTTGGTAAAGCAGGATGAATAAAGAGGATGAATTCTGATGGTCTGAGTGATCTCCTGACTTTTTGTGAGCCACCTATTATGTAAGGGGGTGGCATTGAAAAGCTAATTTAATTGACAAAGAACGTCTGGTGATTGTTTTCTCATTCTGAGAAACTTTGGATCTCTCTGAAAAACGTTGAGGACATCCAGTAACTTTCCTTTCCTCTTCTCTAGAAAGAAGTGGTGTATAAGAAGAAGGAGTCATTCTTCTCTCTGGAGGAGTCGGAGTTTCGACAGCCAGCTGTTCTGACGCTGCAGGTCTGGGATTACGACTGCATCGGTGCAAATGACTTCCTGGGTGAGACAGACAGACTGGACATTTGCTGAAAAATGCACATTTTAACCATGACAGACTTAATAATAAGCTCATCAACCTTTATTACATCCCTGTGTAGTATTTCTCTACTCGGTAATAAACTGCTGCTTCTCTCGTGCTCTAATCATTTGATTTTAGTAAGAGACCTTTTCTGACCTCGTCCTTCTGCCATATCTACCTGATGACGTCATAAATTCATTGTCCATTTTAACAGTGTTAATGTTATTAATAATATACTGAAGCCTACCACATTCAAACACTTATCGCTTCTACTTTGCTGTTACAATTTTTCAAATGAAAGGCAGCTCAAAAGTTACAATGCGTCCCATTCCTGGTAGGCTTATAATGTGAAATATCTAAACATGTCATTGATGGCAGCTTCACAATCAGCAATTATTTATTTCATTTATATTCTGTTTTACATTGGAAAAAAAAACACTTTTTCTGTGTGAGTGAATTATTTACAAGTCATTTTTGACACTGTGAACTCAGATATAGGTATCTTCCAACATGGACAAATAAAACCAAAATAATGTTTTTTATAATTTGCGTGAACTGACCCTTTAAAACCTTTAAACTGGTCATTTCATAGTGGCCTTCATCCTTCTGTTGTCTGTCCTCTTTCAGGCACTGTAGAGCTGTCTCTCAGTGACATGGTGCGAGCGGCAAAGGCATCCAGTAAGTGTACAATTCAGATGGCAAAGGATCGAGCTGCCCCTCGAGTCTCTATATTTCGGGCCAAGAAGATGAAGGGCTGGTGGCCCCTGACCCGCCTGAAGACGGCCAAGGACTTCGAGAGGGAGGAGAAGGAGAAGCAGGAGGCCATGAAGAAGGGAGGCAAGAAGAAGAAGAAGCGCAAGGACAAGAGGAGCCAAATGAAAGAAGAGGACATCCAGTACACCGACAGCATGGGCAACACTTACCTGCTAATGGTATAAAAAAAACAAATATACTCTGCAGCTAATGCAACAAAGGCAAAACACAATAACCACATTCAAAAATTAAGATAAGACCTGAATCTGAATCTTTTTTTCTCCACCATATACAAAATGGTGAGGAAGTGGTTCTGGGTTTGAGTTTGGGTGGAATGATGAGAGATGTTATGACTCTGGAAATAGGTTGCATTTTTTATGTAAAGTGTTGATGCCTCGTTGTAAATTTTAAATGTAAATAATAAAATAATCAAATTTAAATTTTTATTTATTTAAATTTTTATAAATGCAAGCCATAAAAAAATCATCTCTCTCTTACCTGCTAGTCTGTTAATATGAAAGGAGCATTCAAAGTGTGTGTTTAATTGTGTTTAACTGGTTTAAATTAAATTCCAGTTTGAATACCTGTGGAAACTGTGTCTGTGTCTCTGAAGGGGAAGGTGGAGGCCGAGCTTCAGCTGGTGACACTGGAGCAAGCAGAGGCCAACCCTGTGGGGAGGGCACGCAAAGAACCAGAACCACTGGACAAACCAAAGTACAACACACACACACACTGTAGAAAAGAAAGGTCTCCTTATTATTCAGTGCTCTTAAAACAATACTCACATGCCCATTTAAACACTAAAGCTTGATTTACTGGTTGTAGCCATGTGTGGTGATGTTTTAACACTGATATTTAAAACTGATAAATCTATTTTCTGGTCACAGCAGAAACCCAGAAACATGCTAGAACTAGTCAGTTACTCTTAAAAGTTTATTGTATTTGTACTTGGCTGTTTTGGCTAGTAGCAGTTAGAAAGCTGTATTTGTACCATTGACTTCTGTCTCACAGTTGTTTGTGAACTAAGTCTCCGATGTGAATCAGGTGTAAACTGTCTCCTGTCTTCCCTCCAGCCGTCCCACGACCAGCTTCACGTGGTTCGTCAATCCCATGAAAACCTTCATCTTCCTCATCTGGAAGAAGTTCAAGAAGTACATCATCGCTTTTTTGATCCTCGCCATCCTCAGTCTCTTCCTCGCCCTCATCTTCTACACGTTGCCACAGCAGATCTCTGGTCTCATCATCAAGGGATGAAGAAACCTGCAGAGTGCGGAGTCTTCGTCATCTCCTGCTGGAGGTCTCAGGTTCCTGATCTGGAGTCATATTTTATCCTCAGTCTGGTTTCTGTGGAGCTCAATCAGCAACACTCCTTATTTAATATATTTACCACTGACTGCACTACATTACCCAGAATCCTTGTTAATATAAAGACAACCTGGGTGGTAAGAGGAATAATCAGGGGTTCATCTGTCACCAGAAGAAATTACAGGACATCTTTCACTGCGGATTCAAGCCACATATTTATATTGTGTAAATTAAAATGAGTAAAACTGTTTTACAGCACTGGACAGATGTAAACATAACAAATTTGTGCTGATAAATCAAAAACATTTTCCCAATATAAACATAACTTTATTGTATACAGGTTTCATTTTGATGATTAAATATAGTTGTTGCCAAATTTTTTTAAAGTAAACATTTAAATAGAAAAACATGATCACTTTCATATTTTTATTTAATTCTGCACTAACCCTAAACTGAAGTTTATATTTTCATTTGTACCAGTTTCAGAATGATCAGTCTGAATGTTAGCTGTTGTTTCTGAGTAAATAAATCCTCAATACAAGATGATTAAATATGATTAGGAGACAGTTCGACTCATGAAGGGAAAGGGACTCAGCCTTGGGTCAAACAGCAGGAAGTCAGAAATGGTTTGTTTACAGAGGCTCGCTCTGATTGTTTCCTCTAAGGCTGATCAGCTTTTTGCTCATGGCCTCAGAGTCTACAAATAATGTCTGAAGACCAGGTCACAGTTCAGCTTATGCTGGAAACATCTGTCTACACATGCCAGACAGGTTTACCTGTGTTAGTGGTCCAACCCTTTGGTTCAGACTGAAATAATCTCAACAACTATTTGATGGATTGCTGAAAATTCTTGACTCTCATGGTCCCCTCAGGATGAAAACTACAGGCTTTGGTGAACCATTCGCTTTAAATTTGTTTCATGACCAAACACTCTGACATCCTCAACAGCCTCATCTAAGCTGTTTAGCAAATATTCATATGCTAAGATGGTGAACATGGCAAACACTAGTGGTTAGCATGTTCACATTAGCATTTAACCTCAGAGTCCATATCATGATGGCTGGTGTGAAAATCTAAATCTATTAATTACTTCAAAAAGCAATATAATAAATCTTTAAATAGTCTGGAGATTTTAAATTATTGGAGAAACTTATTTCAGAAATTTGTTTCTTATTCTTTCTTTGTAAAATGTGTTTTGTTTTAAAAAGCTGGTCTGGGAAATTCTTTGTATGACAAATGAAAGATTTTCTTATTTAGTATTTTGACAAGAAGATGGAAATGGAATAAAGGTGAAATGCACTTTTTACAAACACTATATTACTATATTATTTAAAATGTACTCTCATTATGCTAAATAAACGGATGTCCTCTTCTCGTTCTTCCCTTGATTTGGCCCCAACACTCCGCCGTAGGGTTCATATGAATTACAGTTTATTTATTATTTGAAGGTTCCCAGTATAACCAGTCTACCCAGTGTTCCTCTGTGCTCGGTCAGCAGTGCGCGCCGCCGCGGGACAGGGCTCCGCCGCTGTGCACCGTGAACGCGCCTCTCCATGCGGTTTGAATAAAGAAGGAAAATCAGAAAAATCAGCTGACGATGGAAACACATGAAGCGGATGCAGAAATGCGGAGCAACAGCCGGTTTCGTGCTCTCATCTGAACCCGGTCCTGGTGTCCGGGGGGTCCGGTTCTCCGCTGCGCTCCTCCGCTCTTTGTCAGCCGGTTCACACACGGAGACCCGGGCGGGTTTGTGGGTTTTCTCTGAATGAAGACTCTGTACCGGGAAGAGCCACGTTAGGTTGATTCGTTCCTGACCCGGGGGCGTTTTAGTCTTCAGGTTCCTCCTCGGGATCTGCACTATGCGGGTTTTTCCTGCAGGATTTTTTCACCTTTTGTTTGAGGAAAGAAGCGGCTGATGCTGTGATTCACACGGGTCCAGTCTTTGTATCAGCCTGTAAATGCCAGTTTTTCTTAACGGAACCGACAGTGTGCACACAGCGCGGATGGGATTAGTTCACCTGTGCACACTGGGTCGCTAAGGAATTATTTATTTATTCTTATTGCCTCCGTTTCCCTTGGCTTCCTCTGCCTTTTGTGTGGAGTCGGTCTGTCAGTCCCGGACTCTGTTGCCTTGTCCCGGCAGGACCCGGTGTGTCCCGGGTTGAGGAGAACCATGCCAGAGTGTGTGTCGGTGTCAGACTTCGTGCAGGAGGTTCAGGAGGACTGGAGCTCCCCCACCACCTCCTCCTTCACCTCCAAAATGATGAGCTGCAGAAACACCGTCTACCTGCTGGAGGAGGTCAGCACTGACAGGGGGTGGAGGGGCCGCAGCAGCAGCAGTAGCAGTAGTAGTAGTCGTTGTAGTAGTCGTAGTAGTACTAGTAGTACTAGTAGTACCAGTACCAGCCCATATGAATGTGCATGAGGCTTCATGAGCTCTGACTCAGGATGATTTAATCTTGGACTTTGCAGTCAGTGCTGGATGTCACAGCTGCAGGGCCCACTCTGTCATTAGGTTTTGATAGTCTGATACATTTCTGTCACCAGTTTACAGTATCAACTCCCATACTCCCACCTTTTACTCCTGCAGTGTCCAGATCTACTTCTAATCTAAACAGTTGTTTTGTGTGTGAAGAAATTGCTTCCATATGTTTCTGTGTTAAATAATTAACAGTCAGAGGGAAGGGAAGGTATTAATCCAGTGGAGGAGAATATTAGGCTGCAGCCTGTGATTATTATTTTTTGTAAACATCAGCTGATTGTTCAGTGAAGCCAAAAATAAACATATTCAAATGTTGCAGCATCAGTCAGACACTGAAAAGTAAATGACTTTGTTGAGTTATCAAACTTTTCAGTCAGATTAATAATTTCATCTCCAGAGTACGTAATGCAAATAAGGAGGAGATATGAATCTCCTGGCTCTGTCTGCTGCCTGACAAAAACAAACAAACAAACAAATCACTGATGGGGAAGTGCAGCAGAAATTCAGAGCTTCATCTGGACAATGGAATTATTGTCACTTCTGTTAATATGGATATCATGGAGGTTCAGATTGGTATCACTCATATTTTAGCTTAGCTTAGCTTAATTCATGGTGGTTTCTACAGTTCTGGTGGTGTCCAGGTCTGAATTTGCCTAAAAACATCAACCTGTGACTTCAACTGCTCCATGTAGAGATTCAGCTTCAGTTTACTCACACAGGAATGTAGCTGCTGTCGGAGAACAAAGCTCGTCCTCTGTATATGTTGAGTCAGCAGGTGAATTACTGCCACCCGCCTACATGAGCACACACATTCAGCAGATTCGAACTGATAATTAAAACCTCACTGACGTTTGACTGTATGTGTCTGTGTTTGTGTGTTCAGGCTCTGGACAGTGATCGCTTGGTGTTGCAGAAGATGAAGAAAGCTGCTAAAGCCAAATACACCTCAGGACAAGGTACACACACACACACACACACACACACACACACACAGATATCACTGTACTAACACTGTTTCTCTCCTTCAGACCATGTCGCTCACCTGGAGCAGTACATTAATTCGATGGAGAAGCTGTCGGTCAACTGTCACTCAAACGGAGAACCTGAGGTCGGCTCTGCCTTCTACCGTCTGGCAGACTTTTCTAAAGAGCTCGTCTCTCCCATGAAAAACCTGGTAAGTCGGCGGCATGACACCACAGAGGTCAAAGGTCATAACACTTGTACCCATTCACAGTTGCTGCCTCCAGTTCATCTGAAGCTTATTTTGGAGAAAATCCATTCATTTTCTATACCCACTTATTCCTAACCAGGGTCACAGGGATCTGCTGGAGCCTATCCCAGCTCTCTCTGGGTGAAAGGCAGGGGTACACCCTGGACAGGTCACCAGTCCACTGCAGATTTTGGAAAATATCTATATCCAAACAAAAAACATTAAATGAAAATAGATAAAATAGTACAACTTAAACTTCATTCCAAACAGAAACCATTTAACCAAGAACTTCTTACAAGCACTTAACTGTTCATTCAGCCAATTTATTGTTGATTTCAAAACACTCAAAACTGGGAGACACATTTGGTGAAAACCAGTTAGTTCACTGATAAGTCCAAAGTCCCTTGGAAACTCTGTGAGCCACTCAAAACCAACTGGCTGTCAACTGGTTAAAAAAATCTGATTAAAATGACTGTTGAATTAAAAACGTTCCACAGGAGAAAACTTTATTAAAAAAGGTTTTGTAACAGGTCGGCTTAACTTCTGTTCCAAAGTTCAACTAAAAGTTCCAATAATTTTAAAATAGTGCTGCCTTTTAACTCAAATGTGTGTGTGTGTGTGTGTGTGTGTGTGCGCGCGCGCGCGCGCGCGCGTGTGTGTGCGTGCCTGCGTGTGCGCATGTGCGTGCGTGCCTGTGCGTGTGCACACAGTTGAAGAGCATGCTCCACAACATCAACTTCTTCCTGGACTCTCTGGTGAAAGGAGACCTGAGGGAGGTGAAGGGGGTGAGGACTTTATTTGCTGGTTTCACATCACTTGGATGATTCACATTCATGACTGACTCTAACAGTAACAGACTGAATGTATAAATGATAAAAACACTATTGACAGTCTCCTCCGTACAGCAGATCTGAAATCCTGCTTGTGCCTCTGTCTTTCTCCATGTAGGATCTGAAGAAGCCGTTTGACAGAGCATGGCGAGACTACGAGAGCAGATTGTGAGTGATGATCACACTGAGCTCACACAAGTACTGCTATTATTATCAGATTTTTGGAGTATCCTGTTGAAGTGTGTGCTCATGCAAATGTCATTGCATAAGCTCTTGTCCACGTTTTGAGAAACCTGAATATGATAGCTAGAGTACTGCTTGTGCTGCAGCAGACAGCAGAGAGACAGCATCTGTGCTGATGACTTTTTTAATATGGAGCAGCAACATTTCAGCATAATGCTTGTCTTCATCAGATAAGACTCAGCCTTTCCTCGACAGTCTAACTGCTTTTCACACCTACAGATCAGGAATTCTTCTCAAACAATGTTTCTGCTCCCTAAGACAGTTGAATGCTGAGACATTGAACCACTGCAAAATAATTTAATATCTATTAGTATGATACAATTTGATAAGATAAGGTGTGTGTTTGCAGTAAGCAGGTGGAGAAGGAGAAGAGGGAGCTGGCTCGTCAGTATGGGATGGTGAGGACCGAGGTGAGCGGAGGAGAGATCGCTGAGGAGCTCGAGAAGGAGAGACGCTCCTTCCAACTGACCATGTGCGAGGTCTGTGACTCGATCTCTGACCTCCATCTCTGTCCTGTCACCTTTATCTGGTATACATGCCAATTCCCTTTATTTGGTCACTTGACCTGGAAATCCATGAGTGAGGACACATGGGAGCATCCTTCCCAGAAGTGTTTTACTGGTCCAACTGGTCTGGTCCCTTTGGTGATTGGATGCTCATCACTTAGAAATGTGCATTTTCTTTTCTGTGCTTTAAAACGGACTCATCTCTCTCTCAGTATCTGATCAAGGTCAACGAGATAAAGACGAAGAGAGGAGTTGACCTGCTGCAGAACCTCATCAAACACTACCACAGCCACAACAAGTAAGAAGAGACACGCACATGAACAAACCCCTAGGTAGTAAACTGGTTGTAGTTATTGCATCTGTGCTTGTGTGTAGTTTCCTACAGGAGTGTGTCTCCACCACTCACAGGCTGAAGCAGTACATGGAGGAGATGAATGGAGTCCTGACTATGGTACGTCAACGAGTCAGACCTGCAGACTTTCATATTGTGGCTGCAGCTTCTAGGAGAACAGACTACAGTCACAATGCATGGATGTTTTTGCTTTATTTCATGGTTTTGATTTAAAACAGTCATTAATGTTATTTGAGCTGCATCAGTACACAGACAGTACAGTCCCAGGATAGTAGATCCTTTCTCTAGGTTTGACAGACCTACTGGAAAATCTGTCCCAAATAGACCGAAAACAGAAGATTCTGACTCGAATTAGATTAGACTGTATTTGAGCCTTAGATTCATTTTTGAGTTGATTTTTCCACAGACCAAGGGTCTGTGCGGGTGGGGGAGCTGTTCAGGTGAGCTGTTCAGGTGAGCAAGCTGTGCAGGTTGGTGAACTGTTGTGTGTCTGCAGGTGAAGCAGCGTCAGGAGGAGGAGAAGAAGCAGCTGTGTGCTCTCAGGGATCAGCTGAGGCCGGTTGTCCACACAGAGCAGGTCAGAGACATAAAACATAAACACTCCCACAAGCTAAAACTGTTGAACAGGTAAATAATGTGTGTGTGTGTGTGTGTGTGTATGCGTGTGTGTAGGACAGTGTACCCAAGCAAGTGTATAATATGCATCAGCTGCTGGGAGACAAACAATATGGAACAGAAAGAGCTGGATTCCTTTACAAGAAGAGTGACGGGTATAATCACACATCAACAAACAGACTCACACTAATACACACAATGAAATGTAGGTCATCGTCATCCCATAGACTTTTGTTGTCGTGGTTACAATAGCAAACATCTGGATTACGTTAGATTTAGGAAAAAATTGTCATAGGTTGAAACCAGGACTGTAGGTTAAGATGGTCAGTGTGATCTCCACCCAGAAGTTAAGCCACTGCAGTATATATCATAAACCCCGCCCCCTCCATGGAGCTAAACTGAAAATTCAAAGTACGAATCAAATAAAAATTTCCCAATAGCAATTTCCATCTTATTTCCTCCTGGGTGGTACTCCTGAAACATATTTATGGCCATGATAAGAGCCATTAAATGGTGTGACAATAATCCAAGCAGCAGAAATATTGTTGAGACTAAACTGTTTATATTTCAGGCTGAGGAAAATGTGGCAGAAGAGGAAATGTTCAGTTCACGACTGTTACCTGACCATCGCTCATGCTACTGTAAGCTCACCTGTGGGGGTGAGGGGGGTAGTACGGTGGCCGACAAGGACAAACGCGCCGCAACGGCCAAAACATGCAGGAGAGAAACGGCGCAACAGTGAAAACACGCAAGGAGAGAAACGCTGCAACGGAAGTGCGCCAGGCCTGTAGGGGGACCACGAACTGAGGGATGCTATGAACAAAGTTTGGCTAACTTTTACAGAGGCGAGAGAGACACATGTAGTGATATAAGCCGCGTCTCATTTCGGAGGCTGCACAATGAGACGCAGTTATTGTTTTAAATTGCAACAGAACGAGCGTCCTCTGATGATTGTTCTCATGTGCTAACATGTGCTAACAATGTTCTACTACATTGGTTTACTTGATCAAAAGTGTCATACAGCGTTGGGAGACATGTTTTTGCAGGGCGGGACATCTGAAGGTACGTTTTCCATTTATTACTTTTGAAACACTTGACCGTCATCTTTTACAATACTGTACTTTTATGATAGTGTAAAACATGTCGGCCAGGTTTAAAAAGAAATAAACGGAAAACCTACCTTTTTTATGTCGCCTCTGTAAAAGTCAAACTTTGTTCTTCCGTTGCGGCGTTTCTCTCTTGCATGTGTTTTGGCCGTTGCGGCGCGTTTGCCCCTGTCGGCCACCGTAGTTGTAGTCTGTAGTGTTTATTTTACTTTTCTATATAGGGATTTATAATTTACTTTTTACAAATAGTTTCTCTCTCATACTTTTTCATACTTTTATACATATTGTTCATATTGTATTTATCTTTTTATTGATTTGTTATTCTTTCTTCACTCCATTTCTGTAAAGCATGTGTATAAACAAATGCAAATAAAGATTATGTTTACTGATATCATAACCCTAACCCTCTTCTCTCTTTCAGCCTAATAAACCTCCTACCAGACTGAACCTGCTCACCTGTCAGGTTAAACCCAGTGTAGAGGACAAGAAATGCTTCGACCTCATCTCTCGTAAGACACACACACACACTCATCACTCATCACAGCGTATTACCCTAAATATACTAATAACCACAGGCCTGATCGTGATTTGTTGGTAAACCGCAGAATTTGTGTTCCTTGTTTTGACAGGACCCAAGAGATTTAAAAGTACCACATAATTCTTGGCATCTTTTTGTTTCTGCCCATCAGGCCTGCAGGCTGTAGCTTCACCTTAGCTAATGTTATTTTAAGTCTGTTTTCCTCCTACAACCATTGGTTGATTTTGGATTTTCAGATTCATACAAATGTCGTTTGAGATTAAATTTGCATGTCTGGTGACTATCAATACAGGTTGTTTTGTGTTAATATGAGGGGAAATGTATGTAATGTAATGAAAAGTATATGTAATGTGATATATAACCAATTCTTTGTCCTACAGATAATCGGACCTACCACTTTCTGGCTGAAGATGAAGCCGAGTGTGTGGCGTGAGTAACAGACTTTGATCTGACTCACTGTTGGTAGAGTCTGATACCGGTGTGATAGTACATTTCTGTTAATCATCATGAAAATGAAAGTGATGAACGTGTTCAACATTTATTTGTGTGCATCTGTGTTTATGTGTGTGGTTCAGCTGGATCTCGGTGCTCAGTAACAGTAAACAGGAAGCTCTGAGCGTGGCTCTGGATGGGGGGAGGAGGGGTGGAGGCGGAGGAGGCGAAAGCAGCATGGAGGATCTGACCCGGGCCATCACTGATGACATCAGACGGATGCCAGGAAACAACAACTGCTGTGACTGTGGCGCTCCAGGTAAAATCAGTCAGTCAACACATCTTTTCACCTGCAACATCTGTCCATCTATTATCTACCACTTGCCCTGGTACATCCAGGGTGGTGGGCGATCCCAATCCAGCTGACACTGGGAGGGGCCAGGGTCCAACCTGGACAGATCACCAGTCTGTCACAGAGCTGACACATAGAGACTGACAAACACTCACATTCACACCTATGGGCAATTTAGAGTCACCAGTCAACCTAACCTGTGTGTGTTTGGACTGTGGGAGAAGAAAACCCACACAGGCACAGGGACAACATGCAGACTCCACACAGAAAGAGAGATGACAATAACTGCTGTGCCATCCCCAAAACAAAGATCACAGTTGTCTTTCTATTTTACTTTAAAAACTATTTTTAAACTGTATGACTCATTTTTAGTCACCTTCTCACCAGAAACTATTTTTCTACTTTGACCCTTTGTTTTCTTTCATGCATGTTCTTGTCAAATCAGATGAACTGACTTTAAACAAGTTTTAGATGCTTATTATCTTGGAGCTTAGATATAATTTCTGCTGTTTCAGTGTCTAACAAGGATTTCATCACCTTTAATGTATACTGGGTTATT
The DNA here is from genome assembly GCF_900324485.2 of Mastacembelus armatus. Classification (NCBI taxonomy): domain Eukaryota; kingdom Metazoa; phylum Chordata; class Actinopteri; order Synbranchiformes; family Mastacembelidae; genus Mastacembelus; species Mastacembelus armatus. Next base: position 4,832,737 of record NC_046637.1, read on the forward strand.
TTGAACACTTTCTCCCCAGATCCTGGATGGCTCTCGACCAACCTGGGCATCCTCACCTGTATTGAGTGTTCAGGGATCCATAGGGAGATGGGGGTACACGTCTCCAGGATCCAGTCTCTGAGTCTGGACAGTCTCGGGACCTCAGACCTGCTGGTAGGTCACACCTGTTACTAACAAGCTAATCCTGGTCAGCTTGGTATAGTCAACAGTAAAGGCAGAGCTTAAACCCAAACAATTTGAAGCTCTGGGATTTGATGTTTGTTACTGAAATGCTCCTTGGGATTTATTCTTGACTTCTCATACATAACAAAGTTCATTTTTTGATTCAGTAGAGTTTCACGTTCATCCCAGCAATTAGTCATCAAAGGTTTTAACCAGGAGCACCTAGAACACCTCCTTCCACTTGTTTCCATTAAAGTCTATTCTTTAGATGCTGCTGTCAGAACTATGACAACAGCAGCTTTTTGAATGAAATTTCCTTCCAGGGTGTAGGTTGTGAGCAAATTGTTTCCTGTCTCTCTCCAGTTGGCCAGGAATATTGGGAACTCTGGTTTTAATGAAATACTTGAGGCGAACCTTCTGAGTCCTTCACTGAAGCCCTCACAACACAGTCACATGTAAGATTCACACATACACTCTACTATTGTAGTATAAAATATTTCACTGTATTTGAAACTATAAGTTTGTGGTGTGTGTGCAGGGCGGAGCGGAAAGACTTTATCCTGTCTAAGTATCAAGACGTCCATTTTGTGAGGCGGAGTCACAGCTCTGTTGCTGCGCTGAGACTCGGCCTGCAGGAGGCGACCAAGAGCTGCGACATCTACAGTTTGATTCACCTGTATGCTCAGAGGACGGAGCTGAGCCAGCCGCTTCACACACACATACAGGTACATACACATGTTCCTGCAGGTACACTGACACAGAGGCATACGCTAAAGTACATATACATGCAGGTACACACACACACACACACACACATTTACCCTAAATTAAGCGGCTGCTCTAAAATGTAATGTTTCACATGAGGAGGAGTGAGACAGTGAGTCTATAAACACACACACACACACATTCAGCATTATGTTTCCATGACAACAGGAGAAAGGGGAAACGGCGCTCCATCTTGCCGTCCTATTGGCTGACAGGACATCGCTACACATCCTGGATTTCCTGGCTCAGAATTGGTCAGTCTGATCTGATTGTCTTTATCAGGTATTAAACCACGTGGTAATGTGCTCACCTGTGTGTGTGTGTATATGTGTGTGTGTGTGTGTGTGTGTGTGTGTGTGTGTATGTATGTATGAATGAGTGTGTTTTGTTTTTTTTTCTCTTGTTCAGCTCCAATGTGGATGCGCAGACGTCTGCGGGTAATACGGCGCTGCACTACAGCTGTCTGCACAACAAGACTGACTGTGTGAAGCTGCTGCTTAGGGCCAGAGCCAACATACACATCAGTAATACAGACACACAACCACACACACACACACACACACGTGTTTGTTAAGCGTCTGTTCATTAGCACTGGGACATCTTGTGAAAGTGAGGAGGCTTTACCACATGTTTTGGAAGTATGTTTTTTTACAATGAGGACACATTTGGAAATTAAACTATTTTAAGGAAGTTAGGACTTTTTCAACAGTAGGAACATTTTTGGGAATGACATTTGTTGCATGCATGGGCATGGTGGGGATATTTTCGGAAGACATTTCTGAAAAATGAGAACATTTTTTGAGAACAATCTGGGTGAGGTGAGGATATTTTGTGTCTCTAAAATCAAATTATCATATCTAATTGTTTAACAGAGAACGAGTTAGGAGAGTCTGCTCTGGACATGAGCCGCAGGTTGAAACACACCCAGTGCGAGGAGCTGGTGAGGTCAACACACTGACAACACACTAACGCAGCTGTAACTGTTGACTCACTGTGACTCTGTGTGTGTGTGTGTGTGTGTGTGTGTGTGTGTGTGTGTGTGTGTGTGTGTGTGTGTGTGTGTGTGTGTGTGTGTGTGTGTGTGTGTCTGTGTGCAGCTGCAGCAGGCCCAGTCCAATCAGTTTGACCATCACGTCCACGTGGAGTACGAGTGGAGGCTTCGTCATGACGATATCTATGACAGTGATGATGACTTCGAAGACAAGGTAGCCGTGGTGACCGACAGCTTCCTGATTTATCTGCTTTGTTTTTCCTTAACATCAATGTTGTCTCCTATCAAACACAGTTTTCTGCCTTTATGGGAAGATTTTTGACTCATTGAGTCAAGAAACTGGATGTTTCATTACGAGTGTGCTCAATAATCTGTACAGCAAATCAGTCCTATAACTGAGCTCTCTTTAATAAAGAAAAATTAAGCATGTAGAAGAACCTTTTGATTGGTAAACACTTTCGAGTCCTTTAGTCTGAACCTTTTTCTGTCAGTTGTTCATATTGGCAATGAACATGAGCTGATATATACACATGATCTGACACCTGCCCTCTATTTCAGAATGGTCCATTGAAGAAGGAGCGTACCTCCTCTTCCTCGTCCACATCCTTCACATCCTCCTTTTCCTTCAGCTCACGTCCTTTCAGTTTCACTCAGTCCATGTCCTCCTCCATCTCCCCACACTCCTCTGGAGCAGCAGGAGGAGGTCTGCTCAGCGTTGGAAGGAGACTCGCCATGGCCATGGAGCTCCACGGCCGACCTCCTGGCTCTGCACCCAGCCCTCCTCCACCTCCCCCATCCTCCCCCGCTCCTCCGATACCCCCCAGGGTCAAAGGTGTGTTTTATTTTTATTTCTATAGAGTTAAGAGACCTTTGTCTGATCTCTTCATGAGCTGCGCTGTAATGTCATGTGATGATATCACTCATATTAAATGTAAGGCATTTTCTGAAAGAGCAATACTTTTGCTTTTATTACATTCATGTATGTTTTACTGGCTATATCTGCACGTCTGCATTGTGTGACAATATTAGAAGTGACTGGAAATAATTAGTGAGTGAGAGATTTGTTAGTATTGTACTGAGCAGCAGGTGGAGAAAGATAGTGGACATTAGACATAAATCAGTTGTCTCTCTGTTGCCCTGTAGCTCCAAGTGTTCCTCCTCCTCCCCCTCCTGCTGGGGAGGATGGAGTGGGTGAGGAAGAGGAGGAAGGAGAAGTCTTCTCCCACCTGACAGGAAACAAAAAGTCAACCCCTCCCCCTCCCATTGCTGTCCGACAGAAGAGGAGCTGCTCTGAGTCCAGCAAACATGGTAATATCTAAGAAACACACTGCAATTAATCTGTCAGATGAATATGCTGTAATTAACTGTGTGTGTGTGTGTGTGTGTGTGTGTGTGTGTGTGTGTGTGTGTAGATTATGGGTTGCCAACCAGTCCTAGGATCTACAGTGGTCCAGACTCCTCCTTTAAGAAGTGTGTGTGAGTATCTGAGATGCAGTCACACTGAATTTTCACTGAACTCACAGTATATTACAATAAATATGGCCAAGAGAACGAGGCTTCTGATGGACCAGCAGTGCAATGATGTCGACTCAGGTACCAACAGTCAGGATTTTATAAAACTATATATTATCAAAATATCTCATTCTTCAGTAGCTTCAGGATAAATAGAGAGAACAGGCTGTGGCTATCAGAAATCTGGAAACGTTTCAGTGATGTCCTACTTTTTTATTAGTCACAGAAAAGTCTGTGCTGAATTTAATTGTCTCAGCAATTTATTTTTAAATTCTACTTAAAGGTACCAAATACATGTGGCTGAATTTTGGGGAAACACATTTAAAAGTATGCAACAGAATGTTTCCATCAGACTGATGCAGCCACAAAAACACTGAGCTTGAAACGCTCATGTGAAAGGATCATTTAGCTTCAATAAAAAGCTCCAGCGATTCCCTATAGATATGAATGAACAGATAGGATACTGCATGTAAGTATGAAGAAGCTGAAGATGTTCATCTGAACTGTGACTGTACTGGCCTCTGGTGGACTCAGGCTGAATTACAGCTTAGAGTTGATTGATGAAAACTTCACAGGTAATAAAAGTGTCCCTCTCTCTTTCTCTGTCTCCAGTCCAGCTTCTCCTCTCAGCTCACTGACTGAGCGACCAGACAGAGGTATGTCTTGTTCTGTCACACTTTACAGACCATAGATATTCATACAAGTGAAGTAATTCAGATTTATTCTGTGCTATTTCTAAAATAATACATTTTGTCTCTGATTCAGCTGATAAGGCAAATTGTAATTGTAGTTTTATAATGGAGAAAAAAATGGTCTGTTAGGGTTATGGGCAGTGTTAGGATGGTTTTACCTTTAGTTAAAAAATAATTAGTAATTTGTCTGTATTTTCCTATGAAATGCAAACTTGTTAAGACATTGTCATATTTGTATTGATTTCTCTCAGGTTTCCGGAGGGCTGACAGTGAAGGTAGCCCCTCCCACTTCCTGCACCCTGCCAGTAAGGTTCCGCCCAATGAGTCTCCAGCCAATCACCGTTCTCAGAGCTTTGAGAGTGGCACTAGAGGCCCCGCTCCTCAGCCACTCCCTCGCAGATCATTGGTGAGTTGAAAACATAAAAAAACCTCTTCAGTTACTTTAAGAAAACAGTCACTTGCGAAATAAAATAAGGAATTAAACCCATCTTTTAATAAAAAATGACATTCTACATTTTGTCCAATGTTTACCTATAAATTTGACTGAAATAATCTTGTTCACAGTAAGGGGCTCCATTGTAACCACATAGCAACACTAGTTAAATTTATCTTTATAGTAACTGTGTTTTCTTCAGAAATATAAACGTGTTAATAATTTTTATTACTAATCGTGAAAACATTTTCATCGTTTGCTCACGTCCTGCAGCCTCGAGGCACAACGAGTCGGCGGGTTCAGGCTCTGTACGACTGCCAGGCCGACCACCACGATGAGCTGAGCTTCTCTGAAGGACAGGTGCTAGTGGTCCTGGGGCAGGAGGACAGTGATTGGTGGGTACGTATCATCGTCCTTCACTCTGATTGGTGCTTGCACTTGTGGCACAAAGAAACTCTTAAAAATGTTTTGTTCTTGTTCTTATACTTTAAACTTTCACGAGAAGCAGGGTTCATTTCATAAATCTACACTGGCTAAAAAAGTAGATGACCAAATAAAAATGAACCTCTAAAATTAAAAAATAAATGTACGAAAGAACGAGAACATAACTTACTGTTGTGTTGGATGATAAAATGGCATTTTAAAGTGGCATTTTTAAAAAATTGACAAATCCATCTCAGTTCAAAATCAGGTGCCAAAACTGGCAGTAGTCCATTTTATGTTTTATTGAATGTACAGTAAATATACAAATGGAGGTTAATGTGTGTTTTTGTGTATGAGCAGCATGGTTACATTGAGGATGAACCGGACCAGAGGGGTTTGTTTCCGTCGTCCTTTGTCCAGCCACTCTCAGACTGACATGAATATCGTCCAGGCCTGGACCCAGCCAGACCTTTGAACAGCACAGATCCAGGCCACATCGGAGCACCTGGAGCTCAGGAGAATCACACCCAAACCAAAGCGGATCAGTAGTGAGCAGCAGATGCTGGACCCTTGATCTTGAGTGCACCAGGACCTGGTCATGAACAATTCCAGAACCCTATGAGTTCACACGGTGCAGCCACGGCAATGTATGACTTCAGTTACCATGGAAATGTTACAAAAGACGACTTGGGCCATGTAGTAATATTGCCATGGAGACAGTTTGCAGCCTAATCGGTGACGATGTCAATGATACTTTTATTTATTGTTTAATTAATTCATTTAATTAAAAAAATATTTTATTGTGGGCACGGATAAGTTAATCTAGTTTATTTAATGTATTTAAAGTTAATGATCCTGTGGCGATGCCAACAAAGGAGTCGCTTCTGCCTCATTTCAGGCTTCACCACCTTGGAGGGACAAGGCTAATAAAGGCCTGTCAGTCTTTGGACCAAAGAGGTGGCTCCTGAACCTTTACTGATGATTCATCAGGTCCAACAAGTGGATTGTGGGATCCTGAGGATAAATACGTCTTCTGCTCTAAATTCAGGTAAAATCAGTCACTGTAAATATGGACTTCAGAGGAGACGGGGCCTGAAATCAGACACAGCTGTCCTCTTGTCACATGGTACAAACATCTCAGTGAGTGAAGTGTCTGGTCACATTATTTTTCTGCAGAATGAAATTTACATTTGTCACATTTGTAATGCAGACGATCAATATCAGGATGAGTCAAGTTACAAGGCTGACGTAAGAAAATCTACTGTGGAACTGACAGACTCAGTAGAATAATACTGCAGTGTTTCTCTTGGCTCAGTCCAAACTGACCAAAAGTAAACTATGACCTGCAAATCTGCCAGAGCTGGATTTGCTGAAAAGCAGGAAACAGGCTTGAATTTGTCTTTTGGATTTCAGTAGAAGCGAATGGGAACAGAGCGAATATTTGGATACTAGAAATCTAATGTGACCATGCTTTAAGGATATTATTACACAAAAAACACATTTGCTCAGTTTCTCATTAAAATGTGAACAATTTAACTCAATTTTCACATTTTAAGATACTTTAAGTAAAGGACAATTCTTATTACTATATATTAAATTGATCGGTTAATCAAGAAACATCTCATTAAAACAATTCTAAGATTCCTGTGAAAATAAAATAATTTGAGATAAAGGAATAACTGTAAAGATGGGTTTCTTCATGTACATATGAAAAAACTGAGCTGGCTTTGATTCAACCTGTACTCCTCTAAGCAGAAAAAAAAACCCCAAACAACTTTAAACTCATATTTTTTTTTTTTTTATTTCTTTAAAAGGGACAGTGATGCGTTTGTGTTTTTGTGGTTTTTATTGAAATATCACAGTGCTCCTGTCCTGTTTGGCTAAAAACAAATGAAGTGATGATTAGCAGGTTGCAAAGTTAAACTGACATTGTTTTTAACCAAACAGTCACAGTTTATACATGATGAGCTAAATTAAAGCCATGGTAACTGAACATGCATGATTCTTGTATCTTGTTGGCTCAGTGAACATTGCTCTGCTATAGGCATACAGATATGTACAGCTGTTTACCCACTGTTGATTATGGAGGTACATTTTTCATCGAGTCACCACAAATGTGTCTTTGATGACAAATACAGATGTGTGAAACTATTTTCTGCGTGCAGTTGTTAAAATGTTTGTTAGGTATATGTGCACCAACTCCATCTCTATATACAGCCGAACGTTTGCTTTCCTGTTCTTGCAGAATACATTTGTGGTTCTGAGTGGTTGAATACTTTCTAAACCTTTCAAATGATCCACAACTGTTCGGTGATCTCTGTACACATATCGAACAGTCTGTAAATAACTTTTAAAAAACTTCACACAGAAAATAGTTTCTACACTTCTTAAATCACAGTTTGTAGACAATATGCAGTCTGTCTTCTTGACTGTAATTGCCAAACACAATATATGGCAACTTATGGGGAGGAATTTACTTCCATGGCTATTGACTTGATTTAATCTTCAACTTTCTTTGTTCTTGATGGAAATAATCAGGGAATCTGATAAGCACAACTTTGGATTTACACTCCCAACACCACAACTTTTTTTTTTTTTAAGTGTGAGGAAGAAAATATGTTTACTACAGCGCTCACAAATCTTGTTTCTAATGTTTAGTCCAGCTCAGGACTCCACAGTGCTGCTGCTTTGTCATTTGGTGGCTTCTTTATGGTACATTCAGGTACTTTTTGTAAAATTGTAATGCGAATCATTTCCATTTACCATCAGGATGTTTTCCTGGAGAAGCCAACAAAATGTTAAAGCTCAGCAGTGACTGAAAATTTTAAAACGGATGTTTCAGATTAAACCACAGCATTCATGATTATATTGACAGCCTCAGCCTGCTTCAAACAAAGTGCTTGTTGGATCATGGAAACCCTGCCTGTAACCTGCATTTCCAACAGCTACGAGTGACAATTCATGTAACGTTTTAAAACTGGAATTCACCAGTCATGGCCATTGTTACACAGTGACTCACTAGCCCAGCAACCGGTGCAATTATTTTGCTTTGGTCCAACAACAGAAATAAGTTTGTTTGAAGCAGAGTGACAGACAGGCGATTTCACACTGGCAAATTGATTTAAGAAAAAAACCAAAAAAAAGTTAACTTTAAAGAAATGTAACTATTGATGCCTTTGTCTCTACACAAAAAAACAAAATCAATAACCGAATGCCTCACAAGACAAGATCGATGACTAGACAAATGACTGTTTTCATGAATACTTTCCATATTTTGTCATTTGCCCTGAAGGAACAGTCAGTGCAGGATTTGCAAATGTGGACTCGAGCTGTGTGAAAACGTGTTGAAACTCCTTGCACCATAAACAGGTTCAGGGGACTGATAATAGTGACATGTTCTGTTTGTAGCTTCACAGTACGTTGGCAGCCATGTGCATGCAGCCCTCTTACTTCAACTGGAAGATTCCTCGGCTGCTCTGTCTCATCGTTCAGAAAGTTGGTTATTTTTGGTAGGACTTTTTATTTTGAAAGTACATTGCACAAATCTTCCACTCATCCATGTCCTGCACATGCTGGTAATATTCCTGATTGATTTACTTTGTCCTTGTTTTGTTTAATAAATCCTTAATTTAAAGTCAGGGGCCGTCTTGTCTTTGTCACTCCCATCAGCTGAACTGTCATTCAGAACTTATATCACGTCTTTTCATTCCTCTTTAGGATCATCAGTCTGCAGCTTCAGGTGGTTATAACCAACTATTCCTTTAAAATGATTCAAACACTCACTAATAAAATGTCTCTTCTTTGAGCAGGTAGTAATAATCACCTGCAGACAATTTAAAAAAAAAAAAACTCACCTCTTCCTGTTCACCAACCAATTTTCTATATACACCCGAAACAGGAACCAACAAGGGCCAAAGAAAAAAAACCCACACATCACAGAAAACGTATAAAGTGTCCTCCTGTTTTCCACAACGTTTAGCATTAAGATTCGGTTAGAATAAATGGATGGATTATAAATGATAAAAAAAAAAAAACTCATAATTGGATAAAGAAGGCCTCTTCATAACATTTCTTATTCAGGACAAAGTGCTTAGATTAAAAAGTTATCCCTGCATAATATCTATAAAATCTAATTAAAAAAAAAAAAAAAAGTCTGGTTTTTTTCGTGCTCAGAGCAAAATTTGTGTGGTTGATCCTCGCAGTCACCGGGGGCAGGATGGTCTGAATAGTGGAGTGTCCCCCCAAAAAAAAAAACAGTAAACAACAACAAAAACAGTATTTGTTTAGGTTGAGCTAGAACTCATTTAAACAAATGGGAATCCACACAGGGTAAATATCCAAGCCACCCAATTGGATGATGACAGATTTAGCTCTTCCTACCACCAAAAATGTTCGTCCACAGGTAATCTAGGTACGTAAAAATGTCTCATCTCAACAGCGGCCTGAATTCAGCATGCCTGGATGTCTGACTTGCAGAAGTACACAGGTCTGATTCCTGCCCTGTTCAAATTCCCAAAAAACAGGTCCAGTAGAGTCCAGAGCCAGCTCAGATTTGGTTTTACAGTCAGGGGACAGTTGAATGCGCTGACACTGGCTGTAGGTCAGTGAGTTTGTAGTTCAGCAGGTTATCAGGTTGTCTCCAGGTCTGTAGGTCTACAGATCAGTCTGTTGGCTGGCAGGTCTGTATGTGAGTTTTGGAAGTCCATTGGTCCATCAGAAAATCAGTCAAAAGGTCGGTCCCACAGTCGGCAGATCAGGTGTCGTGTCACAGGTACAGACGTATCTTGTGGTCCTTGGCGAGCTGGTGAATAACCTGCGTTTCAAAGTCGGCACTGTGGACACCAGTCAGCCTGAAGGCTCCAGCATTGCGATTCTTCTCCCAGTAGTGATGCCAGTTGCCCTGCTTGTCGGCACCATAACCAAACACCGACACCTGAACACAGGCAGAAAGAGGCGGCATGACATGCTGCAGCACACACAGTGTATGATGTGCTGTGCTGTCACTAAATATATCCTGTACTTGTAGATTTGAGGGTGAGGAGTAATACCTTAGCACCTCTGACCTCATCTTTCTGCCCTGACCCTGTACCACAAAGCTATTTTTGGGCTTAAAGGAACAGTTTGTAACTTTAATAAATGATCTAAAGAATGTACCAACAGGTCTTTGGTCTCAGCTGCATTTATAATCATATATACGCTGTGTTGATGTCAGAACTGAAGACAGACTGTTCACTCCTCACACTTACCTGGTCACAGGTGTGCAGAGCAAAGATGATGGCTAGCATGCCGGTGGACGGGTAACGACCGTGATTCTCGTTCCAGTGATCATGAACGTATTTAAAGAACACCGGGTTCACCACAAGAACCTGCATATATACACACACACACACACACACACACACACACACACACACGTTACAATGTTAGCATGTCTAATGTGTTACACTGAAGAGTTTTGAATGATTTTAATTTCATTTGTATATGTACAAAATAATATCAGAGAAAAAAAAAAAGTAAAAAATTAAAGTGTTACATCAGTAATCTGAAATATCTTCTTTTGTTAAGGGTAACATACTTAATAATATAATAATAAAATATAACTTTCTGATACATTTTTTTAGCATAAACCTGCCATAAGTGTAAATGAGTCTAAATATGCAGTATTAAAACCAGAACAAAACTCCCACATCAGTGTGGTGTGAAGAATTATCAACAAAGCTTTTATTTTACCTTGTCTTTATCTGCCGCCACTCTTTCTTTAACTCTCATGTAGGTCCTGAGAACACACAGAATATCTCAGCTATGAGATAAGCAATGCACATTTACCTTGGTATACTGTCCAGTTTATATTAAATATTTTATGCGTACTATAGCTATAACATCTTTATTTACTTGCTATTTTTTTTAAATATATATATTTCTTTGTATATTTGGTGGATTTTGAGTGTATCTGGATGTTTTTCGTACGTTTTGACCTGGCCAGTGGACAGTGCGCTGGTCAGCCATTCCAGGTCTCTCAGTTTGAACGGCAGAAAGATGAGGCTGACTCCAGGATTAATGTCAACCGCACTCTCTGGGTACAGGAAGTGATGTGTCGTCCGGTTCCCGACATCTTTCTCAAATCCTTGAGTCGTACCCTTGTTCATCCTGGGGAGGAGGAAGATGAGGTGAGGAAGATGAGATGGAGCAAGATGTATTGCTGGTGTGTGGACATACATACCGCAACACAGAGTGGTGGGAGTTTATCAGGTTGCCGTGGCCAGAGTGTCGCAGGTTACCAGAGTTGCCAACCACCGCGCAAGTCCGGCAACGAGAGGGGAGGGGCCTGAAGTCTGCAGTGGGCGGGGAAATCACTTTAAACATCTCTGACATCACTTTCTCTATAGTCTGGTCCTTACTAGACTGCTGAAGACCCTGTTGAGTGCAATACACATCATTTTTACTGTAATATTAAGACAGAGTTTTAAAACTGAAATTTGTCACTCAACAGAAAATATATCAGAAATTACTTTAATGATTGACAGTTCCAGCCTGTTAAAGGTGAATAATTACAGGTTTCATGGACTTCTACTATAATTGGACTGTGGGTCTAACAAAAAAATGTCATTTTAATTCTGGGAAACTGCAGCAGTTAAATTTTAGCATTCAGCTCTGGTTGTTTGTGTGTAGCTCACAATAGCAGAATATACTGTATACTGCATATTGTGGATCAGACTGATGATGTTAGCATTTCTACCCCCCCCACAGCCCCTCTTTTAATCTACTAATGGTTCCTGCAGCAGGACCTAATCTGTAAATGCAGGAAAAGGAGTCAGACGTTTGTCTTGTCATCCAGACTGCTGACAGCTTCCACAAAGACACATTTTAAGGCATCTTATATTTAAATTTTCTGAAAACACAGATTTGCATTAAAAGGTCATGGCTATTTACAGAAACTCACTGTATGCATATCATGCACTATATAATTACACATGCTTCTTTGGTCTTCTAATAAATCTTTCTGTGATTCTGCTGATTTGCACATTCTTGGCATTATCATCAATTCAGTGCTGTCAGGTCACTTCCAGTGTGCAGACTATAAATACTTTAAGCAACAAGCAACACATTTTGTTATTGCTCTCATACCAGAGTCAAGTAGAAAGAAAGAAAGAGCACAGAATATCGTATTTAAAATCTTTGTTTAAACAGCTTTTGGTTACTTGTTTTGGTGTGAATGTTAATCCAAATTATTAACATTGATTTTAAAGCTGCTAGTGCCCATGTACCCCCTGTGATTTGTTTTCTGTAGATTAACTAAGGTACACCAGCTCAATAATTCTAAACTGTTTAATTAATGTTTAAGTAAGTTGAAAAGGTTTACAATAGTAGACTTGAGAAGCCCCAAGACCTTCAAGCAAAAAAAGACTTTTACTTTGAAGGCCTATTTTTACAGCAGGTAACAGGTCCACACAAGCGGAAAATAGAATAGAAAACTATTTCAGTGAACAAAACCTCATTAATAACTGTGACAATTTAAAACTAAGAAAATTTGTTAAGGTGGTTTTCAAACCGCAGACTGATAGTCATTACACAGTACTTTTGTTTAGCCTGCACTGTTCCTACAGTTTGCCCTTACCAGCCACCATCTGAGGGCGTCTGGGTCGAAGTTGTTGTTGGATTCTCGGAGGATGGGCTGCTGTTTGGGGTCGTACCGTTTTCTGAACCATTCTCGCTCCCTCAGGTCTGAAACACAGGGCTCATCACAACCACAGGACCTAAAAAAAAGGATGAAAATTGGGAGTTAGGCAGACAAGGAGCAAGGAATCATGGGTTACACCAAGTCCATGGCTTCCTTTGTGTTAATTCAGTTCATACTGGGAATAATCTACAGACTGCTCCTTGGCCTCAGACTGGGCGATGTTGGGAGGAGAGGTGGTACTGAAGCGATCAGGGGTCAGGCTAGCAGGAGGCTGTGTGCGTTCAACCTCTGCAAGCACAAATAAACAGAGTCAGAACATTGCATCATGGGAGAAATGCTGACACCATTAGCATCTCTGGTGCAATCACCACTAGAACAGCAAAAGCTACTTCTGCTACTACTATTAACATGACAACACTGCTGCTGCTACTGCTGCTACTAATGCAACTGTTATTATTGCCACTACTCAAAGTGTCATCAGCTACCATTTTTATGATGTTATCATCTACAATTACAATTGCACTCCTGCCACTACTACAGCTGCTAATATCAGTTTCTTACATCCATACTGCAAATTCCAGTACAACTAAAAATACTACTACTAATTCAACTGTTTTAAAGCTATTACTACTGTTGCTATACCATGTCTGTGTCTACTACCTTTTAATACTGTTGGTGTTAAACATTGACATTCTTGGTGATCTAATATTGACATTAGTGCTGTTGCTATCACTATGGCTTACACTGTCTTTACTACCAATACTACTAATAATGCCTAATTTAAATAAATTTCAAAAAGCGTTTAATTAGAACAGCATGGACAGTCTGATGAATCAAATTCACGTGTACAGTAAATACTGGTCAAAATCATTGCGGAAAAAGTTGTTAAAGCTCGATGGTCAGATCTTCTTTAATGACTTTTCATTAACATTTTAAAACTTTCTTGTTCAATGACACTTATTTTTTGAGACATTATGATGATGATGATGATGATGATGAAGACATTAGTTCCTCACCTGTCTCTCCCCTGTTGGGCATGGCTCGACCTACAGGTATGATTGACTGTAGCAGGAAGTGTCTCCTCTGGATGCTCTGACTGGCGAGCATGAGAAAGAGGATGGTCACCACGGCAACACACACCTTCCTCCTCAACAACATGGCTGGATGGACGGTGGATGGACGGTGGATGGACGGCGGCAGGAGGAAAGGCACGTTGAGCTCCAAGTCAACCCTTCAGGCTGCTATGGCAGCACAGTTAAACAGTGTAATCTGTTGTCATCTGGACATTCTCCTCTGTGCCATTATCGCCCCACTTATTTTTATATCCATGAAGATGGAGTACTGTGCTGCTTTCTTAGTGGTTTACACAGGACCTTTTGTCACACCTGGGTTAGATAGAAAGACACATCAGCATCATAAAATATAAACTGACACATATAAAATCATGAATGAATGTTAATAGTACAATAATAATAAAATAAAAATTATAATTTAATGAAAATAAAATAAATAAAACTAATAAAATAATACAACACTTGTATCACTATGAAAATGTATAAAAATGATCCCTCTTTAGCTGGAGAGTTCAGACTACTGTAGACTTTAGCACTAGTTAAACTCTATACTGGTGGACACTGATGAAAACTACTTAAAAGGTGCAGTGTTCAAAATGTAATATGTTAACATATTTATGAAGACACTTTTCCATTTCTGCTAATAGTTCAAATCTATAAATTTTACACATTAAACCTTTAAGAGCTAATTCATCTCATATAAAATAATGTCTTAATATACTAATAAATCGGTGGCGTGAATAGAGTGAAGAGCCAGTTTCCTGTCCACCTTGAATACCATGACTGAGGTGAGACCCTTGAGCAAGGCACCAGACCCCCAACTGCTTCCTGCCCACGGCTCGAGTGTGTGCATTCACGGTGTGTGTGTTCACTGCTGTGTGTGTGCACTTCGGAATTGGGTTAAAATGCAGAGCACAGAGTATGGGTCACCATACTTGGCCACACATAAGTCACTTTTAAAAACGGTTACTGTTAGAAATAGTTTATTATTCCTATTTAGGGTCACAGGGATCTGCTGGAGCCTATCCCAGCTCTCTTTGGGTGAAAGGCAGGGGTACACCCTGGACAGGTCCCCAGTCCATCACAGGGCCACATAGAGACAAACAACCTCACACACTCACACTCACTCCTATGGGCAATTTAGAGTCACCAATCAACCTGACATACATGTTTTTGGACTGTGGGAGGAAACCAGAGTACCTGGAGAAAACCCACACAAGCACAGGGAGAACATGCAAACTCCACACAGAAAGGCCCCTGATGGGTTTCAAACCAGGAACCTACTTGCTGTGAGGCATAGAGTGATCTATAAGAGTGCTAACCACTAAGTCACTGTGCTGACACTAATTATCAATCAACTATTTCTAACAAATATTATTATCCATATTGCAACAAGCTATTGAAAATTGCATGCACAACAAGAACACAGACCATAGTTTTATTCACCCTGACAAAATCAGAAATGAACTAAAAATCACAAAGTTCAGCAAAAAGTATAGAGCCTAAAGCCTTTGTTTTAATCAGGGAGACGTGGTTTACTGATGGCAGAGAAGCTTTTTTTTTTTTTTTTTTTTTTTTTTAAAATGACATCATCTACACAAACGTGCACTTGAGGAAAAAATAAAAACAACACAAAAAGGGCGGGAGAAGGAGAAATGTTTCTGAGTTGCCCACTTCCTTCCACAGCCCACTTCCCCTCTGCTCCTGCAAGAAAGTCCCCCAGCTGACAGACTCTGAATACCAATCAGAGCTGGGTTCAGTTCAGCGTCTCCTGTTTCAGCTCTCGCTCTCCCAATGTCTTAAATAAAATCTTAAACTTGGGAGTAATACTCTTGACTAAGTTCTGTCGCAGTAACAGTAGCGCAACATCTTTCATGGTGCAGGTTTAATAATAGTACAGCACCTTTAAAGTTCATTAATTAATATTAAGTCTTGTTTCTTTATCTCCAGAACAAGCAAAAAAATACATCTTTGTTTGCTTATTCTCAGCTTCGTTAGCAGGCCTGCCACCACCAGCAGTTTTTATGCTTCCAGTAGAAGCAAAGTAAGTCTGAAAAAAGTTTCACCCCCTTACTGACAAAACACATGTAAAATAATATTAAATGTGCAACTGCAGCTACACCATAGTGAAAAATTATCAACTGTGTCTGAATAAGCATTTACTAAAACAGACCTCAGCATGTATGACCTAAAAATACTTACTGTAACAGACATGTCATTCATTTCCAGGCTGAAAAAAGGGCCAAAGACCAGTGTAATGATACAGTACGTACGATCAGAACGCATCTAAAGCAAAACCAACTGATTTCTGAAAGAGAACCAGAGGAGACAAGTCAGGGCAGATACAAATTAACATACTCACACATATTTGTCGGTGCTATTCCTTCCCAGACAAGAAAAGACAAGGCTTTTGGGAAAATTTCCTGAAAGCTACAGTTTAACTGTAGCCAGCGTGCCCTGGTACAAAGAGCTTTCACCCAGATGCAGCTCAGAACAAACTTTTAAAGTCCACACAGAAAGCAGGGGATACAACAATCAATATCCATGTTAAAAATTAATTCTGGGAATAAAGTCCACAACTATATTACCTGTAGTGAAGGATCAGTGTTCTTTCAGTAGTTTGGTAACATGAAGCTGTTTGTCATTTAGGGGTGACATTTATGTAAACACTCATTATGGCTTTGGACATGACAGGATAATCCTATTTGTGCACAGGCTGTATCTAAACCTTTCAGTTGTATTTTCAAGCATTCATTTACTTAAATACAGAAACACAGCTGGTTCTAGGAGTATAGTGACTGAACAAAGTTTTTTGCTCCACACTGCAAGATGGAAAATCATTTATTTTCTGTTACCTTAATGGTATGATAGAATGGCTGTTATTCAGCTGAGCTCAGCAAGTCACATCCTATATACTGACAGTACGTACACCGTTTTATACAGTACAGCATTTAAAAACTTCCACCTCTTAAATGTTTTTATTTCCACTTTCATGAAGGAGGAGTTATTGCTAAGTAAACTCAGTAAATAGTACTGCTATATTTTCAATGAGGCTCAAGAATTTCTCTGTTGAACTCTTGATTTTTTTAATATATTTTTTTTAAAGGAAACTCTAAAGTGGGTATTTTATCATTGGTAAATTTATAAATACATGGTCATACATTCAGACGTATGTATGACGTGTGGTAAACGCACGGTGGCTGCGAGTCAGCCTCTGTGGGGTCGACATTTAGGTTACTCAAAGAAACCAGGTTACTTGAGTAAACTAAGTTACTGTAAATCCACAGTGACAAGCAGCAGTTCAGTAATCAGATTTCTTCCCCAGCCCTGACAGTATTTTGAAAGCATGGCTGGCTTATTTTAACTGCATTATTGAAGACAGAGCTCAGCATGACTGTGTCTGAACTAATTCATTTATAAATAATCAAATGTACAGCTGTGGAAATCGTCCTATTTAGACTTCTAGAGGCTTCTCTGTGGTAGATTCAGCCAGATGTAAGAGTTACTGTATAAATAACAACACAATGCTATTCAAATATCATCTTTCTCTTCACTTGCTTGCTCAGCTGTTACTCTACCGCCCTCCTGTTTTTATCATGCTTGCGTAAAGAGTTAACAAAAAACCTAATTACCCGTATAAACGACAGAAATCACCCTTCTCCAGGAGAAATGTAGCTGTTTCTCTAACCCCTATTATCTTGTAAAGACAGGCTTCTAGTTTACTTACACCAAAGAAGTCAACATACTGCACGATGTCAGTGTGAAATGAGTAGAAATTTACATTTACATGACCTGTAGTAACCTGTCAGCTAACATGGTGCTATCCAGCTATGGTGATGCTGTAGGTACTAGATCAGGTTATATTGTGCTCACACTTTCAACAAAGACAAAATGAGTAGAGAGTTGACACCATGATCAATGCTAATGTGATTGTGTTGGTGCTAATCATATGATTGCAGTTACAAAGGGTGGGTGTGATGGGAACACTCCCAGCATGCATTGGGACAACTGATTCACGTGTGTTCCTGCTACAGCTGAACCCAAATATTCTACTCTTCAGATATTAGTTCTTTAGGTAGGCTTTTATTTTCATTTTTGGTATGTTTTATTTTTTTCTAAATGTAGGAATGGTGAACTGCAGAATACATGTCATCAGCACATTTCTGAAATATATTTATACTTTTTATAATGCACTACAACTTCTCACTGGGAGAGAAAATGAGGAGGACCTCAGTGGTGTGTGAACACTTTAAATTGAATAAGACAAAAACAATGAATAAAATATGCCATTTATAAGAGGCCTACCCCACAGTGGCCAAAGCTTTGAATATTTGCTATTCACTGTGGCTTCTTACACACTTTAATAACAGCTGAACAGATAGAAATGTGGTTCACCTGCAACCAAAGGAAACTTTACTAAGAATCACACAAACGGTGGTTTTAACTGCATAAACAGCTGATTTTTGAAAGTATGTTTTAGTACCACTCTTTTCCCACACACACTGTTACTTTCCAGTCTTTCCAGCAAAAAGATGATTTAATAGTTCAGCCCACTATAGAGAACAAATCACATTGACAGAGAGAGTTTAGAGGACAGTGCAGGGTTAATTGCTGAATCATAGTTGGTGTAAGTTATTTTAGGGTCTACAGGCTGGAGTGGGGGTTCGGTGACAGGATTAAAGGTTACATGGCTTCCCGTAAAACCATCTGACAGAAAACCATTGTCAGTGATCTCTGGCCTCAATAACAGGATGGAAACCAGCTGCTCTGCTGATGGAGGACAGGAACAGGCTGGAAAATAATGTCACCACAGGAAGACTGATGCCAGTTCTCACAGACTACCACACCAATGAAAACTACAAACTTGTTTTACTGTGTTTTTTGTTTACGCAGAGGAACCATCCACAGAAAGTTGAGGGAAGGATGAGACTCTGCTGCATGTTTAACTTTTGGTTTTTCTTTAAACGTGTCTGTGGCTGTTTTGCCTTTTAGGTTTAAATAATACAACTATATACACTTACTGTACTGAAGTATAAAATAAAAATGTGTGCATTACTTTTACAAGCTGCCATCTTAATACCTCTGCCTTAGTTCATTTTAGAGGTAATTTTTTTTCTTTAGAGATTTTCATTTTACCTACAAGAACTGAGCTGATAAAATATGATGCAATGCCCAACAGTAAATACCAACAGCAATGGTAAACTGCTTTAACATGAATTTATCAGCAATAATAATCCAATAACATAATGCAGAATATTTCAGGGGTATAAAAGGTACTCAAATTCTTCACTTAAGTACAAGTAGCTATACTACAGTGTAAAAATACAAGAAAAAGCCCAATATTCAGAGGTTTACATTAATGCAAAAGTATTAACATAACATATAGCTGAATTACGAAACACAGTTCTTACACAAAATGGCATATTTCTATATAATGTGCATGATATTATTGGATTATATTGTTACCGCTGGTAAGGTTGGAGCTAATGTTAACTAACAAATGAGTTTAATTTGAAATACTTCACATACTGCTGAGTAGCTTGTGCAGTACTTGAGTACATAATATAATTCCACCACTGGAATAGTGCAGCCACAGCTTTTAACTGTAATGGAGTATTTTTGTATTGCTGTACTGCAAATTTTAGGATCTAAACATTTCCTCGAGCAGTGCCAACACACTCATGGTGCTGCAGTAAAACATTATCTATGTTTCTCTTTACAGCTTCTAACTGTCATAGATGTAATCGTTGATAAAAAGCCTTTTTTTATTAGTCTGTTTCATGTTTCTGGTTGTGTGAATTAAGGCACACACAGGTTGGGGGAAAGGTGTGGTTGGTTTGTTTGTCAGGCAGTGCTCCACCCAATGCATGCAAGTTTCTTGTGTGAAACCACTGGCCCACAATCTAAAGTCAGTGAACAGAAGGTTCTGTTTACAGTCATCAGAATCTGCAATATGTGGACTGAAATGTACCTGTAGCTGATTTTAGGAAGGTTTACAGCAAATCCCAAAGCACAGTGGGGGTGTACACTGTTTATATGTGCATATACACACATCTGGACAGAACAATGGTAACAAGTTTGGAAATATTGCTTTTTTTAGGTTTCTATCACCAACCCACGCAAGAAAGGAGACATTTTTCATTGTTCTGTCTCTACCTTTTAGATTTAGGTTGACTTTAGTGCCGCAATGACCAGTTGACGTATTGTAAATCTTTTTGAAATCTGCACACAGCAAGACACTACCTTGGAAAGTGGAAGGAAGTCCAAGTTTTTGTACAGCGAGTTGCATTTAGACAACAAATTAACTTGGCAACTTGTGTGTGAAAAAGCACAGGTTTGCAAAAATGAAATACACTGGAAGTGTTGCAATAATAACGATCTATATCTGACTCCACACTGAGCCGTGAGGGACAAATCAGACATGTTTTTAGATCATGGCGAGGCACACAAATAAACAAAACACTTACACTATATTCCTTTAGACTAAGTATTAGGCTGCAAAAGAATATACTAGTATCTCAGCAACACTAAGGAGTCTTAATGTCAGAGGATTCAAAATGAACATAAATAACTTTACAAATAACTTTCACAGTGTCCAGAGACACGACAAATGACAGCACAGTGAACATGCGGAAAAAGTTCGATGATCAGTGAGAAGATACAGACAAATCCTTATTGTTTACAGTCAAGCATACAGTATATGGAAGTAATAACCAAAACGGTTTGTTTATTTTTAATAATAAAACGTAGTCTTCAAAACAACAAATCAAATATGTTATGGCTCATTAGAGTTTATCATGGCTATTTGTCACTCTCTAAGTAAAGACCAATGCAGGTTGTAGGTAAAGGTAAATAAGTGAAAGCCACTGCTGTAATCAAACAATATCACTGTATGTAACTCACATGTTCACAAAGATTTAGGATGTGCTTTCAACTAGAAATCACTAAAAACAAGTCATCTGTTATAAATGAATGAACTACAAGTGCTCAACCAAATGAAGACTTCCAAAAATGAAAAAAAAAAAAAAATCAAACAATCCAGTCATGACCCACATCCCCTAAAATACCCCAAAATAAGTTGTGGCCAATTATTTTAAATAAAGATAAAATTCAGGTTTGATACACAGCACTGAATGAATATTTTGGTTTCCACGAGGAAGACAGAAACTGGACATCGTTATTTCTATTATTTGTCACTGACCAGAAATAGGAATGGAAAATAAGTCGAGCTAAAACTTCAAGTGCAGCTGTGGAGGGTTTAAGACAAACAGAGGAAAATATTACTTACACAGACACACAGATACACAAGTGTGTTCTTAATAGGGACCTTACACTGACTTACTTCCCTTTCCTGGAAACTAACTAACCATAACAATAACCACTACTTGCCTAACTCTATCCCTCATCCTAACCTAACAATAACTTACTACCCTTACACCAAGCTATCATCGTTAGTTTCAGTGATTTACATGGTGGAGACCAGCATCTGGTCTCCACGAGGACAATGTGAGTGTGTAAAAAGGTTTAGGTTCTTATGATGTAAGTAATACCAGGTGCACACCAAAACACACACGTACACACGAATCTAATTTTAAACAGTGACTTTAGAAACTGGCCAGAAAAACCACCCTTGCTCAGATCGACACTCACTCCCCGTTACCATGCTAACACACACAGACATTTAGAAACTGTAAATTAATAATATAAAGTGAGAGAAAATCAAGGTGGACCCTTTGGAATTACCTGCATTTTTACAAAATTTGTTTTACATCATCTAAGTTGCAATTATGAACAAACACAATTTGTTTTCACCAATGACACATAAATGACGCTGAACACATCATTCAAACACACATACATGGTGTAGGTTAGACAATGATGTGATCCCCTCAGCTACTGACAAAGCTAACCGGAGTCCGGAGTTTGCAAACATGTTGAGTTTGTTATATTCACCAGAAGTATCTGCTGATTTGAACCATGTCTTAAAAAGAGATCTCGGAAGGTCAGTAGAAGATAAGTGACAGAGCAGGACAATGACCAAACAGTAAATCTGCTGCTACAGAGTGAAACAGATAAAGAAAATCTACCTTGTGGAGTGGCCCAGTCAGAGCCCAGACCTTAACCCAAGAGATGCAGTGGAAAAGTTCAGAAAGCCAACCACAGCAGACATATTAAGAATGTGGCTGAGCTGAAGCAGGTTAAGGAGGAAAGGTCCAAAATTCCTGTGTTGTGTAGGCCTGGCCCAAAAGCTGCAGAAAGCACTTGTTGAGGATATTGCTGCCAAAGATTTTACATCCAAGGTTCACTTTTTCCCCACTAGCACTATCAATCCTTACCAGGTAGATTCAACAAAGACACAAACGATTATAATAATTATTACTCTAAGCACACTGTTTGTCTATACATATGACTTATGGCAGATCAAATTTCTCGAGCAGTTCATGCAGAACTAGGTAATTGCAGAGTCCACATACTTTGTCCTGCTGGTTGTACTTAGCCAATGCTTGATTTTGAAATTGTCTCTGTGGTCTAACGGTCCATTCTGACAACATATTTCTTATTTGCCTGTCCTGGAAGAGAGATTCTCCCCGTTTCCTTGTTTAAAGGCTCTCTGTGAGCTTTCTCCTTCCAGAGAATCGAGACTCTACTGATAAAATACCACGATAAAGACCCTCAGTGTCACAGGGCTGGAGAGATAAACTGACTTGAGACAGACTGACAGTCGGGTCTGTAACAATCTGTGTCTGTAGTTCAGATTTAGAATCAGGCCTACATAATTACATCTGGCCAAGTCCAGAGGAGGATGTTTGTCTCGCAGACCACACAACCTTTTCATCTCTTTATAATTACTATATGTAGTGTTTCAGTGTCCTATTTCAGTTTGCATGTCAACCTAAATATCATTAACACACCCCATCACACACTATAGGCCTGCCATAAACACAAACATAAAGAGACAACATACCAATAGTATAAATGCACATAAAGCCAAAAAGTCTAAATTCATTCTTCACACACTAAAAATTTTCCACATAAATTAAGCATGATGTGAAAAATAATCCTAAAGAAGTCACCATAAACTAAAAGAATCACTTTGGGAACATTGTAGAGATTGAAAAATAGTTCCATAATGAAGCACATCCCACAGCAATGTCTAAAGCTGCCTTGTTTTATTCGACCAACTGTCCAAAACATAAAGATATTCTAATCACTGTCAGATATAAGAAAGAAAAAGCCAGAACCCGACAAAGCCTTTTGCTTTAAAAATGACTGAAACTTAATCAGTTACCATTTAACCAAGTGAGGACAGACACACTGTTAAAATGCCACTAGTCTAGTCAAAACAGCAGCAGTCACCACAATGAAGAAGGAAAGACAGAACTCTACAAGCTAATAACCATAGTGTAGTAGTAGTATGGGACATGATGATACAATGATACAACTGAAAACAGAAAAGTCTAAACAGACCTGACTGTGAACAAAACACACACTGGAGTAATACTAGAAGATTGACTACCATGCAGGATATGCTTCTATACAAACATTGTGAGATCATTATATAAAGCTTGTAGGAGATGATTCCATTAAGTAGGCACTCAGTAAAATAAGTACAGGCTACTAGCCAGTGAATATTACAGGACTAACATAACACATAATAATACAGTAGAGTACAATAAAGTCTACATAGACACTGCTCCTAAGGACACACTCAGGAATAGATTATAAATATACTGTTAGCACTGCTAAGGTAATGAGAGTTTAATTTATAGTTTGTTATAGTAAAATCAACACAGACAACTGAGAGAAGCTATAACGACATAGGCCTAAAATAACTAGACTACAAAAAAAATGAATTTTACAATAAATAGTAGAAAAATAAATGTTATACACAGTGCCGGGAAGCCAAAATACACCCAACTGACACACAGTGAAAGTGACTTATAAAGTGACAAACTAGAGGAAATTAGTTTTATGTCTACATTAAATGTGAAGGTAGCTTTGCTCCACATGGCTAATATGCATATATCAACATGAGCACATGGCTAAATTATCAAACCACCAAGTCACATACTGTTTTTATGATGAAATTATTTCAGTACATTTATGAACAACTGAGTTGAAGCATAGAAAAACCTTCACTAACTGGTAATCTGTTCTTCCATAAATGGATATAAATATTTTTAAAGAAACCAACCAAGACAAACTGACATTACCTGACTGCATTTTCAGTAATAACCCAATATTCAGTTAGAAAAATCGATAGGCTCAAATTATACCTCTTATTATAGTTTCTGTGATTGGATGTCAAGTTAGTTATTTGGTTGACAGCATAGCGGAGAGACGATAGAGAGGGGGAGAAGAGGAGAGAGCAGGGCACTGGGCATAGGGGCCTGTGTAAATGTCACATTCTTCTTAGGGGCTGAGCACCCTTAAAAGTCTGATTTGAGAACTATCCCTTACATTTAGACAGAAAACATGAATACACAGTAAAAGAAAAACAAACTAACATATCAGCTTAAAAAAGGTTAATAAATAAATATTGCATCATAAATCGATCATCGGCTGCCCTGACTTCTAAAGACTGGCTTCAGCATCGGCCATAGAAACACCCATATCGGTCGACAACTTTAACACAAACTACAACAACTACACAATACAGCGTACTTTATTAGTTGATCATTCACTCAGTCAACTAATGAATCGTTGCAAAGTTGTTTAGACTTTGTCAAAAGAGTTGCACAAATCACTGCTTCAAAAAAAAGTTGAACTTTCCCCTTAATGAAATAATTTCCCTAAGGCTGTGATATCAGTGCAGGTATGCATACAAACAGGAATACTCACATTTATTCATGCCAAAACAGACCAACTACACTTGCTAGAAAAAGTAATGGCACTGTTTGCAATTTCCTGTTTTTCCACATAAACTTATCATAGAACGTGATCAGATCTTTACTGAAGTCACAAATACAAACAAACAATATTTCTTATATGATAAAAACACAAAACAGTGGTGATCTGTCACATCTTTATTTACACACCCACTAAACAAACAAAGGGATGGTGGAAAAAGTAATGGCAACACTAGGTTTCTGATTTCAGAGACCACTAGTCAGCTGGAGTCAGGAGCAAGAGATCTATGTGTTAGAGTAATTTTCAGACTTTAGATATTCATCAAACGACAGTCATATTGTTTTTAAATAGAAACGTTTTGGTACTGTTACTAGTGTGTGCCCAGTCAAGATCCATTCAAAGGCATAATGCAGAATCCTCAAAGAGATTTAAAATAAACACAGCTAAAGACTTCATGGTCTGATTTGAGCAGGTGAACATCTCTGTTCATGAGTCAACCTTACACAAACCATTGTATAGGCATAGTATCCATGACAGGACACCAAAGAAGACAGTGCTCTCTCAAAACCCATTGTAGCACACCAGTTTTGCCAAAGAGCACCACACTACTGTTGTGCACAGATGAAACAAAGGTATAATTGAACAGAATTGAACAGTACTAGTACTATGTATGGCATAAAAAGAGAACCGTGTACTAAAATGAAAACATCATCCTGGTTGTGAAGCACAGTGGATCACAATTTGGGGCCGCTTTGCTGGACCACATCACATCAAATTGTGTGGGTGACAATGAATTCCCAAGTTTATCAAGGTATCCCACACCGTGGTGTCAAGACAGCTCTGCTAGCTGAAGCTCAGACGAAGCTGGATGATGCAGCAGGACAGTGACCCTAAACACTGAAGTAAATCCATTACAGAATGGCTTCAAAGAGACAAAATTCATTTTTAGAGTGGCCCAGTCAGACCAAAGACTTCAACCCAATAGAGATGCTGTTGAATGACCTTAAGAGAGCCGGTCACACCAGACATCCTAAGAACATGGCGGCTCTGAAGCAGTTCTGTGAGGAAGAGTGGTCCAAAATTCCTCTTGAACATTGAACTGGTCTTATCAGGCCGGAGCCCACACCAAAGGTGAA
Organism: Mastacembelus armatus; assembly: GCF_900324485.2. NCBI lineage: Eukaryota > Metazoa > Chordata > Actinopteri > Synbranchiformes > Mastacembelidae > Mastacembelus > Mastacembelus armatus. The sequence continues at coordinate 4,858,453 of NC_046637.1, forward strand.
GGTAAGGGAGCATTATAACCGCTCAATACGCAGAGACCCACTAACCGGGTCAAACACACTAACGAACCACTAAACACCACTAAACCCTGACCCGGACCCCCTTTGTGCCTCGCTTATAGGCAATTTATATGGAGACCAAAAAAAATGTAGTTTGTCACACTTGAATATAATTTGGCACAAAATTCCTTTAGGGGATCCTGATCAAAAAAGTCAATGACACCCATGCCCTATTGTCAATGCTGATGACTTGGCGATGACCGAAACACACCATATATTTTCAATGTAACTTTATGGTGACACAGAATGATGTCATGTTTTCAGGCTTTTTAAAGGGCTCCCACTGAAATCATTGGCTACACAGTTTGACCGGCACCAGGGGCTGGTCACGGCCTGTAATGGACGGTCACGGGTGGTTAGGGTGGGTCTCGACGGGTCACGGCAGGTCGCAGACGGCGAGGGCTGTTCATCGCCGTTTGCGGCTATATTTTGAGGTTATTGCTGCCAAAAGTGGTTCATTACTTTTGCCAAAATCGCTTCAGGTGTGTTTCATAAAAATGAAAGATCAAGACAGTTTGTGTTTTCGCAGCTGAGAAATATTGTTTCTCTTTATATTTGTGACTTTGGTACAAAACCAGGGAAGTGGAAACAGTGTCATTACTTGTACTTTCAAGTGCATATTCCACCTTCACACACTATTTAAATATTATAAATACTATGGGGAAAAAAAACAACTTCATGGGTCAAATACCATAAAGGCACAACCCACCGAGCAGCTGTAAGTTGTAACGGTACAGACTAATCAGGCAGAACCAACAATCAGATAAGTACAAGCTACCAGCTAACGGATATTACAGAAATGTGGTAAGAAACTCGCTACGGGAGTTTTATAGCAGTACTGTACAGAGGAACAGGTTAAAGAAGACGAGTGAAAATGTGAAGAAGTTAATGTATCAAAGAAAACAGAGGGCAGGAAAGACTAAAGAGAGTTTAGTCCCCCTGCGCCCTCTTTTCCAGTTGTCTGTCTCTTTCTTATCTATCTCACGCTTCTTCACGTTTCCACACAGACACACAACACTCCAAGAAACAACAACAGTTCAAAGAGACTGAAAACAAACCCGTGGTAAAATCGACAGAAAACTGCATGAAGTTTGGTGGAAATTTTTCAAACTTTACAGCCCAAGTTTTCACCATGTTTCAACCATCTATAGACACGCACATTGGGACTGTACCAGCGTGGAGACACACACCGACCCGGGAAACACTCGGTAAAACAGCACAAAGCTCCGTTAAAGAACAAAATGAAGCGGACTTACATGACGAAGACGCAGCAACAGCAGCGGTCGGATGGTTTTTCTTCTTCTTCTTCGTCGTCTCCTTCTTTGTGAAACTGCAGATCTGTGGTGATGTAGAACAGGACGGCCCCGCCCTCCGGGGGGGCGTGCGTGTGCATACGCGCGCGCGAGACAACGTCTTCAAAAAAAACTAAGAGGTGGAGGAAGTCCAAAAAACGTTTAAAATGGCGCCGGGTGTCTGCAGCCTGTCATAAAACACATACACACACAGTCATGTCTCACTATAGTTGTGAGGACACTTGTATTCCCTAACCCTAACCCTAAAACTAAGTCTTAACCCTCAAAAAACCATTTGAAGTTGTTGGGACAGGCAAAAATGTCCTCATGAGGTCAGAATGTCCACACAAGAATGGCATCAGAGTAAAATGTGTCCACACACCCACAGAAAGATGTGAATACACACACACACAGCAGAAAGTGAGCCAAAAAAAAAGTGAAAAAATCTGAGTTTCATCACATGATAAATTAGTCTTAGTCTTAGTTTGTTTTATATTTTGAATTGTTTTAATTTTTTTAAAGCTGTGTAAGATTTTTTATGTTTTTTCAGAGACAGCTGTAAACACAATAACTTGACAATTGTTTGATCTTGTTCAGATGTGTGTGTTCCTATTACTTTTGTGTGTGAATAGTATGCTTGGATTTTGTCAGTTGTGTAGGACTGGTCACCACATTCACGTAGCCTCCATACCTACATGCAATTTAAAGTCACTGTTCAACTTAATATGCATGTCTCTGGACAAGGGAAGGAAAGTGCCTACACTAACACAAGTGAAATGTAAATTCCACACACAAAGGAAGGGGAACAGTTCTAACCACTGAACCACAGTGCTGCCCTCATCCTGGCTGTCCATGTTAGAAATCTACTATGCTGTTCTGTACACACATTTATTACGTTTCTGTCCTGAAAGAAGGATCCATCCTCTGTTCCTAAGGTTCCTTCCATTGTGTTCTGTTGTGTGTATTTTGGTGACTCTTTCCAGCCTGAGGATCTAAGGAGAGAAGGTGTCATATGTTCTACAGATTAGAAAGTTCTTTGAGTAAATTTGTAATATATAAATAAAAGCAACATGACACAGCAACATTACGTGTTTGTGTTGGGCTAGGCTTTTATTTATAAAACTGTGTGGGTAAAATAGTTTTTTACTAACAAATAGGCAGTGACCTCTAAGGAACATAGTCTACCAACCCCTGTCCTATGATCTTTTTCAAATTAAAAGCAAAAACATGAAATTAAGTCAGATATTACAATTTAGATCAATGACATGCAAGTTAACATTTTAGATTTGAAATCCTAAATGCAAATGTAACATAATGTCAGTATTAAGTAAATGAGTCAGTCATAGCCTCCAGGAAGTGAAATCAGAGCACAAACAGGAAACAATTACATTAACCAGAGAAGAAGAGTATAATGTAATATGTAATGTAGTTTATTTCAGAAACTGTTTGTGTTAGTTGCTGTGCTGCAGTGCATTATGGGTTGGGCTCCAGACAGAGAAGGCGATCTGATAGTGGGACCAACAGACAGCAGAGATGATTGGAGGATTTAGTCTAACTAAATTAACATGACAGAGGAAAGGAAGAGATAACAGAGACACAGTGAGGGAATCAACTTCCAACCTTTCTTCTTTATGAGACATTTTCTCATTACACAGACTCATTTCATCTGCTGTTAATTACATACACAGTATCAACAGTGCTGAGCCAGCGTTTTTGGCACTAAAAGGAAAGTGAAGATGCTACCATTGCTATTTGTATTCTTAATTACTTATAGAATTAATATGTTTGTGCTTCTTTTCTACCTCTTTGTTTCTCAGGAAAGTTGTTCATGCCACTTGCCATTAAACCCTTACTCCATTTTATTGTTATTGCTTTGTCATTGAAAGGGTTTTATATTTTTGTACTGAAAACACTAGTCGGTATTTATTTTTATTTGATTGCAGTGTGACACTACACATGTAAGGGTTGATGCAGTTTTTCCAGACTTGGTCTTTTTGAGCTTATAATTTCGTGACAGTGGTGCATTTTTTGCTGCCCTTTACAGGTAATTCAACCATCTCTGGCTGTTCTGCAGGTAATACTTTGGAAGGCATTTTTCAGCTATTTATGACCTCTGTGGCACCAAAACATAAAACAGGAATAAAAACTGGAATAAAGAAGCCCACTAGTCCGGCAACAATGAGAGGACAAACAGTCCATAATTTGTGAAAAAATGGTTTTTGTAGGAGACACTTTTACTGCCTTTAAACTGAATCATAGTAAATGTAGTTTTCATGAAGCTGACATACATTCTGTACATGTTTTTAAGGGGAAACTTTGAATCCTAGAATTTACAGATGAAAGAAAAGTCCAGCTCAAAAGGAGTTTTTGAGACTAATCCAGAACCTCTAACAGATGTCTGGTGGTGTTAAAGACGAACCTGCTGTGACTTCTGTGAACCTCCACATTTTTAAAATGAAGGTCTATCAAATCTGTATCATCTGGACTTTCACCTTTTCTCTCAGTTACCTCTTGGTACTAAGTACTAAGGTACTAAGTGTAAGGGTTGCTTTTACAGTAACATCATGAATAGTTTTTATAAATAATTGAACCATGTAAAAAAGTGCAGTGAATTGAAAAGATTAAGTTAAATCAATAGTTGACCTCCCACACATTTGTCTATAATAAGGTCTGTAACTGTTCAAGTGTAGTTGTAAACAGATGGGACAGAGCAAGTTAGTCTAAAGATTTATTTCTTTGTTTCAAGAGTAACATACAATGACTAATCTATTGTAACAACAGAATACAACTGCGTAATAACATCAGGTCCATCAGGTTAGTAGTAAATGTTTGTTAGTTACAATATTGTTTTAAGGCATTTACGTTGCAGATAAAGGGGCATTCCACTAAAGGCTCACATTTTAGTAGCATCACTCAGTTGAAAGTGGTAATGTCAAAGTCTTATGAACATCACTTTTTATGTGTTCAAGAACACTCTTACACCTGAGAATCAACAGTCGACTGCTGAAAACTGATAACAGATTCTTACCATAATTAAACTCTGGACACACATAACAAAAACATGGATATGAAAAGCAGAATGTGAATTTAATCGTTTCCCCATTAAAAAGTCCTCTGAACAGCAGCTGACAGTCAAATCCCATTTTATAAAATGCATGAATGGTATAAATACAGCATATTTACTAAATTAACAAATGTAAAAAAAAAAAAAAGAAGTATTAAACATTAACAATAAAACCTATAAAACTGAAACATCTGTCCTGTTGTTCACAGATTAATCGGTTATAGATATAGGAAACAGGAGAGACTGTTAAAAATATGAGTCAAGACACAGAGCGCCCCTTACAGGAGCTCTGCTGTATTGCAGGGTTAGGGTTAGACTTATATTTTTCCCCTGATGTAATCTATTAATATCAGGTGAAACTGGAGACAAACTGAGACATTGAAGAGGTGAAGTTTACTGTAATCACTTAATCATTTATCATCATTAATAAAATATTTGGCATATTTTTAGCACATTTCTGAGATTTTGTGAAACTACAACATGCATCAGTGATGATCTGATACAACAGGCCATTTCACTCCTGCATATTAGTTTTAATATTGATTCAGATGGGGATCTTACTCTTTCTTATTTTAATTTTTAATCAACTAAGGATTTATGATAGTAAAACCTTCTCAGAGCTTAGAAAATAATTTTTTACATGGGACTGTGTTCCAGTTTTCTCTAGTGTGAGCAGAAAAAACACTAGTGTACATCTGAAAAAAAAAAAAAAATTATTGAAGTGAGTAAGCTGCACCTTTGAGTCCAGTATCCAGTTCCTATAATACAGTATATGTGCAAGATGCACCTTGAGGAGGTCTGCGTGTTAGGTCATCTGAAACCCACAGTTATACCCAAAAACATTCGTTCTATGTGGATGAACAGAGGTATCTTCATGGAACTAAAGCTCCAGGTCTGAGCCAAAGTTATGAAACAAAACAATCACGAATTGTTGCACAGAAAAAGGCACCTGAGTCTGAGATGACATTTCAAGCTAACACAAAATGACACCTATTGTGTTTTCACCCCACATTTGTTTTCTGTGACTTTGACCAGATCAGTAAGGCTGTAAATCTACTTTGCAGATGTTCAATTCACTGGTTCAGAGTTGAAGCGCATAGAAAAGCGTTACAAGTACGAAACATTTATGAGCAATTGGTGGATGTATCATGCTGCACACAGATTAGTTAATATTGCTTACATATGACAGAGCACACATAGAGATATATTTCTATACTTAGAATGAAGAATATAATGGTAATATTGTTAGTTGCCAGTAAACTATAACCACAAAAAGGGTTAATTATCCACCACACCGGAATTAAAAGAAACTGCCTCAACTTTAAATGTGACATTTCTAGTGAAGTTAGTTGGACAGTACAAAGTGTAAGAAGCTTCTGTTAGCAGGCTAGATTCCTTCCTTTTTGAGTTGCGCTTTATTCAAGGGAATTGTTTACAATTATGATAAGAATAAGCTTACTAGTCCTAGTAAGTACCAGCATACCAGTGTATTAGCAGCTGTTCCCATGTTGTGTCTCTAGAGGTAATCAGTGGTTTCTCAAAAAAAAAAATCCACAGTGAAAAAACTGGAAGATCAGTTAAAAGACATCTCCAGAAATCTTAATGACTCTATCTTAATAATAAATATTGAATCTTCTGCACAATAAACACAAATCTTAAACTTGTTTCCAAAGTTGTGACTGTTTCTGACTCTTCCCCTTCTTATCAGAGGAGAAGGAGGGTAATGAACTGTTAACCTCATTGTCTACACTAGGTCACTCAACTATGAGCAGTCAATATGTCACCACGTTTCAAGGACCAAATATTTTGTGGATAAATTTCACAAGTGACACTGATGAGGAGCAAGATGAGTTCTTCTCCAGTCTGCAGATTTCACACATCAATCAGGTTTTCATAGAAACCACCACTGCTGTCATCAGCTCTAGATGGAAGATTATAAAAACTGGCCTGCATTGCCTTCTTTAAAGCCACTCAAGCTGCCACCTCCTTCTGTTTATTCTCTCCCATTCAGCTTTCTATTTATCAAGCAATGAAGACACTGTCCTGAGCTCTCCAACATACAAATGGATTTCTGATTTCAGAAATTACTGAAGAATCAATCATGCTCCAGGTAAAGGTGTCAACACTTTCAGTCAAATTTGACTGTAAAATTTCCAAAATGTTTGAAATGCAACTAAATGTTTATAATAATGCTTATACTGCCTGACTGCTTTCCAGATAGATTAAAAAAAGAATCAAAGAAATCAAATGTTACTCAGTTCAGTAATTAATACATAACAAGAAAAAGTCTATTACTATTACTGTATGTTGCTCAATCATCGTCATGGAAACAGCCCAATGTTGACATCATATGTAAATGAATATGTTCATTTGCAGATTAAAATTATTTATCAAAAGTGAACATTAATTAATTTGATAAAAGTTAATGAAAGTAATACATTATTTAAGGTTTGAGAGTATAAGGCATTCTTAGACTGATCTCAGACAGACAGCTTTTACCCAGCGATGGTTAAGAAGCCTCTGATTATGAAAATGCTTGATAACTAATAAAGTTATACCTTATAAGTTAGAGCATCTGTGTGTGTGTGTGTCTGTTAATCTGCATGTATCTGTAGAAGATGTGACAAAAACTATGTGGATTAATATGTTTGATTAAAGTTCTAAACATAATTATTTCTAATGAAATCAAATTGATTAGTCATTAATTCTTTACCTTTACATGGTAAAATCATAAAGATCTACACAGTGATTGGTTAAATTAAAAAGAGGATTATATAGGATAGAGTGGGAGAGCTGAAAAGTGTGTGTGTGTGTGTGTGTGTGTGTGTATGTGTGTGTATAGAGTACATGTTTTTCTATGGTTATGTGGACACATCTTAGGTCAAAACTGAACATTATGGATGGTCCTCAATTTCTAAGGGCTGTTTGAGGGTTCAGTTTAGGGTTAGGGATGGGGTTAAACATTTTGTTTTGACAACTGAGGTTATGGAAAGGGACAGGTGTCCTCACAACTATAGAAAAAAATCGTGTCTACAGAATGACACAGCAGCAGGTTGCTGGGTAGTCGTTGGCACTGACTTGGTTATTGGTGCCATAGACCACGTAGCTGTGGAACGCTTCTTTCCACTTGTAGGCCACCTTAGTGATGGGGATCAAATCGACGGTCTGCCTCTGAAAGAAGAAGAGAGGGTTGTAATGTTAAAGGAATAGTTTCAATGTTTTCGTAAATACTACCACCTCTCAAGCTCAGCCTTAACTCACACTTTCACTGCTGTCACTTACTTTCTGACTGAGAAGTCAAGACAAGACAAGACGAGACGAGACGAGACGAGACGAGACGAGACGAGACGAGACGAGACGAGACGAGACGAGACAAGACGAGACCCTTATTAGTCCCACAGTGGGGAAATTCCATTACCACCCAAAGTGCACACACACACCATGAACACACACCCGGAGCGGTGTACCATAAGTTAAGTTTGTACCATAAGTTTAACTACCATAAGTACAGTACAATGTGGATGTCTGTGAACCAGGATAGCCTTTTCCCCCTGCTTCCAGCTTTTGTGTCTTTTTGTGTCTTTGTACAAGAATCTTTTCCCAGTATAAATGTTTTAATAACCATTATTGAAATAGTTTCAGCTGTAGCCTGTTGGTCTACCTGCTGCAGGATCCTGGAGGTCTGGGCATACTTGCTCTGGTGCTCTTTGATCAGACGCTCAGACGCCTCAGAGATGGCTGGGTTTGGGAACCCGAGCAGGGGGTACAGCTGAGGGAAGACAGGCAGAGATGAACACACAGGACTGATAATATAACAGACATCTCAACATCATTTCATCACCTTTACTCCAGTGTCACCTGGGGAACAAACTTAACATTTTTACCTCCACTACACCTGTGTAAAGTTAGCTGTGATAGTTTAGCTGTGTACCAGGTATTGGCTGTTCTTGAACAACTCCTTCCCATTTGCTGATCTAAGCTCTTCAGCCTTCAGACCAGAGTTCTGCTCCACTATGTGGTCGTCCACATGGTTAGTCCTAATAACACAGACATAGACACACACATGAACAAACACACCTAGAATAATAGATACACACATAATTTCATCAGTAGGAACAAAGCCTCAGTGTGTATTTGCATCAGGCTAAACTCACATCATGCAGTTTTATGTTTATTCCACCCAGCGAATCACTACTGTCCACTCAATTAACTTACTATAAAACTACAGTCAATGCACACTGTGTAGATTGTGTAAAGGTCTTTCAGACCCCATAAAACTCAGGGACCCCAGACATCTGATCAAGCACCAACTGCACCTTTTACGGACACCTGGAGAAACTTCAAGGACCTCAAGAGACTACAGCTAGTGGAAACCTCTGAACCTCTGAAACCTGATCAAAGACCATTTGAACGTTCTCAAGGAACCTTGGGAACATCTTCAAGAATGTCTGAAACTCCCAGTGACCTTGAGAAACAAAGGCTTTGTGGTACTTCCTCAAGAACTGCCAAACTCACTTTCAAGACCACAATCCCTTTTTCACGAACCCCCAGTATTAGTACTTACCACTCCACTTTGACCTGTATGAAGGCGAGCAGTCGGCGTTTTCCTTTGCAGGTGTCACATGCCTTCATTCCTTCACCATTACACACAGAACACCTACACAAACACACATCCCTCTTCAGTGGTTTGATCCAAATACTTACTATACTGTAAGTTAAAGTATCTTGCAGCTAATTTGCATGTTCTAGTCTGTGAATGCTGAATGACTACTGCACAGCAGTTAAAAATGTAATATTCACCTTTCTCATCTGCCAAAGAACATAAATAATAACCTACAATTAGAATTCAGAATTCTGCTGCATCAGTCTCAATTTTAAAATGTATTTATTAGTCATTATAAGAATAGATAATCTTGAACCAAACTATTTATCATAAGTGTTTAACTTTGTTGAACCAGGAAAGCCTGTTATTTCCTCTCCTTAGCTGTTCTAAAAGAAGCAGAACAAGACAAAAAGCCCCCATCTCCCCTTTACTTTTTTTTGCCGGCAGCTTCGCACTGAGTGCAGCTTTCCTCATTCCTCCTCCCAGAGCCATTGCACATTGTGCATGATTTCTAAACACACACACACAAGAACATCAATATCAGAAATACCTTTCAATTCTCAGTTTCTAATGTATCTTCATCTAAAATCTGACTGTTTAATATTATACAGTTGTTACTGCATATAAACTACAGTTATTATGTAGTTTACTAGTACGGATTAATTCATTGACTGGTCGGCTGCTTACATATCCATTTCCCTTGCAGTCCTCACACTTCACCTTTCCTGTGGCCAGGCAGGTGTTGCAGTCCTACACACACACACACGCACGCACACACGCGCACACGCACACACGCACACACACACACACATCACATCACTTGGGAATCATTAACATTACACTTAAACTTCTATTCTAAATCAGAGCTCAGGATGCCCTGAACTTTTTCAAAACCCTCTAAAAACCCCCTCAGATGACTGCAGTAATCTCCTCAAGGACCTTATGGAAGCTTTTCAAGGAGCCTTTGAAGAGCTCAAAGGATACTGAAACCTCTAAGGACCTCAAGGTTCTGCCAGAACTCAAAGCTACTTCTTTAAAGAACCTTCCCAAGGACCTCAGGAACCTCCTCCATGACCAATGGAATTACTTCAAGGTCCTCTGAAAAGTCCCTACAGACCACTTGAATGTCTGTAAGACCCCATGGAACCTCATCAAGGAAGACTAAATCTCTTCCAGGGTGCCAGAGAGAAGGAGCCCTGTAACATCTTCAAGAACACCTGGAACAGATTTAAGAGCTTCTGATATCTATTTTAGGACCCCTGGAGGCTCTAAGGATCTATGGAACCACTTCGAGTATTATTAGAATCTGGTCAGGAACCTCTGGAAACCCAGAAACAACTTCAATAGATTGTATAATAGATTTGTTATATAAACCCCTTGAGATGCATTATATCATTTTCAAGACTACTGTTTTTTCAGGAAGCATGAAACCTCATCAATTACCATTTGAAACAAGGAAATAAGGAAGGACCTCTGCTCAAGGACACAAGACAGTCAAGGACACAAGAATAAGCAAATTTCACCTGGCAACAGAGAGTCACGCCCTGTGATTGGCTTTTATGTCCACAATAAAACCTAAATCAGAACTCAACTGAAGAATAAAGTTAAGGTAACGAAGGGAGACTTTGACAAACATCTCCTGTTAACCATTCACCTTGATGGAGGAAGTGAAGGGCACCCGGAGCTCCTGTGTTTGCTTGGTGAAGAGTTTGGGGGGTGTGGCAGCAATCTCCCAGGGCTGAGGGGCCGGCTGGGTGTTGCAGTCCGGTGTCTCACCTGTCAGAGACATCACACACACCTCTGTCAAAAGTCAGTCAAAATATATCTAAAACCTGCAGCTATAGCAATGCCACTAGGCATTTTCTATGTATGTACCTAGAAATGTCATATTTCAAAAATAAATTCTGTCTAACAAATTCATTTTTTATAGTAACAGCACACAGAGTTAGATACTAAAAGCAGCTAAAGGTCCAGGTACACGTGCTTCAACTTTACCTCTAGAATCTAAAGCAACTCACTACACCAGCCCTGCCATATACAGTTACTGTAGGTTTGTATGTATTGGGACTATGATAAGATTTTTACCATTTGGCCTCTGAACACCACCACAGTAATTTTGAACTGAAACACTGTATGTGAGCAAAGCAAAGTAAAGATTTTCAGCTTTAATTCAGGGGATTTGAAAAAAAGCTTTATGAAGCTTTCCGAGAAATATAATCCACCTATATGTTTGTTACTGACATCACAGTGAAGGTGATGTGCTGGACTGCATTATACAGAAACAATGGTCTCTAAGGTCTTGCCTTACATTTTAAAATGGGGTGGGCAAAACTATTTAGCATGAACAACTGTGTGTGCATACCTTCATAAGGCTTGTGGGCCCATTCAGTTGACCTGGACTCAGTGAATGTCTCCAGTCGATACTACAGAACAGAAATCACATTTTAACAAGATGTTACATGTGCAATCCTTATAACATTTAAGATGACACAGACAAAACTGTGGAAAAAATAGAAATAATAGTAGAATACTGTCAATGTCAATGTTATCTTGTATTTTAACTGATCAATAAGACTGACTGCTAACATGGAGAATAAATACACATCATTCAAACAGTATCCCCTGATCTTCTTAACATAGAATAGGTATTAAGTGTTAATGCCTGTGTTAGCATGCTACGAGCTAAAGAGAAATTAACAGTGGGATCTTGTAGGAGTATAGGTGACTAGAGTCTGAATCTGATCAACAGAGTATTTGTTGAGATGCAACATACAATAATTGTTACACATGTTCAATGTAATACATGGTTAAATATAGTGCAAACATAGTTCAGGTCACAGTTATGGATGTATAGTGCAAGTTAAGGCAGCTGCAGACAATCAGACTGGATCAAACCACATCTGGAGGTGGTCTGGTTCACATTGTGCTCAGATCCCAGCAGGTGTAGATGACACCTGTACACTCACATCTGAAAACATTCATAGATGAAAGCTAACAGCGCCTGAAAAGCCACATGCAGCAGAAAGTATAGTTTCCATGACAAACATTACTGAACCAGATTAACAAGCAGAAACCCTGATAAAAGAACTGTGGAGGAGACATGTCGGCATAGTGTTTATGATTTTACCATTCACTGTTTCAAAGCATGTGAGAGAATCTGTCTCCTAGCCAATGCTTAACATTGCATTTGATACAAGTGGTCTTGATGCTTTTATTATTGTTACTGGCACCTCACTGATATGAGTGTAACTTAATGAAACTTCTTTTGAGATCATGTGATTTTTTGGCATGATCACATGACGCTTCAAAACAGAGCCCAGTCATTGAGAGTGTGAACATCAGATCACCCTGTACGTGTTGAACGGCTCCATCTTGGTGATGACTCCATTGTCGGCCGGAGAGCTACTGTAGCAGCAATGAGACGAAGCAAAGCTCTGGAAGGCCTTACGAGCATCATCCTCAGACAGAGCAGGAATACTACAACACACACACACACACACACACACACACCATGAGTTTAACCAGAACAGCCTGAATGTAGTCTTTCCAAATCCAGCAGACAGACAGCAATGTATGAATCCCACAAACTGTGATTGTTTGGTTGTTAACAGGTGGATGAGCAGCTCAGTCCAACTGGTGATATCTGGTCTTACCTCCAGTTGTCAGGTGTGGAGCCAGGTTCAAGTGGGGCAGTGGGCTGCATGGGCATGGGAGGGGGAATGTAACCTCCTGCAGCAACAACAATTTTTAACGTAAGTACATTAAGTACATTTTTAAGTAACCTTTATCAACGTGGATGCTCTGTGAAGAGCTGTGGACTGAACTACCTGCTCCCGCCTCATAGCCGGGCACGCTACCAAAAATGTTGGCTGTAGGGGCGCTGAGAGGGTGATACACAGCTGGAATAAACGACAACAGGGAGGAGTTCTTATACCAGAGTATGAAAGAAAATTAAGGCTACAGAAAACTAAAAATCATCAACATCATCTTTATTTCCTGGTTCAAGCCAGTAGAGTCTACAGTTTGACAGTTTAAAAGATCTAATGACATTAAAAGGTACAACAGGGAAATGGTTGAAATTTGGGGAATATGCTTATTTCATCCATATCCATGGAGGCAGTTTACCCCTCCAACTAAACTGTAGCAGGATGATGCAACAATATTAATTTTCTGTGAAGAGCTGAGGTTTGGACTGCACCTACCTGCCCCTGCTGTAGGGCCTTGATATCCTGGCACGCTGCCAAACATGTTAGGTGCGGGGCCGCTAACAGGGGGATACATAGCTGGAATACACAACAAGAAGAAAGTGTTCATATAACAAAACAAAATTATCCATCAAGTTTAAAGCTAAAGAGAACTAAAAGTCAACAATTTATCTTCATCGTGGCTCAACTTAGAAACCAGAGTGCAGTTTGACATTTCAAGAGATCTAATCAGGTTAACATGAGAAAACACTTGAGTAGGAGGTGCTCAGATATAACAGCTTGATATTATTTACAGTCTTGCCAAGAGTCAGAAAAGACTGAATAAACGTGAAAACACACGTGAATGACTATTCATCACACATGAACTATTTAGTTTCCATGTGTTATTATAATATCTCATTCTCACCAGTGTTAATTTAGATTTAATCTTAGTCAAATTTAGTCAAAGATCTGATGCTTTAAATTTGAACTGGATACAAAAGGCCAGACTGTCCCAGATGGCCTCTTACAATCTATACCTGTGGTGTCAAGGATCAACATGTGATTGGTTTTAAGGAATGTGACCCTCAGCTATATTTAAAGAAAACATCTTTTAGTTTGGCTGCTATGTCATACCATTTTAATTTTATTGAACATCTTAGAAGAGGAAAAAGAAGCAAACGACATGGTTTTACATTAAAAACTCCAGTTTCCAGAAACTTACCTGCTGTGTCCAATTTAACTAGACTAGACTTAAGTTGCTGGATATTCCCTGGAATGGTGACACTACACCCACTCAGCCACTGTGTATAATAGCTGTTGCTCAACAAGAAACCCGAGGAAGGCAAAAAGCTTTCACACTGGGTTTCAACATTTTCTTTAATTCATTTACTTTAAATAAAGTCATCACAATCAGAGCAGTGACTTTTGCTGTTAACTGATATTGGCTGGTGACAGAAATTACATTTATTGAACCTGAATGTTTGTCCTGAATGTTTAGTACATTCTGCAAATAAAAACAATGAGCCAGTGTGATCTGCCACCATGAATAGGAATAAGCTGGTATAGATAACGGATGGATGGATGAGCCAGTGTACTTTTAATCTGCTAACATGTGGCAGTTAGCTAAATGAACATTATTGATGCACTATATGTCAGCTACAAACATGAATGTAACGTATCAATACAAAAGGTAAAATCTGACAAAAATTTGAATTGTCAGATTGACGTTTATGCTTCCCCCAACCAGCCAAGTTACGCTTTACATGCATGTTACACTGTCCACCACCACGTTTGAAGAAATTCCCTTAAGGCATTCCTGAGATCTCACTCCCAAGAATGGAATGAGTTCATCTAACTCAACATTGGAGCCAGATTTGAAGACCTTTACTTGAATTGTTGCTGAGTTATTGCATTCACAAAGACAGGACAGATGAACGAACAGCTAAAACCTCGAGCTGCAGTTATTACCAGTGAGGAGTTATGAAGAGCAGAACTGAGCATTAAGGCCTGCAGTGTTATTGTCTCGTTCCTACAGTTCCAGGCACCCACTGGTTTCCATTAGTTTCTGTACAGTCTGAAAATCAATTAGCAGAGGCATCTATCACACTGATTAATTTCTGTCAAAATCACATTAGCACTCCAGTCCAACCATTTCACTCCACTGCCTCATCAAGCTGAAGACACTATGGTCGTATATAATCTGTGGACTAAGGACAGTAGATTTGCAGAACATCTTCCACAGCAGCTACAGCCCTGCAGCCCATCCCAGCATTTCCTGCTGTCTCATTTCCATTAATAAAAACCATCTAGAGACTTCTACTGCAGCTCCGCTAACAAGGTTTGCTGACGTAACGCTTGCTCCTGCAGAGATCAATGCGTTTACATTTACATTGCAACAGAAACCTCCAAATGAATGTGATGTGAGCTGATGGAGTCTGAGAACAGATAATAGGACTTACTCAGATGCAAGTTGGACTTTGATAAATTCTATAGATTCTTCAAAATATGAAAGACTAATTAATAAGTAAACCACATGTGCAGGAGGCATCAACAATCCCTCAGTTACAGAAAATGTACCAATACGATAAATTCTTTTAAAGCTCTTACAATGTATTTTGCGCTTTGAAGCTCTGACATTGTGGATGAAGAATTATCTGGTTAAGGGGGTTGAGACATTTGGCCAAACTGACTTTGCTGCAAGTCAATAATGAACTCAGCTTGAAGCTATGAATAAAGATAAAAACTGTTTTGAGCATGTAAAAACTAACTTGGATAACTGGACTTGGGGAAAACAAATTCAATAAACCTAAAATAAATCAGAGTCGACTGCTCAGTAACAGGAACAGCAACAAACTTTTGTTTTTCCTTTTACATTTCCTAGTTCTAAGAATCACTTCTCTTGTTCTCTCAGTTCAGTTCTCGATACATTTTATTCTAGACATTAGTGTAAATTAATTACCAACCTCCATCATGGTCAACATTATTTTCATTATTATGAAAAAACACTGGTACTTAATTTAGAATGAGTTAAAGACATGTTTCCACCATGAAAGTTCTTCAAATTACAAAAGAGAAAAAGCTCTAGAGATGTTAAACAATCATGCTTGAGTGTCTGATGGTTTTGTTTCTTAAAGCATAAGGTTGGTCATTTTCAGTTTCTTGTTATTTTCCACATTGCATAGGCCTACCCACCGTAATGTCTGTGAATTCAGACACTGTCTGCCAGCGCAGCAGTGTGGTTCATGCTTCAGACAATGGAGGTCTACAGCACAAACCAATGAGCTAAACCTGGGTCTGAATTCACAGACATTTTGACAGAGACACAAAACTTAATGAGTTATGTGTGTCTGCAATTCACTCATTCAGCTCAAACCAAAAGTCAGAACCAACTCCTGTTAAGAAGCTCTAAATTATGGGTGTCAAGCTCTGTCCTGCTTGTTGATTGGATGAACACACCTGATCCAGGTAATCAGCTGTGGGCAGGGCCAGAATAGTTGGGAAGCAAGCAGGACTTTGGCCCCAGAGGTCTGGAGTTTGACACTATAGAATCTAAAGTGCTCTGAAAATGTATCTTTAATTAACTTGACATTAAAACTTGAATATTTGCACTAAGTCAACAGGAAAAGCCCAGTTAATTCCAAATATAACTCTTCTATTTCAGCTTAGCTCATAATTAACATTAGAAAATTCACATGTAACGTGTGCACTGATTAAACCATTTCATTCTCCACTAATCCAGCTCCATGTTGACGCATCATCAGACATAAGGATCAAAAACGCCGCGCGCGTTTTAGTGTGAATGAAGCCAGAGCAGCGAGTTGAGACATGACTGTGGGAATTTCACAGGAAAATAGATGAAAGCCCTGCAGGATCAGTTTCTAATGTTGGTTTCCCCACATTAGGCGGAAATGCCAACACATGGACAGTTTGATGTGGACCTTTTGTCTTGCAGTAGACATTTGCAATCCTTAGGCACGGTTCAGGAAGCCATGGCCACGATTTCTCTCCTAATTGTTTATTTCTAGGACATTCCCCAGACCCGGACTTCTTGGATTGAATAGATACAAAGTAGTAATTTAACAGTTTAGTCAACAGCTGCTATTTCATTCACTAGTTTGTTAGTTACTGGCTGTTACTGCAGAAAAAGGCGTTGGCTGCTTCCTAAAAACAATTTAAAAAAAAAACAATCTGTAAACATGGGCGGGTCCATATGTTCCATCTGTCCAGACCACATCAAAACAGATTTATTAAAAACCGCTCCATAAACCCGGACCAAACACGAACTACAGAGCCACAGACAGATCCAAGTCGTTTAGAAGTGTGAAGCCTTTTGTTTCTTTAGCAAAAGCTGCATGTAGCTATGTTTGTCGGCCTGTGTCCGGCGGCAGCTGGGTGTGACCAGTGTGGAGACGCAGACCTGCAGTGCGTTAGAGTTCTTACCTGCGCTGTTCATCCTGCTGCTGTTCGATCACAGAGAAGCTTCGTATGACCCAATACCCCAGATTGTGTCTCTGCTGTTACACACTTCACTAAACAGGTTTAGTTACTGGAAGCTGCAGGGTCGACCCGAAACCTTCAAAATAAAAGCCGAATTAACAAACAACTTTTCAGTTTTCACACTAGTATTTCGTTTATTTTACTATTTACACAAACGCAAAACTTTAATCATTCAGAAAAAAGAATTTTGTACTCAAAAGGCTTGATAGACATTCAGTAACTTCGGAAAGTGTTCAACCCTTTTCATGTTTTGCCCACTTTAACGCATTACATTTAATTATGTATGTTTAAACTCAAAAATAACATATAATATCTCTAATTTGTTTTTGTTTTTTGTTTTTTACACTCTGGCCGGACTGGACAAACCTCTAAAGTGTAAATAAAAGTTAACAAATCAATATTTCAATTGACTGCACACTTTTATTTTGAAAAATAAATGGCAGTTTAACTTGCAGGAATGTCAAATATTCACTTGGAATAGATCAGTGCTGAGCAGGTGCTGGGATCAAAAACACATGGCTGGAGCACATGACAGACCTATGGACACTGTGAACATGTGTAGAAACTAAAATGTAAAAGTGTCACAGTTTTGGCAGCAGTGCTGCAGCATCTTTGAGCTGCCAAACAATTTATGTCTCCTAAACTAAACAGAAACTGAGGAAGCTGTGTGGGTTCAGCTCTGCTCCCCTGACATACAGCTCTGTTGGAGGTTTCTTTGTTCCTTGGGTTGTTCACATAAAATTAATATTATTTCATACTAAAAAAATTGCTTGAGACTTTGCTGGCCTGGTCTGTACCTGTGTGGATCAAAAAGCTGAGAGGAGCAGGGTGTCTTCTTTTCATTCAGAGCTAAAATTGTTCAAACCTGGCAACCCTACAATAAAGACAGGACCTTATAGATACTGCAGAATTGTCTGTAAAACTACTGAAATGTTAGTTTTACATTTCCATTGTTTAGCTGACAACATGAGAAAGTATCTTGCCTAGTATGTCATCTGGGCTATTTTCTCCCAGTGTCTGCTCTGCACTGTGATCTGTTCCTGATCTGCAGGAATGGGTGCTGGAGAGAGCGTGCACCACAGGCCCAAAGCAGAACCAAACTATGGAAGTTGTGGGGGGCGACTGTAACTACTTGGCTACTAGGGCTCTGAATGTCTTTACCGCAGTCTGATATTTGAGGTGCAACCTTCTACTCTAACTTGATTTTTTAAATAAAATTTAAAGAACAAGTTTGAAATAAATATCATGCATGCAGTTACTGCAGTTTGGATTGATTCTTATAATTTAGTCATTACTGATGATCAAAATGCTGTTTCCAAATAATAATAATAATAATGCCACCGTTTTGTTGTTTGTGTAATGACAAAGTCTTTACACATGTTTTGCTGCATTAGTACATTTTAGATGAAATACTGTGCTGAGCTGCAAAACAATAGAGAGCATCCGACCAGCAGGGGGAGCCACAGTCTCTCTCTCACACTCTCTCTCTCTCTCTCTCACACACACACACACACACACACACACACGCACACGCACACACACACACACACACACACACACACACACTGTGTTGAATTTACATTCCTGTAGGTCCTGGCAGTGTCAGGTTGTGTGAAGCTGCAGTGCTGAGGTTTGAACACTGAACCAGCGACACAGAAAGGAAAGTGTGGAGTTCAAATAAACACAGGGAGGTTTCTCTGTTCTCTCCTCTGTGCCCATAAATCTAATGCACCTACAAGTGGCTGAATTGTTTGAAATGTCCTTTAGAATAATGTTCAGGTCAGTGATGTGTGTTTGGAAACAGATACAGATACTGAGTCTCTCACTTAGTCTAAAGGTTCACAGCCCAGGGATTAGCTGTAGGCCACACTGTGCTTTCTGGTGTCAGTGTAAGGAGGACAGAGTTGGCCAGTTGGATCTAGCTTTTACAATTATGCTACCATCACATATTTTCTGTCACAATGTCTTTCACACCACAAAAGAACAGAGTCAACATGAAATTGAATGAGGTTCAACCAATTTTACTTGAATGGAACCAAGAACGTTTGGTGTGAAAGAAGCTTTGTTAAGCTTCAGCAGAGTTCAGCAACTAAAGATACAAAAAGTATATACAGTATCTAGCTCATTTTTAATCAGCTGAATTGGTCATACAGTGTATGACATATCATATTTCTTTGAGGTCTGCATAGTATAAATTTCATCAGCTCATGTCTTTGTTAGCAATGAGCTAATAAGCCGCATTAACCTGGAGCTAAGGCCTCTGCAGCTCAGAGGAATCAGGGTGCGGATGTCGGCCCACAGCTGCAGACTGAAGCTGATTTTTAACGTCAGTTCAACAGCCAAATGCCTGTTTCATCTCCACTACTATAAATACAACAGCAGGATAAGAGTAATGAGCAGGCCCAGCTGGTTCAGTAATTCAGCCAGTTATTGTAGGTTTGATCAGCGTTTATAGCAGCTACACGACTTTTACACTTCAGGGGAAACATTTTTCTGATGTTTCTCAACATAAGAGATTCAGGAGGGATCTGAAATCACAGCTCTGAGCCTCTGGTCCTCCTCCACTGAGAGGATGTTTACACACCACTGTGTGTGTGTGTGTGTGTGTGTGTCATCCGGGTTGAACAGTCATACATTCTTTCCATTACCCTCATTAAATCAATGTTCAACACTCCTCCTCCATCTACTGTCCCTGTACAACCACCATGTGTGTGAACGTCTGTCACTAAAATGCCCAATCCATAAAGAGCAGTGATATTTGATCAGTAAAAACTGGGACAACCAGTCTGCTGCTGTGCTTTCAAGATAAACTGCTGCAGATTTAAACTATACTTTCTTGTTATTTCAAAGCAGCTCTGGGTTATTTCTGCCTGACATGCTAACACTAGTACTGTACACCTTATGAGCAGATAACTCTGGAAAGAGTTTTTGCAGAGAATAAATTAAAATCCCAAACTCTCCCTTTGACATTGTGATTGTGATGTTAGTGTCTGGTGAAGTACTGCTGTAATTATGTAGACCTACAGCCTCACAGAACTGCTCACATGACTATAGACCTTTGTCTTGTTCACATGTAACTTCCAAAGAAGCACTGTCTTATATTTGGACCATTAACAGGTTGCACATATTCCCATCAGACAGTGCAGCCTGAGAGGCCAAACTCAGGGCAACAAAGTCCCATTTAAACTGTTAACCTGTTTTTTGTCAGCCACTCAGAGTTGTCAGTGTGTAACCCTGTCATCCTGATGACCTCCAAACAAACAGCCTCTTCTTCGACTGTGGTTAATGGTCCTTGGGTCACCATGGCAACAGCAAACACCTAGGAGGCCCAGCGTTGGCATGGAGACCTGAGTGTGTTTGTTTGATCCTTGCTGCTTCTGCACAGACATGAAACAGAAATCAAATAAAATGTAAACATCAAATCCAATGATTAAAATTGAAATGAAATAATGAACTAGTTAAATAATCTCAAGAGTTCACCACCCAAATACCACAAATGAAATTCATCTTAAAAAAAACAGCTGAGTTTTGTTTAGTGAATTGTCATTTTCAAATAATAACAATACAATGAGTTAAAGAAAAGTAATATGAAATGAATTGCAGTTATTAATGTTCATAACACTCACTGTGTTTAACATGATGCTCTGTGTTGGATGTCTGTAAAACATGATTTTGAGATGACTGGTCCTTTAAGACTTTATTCTGCACAGTGTTGAACTGAAAACAGTGGAAACCTCAGGAAAACACCAGTGAACACATCTGAAACTACTCACCTGTTCACACACACACAAACTGACACTGAACAAAACATTAGCTCGAAAGTGATGCCCTTTACAGTCATCAGATTTTTTTTATATATTTAGGTTATCAGGAAGATTTTGACACCAAATGATCACATGGGCTGATGTGACTGTCCATTGACTCAGTTCACTGCGCTTTTGTCCTTTGACTCACTAATCGCAGGAATCATTGTCCATGATGTCACAGACAGCAAGAACTTCAGAGAGTCAAGTCTAATCTGCTGCTTCTGGAGGACTCGTCTTTAGAGGACAGCCAGATCATGGCAGCTCTTGGACCTCACTTTGACTGCCATGCGCTGATTTTTGCGTGCCACCAGTTGGTCCAGGAAGCGCCGTGCCTTCTGGGTGAGGCTCTCTTTACGTTTGTAGATGGAGCGTCGCTGTTGGCTGGCCTCGTTGTTGTCCTGACGGAGACGGATCTGTCGAACCACACCCTCGAATAGCTCGGCCACATTGTGATGCAGAGATGCTGACGTCTCTATGAACTTACAATCAAACACCACTGCGCACGCTCGGCCCTCTGGGAAAAAAGACACATACCAAAAGAGAATGAAGCATTAAATTAACATAATGAGCATTTTATGTTGTATATAGATTTATATGTTTATATCCCTTGTGACCTTTGACCCCCCCACCTTCCACAGCAACTTCTCTGGACCGAACCAGGTCGCTCTTGTTGCCCACGAGGATGATGGGAATGTTTTCAGCCTGGCGGGTTCGTCGCAGTGTGATGCGGAGTTCAGCAGCAGAATCAAAAGTGGAACGATCAGTGATGGAGTAGACAATGACGTAAGCACTTCCCACTTTCAGACAGTCGTCCTGAGAGGAGGCATCCTCCACCTGCTGACAGGTAAAGAGACAAAGAGAAACATCACTTCCATCATTTTTTAAGATCTGGATTTCAGAAGCTGGAAATGCCGATCTGTTCAAAGTCTACTGCTAAGGCTGCTTGCTCTGGTCAGAGTCGTGTTGGTAGCAGAGGGAGCAGCATAGCCTCCTTCAGTCTGTCAACTTTCTGAACCTCCTCCAGCAGGAGTTTGCAAAGAGATATGCAAAATAAGTCTTTAGACTAAATGGAATAAACGGACTTGACTGCAGGTTTGACAGTGGGTTGATTCATTGACAAGTTTCAGTCCAGACTCTTGGTGCTCCATGGTGTGAGTGAATATCATAAAGGTGATAGATAGATAGGTGATAGACATCCTTGTCAAAATTCACAGTGTCCACACTGAGCTGGGTGACAAACCTCAGTACCTTCACATACTATTAGTATAACTGAACATTCCTGCTGCGCTACAACTAAAACCTCTCACTACTAGAAAGCACTTATGGTGAAGGAGCTGTAAAAGGGCTTCATCACAGTGACCAAGGCATATACAGTGGTCCAGATCAACAACTGCACAATTATTTGACAGTGGTGGGCTACTGTGATCCAATTAACTAGAAATTCAATATTTGAGTAAATGCATTCCTGACTCATTTTTAATAATTTAATTTGAAAGCGTTTCCACACTAAAAAGTTACAGATCAACCTGTAATAATGTGTCTTTGTGTACAGTTTATTCAATTAAAAATAAAAGTTTCCATTGTAAATGATATTTTGTGATTTGGACATAAGTTTCTGTTCCTGTGATCACAGATTAATAGTTTCATTAGTACAAGAAAAAACTCCTTATTATTAGAATATTAAATTCTAATAATAAGGGGTAGGGGGATCATTGTGGTTGGTTTATGTGGCTCCTCAGCATATACGCACGCACGCACGCACGCACGCACGCACGCACGCACGCACGCACGCACGCACACACACACACACACACACACACCCTCACACACACACACACACACACATTACCAGTTTGTCCTTCTCCCAGGTATCCATGACAATGAGTGTGGTTTCTTCTCCATCTACAGTGAGTGTTCGCTCATATGTGTCCTCTGTAACAAACAATAACCAAGAGAATCTGTGGTCATGTCAGTGGCTTTGTAATGCTAACCTCAGCAGGCTAACATGCTCACAGTAACAGCGCTAACATGATGATGTTTAGCAGGTGTAATGTTCCTCACCCAGTTTGACATCTAGTGATTAGCAGTAAACACACACTGAAGTTATTCGTTCTGCAGGTATTTGGTCACAAACCAAAGTCCTGGGCAAATTAAACCCTAATGACGAGTCTACATCAAGTATCAAGTAATCCATGGAAACAAAACATTTACATAGTTTATTGAAATCTATTTAATAGTGATTTAGAAATCTCAGTCAGGACCAAAATGATGAATCAGCCAGTTGCTCTCTGGAGCCATGAAAGCTGTGCTTTGTATTAGTGTTTTTAAAGAGACAAATAAGAACCTGGTGAACAGCAGTGACAACACAGTAACATGAAGCAAACAACAACAATAAAACCATATAAAACTAAAGTGTAACCAGTCAACCTAAAATCTAACAGCAAACAGGCTCTGCCCCCTCACACTATGTCAAACTGTCACTGGATCAATACCAGCTGTCAATCATGGCCTCAGGTCAATCAACACGTGACACGGGAGCTGATCAATGTTGGGTCAGTCAAGGTTGAAGTGAGAGACAGAAACTGAACACTGACATGCTGAGGACTGAAACGTGGTGTGAAAACTACAACACAACAATACAAAAATGGAAAAATCTTTAAAGAGTACTCCAGTGATTCAGCCACATCTATGTAGGTTGGCATATCTTGACCCTAAAGTCCACAGACAATGAATCCTGCACTAAGACTCTTCCTTCCTCCCACAGTCCAAAAACATGTATGTCAGGTTGATTGGTGACTCTAAATTGCCCATAGGAGTGAGTGTGAGTGTGTGAGGTTGTTTGTCTCTATGTGGCCCTGTGATGGACTGGTGACCTGTCCAGGGTGGACCCCTGCCTTTCACCCAAAGAGAGCTGGGATAGGCTCCAGCAGATCAGCGGGTATAGAAAATGGATGGATGGATGGATGGTACAATTACTTAACTGAATGATTTACAACCATGACACCTGTGTTCTTCCTAGCTTGCCCTAGTGGTTAACTGTGGTACTGCAACTACAAAAAGAAAGCATTTATCCTATAGATCAACATGATATGAGACAACTGTTGTCAGTACATCAACAACTGCCAACAACACAAACTGCGTATAGTTACAGTAATCCCCTTTGTATTGGTTAATAAGAGCTAGAAAAACTCAACAGTGATATCAGTCTAAAGCGTTCTTCCTTAAATTACTACAATATAACAGACCAAGAAAAGCTGTAGCACAAAAACTATGTATTTACTATTTTCAATTTCATGTGTGAAAAGAAAACCAGATTTATTTCTTGTTCTATAGTTCTCATCCAAATCCTGTGTATCATTTCCTGTCCATGGATATTTGTTCAGAAAAGCAAATCTGTTCAGGACGAATTTGAAACCACCTTTACAAAAAGTGAATGCTGCTACAGCAGTACCAACAAAAACATCAGCTGGAAAAAGTGTCAACACAAAAAGCATAAAATATGGTTAGTATATACAGGAATGATTGATAGTTCAATTAGATGAACATAAAACCAAGCAGTCCTACCTCCAGGGTGTTCATCTTTCTCTGTGATCCCAGCAAAGATTCCTGCAAGGCTGGTCTTTCCGACGCCGTGGTCGCCTAATAACACCACTCTATAAACACAGTCCGAGTCGCTCTGCGAGTCGTCGTCCGAGTCTGAACTCCAGTGAGTGTGGTAGTGGAGGGACTTGTCGCCAGGATGGTAGGACGCTGATTGTCCCAGAGGAGGGTGGCGGCGCTGGAGTCGGGGCTGCTCTGGGTCAGGCTGGGTGCTGCCAGGTGGCCTGGGATCCCGAGTCCATGACAGGTGCTTATAGAAGTGAGCTGGAGGAATCGGTGTGCTGCCTCTCCGCTGCAGAGGATCCTTCTCTCTCTGGGTGTTGAGGGTCATGTTGTTATGATAACGACATCAGGACAGAAGGGTCTGAGGAAGGAGACAAGAAGAATAAAGCCTGACCCTCTATGGGCTTTACCATATTAAAACCTCAGTAAAAGATTTTATTTATCTTCCCTTAAATTGACGTGGTGATGACAGTTACTTACTTCCAGGAGTTACGACTCATTTGGGGTCACATTTCTGGCCACCTGACATTTCTAAATCCAATATTCATCCTCTTGTAGCTCTGTTTTTGGTCTCTACCGATTACTGAGGGAAACATCTGACTATTTAGCTGCTAAACACTAAGAAATATCTTCACCGACCACCTGCTCTAATTGTATCTGTCTGCTGTTTATAGTTTACAGTGGGATAGATTTTGCAGAAAGCAGCTGCTGCAGCCAAAAATGAGGCTATGAAAATGGCAGGAACGAACCAAGACGGTAAAAAGTGTGGGCTGGACAGCTGAATAATGAGCTATAAAACCCTGTAAAACTGAAGAGAGATGCAGATTCAAATTCATCACTAAGACCCCTTTCATATTGGTTTCACATTGCTGTTTGGATTTGAGGTTAGAAACATACTGATTAGAGATGCTTAAAATTGTATGAAGGTCAACATAGGTGATTTTCCTCTCTACAAGCTAATTTCAGACTTTTTTAAAAGCTGAAACTGATTTTTTTTTTTTTACTCTGTCCACATTCTAAGGCAGATGTCACCAACTAGTGATCACATTTTCCACTCTGCAGTGGTTCAAAGAAGAATAAGTAAAAAGAGTTTCACTGGAGAAAGCAGCTGAGATCGGCTTTCTGCCTGGTTTTGTCCAGTTTGTTTCTGTCCTGGAAAGAACAGAGGAAAAGTTCATTTTTGTCTTCAACTTCCTCTCTGAATTCTCAGATCTTTAACTCTCTGATGATTCTATCACAAAACAACAAGAATGTTCTGACAGAAATACCAGGATAAGAATTATGATTGTTTACATTTTTAGGTGCGTTCAGTTCATATATGAATGAAGTTTAAGGTTGGATTCACATGGACATTGGCCCTCGTTTAAAAATGCAAGAGGTGGTGACAAAATGGTGTTACATTGCATTGCAGAAAACTCTTTCCCACATGACGGTGCGTTATTTGACAGAGCCCCCGATGGTGCCAGACCACACAGCATAAACACACTTTGAATTAAAACTAGTGTGAAGGGTCACACCGAAGTCTCTGTGAATCCAGCCTAACAAAGAATATTCACAGTGAACTGTCTGTACTGACTCACCATCTTTACTGATTCCATATAATTTACTGACTCAAAACTTTTAAAAACTGATAAGATGAATATTATGTGGGAAAACACAAAACTCATATCTTGTGTCAGATCCGGGATATTCTGAATGAAGATCTCCAGTATGCATAAGCGAGCACAGACACACAACAAACCTCTGACAATAAATTATTCAAGTATTTAAAGGTGCCAAGTACAGAGTCACAATGGTGAAAGCAAGTCAGAGCTCCTGCAGCTGTGGGTCTACAGCTCCAAAAATGCTGCCCTGGAGTCATACGTTCATTTCTACTCATTCATCTGCAGCCAGGCTTCAAGCATCAGGCAGTCATAGGGTCAAAGGTCACAGGCTCCTCACGGTAAATGTCAGACAGTATTGAAAAGCTTTACCGAACAACAAGTGTTTTTTTTTTTTTTAGCTAAATGAAAACCACAAAAACTCCTGAGAAAAAAGCATCACATTAAAGAATTACACTTCACATATGACATATCTGAGAACCA
Organism: Mastacembelus armatus; assembly: GCF_900324485.2. Lineage (NCBI taxonomy): Eukaryota > Metazoa > Chordata > Actinopteri > Synbranchiformes > Mastacembelidae > Mastacembelus > Mastacembelus armatus. Next base: position 4,885,145 of record NC_046637.1, read on the forward strand.
ATCTGTGTAGTCAGATTAAATATTTTCACATATCAAATTGAAGTTTTCATGTGTGACATGTCTGAAAAATCCTGTCACATGTGGATTTGTTCTGGGATGTTGCACAAAGTGTGAAAATATAACATGTTTGTTGTGAGGGGCAGCGGAAAAAGCCAAGCAGAAAATAACATGCAGCAGCTAAATGGATAGATAAACTCACCGTACACCCGTCTGAGTCCGTCCTGTCTCAGTAAACAACAGAACTGAGCTGAACCCTGTGTCTGTGCCTGTGTCGGTGTAACAGTACCCTGGTGCCACAGTAACCCGCCTGGAAAAAAAGTTCCACAACAGCGTTAAAAATTCAGCAGTGGAATCACAGAGTTATCTACCTCCCTCTGTGTGTGTGTGTGTGTGTGTCAGAGCGACAGCAGAGGAGAAACAGATATCTGCGGAGGGAGTGTGAGTGTGAGTGTGTGTGCGTGTGTGTGTGTGTGCGTGTGTGTGGGGAGGGTTATCAGTGTAGAGGGTGAGATGGATTAGGAAACATTTTGGTCACTTCCTGTTTGATCCAAAAGACAGTTCAGCTTCATGAAACGGTTCAGTCAGGACAGACAGGTTTACATAGAAAACATTACACGATAACACACTGCTCTTTTGTTCTTTGACTCTATCAAAAATATTCTGGAAACATGATTAAAAGACTTTACAATACATTTTCTCTTGATGAACTAATTGATTAACTAAATGTTTCAGTTCTACTTCGAGGTATTTTTGTTATCTCCCTGGGATCTACAGGTATTTACTGTCATCCAGGCAGCAGATCCAGAACTGAGTCACAACATTCAATAAAACACTTGGTGTGCATACTCACTAAAAATGAATATGGACTACATTTTAAAACTCTGGCTTTGAGATGAATTAAAAACTCTACAAAGTACACATCATCACATACCAAGTTCAGCTGTCAGAAGATCACACGTTCAGTGTTTTCACCGATGCTGCAAATAATAATCCCTGTATTAGTCTCCACATTGGTGTTGTGTCTGTTATTCATCCTATTTTAGCTTGGAGCATTCATTTTACAGATGATGGTCACTTCTACCCATACATGTTCTGGTTGGGACATTTTGCTGCACAGATTAAGTCTAAATTTTTACAATCAGTAGCATAAAAGTCTCCAAAATTTAATTTAGAATTTTTTTATAGAAAATTTGGGTTGAGGATTTGATTATTCATTTTATCATGATGACATTTTAAAATTTTTCTCAACAATTCATGCTTTTTTTTTCCTGGAAGAAATTGGTTTCCATGGTTTACACATGAGCTCACATGGAAAATCAGATTATAGAGAAACACACATCACATCCTCTGTGTCAGTGTGAGTGCTCTCACTGAAACTCATCACAGATGTTTAGATTTCTTCCACCCCCTCAGTTTAAAAGTTTAAAACCTAAGAGGAGGAGTTTCACCATGTCCACATCCAGTGACCAACACAGAACCACTCCCCCCAGCTGCTTTACTCCGTCTGTAGGTGGTCGGCTATTACTGACGGCCAGTGAGGATCAGCTTCAGTGTTTCAACTTTCTGTGTTCAGTTTTAGCTGCTTCAGAAAAGAAAGTAATTATAAAACAAAAATGGATTCCTCACATCAGGCAAAGTCTGTTTGTTATAATTAAAACCACATTTGACTCTCATATGACGATAGTCATGCATGGTCAGGTAACATGAATGCTCACTAAGGGGAACAAATCCTAGCTAACAAGTATAACATGCAAACAGCTCTGTGAATTCACATGTAGCTGGTTAATGTGGCCTGGAGCTACAATAAAAAGTAGGACAGAGCTGTTAACTGTTGGATTACTTTACATTAGCTACATTACATCCACCCAACAGGCACCTGCCAAAACACACCTGATCCAAGTAATCAACAGTGAGTGGGGCAAGGATAGTTGGAAAACAAGCAGGACAGTGGCCCTAAGGAACATGGGTTTCCCACCACTGCTGTAACCCAACAAACTATTATAGTTAGTCCATGATAAGCTGCTTAGCCTCTGGAGTAATTCTCAGATACTGCTGTATAGGTTTGTATAGGGGTATAGGTAAGTATAGGTTTGTTGGCTGGACATGCTAATGTTTCCACCTCACATTAGGCCAGACAAACATCTTGTGTTTTATGTTTATTCTTACCATACTTTATTACCATGCATAAGATACAGCCCAATGTAAAACCAATACAGTTTGCTGTACTTTTCAACATTAGTTTTTTTTTTTTAGTTTAATGGCTACTTCACGTTAAATTTGTTTTTGTAAATTGGAAATGTGACCAAAAATATTTAACTCTGTATATTGTGGTACTTTCATATGCTCATATGCTCTTCTGCATTTTCAATTCTCATTTTTATAAATCTATGAAATGAAAGTGAAGCTCCCTTGAAGCTTTTTTCAACTGGTCTGAGAAATCAGTTTCAGTGAACATAAAAATACTAAACACATACTGAAAAACCTCTTTTGTATTATTTTATATACGTCTCCTATTATGATTTGTAAATTCATAGCTATTATTCTGTGTTTAATGTGTATGCAGACCTCTTTTCTGCTTTGTTCCAAAATCATTTTTTCTAAATGATTACTAAGTAGACAGTATTAAAATGAATAATCTGCAGCATAATTACAACACTTGAAATGAGTACTAGTAGCAGTAGTTGTAGTAGTATTAAGTGGAATATTGATTTCTGCTGCCCCCACATGGTCACTGAAGGAAATGCAACACTCCACTACTGCAGTTCAGCTGTTTGTTTTCTGTCATGAACATCAAATGGATCAATGAATAATAATCAGTTTTCATAATTAATACAACTGACCTGATTTAATTCCAGTCTGTGATCACTATCAGCAGACAGCAACTAAATCTGAGTTTATTTATTTATTATTATTTCAGGTGGTTGTTTTATTTTACGTCTGATGGTTTCATCTTGCAGGAACCTGCAAATCGTTTGCACTGAAAAAAAACCTTTGTCCTCACAAAATAATTGCTGACTCTTTTATTTCACTCTAAAATTGTGACATGCTCCTTCTACTCCCAGCGTGTACTACAGGAGGCACCTTGTGAGGAAAGTGAGGCATGCTGGGATACGTCTGACTGCTGTTGATGGAGGTCCCCTGTTTGATCCTTATTCGCAGGGGGAGAATGAGGAGGAAGAGGAGTGGCTGGAGGGTAGGTCGTCATAATAAAAGAAATTATAGAAATGTATTATTAACTTACAAAGTAATAAGGTAATAGGAGATTCATATGAGGTTTTCAACGTTTTTTTTCCCTCACCTGAAGGAATCTCTGCAGCTTTCATCCATTTCATCAGTTTTTTGTGAAAGGTTTCCACTGCTGCAGGAGACAAACAAATCCATCAATTCTCTATACTCTTAGACCAATTCAGGGTAAGCTTCAACTTACTTAAAAACATCTGTATTTATATTTACAATTTATATTTACAGTCACCTACTGCACAGTACCTCTGATTGGCTGAGAAGTTGCTGCTGTTGCCCGTGAGCCACATTCTCCTCCAAGTTCCTCTCCAGATTCAGGTCCATCTTCTCCTGCAGATTGTGCTCCAGGTTCTGTTTCAGATTCAGGTCCAGGTTTCACCTGGAGAAAGACTCGGTCCAGCAGATGGTCCAGCAGCTGGTGGGCATCGTCAGGCTTGGTTCTGATGGTGAGGATGCGAGGGGGTTGTCCTGCAGAGAGCTGCATCTCTGTGATGTTTCTGAGAAGCAAGAACCACAGAAATACTTTAAAACAAACATTTGTCAGGTTTCTGTCCAAAACAGCACAAACAAAACATTTTCAGTGTTTTAATGTGAGAAGAAGATTAAAACTTAGCAAAACATAGCTAGACCTCTGGTTCGCTTCTAGTAACTTTTGTTTTTCAAAACACTAAGCACAGCCGGCCAGCAGTGGCTCCAGGATATTCAGTCCAGCTTGCAGAACATATGTCATATTTGGGCCCGATGGAGGAAAGTTTACAAAAAACCAATTTCATCAGAATTTTTTGGTGACCAGAGTGAGACCACTTCCTCTCCTGGGCCTCGGGGTGCTTGTTTTGCTCACATATGAGTTTGATTAGTGTGTTTACATCTGCCACTAGTTGTACCAAAGGGGAAAAAACTAGATCCAACTGGACTAAACCACAATGGTTTGAAAACACAAAAAATCAAGACTGAGAACATCTGCAGTGATAAATGAAAAGTCCACAGTTAAATGTGAATAAAAATGACCTTGAATGGATGTTGATGCAGATTTGAGCTGATGATGTTTGGATGAGTTAACTGTTGGTTCTCACCTACTTCTGTTGCGTCTGAGGATCCAACAGAGAAGCAGCAGAACAATCAGAACCAGCAGCAGAACCATCAGCGACACGATGACGAGATCAAAGGTCAAACCTTGGGGCATCATCATACTGAGACTTGAACAGCAGGGGGCAGTGATGGGCTCCACTTCTCAACACAACACACTTTTTTCAGAATAAAAGAAGCAGCCTTACATTGATATTTATAGTTTAGTCTTGACCTTGCTCCATTTAGTAGCTGGAGGGTTTGATTGTGTGATACAACCTTCTTCAGCAGATGGAGATGGACATTTGAAAGTTCTACAAGAAAAATGGGAAAGTTCACATGCTAAAATTGACATAAAGGCTACTAAACGAACATTGTACAAAGGTTTTTCTCAACGAATATTGCACAAGGAACCTTAACACTCTGATTAGGTCAAACACTGTTAACAACACGCTCAATACATCTTTTAAGGTTAGAGAAACAACCTCAAGCTGGTAAAAAATAATAAAAAAATAATAATTATTATTATTCCATTTGAAAGGGCCCTTCCTATGGACGACTCTTTAGTGTTGCATTCAGAGACAAACCTGCACTCATTCGCAGCAGCAGAGAGACATATAAAACAGCAGCTCTAAGCTCCACTGATGGTGAGACTACAGTAAATCATTAGGAAGAACACTGTGGTGTTGTAACTTTGTTAGCACCAGATTAACAAGGTCACGTCTGAGCAACATGCAGCCATTGTGAAACATTCAAGTATACACAGATTTATATGTTTACTATACTTGCCTGCCTTGTTGAGATCCTGTATTTTGAAGCAAATTAGTCTGTTATTCAGAAAATTGGCAGAAATGTCTCATTCTAGGAAAGTTGAAAGAAAACATTCTGCTCTTACCAGGACATAAACAATAACAGCATGTGGACACAAATTGCTGCCAGTTTGCCACAAAGAAAACGCTCAACACAACACAGCTCTTAAACATCAGCATTAATAAAGTAGCTATCTGTATCCATGTGTGAATGAATGCATCATCAGTCTTGTGTTGAAGGTCTTAATGTGATATATTTTTTCTTTTCTTGGTTATGGCCTTATTATTCCTACAGGGCTCAAGTCAGCTGATCACACAAGCTCCAATTGGTCAATCAACACAGAAACAGCAGGTTTGGCAGCATGTTTTAATCAGATTAATGTAGATTAGGAATCAGTGATTTTTTTTTTTTTACAAAATAAAATCCAAAAATATGTAACAATGTAAAATAGACAATAAAATCTGTGTTCATATGTTTTTATGTTAAAGCACCATCAGTCACAGTGGCCTTCGCTTTAGTAATTTGTAAGATCAAAAATTGGCACATTTAGATTTACCCTGGTAGATAATTATTAGGCACCATGTCAATATAAATATATTATTATTACAGCAAAGTTAAAAAAAATAACATGATGGATGATAAATGAAAACAGTAAACAAACAAAAAAATCACTGTAAATAAAAAAATCCAAAATATACACAATGTATATGTGTGGGTTCAAACAGCATTATTGGTGATATTGTTATTGATCTCCATCCTGCTGATCAATTCAGTTACCAGCTGCTGCAGAGTTTGAGAACGCAGCCGACCGATCTCCAGGACGCCTTCGTGGTTCACCCTGTCCGAGTCTTCGTAACTCTTCACCACCTGACACAGACAGACAGTCACATGAACAGTCAATTAAACCGGCATGTGATCAGGTTTAAACATATGTTTATTCTATGCTAATGACTCATTTGGCTCCATTCAGACATGACAGGATGTTGGTGAAATGAACTGTACATGGTTTATATTGGGAAAGAGCGCAGAAGAAGAACCACTAATACATTTTCACATTTTTAATCATTTACTGTTATTAAATGGTACATTCTGCTTCTTGCTCTATAATATCTGTCAGAACACAGGCAATAAATGGCAAGATGTGTGTAATAATCCTGAATATTCATCAGTGTCTTCATTAAGGCAGCTGGAACAAATGAAAGTTAAAAATATATTGCTGGTTTCACCATGAAAGTCATAGATTCATAGTTTTGTATTAGAAGAAGACAATAGATTTTGTAACACTGATCTTTCAAATTTGGGTATTCAGCTTATAATTCTTAATTGATCACTCTCCTTGTCTGCTCAATCAATGAATCAATCCATCCACGTATTGATTAATGGGTCAGTTGTGTGTTTACCTTGTTGGTGATCAGAGAGAGACCAAAGACCCTCAGGCCACAGTGAGTTGCCATGACTACCTCAGCAGCCGTACTCATACCTGTAAACACCTGGAGTTACTGAAACAGGTCACAACAGTCCTGATAATACAGATGAGAATAATGCTACTGTTGTGGTTAGTGCTGACATCACCATCACCACCCTGGTAGTTACTATAATTAGAATAATTAGGAAATGCAGAAACTACTTCCTGCTCCTCAGAGGATGAGCCCTGAGTAAGGCTCTGAGAACAGATAAGTCCTCAGGATGTTTGTTCATGCTATTGAGCTCTGCAGCCTTAGGACCCTACACTTTTGGCCTGGTTTCTGTGTGCATGTGTGTGTCGTACCAACAGCGTCCACCCCCAGTCGATGCAGCAGTCTGGCCTCAGCGATGGTTTCGAAGTTTGGCCCTCCCACCATAGCGTACACACCCTCCTGCATCAGGCTGGCCACACCCTGCTGCTTAGCAATGTCCATTGCTAGGCAACGCAGGCTTTTGTCATAACAACCTGACATGGCAGGGAAACGAGGCCCGAACCTGTAAACAACAAACAATAGAGAACAACATGAGAAATGAAAACAAAACTACCAACAACAAAACTCAATAGCTGAATTTTCCTCCAGAGATTAATAAAGTTTATCTCATTTCATCTAATCTCAAAGTAGCAACATCAGTACTTTGCTTCTTATGACCATGGAAACTGAATTGACCCAATATGATCACAATGAATAGCATGAGTGTGAGAAACAATCACACACATACAAAGAAAGACAAATAAATAACACAAAAATGAATCAAGAGTAAATACGAGTTACTTGTCATCGTTGGGTCCACTCAGCGGGTTCAGACCCACCAGTCCAGGGAAGTTCACGTGATCCTTGATGACCATGATGTCACCAGGGTGCAGACCATCAGCCAATGAGCCGGCAGCATTTGTCACAATCAGAGTCTCCACACCCAAAAGCTTGAAGACTCGAACTGGAAATGTTGTCTGTCATAAAACAGACAGAATCTTGTCAGAACCTTGAATGAACATTTTCTGTCTCTAACACAGAAGAAACTTCTGTTACATTTGTGGAGACAATGTTTTTTTGTTCACTAGCTTTAAACTCTCATCTTGACAATTACATAACCTGCCCGGCTGAATTTAACAGAGTTCTTATTAAGTCTGAAGCCTTTTTGCATCTATGTCTGTGTGAAAATCCTGCCTGAGACCTAAACCAGATCTCTGCCTCAACCTTAAACTATAGTCACACTTGGATTTGAAAAAAATCCCCTAAAGACAGAATAATATTTGTTAATCAAGGACCCAACTTTTATATTACTATTATCATTGTTTTTGTTGTTGTTATTGTGACAAATGCTGGAAGCTCATTGGCCATTAGCCTGCACCCTGGTTATTATTATTTACATAACAGCTTTCTAAAACTGAACTGGTGCTTTACAGAGAATAAAATCAAATCATTAAATAACACTGGTGATGTGTCAAAGGTTATTTAGATGAGAACTAACAGATTAAAAGAAAAATGTCAAATATAAAAATATCACAGAAAAACCCAGTCTGCTGCTTCAGTCTCAAAGGGCCCAGGTTAACAGCCTTTTCACAGAGTGCTACGAGTTGATGTTCTCTATTTTAATTTGAATACTGAGTGCGCCACCTAGAGGACAGCCAGTTACTCACAGCATGGCATATAAATATATATGGAAGGAACAATGGCAGCATTGACCAGGCTGCTAAAAGGCTGCATGTGACCAAACCCAAAATGTGAACCAGTCTCATGCAGCTGATTACAGTCATATGTGTGCTGTACCAAGTTTACAGGACTGAGCTGCTTTAATCAGCTCACTGCGAGTGCCTGTGCATTGACGTGCTGGTTGGTGAATTTAATGCTGTTTTATGGCTCAAGTTTTTATTTCTAAAGGCAAAACCACAAAAATACTCTACAACTACAAAAAATGTGTGGTTTGTTCCTCAATCCCTCAAAGGCTGTTCTGGTTTCAGACTTGGTTTTAAGATTAAAGCTAGAATAAAGTTTAGGAGTTTGGGCTCATTATGTCAGTGAACATCCTTGCAACTATAAAAGGACAAGCATAAATGTGTGTGTGTACCTTGCAAAGTGAATGTCCTTCATACATGTGGAAGCGACCTTGCATGCACACACACGTCTTCCCCTTCAACTCCCCAAACACCAGCCGTCCTGCGTGACCCTGCACTGAAACACACAGGACAGCAGTCAGGATGGAGTGAGACTAGACGTTCCCATTTGCTTCCAGTCTTTGTGCTAAGCTATGCTAAAAAAAGACAATTTGTATATAATAAACATTCAATCTTGTTTTTTCTTCCCTTATTTGACCATGATGCTCCTGTGACTGAAAGTTCCCGTTTCTATCACATTTTTTTTTTCCATGAAATGAATTGATTTGTTTTTGCATCAGAAGACCCTCACTGATTCTTTTAAATGAAGCACTTTCAAATATTCTTAAACATAAGACATTATTTATAAAGAGATGTCGAGGTGATTTGTGTTTATCAAAGTATGAACTGTACAGGGCATGAAGCAGTAAGTTCTGCAGCGCTCCATACTGTCAGCCAACAACACATTTATTTAATGCTGTTCACAGTGAAATAAAACTGTATATCCAGAGTACCTGTGCTCTGAGGGAAGCCTGGTATGTCAGAATAGGCAAAGGAGTCCTGACACTTGAGGGTGTCAGCGAGCATGCCCAGTCCAGACCCACAGATGATTGCCACCTGGGGGCGGTGCTCCGTTTGAGACATCAACCAGTCAGCTGTCTTCTGGTATTCGTCATGACTGCAGACAGGAAGAAGAGAGGACTGTGTGAGGATTTCATACATATTATGTGCAAAGACCCATGAAGGCACCTGATACAGCATCCACAAAAATACTTCACTGTAAGGAGCAGCAGAGGTACAACGTTCTACCTCTGCAATACAGTCTGCATAAAGCACCTTAATGTTAAAGACAACAGCATAAAAAAATGCATTTTATAACTTCTAGTCTTTAGGCTCCAGCACATTCACATGACCCTGGTTAAGGAATAAGCGGGTATAGATACTGGATGGATGGAAGTTCTAGTCTTTTTCTGGTGTGAAACGTTTATTCCTGTTCATTATATGTTCTGTGTAAAAACACAGCTTATTCCAACTCAGGAGCCGCAAAGGCCGATTGCATCACAGTGTCACAACATGGTCGTCCCTTTTCAAAGCCTCCTTCAAATGCAGTTGACAAATATCACATTGTTTTCTTGGGAAATGAAGGCTTCTGTTGTATCCTTCACAGCCCAACATATCCCAAGATTCTTTGCGCACAGGTGTTGAAAATTGAATATGGAGGATAAGTGAGGAGACCGTGGACACAATAAAGACAAGAATATTAGATTATAACTATTAGAATAAGTCCTTCCTTCTAATATTTACATTTTTCTCTTGTGAATTACAGAATAATGATTTACCCCTTTCAAGACCTCTGGATAAAATTCAAATAAACAAAATAAATATTTTTGTTTGAACTGGTCACAGCAGAAAGATGTGATGACAAATTACAAGCCAAAAACTGAACACTAACACTTGTCTAGGAAACTAAAGGAAAAGTATTTATTTAATAATAACACAACAACCTGCACATTTTGACACGTTCAGCAGAAAAAAGGGAGGCAGAAGAGATTTAAAATATGTTTCTTACCTGATCTGTTCTTTGCTGTGCATGTTGACAGACGACCAATGAAGATATGTCACAAACTGTTTGTGTTTATAAATTTGTGTGTGTGTGAATGATGGGTAGTCAGAGTGTGCCTGACCGATGCTGATCGGTCTACATATTCACCAGTCATATGCGCCTGATTGGTCTACAGCCCGTCCATTCATCAGCAGCAGCCAATGGCGCCACAGTGTTGTGGAAATGTGTGTGTGTGTTGGGATTCCTTTCTAAACAGGATTCATTGAGTTTTTTTTGGTTTTAGTTGTGTAACCAGGGTCTGGTTTTGCATCACAGACCCCGCTGACAGTAATATGATTTCAGTTCTCTCACACACACACACTTTGTTGCGTGCTGTAATAAAGCCTCAGTTTCTTTCCAGTTTTATACGTTAAATTTGTATTAAACATGCTTTGTATCTGCAAATATATTTTATATTAAAAGAACAGCAGCACTGGTAAAGTTGTCTACCTGTTAACTGTGCCAACCCTGTCAGGTCCAAACTCAAAGTCCAAGTCAGACTCAGCCAATCAGATCTGAGATGTGGCAGTTTAACAAGCAGCAGCTCGTTGGTCAGTTCTGTTTTAATTGAAAATCCACATTAAGTCTCATGACCACTAACACTCACTCACATGCTCCCCTGCTGCTGCTCTCTTCAGCTACTGCTAATGAGATGCATGTGGGCAGTGATGCACTGGTAATCAGGTATTCTGTCAGGGGTCCAATGGACTTTAAAGACCAATATAATTCCTTTTATCATTTTTTAAATTTATAATATAATATATATATAATTTTTTAAAAATTTTGTCCCAGTACAACCCTGAATGTGGGTCTGGACCAGAGTCAGACTGGAACCAGAACAATGGAGCTGGACTTGAACCAGCTAAACTGATAAGATGAAAGCTTGTCAAAGTGAGTCCACGATATGTCCATCAAAATCACCAAACCATCAACTGAACATCACTACACATCAGATTTAAATTTTAAAAGACAAACTGTTTCCTGTAGAAGATAAACAAACCCCAAAATCTGGTTTAAAAAAACCAAACTCAAAGCTGAATGAAAAACGACACGGTCATATTTAAGAAGCACAGCGTTTCATGTGACAGATAATGTTCTTATGTCTGGAAATAAAGAGATTCATCTGTCTGTCTCTGTTCTTTATTAGGTCTTTTGTCTGGTAGGACAAGTGTCACAGTGTGTGTGTGTGTGTGTGTTGTTTAACAGGAGTTATGTGGAAGATGGTTACAGATTAATACACACACACATACATGTATATATAATATATATATATATAAATAAACTGTTGTTTTTTAATCAGGTAAAAATTAAATCTCATGATTCAGCTGTATAAGCATTTTGGAAGCTTCACCGTGTCTTTATGCCAATAACACTAGGCCAAATAAGAGAATAATAATAACAGAAAAACTGCTGTGACTGTGGTGATCACTTAATGTCATCATCAGGTTCAATTTTCAATTTGTCTTAATACAAAACCTCTGCTTATTATTGGTTGATAAATTTAAATTTAAGTTGAACTGGATCTGAAATAACCTTACTAATCAGCTTAATCAGCTTTAAATAATCTTTTGTTCCTGTTGTTTTGGTCCAAGTATTTAACGGACAAATTTGTGTCACTTGAGCGTAGGTTTTACTATCACGTGTTGAGTTTATTGACATTTTCCTGCTCCCTGTCTCAGATGCTGCTGCCTCTGTGTGTTTAATGCTCAGCTGAATGCTCTACATTACTGCATTCCTTCACCTCAGTCAAAATGTGAAAAATGTGACCAGGTTCATTAAAACGTCATTTAGATATTTGGCGTTTCTGGACGTATGTGACCTATAAGCAGCCAACCTCATCAAAATACCTCAACACTTATTATCTAGAGGTTGAGTCATGGCAACTAGACACTGCAACAAATAGCAGCTATCTCTAGCACAAAACACCAAACCGATATATATATTTGTAAAGGCTTTGGTTCTGTCCGTATTATACAATGTTATTATATGAGAATATTAAAGTTGTATGCATTAGATGTCTTGATGACATGGTCATAAGCTGTGTAGCTGACGTCTGTCTGAAAACAAAGCGAGTGTAAAATCCCAAACACGTCAGAGAATAGTCCAGATTCTGTGCGAGCTGACTCAGACAATCTTCTGGATGGAAGAGGCTTTTGTTTTGTTTCGTTCTGGGACTCAGAGTTTGTGTCTCTGCTCAGCATTGTGATAAAAACAGTATTTTTTCTGTCAGCGTGACGTCTGATTGAGAAAAACGATCAGAGATCTGAAATAAATCTTTGGTCACCAACATGAGGATCTCAGTTCATTATGTCATTACTTATAACATCTACAGTCACAAACCTTCATTAGTGTTGAGTGTACATGACTCTGATCATTTATGTATGCCAGTTTTTCATAGGGTTTGGTTATTGAATGGTGGGTGAGTTTGAGGGGCATATTAATTAACTTCAGATCTGTATGTTTCCTGTTGTTTCCTGTTGCTCACAAATCCAAGTCAAGTCTCAGCTGCTACATGACGTCTACACTGCTTAGAAAACTGCCTTGATCTAACAAATTCAATCCATGTACTACAGAGACATCACTTAGTTAGTGCCATCTAGTGGTGACTTTGCAAAAAACATATTTATCAATACTTAATCCATTTATGCTAATAGATCGCTCTAAATATTACACATTGAACGCCATGTCCATTTTCCATATCTGATTACTTTAAATGGGCTATTGCAAAGCAGTATGAAAAAAAACTCCCCACCCTCAAAATGAGGTAAATGATGTACTTTCACTATTTACAGGATTTCATGTTATAATGTCTGCCATTGTAGTGATAACAAGTCAACTTTGAATGCATGTGGTTTTTGAAATTTATTAATCTGCTTGATTCATTATGTCTGTGAACCACTGACATATATTGGGAATAATATTCAGTTCATCAGCCATTTCCTTAATGACATGCCAAAATAATAATAATAATAGTAATAAATTAATTAATAAAAAAAGATTGCTCACAAATCCCAAATCTGGAGTCCAAGTCAAGACTCTAATCACTGTGTGTCAGACTAAAGTCCAAGTCTCATCTTTGCCTTCTGGTTGCGAGTTTGATGAGGTGACCACTACCACTCTCATGTCTGAGGGGAAACAGTTCTGGCTTTGTTCTGGAAACAAGATTTGCCTACAAGTATCTCTAAGACTCACTGATTAACACATTATATCTCATTGTTTCATCTGTGAATGTAAAACATTGTAGTCACCACCATGTGCTTCTTTCAGGGCAGGAGACAAGTAGTTAAAATCAGCAACATTCTTTCCAAGTCACCTTCAGTTCAAATCAGGCTCCACGAGGCTGCTGCCTTTCTCTCCACTGCTTCATTCTTTGTGCACAAACGACTGTACGACTCAGGATGACTCTGTTAAAACACTACAGCCAAAAATAGAACCACTCTTCCTAAAATGAAATCCCCTCAGAATGAGAGACCCGCAGCTTCTTACAAAACTCCCAGTAAATTACATCTGCAGATGACTTGTGACTATCAGCTCACGGTCACAAGTTTAGATTCCAGCTGCACGACAGTGAACACCACAGGGTTTATTACAGTATCAGATTCAAAAGGCCAAAAACGCTCTTGTAATAACCTTTTACAGGCCTTTTTCTCGTGCACTTGTGACTAAAACAAATCCGAATCCATAGGACTTTGGGGTCTATGTCTGATAAAAATAATATGTGGAGTTTTGATTATAGTGAATAGTGCTATTTAGAGAAAAGCACAAATACAAATATAAGAAAAAAGCAGCAGTAGCTTGTTTAATATTGTTCAGTCCATAGGTCAACCAAATCTAGCAATTAAGTAAACAGAGAAACCACAATGACTGTTTTAACTTCTTTACTTCTCAAGTCTTTGTGTAGCAGTCACAGATTTAGATTAAAACAGGTTAAATTACACAAGCAGAGAGAGAGACAGTACACTCTCAAAAACTGAACAGACCTGAAGAAGTTGGTGGAGTTTGTCTCCCTCTGGTGGCTGGAGGTTGCTCTGCATCACTTCTGAAATAAACTGATAAATAATCACTAATCTGGTTTATTATGAGCAACAGGTCAGCAAAGTTTATATGAATCACTTCATTCCTGACATCATTGCAGATTATTTGAAGCTTGTCACTGTCTGAATCAGGAGATCTCAACTGATTCATCCCCAGTGTGTGTGTGTGTGTGTGTGTGTGTGTGGTGGGTGGGTGGGTGGGTGGGTGGGTGGGTGGGTGGGGGTGGCGGCTATTGGTGATTGTGTGTTTGTTGCATCATCCTGACACCCTGTGCACATCCCAATGGTATGCATAGACACACACAAGTGTTTGCTTTCATTCCAAACTGGGACTTCTCCATTCATTTCTTGGAGACTTACCCTGACTTTATCCAGGACCACCTGCCTGACTTGAACCTTCACCCTGACCTTAAACCACATGTTCACTCTAAAATTCTGTGATTTACATGATGGAAATCAGCATCTGGTCTAGACCTGTGTCATTAAACAGACAATGACAATTATTTATTGTCTTCCAGGTGGTTTTATTGTCAACATAGCTGTGGATGTTTGCTGGAAGTAAGTGGTGGCTAATATTATAATAATATACAGGTCAAAAAGTTTTTGTGCAGAAACTAATGAGAACAAGAATCAATCAATCAAAAATTTCAGAGAGCAACATTTCAATGTGTGAGTAAAGTCCTAGACTTTCTATGAAAAATTGAAACTTCTAGGATGGGACAATAAAACCAGGACATCCCCTCAACCGCAGCTGCAGCTCAGTGTGCTTGTATTTAGTTTAGTTCCTTATCAGTTTAATCCTGGACTCTCTGAATTTATGCCATTCCTTGTTTACAGAGGAATAAAAAAAACAACCTGACAAAAAAAAAAAGAACAGTGAAAACGAACAGATCAAAAACAAAAAACGTCTTTGATTTTTTTTTTTTACTTTTGTGCATAAATATAATAAAACTTGAATGTGGAAGTTAATGCAACTATTAAAGATGTGACATCATAGCAGTATGAGGTCAACACATACACAGACACACACACACAGTCAACACTGTAACTCTTCTGCAATCAGAGGCTGACTTCATCCTTCAACCAGCCTCAGTGTGTGTGTGTTGGTCAGTGTTGCGTGTTGATTGCACCTCGTTACGGCAGAAAGCAGCAGGATGGTGATGGAGGGAGTGTGTGTGTTTGTTTGTTTTGTTTGTTTCAGCTTGAGATGGGTGAGTGTGTGAGTGTCAATGTGCAGAGTATTGCCTCTAGTTGCATTTGTTGGCTGCACAGGAGAGCAATAAAAGCACGGACACACACACACACACACACACGTTAAAATAATTAACTTTGGATGTTTTCCAAACATTGTCCACGTTTTTATAAACCATCGGTTTTTAATCTTTGTCTTGATGCTGGCAACATTTTCTTATTGTGGCATGAAACACACTTTTACAGCAGTTTTTTTTTAACTTAAATTAAACATGTAGACGTGTGTTGTGCTGCATGCAGCTTAAGGTTAGGATGCTGTGTGATTGTTTTGGATGCTGTAAATTCGTGCTGCTGTTGAACTGTGCTGGATTATACTGAGAGTTACTTCTGTTGTTTAAAGGTACAATGTGTCATATTTAGAGGAATCTATTAGCAGAAATGGAATATAGTATTCATAAACATGTTGTCTGACCGTTGCATTTTCTTACCCTTGAAATGCGCCTGTTAAACCTATTCAGGGAGCAGGGCTCCTCCAATGGAGGCTGGGTTGCGGATGGGGGTGCTCAGAAGGTTGCATTCTGCAATCTCACCACTAGATGCCGCTAAATCTTTCACATTTCACACGTTGCTTGGTGTACAAATCAGGACACTTGAATTAAGGCTGTATCTCTGTAGAGATATCATAATGAGTTTCTGATTTTGTAAAGAACGTTCTTCCAAATCCGAATTACGCCTGATTTATCTGAAGACGTCCAACATGGAAGTAAATACAGTGGTGTCCAGAAAGCTGACCATCATTTAAGGGCTATGGGGTTGCATTGTTACTATTTTGATACTCTTTAGACTCTTCAGTTATAAAGGCGTCTGATGGTGTGAACACAGGTTGTTGACCCATTTATACCACCCAACCATATGACCTGAGCACAAGTGTCAAAGTAATTGATCCTGGTCCATCAGTCTGGTTTAATGAAACTGGCATAAAAAGAACAAATAATAAAACCTGCCTGTGAAGTATCTGAGCTCTAACAGCTCTCACACAGACTGTGATTTATCTTTATTTATCAAGTCTCACTCACAACTGTTTTGATTAGTGCTTCATTTCAGCTAATGAGAGAGAGATTTAAGGCCCACATGGGGGGGGGGGGGAGTCTGACTCTTAATTAGCTGCTGATGCAACATACCTGAGGAGCCACTGGTGAAGAGGATCCTTCCCAGAGTGGTTTGTGTGAACTTCTATTTGATTCACAAATCCTCATCTACATGTAGGAAACAGCAGCCTGACCCAAAAACCAGAGGAGGCCTACAGGTTGGAGCAGCTCCCACCGGCTGCAGGAGAACAGGTGAGTCTCACCTGTAAATTCAAGACAGGGAAACTGATCAGATACAGAGAAGAAGACACCAACATCCTCAGATTAACCTCCAGCAGGCGGAGCTCTGACGTGGGTGTTGTTTTCCTGATGTCAGTGATGTCAAGTAACTGTGTACATTTACCCAAGTATTTAACAAGAGTTTTGAGGTACTTGTACTTCACTATTGGCAAATCACTGTTAATTTGTGTTTCATAAGGACACATAAAGGTCAATGCAAACCTTGCCATCAGACTGTCTCCATCTGCAGATTATTATTGTGAATTTGTTAGTCAGAGAAGAAATAACTGACCTTGTCTTCATTGCAGCTGGTGGAGTAAGATGTGCAGTTTGTTTCCCGGCCCCAGAATAAAGACATTGATTAATGACCAGACTGTGTGTAGTTTATACATATTCTTCCATCTACTCCATTAACCCTGAGGAGGTATTACATGTGAAAGTTCATTTTGAAATGGAGGGTCCGATGAAATACAGCACATTCTTAAAGAATAAATCAGGGGTTTCCACTCTTTTTTTTTTTGCTGTGTGAATTCTTTTAAAACAGCAGTGTCCAGTTGATGCTCCTTTGATTCTCCACTTTCATTTCAAATATGTACAAATTGACAGCAGTTTCACCAAATAAAACTTTCTGCTAAACCGCTCAGGTGGTTTTATTTCAGTATTTAAAGCCTGAAGAAATGACCCAAAATGTCCCAACTAAAACTAAGATTTTAGTAGTAAAACAACTTTTTTCTCTTACTAACAACTTTTCCGGTGCATCTTGCAACACTGGGTTATACTGGCTATCTGTAAATTAAAAAATAAACAAGTGTGAGCATATAAAACCCACATCAGTAAGTAGAATACAGTAAAACAAACTTCTACCACACAGACATGAAGACAAAAACATCTGTTTTTCCCCACATGTTCACACTTTAGTTGACTGAGGACCAGTGTAACAGATGTCATTTATGTTGAGTTTACTGCCAGAATCTGATTTGTTACAACTGCCTGATTAATAAAGTTTGTCTCATCTGTATCTTATCAAGGGCCAAGAAGAAACAGATTTGATTTGTCCAGATGTGGTGACATCTGTCGCTGAGAACACATGACATGAAAGAACTGCAGCAGCCACTGTGACACTCCGCAGCAGAAATTAGAGGCAGACTCCACTTTGACTTCTTAAGTAGAAAGTAGTTCCAATAAAAACAGAAGTTTTAATTATCACTGTAATATTTTTTGTAGTGAGTGTTTCTCTGTACTGAGCTGGAAATGAAAGTAAAGCTGTTCTTAAAGACACACAACTGTTTGCTAGATTATTATTGTCATACTTTTTCTAATCATATTTTCAGATTTAAGCCTTTATAACAACTTTCTTTCACAGGTACAGTGAGGTCAAATGTCAGACACCACTTTAACACACACATACACACATTTGTACAGCTTTTTGTGAGGATGCTCACTGACATAATTTACTCCCAAACCCTTAACACAAACTTTATCATCACAGCTGAGCCCTGACCCTCATCCTCACTTTAACCTAAACCTGATTCTGAGTTTAAACCTGAAGCCAAGTCTTAACCCTCAAACAGACACTTTAAAGTTTTGTCAGAAAGTGACAACTGGCCCATGTCCTCACTGCCATGGTGTAAAACGCAAACTGGTTGCAAGATGTATGTCCATACAAGTACACACATAGTCATGTTACAGTGGATGCAGTCATCATGCCAACAGCAGGCGTTACTGCTGGTTTCATCACGGAGACAATCCCTGGCTGGCCTCAGTGTGTGTGTTTATAGAGATCAACCCCCTTTACACACAGACACACACACATACAGTATTTAAGTCTCTTCTTATCTCAGTTTTGCATCATCCCCAGTGACCTGTCTGTGTGTGTGTGTGTGTGTGTGTGTTAGGGGAGGGAGACTGAACTAAAGAGAGAAGATCAGTTTCATGAGATGACAGCACCACAACAAAGAGCCAAAAAAGTACCTTAACAACTATAATTGTAACACCTAATAATAGCATAACTGCATAGGCTGAATTTTGTTATTGCAGAGTAGAGTAGCAATAGTCAGACAATTTATCACCAGCTGTACTGAATGCTTTCTAGTTGTCTTCATCTCTTATGAACCTAAATGCAATATTCATTTAGTTTAGGACTAGTGGTTGCACAAAACAAGACATTAATGAAGACATTATGATGAACTCTAAATATCTGTAATGAGCATTAACAATCTGTGTTTTGGTTCTTTATAGATGAACAATTAACAGAAATCGAGAAAGAACTGACACGACTGAGTCTACTTCTGTGCTAAATGCTAACATGCTGTTATGCCCTCATGCTCTGTTCACAATCTTAGTGTAGCGTGTTACAGTTTCTTTATACTTCAGCACAGACGCAGATTCATTTAGTTCATTCAGTGCATGCACTTTCGTTAGTGTAGTCAAACATTTCCTGTGCCCGTTTTAACACATTGATGTTGCAGAATTCACTTAGTTTCAGAGCAGTTTAATTCTGTTACATTGGGTTTTTGAATATAAAATTTAGAAGTGTGTAAACTTGTAGAAGTGTAGAAAATAAAGGCAGTATTTGTAAAACACTAAAAAAACAAAAAAAAACTGTAAGAACAGTACAGGACAGGACAAACTCATCTTGGCTGCACTGAAGTACTTCTGTTTGTTTACCTCTCCAAAATAAAGAAAAACAGAACCGTTAAAAAAGTTGGATCGTGGCTGATTTAATCTGCATTTAGCACAGACCACCCGGTGCACTGGATCAGGCAAAGAATACGCCCAAGGATGTTTTATCATCTAATCACCTCAGGGCTTTAACTGTCTCCTAAAGCTCCTACTGTTAGTCAAATTTTCCCCTCAGCATGAGCTCCCGGGACTCGATAGATCAGAATGCCCTGAAGCAAAACACACACAGAGCGATCACTGCAGTTCAGCTACACACAGGAGTTGGACTTAAAACTGTTAAAACTGTACCACACACACTGACACACACACACCGAGTCACAGACAGCAGCCTGACTCGGGGAGTCGGAGCAGCACAGGTGTTGTACAGGTGATCATCCTGAAGAGTAGCACAGTGTGTGTGTGTGTGTGTGTGTGAGACAGAATAAAGAGAACAAATATTTGTGTTATGTACGTGTGTGTTGTTCTCAGTCTGTGTGTGTTCTTGTGGCAGGCCGTAGTTGAGTCAGACACTTGGCCTCTGATTTCATCACGTCAGTTATGAAAGAGACAGTAAAGTTTAACACACACACACACACACACACAATGTTTCTCCTCCTGTTTCTTCAATATTTCATCATGTGGCATAAAAACACACTACCCATGCAGAGATAACCTGTGGTGTGTGTGTCTGTGTATAACCAGGTCAGTCAGGCTCTTTACCTGTCACTTGGAATCTGGCCAGTAAGAGCTGAGCTGACTAGACACACACACACACGCACACACACGCACACACACACACGGAAATCTAGGTAATGAAGATGCAGCCTTATTTCCTGCAGCTGCAGGTTTAAGTCTGTATTTCCTGCAAAGATTAATCGACAGGTTCACTCACATGTCAACGCACAGACTTGTTGGTGTCTCTGGTCCATACTGGCTTTAAAGTGATGCTTCCCAACACCAGTACGCTGCAAATGGCAGATAACAAAAATCAGTCATACTGTGGAGAAATGACTTGACAAATATGATCCAAATAAAAGGCGAAGATCCTGTAGTTGCTTCTCATGTTGCATTATGTCACATCGCCTCAGGTCAGCCATAAATTTCACAGCTGCTTTCATTGTTGATCAGGAAGATTCTTCTTTCCGTGTCATTTTCCCCTTCAACCTGTAAAATGGAAAATATTGTGTCAGGGAGTCATTTAGGAACATGAATGTGCTTCATCAACAGACAAACACTGGATCTGACAAAAAAAGAAAAAAAAAAAATCAGAACTGAGCACTGAGACTAAAGTCGTGAATGCAGCTGATTTATAGAAGATTTATAGAGTCTGAGAATTTAGAAAATGTGATGAGCCACTGACTCAATCAGATGGGTTTAGTGAAGAAAACAAACATGTCTCAGACAAATGTCAGATGAGCAGATAAAGTGCAGCAGGTGAACCTGTGACTGACTGAACAGAGATTAAGGCCAGAGGTCAAAGGTCAGCAGGTGGCTCTGAATCTGAATGAGGTCAGATTGAACAAACAACTGTGACGGTCAGAGGAAAGCCTTATTAATCTAACAAACACTTCCTCCTCGGTTTGCTATTAACTATTATTTTAAGTGTAGTTCAATAAAAATTGTTTAGATGATCATCCATAAACTATTATATAATAGTTATAGTTATATTACTATTATATTATACTATTGTATTTATAAAAGTTTATAAATCATTTTTAGTTCAGATGTCCTAAATGTGAGCAGCCACACAGAGGTGAATGAAACATTTAAAAATTTCATAGTGGAGAGTGACTTTCTGCAAACTGGCAACCCAAGCAGATGATGTTATTGGTAGTTTTTGACTTGCAGAAGTGCTTTATAACTGGCTCTGTATCAAAAAGTGTTTGTGAAATATGTGTTTGAACTGCTCAGGATGTCAGTGAATAGTTTAACAATCTATAAACGGCATCTACCACAATGTACTGTTGTGTAAAATTAACCTTTGCAGATACTTTTAACATACAGTATATTTTCCTTCCTGTAATATTAACAGCTACTTTTGGTTTTGTCTGTGCCTGATGTAACTGACTGTGGGAACAGTCAATGAACAACAGGCCTGCACAGTTTAGGATTTTACCTGTAACTTTTGAAGGTGAGAAAAAAAAAAAAATCCGTAAATCTAAAACCGTATAGGAGAATCTACTGTGTCGCAACATAAGGCCAGAGATTCCCACACAGACACTGGGCTGTTTCAGATACTGAAAGTAAAAGTACGTGTGTTGCTGTGTCGGTGGTAAAATGACCGGTGATGGAAAGTAACTAAGTTATAAGTGTTTCATTTTTATGTATTTTTACTTTACCTCACTACATTTCAGAGGAGAGTTGTGTACTTTTTATTGCACTACATTGGTCTAAAGTGCTTAGCTACTTTTCAGAATTAGATTAAAACAAAATAGGGAATTATCATAAACTTTTAATGATCTCTGGTGGGAAATTAACATTAGATCCACCCAAAGTGATGAACCCAATAATTTCTGACAGTAATTATAATCCAATATTGTGATATACATTAATGTGAAATGTGTCATTCTGTACTTTTACTTCTGGTACTTCAAGTATATTTTGATGCTAATACTTTTTTAAAGGTTTCAGTACTTTTACACTGTGATACTTGAGCTGTGAGTTAAGTGCAGTGTGAACAAAAACCGACACTGTCTCGCAGGTGCAGGATTTGTTGTTGTCGTTGTTACTGTTCCTAATAAACTGGTTTTCTGACGACTGCTCGGTTCATGATTGCAACATGGAGGCCCCGCCCCCCTGGATGACGACACCGCGGGAGGAAACAACGTATCCAAACGTACCCAGAGTCCGAGTCCTTAGTGCGGCTGAAAGTTCTGGAGACGAACAGGGTCAGCGGGGACCAGAATCCGGACGGCCAGGCTTGGTTCAGACCAGACCGAGACAACGATATTTTATTTAAACTCAAAGGACAGGACGACTCGGCTTGATTCGGCTTTGTTCGCTTCAACTCCGGATGTGAAAAAAAAGTATAAGTACTATTTTTAATTTTTGAATCAACCGTGTTGGTTTATTTGGTGCCAGTTTTCAGAGATAATTGAATTCACATCGAGGAAGAAGCTCAACAAAGTAACAGCTGACTGATTGACGACAGGTTGCGCAACCCAGACAACAATACGGAGACAAAGACGTCAGCTCCAGATCTCCCAGTATCCCAGCTGCTGGTTCCAGTCAGAGTTCAACTTTAAACAAAACCTTTAGTTTTTAAGTCTCCAGCAACTTTCTGCTCCACTCAGAACCGGAACCATCACCCCCGAACCAAACTATCTCGGTGGGTTTTTGTTTTACCTGAGTCTACTGGATCTACTGGTTTTCTGTTGACCTGCAGCTGGAACTCACAAGGTAAGAAAAACCCGGGAGCTGCCTTCACATCCTGCTAATGAGAAAGTTAAAAAAAACAACAACACTGAAATATAGTTTTTGGCTATATTTCATATATATATATATATATATATATATAGAAATGAAAGTTTCAGTTCGTCACCTTGTGTGTGTGTCATCTTTTTAACTTCAGCTGTCAGATAAAATAGTAAAAACTACACTATTGTCCTCCTAAATGTGGTTAAAGCATGAAGTAGCTGAAACTCAAAGTACTACAGTAAAAATACCTCACAGCTGCACTCGGGTACAGTAAATATACTTAACTGCATTGCACTAGAGCCTGAGAGCAGCAGAGTTCAGCAGAGTGCAGGACTGAGTGGAGTTTAACTGGGTTAGGACCAGAGATGTTTACTTCAATTTATCCAAACAGTCAAATAGATTCACATTTACAGCATTTATTAATGTAGGTTTACTGCAGCAGAGGCCTGCACTGTGAATACAAATATAGCAAAACCACTCACACTCAGTAATTATGGGTAATTAAAGGAGTTAAATGAGTTAATGCTAAAGACAATGAGCTCAGTGGATGTTAATAACAGTTCAGACAAAGACCCACTTGATCTGATCAGTAATGCATCTGTGATTACAAGTTACCAAAAAATAACAATTCAGAAAACTATGAAATATTATTAAACATTCATTAAAAAGTGAAAAAGCTAATATTCAAAATAGTTGATAAGCTTTTGGTTTGAGTTTTAGCACTAAAAGTCAATAAATCAATTTCTCAACAAAAAGTGAATCAGCATTTTTGATTATTTGTTGATTATGTAATTTATTTTCTCAAAAATGCCAAAAATGGAGTAGTTCTATCTTCCTGAATGAGAGCTTTGGCTGTATATTGTCATACATGACAGGTAACAGAAATTCTTTAGTTTGAGTACTGAAAATTTGAAAAAGTCACCCAGGACATTTTTCAGCATTTTCTAGTATTGTATAAATGCATAATATGTATTTATTTATCAAGGAAAAGGCCAATGAATTAATAATGAGGCCAAACAGCTTGATAAGATGTTGGAGAGGACAGAGATACTTGGCTAAAGCTGAGGAACCAAACAGAGTTTCAGTTTAGTTTGGTCTCAGTTTTAATGTCAACCTGTAGGATGGAGAGAAACCTGAGGGAAGGCAAATGAAACCTTTGTCTGAGTCAGAAATGGAAAAAATAGGGGTTTTAGGGAAACAAAATTAGGGTTTAGTATAATCAAATAGAAAGCTGAGTGAAACCAGAACTAAGAAAATCTCATTAATATTTCTAATAACTAATTAAAAATCCAGCCTTGGTGGAACAAAGCCTTACTTAGTAGTTTGAAACAAAAAATCAAAACATTTAACATCTTATATCTATTCATCATATTATATCTATTGTGTTCTGCTGCCTTTAATGAACATGATTTCTCATTAGCCAATTTCCTTTTTGCAAGAAAAACATCAGCCTAAAAAAAAAAGTTTCCACCTACAAGTGAAGTCTAGTTACTTTTGCGTTTTAGTCTGATCTCTGATTGTGAAACTGCAGCGTAACAGAAAGTGGCACATAAATCCTCCACAGAGCTGATGAGAGATCACTTATTCACTAGTGTGTGTGTGTGTGTGTCAGGGGATGACACTGGCGTTGGCATGCTGTGACTCATGGTATTTCACCAGAGTGAAAGCAGCTTTGGCCAACAGCAGGTTTCTGCACAGCATTGCCACCATGACCGCAGGCTCTAAAAAAAACTTTGTATAAAACATACACCCTCACTGTGTGTGTGTGTGATAGGTGTTGACTGTATTTAAAGCCTGTTTAAACTATAAACTGTTGTGCTCTGATGCAACAATCTGAAAGCTGAAGTGTCTGACAGCTTACAGGAAGTTGCATCATGAAGCCTATAGACGCCTTAACAGTGTAACATGTGAGCAGGAGAGACACACAACACAGTGAGATGTGATACTAAAATAACTCTTATTTATGTATGTGAAAACATCACTTAGGGTTTGGTGAAGGGAGGAGACTCAGTTGTGGAGACACCAGCAGAGGGCGCTGCTGTGCAGAAATGAAAACGCTTTAGTTTGTCAGAGCACTGACCTAACAGGCCAGAGTTTGTATTGGAAATATTCTGGCATAAATCAAACTAAGGGTTCCCATTATGACATCCTTCTACAGTCATAATGTAAAAATAGTAAGTAAAATATGCCTGAGCTGCAGCACATAGACAAAAGCTTCAGATGATTTTAGCCAATTGCTAAATAGATCAGCATTGAAGTTTGGTAGATATTCATGAATTCTGCAGCACCATCATGGATTTGAATTTTACCCAGAACATTGATTTATACCAAATACAATCTCATTGGAGCCTCTACTGTACTGTGTTTAGTGCTAATATGTCTTAGCACTAAAATGCTCAACTAATTTTCTTAAATTTACCTCATGATGTCACTTGTCTGCTCCAATCACAGATGGACAAGGGCGTGGTCACAGCCAGGTCTGAACAGTGTCTGAAGAGGCTCTTAGACGAGCCCGAGCAGAACTTACCAAAATGTAAACGAGCCCGTCTGGCACCACCCCCACCGGCACCTGGCCTATCACCCTACCTCAGACCAAGAAGCCCCACCTCCAAGTCAGATCGAAGCCAATCACCATCCAGAGTTGGACCATACTTCCTGTTTGAGCGGCATGAGGGGGAGGAGACTCACAGGGCTGTGCATGCGCACACACAGCAGCAGTACACCTGCCAGGTACAGTAATGCACAAACAAAGCTACCACCACCACTATCAATATTGCTTAAGCAGCTGTCTCTCTCAAATACTGCTGAAAATAATTCTGTTCCTGGTGATACTTTAATATTGTAAATACACAAACACTGCAGTTTTTATTGTGGTAACACATTACCCTAATTGATCCTTCTGGTCAACATGGTTACAGGTACTCCCTCTGCGTGGTTACCAGGAGCGGTTGGCTGCCTACACCCGGATCGGTCATCATGACAACATCTGCAGCCTATTGGATGTGGTGATGGGTCAGGACAGTGTGTACGTCTTTTTGCCTGGTCACTATGGCGATATGCACGCATATGTACGCAGCAGGAAGCGTCTGGGTGAGGAGGAGGCGGGGCTTCTCTTCACCCAGATGCTTAATGCTGTGACACACTGCCATCATCATGGAGTCATCCTGAGAGATCTGAAGCTTCGCAGGTTCGTCTTCATCGACAGATACAGGTGAGGCTCAGGACACATACTAACTACAAATACTCCTGATAAACACTGCTAAACACATAGATAGTGCTAGAATATTGCCAAAACTACTGATAATAATTAACAAATAATATCATTCCCACCTATACTTGTGACACTGCTAAAAGTGCCATTACTGACCGTACCTAAAAACAAAAAACACTACAATACTGCAAACACCTCTATTAATACTGCTTATACTAATAAAATTGCTACAGTTAGTGTTTAATAGTATTAGCAGTGCTAGAGGTGTTAGAGGTATAATCACTGTAGTAGGACAATATGAAAGAAATACCACCACTAACACCTCCACGGTAGTATCAGCATTACCACAACTACTGGTTCTAACTAGTATTTGTAGTGTAAGTGACAAGATACCAGTACTACAGATACTACTGCCATCTTTGCTGATGCATTAAGTAAACTAAGATTGAGACCTGTTTGGTTTACTTCCTGCAGGACCCGTCTCGCTCTGCTTGGCCTTGATGACTGCGTCCTCCTACATGGTAACCATGATGATGATTCTCTGACAGACAGACATGGCTGCCCTGCCTACGTCGGCCCTGAGTTGCTGACCAATGGGAACGGTTCTTACTCGGGCCGTGCCGCAGACATCTGGAGCCTGGGCGTGTCTTTGTACACCATGCTGATAGGCCGGTACCCATTTCAGGACACGCAGCCCGCTGCTCTGTTCACCAAGATCCGCCGTGGGACCTTCAGCCTGCCTGATTGGCTGTCGCCACAGGCCAAGTGTCTCATTGGCTGCATGCTGAGGAAGTCACCTGCTGAGAGACTTGAGGCATCAGAGCTGCTGATGCACCCATGGCTTACCAATCCCTGCACACCACATCACAAGGACAAGATGCATCACAGCTCACACACAACACCACAGGATAAACAGGACAATGACCAGGTGGTGCCAACGTGGACAGAAAAACACTAACACACTCGCACCTACATACATGTTTGTACTTCTATACATGTGAGGACCCCTGCTAATACATTCCCTGACACTACAACGATCAGCCAAACCTTAACTTAACCTGAACCTGACTGTAACCCTGATAATGCTTTCATGGACTCTGATGGGTTTGCCTTTTTGACTGAAATATAGTCTTGTGTGTTTCTTACTGGAGCCTGATCCAATTCACAGCGTGAAAGCAAACAGACAAACCACAGCCTGTTGTTGTAATAGATGTGATTTGGCTTTTAAAAGCTAGACTACCAATGAATTCACTGATTGACTATGAACCGAAAGTGTCCCTTTAACTAATCTGTATAAGCAACGTGCAGTCTAATAATACTAATTGTTCCCATCAGATCTTTGAAACATCAATCAAATTCAATAAATTCACAAGAAGCATTAAGATAAACCCAAATCTGGAGCGTCCATGACCAAAGACCAACGCTGAACCCTATGAAACATTTCTTTGAAGATGAACAGATGAAAGTGGTCCTCACAAGCATAGAAGTACAAGAAAATACACACTCTACAAAGACAGTCTGATCCTGGACTACTTGACCCGCAGGTGCCTTTCTCTGTAGCTGTGTCTCAATTCAAGCTCTACTCCCAAATCATTTGCACAACACCTCTATTAATACTGCTTATGAATCACCTGTTCCACCAACACCTGACACAAACTAGACATGGTGTGTTCAAGTGCCCCTCATCAACTTGTAAAATGCAGAATTACCCAGTTCTCATTGAGTTACATTGCAGTGTTAAACTGGGTGTTTGAGTTGTGATGTTTGACATTAAACGTGCGTTTATATGCACTATAAGGATAACATTGGTTATATTCCACATCTTTTTGTCAACAAATCTCATTTAAAAGACCAAAACCAACAAACTGATCTAACAAGCATTCCCTCTGCATCCAAACCTTTACTCCCGTGTGCCATAGACCATTTTGTTCATGACCTATCCAAAACAATTTTACAATGGGTGACATGTTGGGCATTGTGGTGTATGTTCAGTTAGTCCCATGTACACTGTCCTGCTGCTGTAAGTATTCACAATGTGTACAGATCCACAGCTGAAATTAGTCACTCAAGAATGCAAAACCTACTCCTGTTCAAGTAAAAACTACAGTACCCAGATAATTTAGAAAGCGTTTTTTTTTTAAAACTCAAACTATATAGTTGTAGCCCATTTTATAGATTTATGTGTTGAGTATCACAGATAGGGTAGAGAAAGCAGGATGTTGCTTATTTAATGGGATTTGTTAACAACCAAAAATATATGTAAAGAACACCAGTAGTTTCTCCAGATTTCTTAAAAGCCAAGTAAAATGAGTACCTGGATTTATTTTTTGGTCATGTATATAGGAAGGCAAGTTTCTAATTGTTTTTACATAAATTATATGAATGAATGTGCATGACTAAACCTCTGACAGCCATTTTGTGCCATGTGGAAAAGCATCAGTCTGTTTCAAATTAAAAACAAAAATAAAGTTATAATGGAGCATCGTATACCACTAACACTGTGGAAATAAAAAAGCCATGCCTCCAAAACAAATTCAGGGATAGGAAACCAATCTGTTGCCGATCTGCTGCATGTATACAGATATATAGCAGCCAGGATGCTATAATGCAACTTTCTGATTACCTGCATAATCTGATTTCTGGGAATAACCTGGTTATTCAATAACTTTATTGTGAGTTAGATGAGTGTCAAAGCCTCCATGCACTGTTGTGTTGAAAAAGCAGATGGTATACTTTCTGTCCTGTATTTTATTACTCTGCTTTCAACACACCTAGCCTGACTATTACTCATTTACTGAGTTAATGAAGATCATCTAAACACACAACTGATTTTAAAAAGTGGACTTTCAAGGAGGTGGAGTCTAAAATGGGACACAGCTTCTTTAT
This sequence comes from Mastacembelus armatus, assembly GCF_900324485.2. Lineage (NCBI taxonomy): Eukaryota > Metazoa > Chordata > Actinopteri > Synbranchiformes > Mastacembelidae > Mastacembelus > Mastacembelus armatus. The sequence continues at coordinate 4,914,186 of NC_046637.1, forward strand.
CTCAGTGTTTACCCTTCACAGTTCCCTCCTAGTATTATAAGAGAAGGATGACTATGTTGTTGCTGTACAACACCCCTGGCAACTGACATCTTTCTGAAAAGCAACAACCATGAGATAAATTGCATAAATTCCATGTGGACAACAATGACAAAACTGCTTCAAAATCGGCTGCTGTCTGACCTAAAATTATCCCAACCTCTACCTATGATTTCATTTCAACTCATGTGGAAGCAGAGAACTAACATGACAGCAAATACAAATCAATCAGTTTCATTTACTAATTCCTCAAGTGTTTTTTGGTAAATGCTTATCCTGATTATTGTTGACATATACTGATAGTTTTGTTACATTACGTGACATCTTGTTTGGATAACAAATGTGTTTATCACTGTAAAAATAATCACATGTAAACAGGTTTTTCGAGATACCTCTTGTTCATGAGTGCAGACACGGCTTCAACTGAACATCATCCCAAAATAACAGCAGAGTTCATTTGAGATCACAAAATGTCAATTTCCAATGTATAAGTATAATCACACAATTACATCTCAGGATGAGAGGAAAACAATATAAGCACCATGTGTTGAATCCTAATAAGAAAATATGGAGACTGGCACTAAAATGATTCCTAATACCCTGGTCCGGTGTTACCTTTAAATATGACTGGTCAGTCAATATGCAGCAAACCTGCAGCAGCCAATAGGATGCCTTATGCTGATGTACTGTGTGATATCTCAGTTACAGTTGGAGAATAAATAAAGACGTTTCATAAAATGTTCTGGTCCTGAACTAATTTTTGATTGGTGGCAAGTAAGGAAATGTTTTATTATTGGTATGTTCTCAACCTTCAAGTCAAAAATCCACCAGAAATTAAATAAAAGTGCAACCTCAGAGGAGTAGCTCCGTTAACGAGGAGAAGAAGAATGATGCAAAGAAAGACAAGAAAAAGAAAGAATACAGAGTAGGTGAACAATGACTGCAGCAGTGTTTCTCACCTTCATGTTTTACTGTTAAAATCCATCACAGTGGATTAAATCCTGTGACTGTTCATCTCGGCAGTTAAGACGTTGACTCTTCAGCATCACTTTGTCATGGAAAAATTCGACAGAAGCCAGAATTATTGATCTGTCCTTGTCTCAGTCCGACGCATCCCAATAGTCAGAAAATTGTCCCTCGTGTCTGCTTGGTGGTCAGTGGTGGAGCAAGTGCCAACAGCCAATCAGGAGCCACTATCAGTCTCCATGTCATCAGTGTCGTCGCCCTCAGAGCGGCAGATCTCCTCCAATGCCAGCTCTAATAGACCGGGAACAGGAGGTGGAAAGCATAGCTGTTTACTTCAGAGAGGTGCTCTTACAACTGTCTTATAGCTGAATTAAATAATGAAACTTGGTGTATACCGTGTATTGCCACTCATGATGCATGTATAACTCTTAATGCCATAAAAATCTGCGTCTGAATATTTTGAAAATGAGACACTTCAGTTTTTGATTTTTAACAAATTTGCAAAAAAGTTTAAAAACATGTTTTGACTGTGGTTTATGGGTTTTTGAATGTAAACTGAAATTTAAAGACACCATAAATTCTGCACAAAAGGTGAGGGGACCTGAATACTTTCTAAAGGCACTATATTTATATGTGTATGTATGTGCGTGTGTGTGTGTGTGTGTGCGCGCCTATACCCTCGCTCTCACTCAGCTCAGGGATCTTCCTCAGTGTGTCTCGTACAGCAGGGATCACCTGGTCGTACATGTGCAGCAGCGGCCTGCAGCTCTGAGAGAAGCTACCGTGATGCAGCAGCAGCCAGTGCAGCAGCAGCAGACACTCTCGAAGCAGAGATGCCGCTGGGCCGCTCCACCATGGCAACGAGCAGGTGGAGCACTGAGACGAGGGTGGCACCAAGCCTGTAGAACAGAAATATCTGAGCGGTATTTGATGATTTTAGACACATATTGTTGACCGTGACCATTTTCAGGGAGAGAACGGTGAATATTTTCAGCCTCTTGCTTTTGATTTGAAATTTTACTGACCTGTCGAGTCTGTCAGCTCCTGAGAGCCTCGAAGATCCAACCACTGACGATGGAAAACAATTACCACTGTCTGAACCAACTGAGAGAGAGAGAGAGTGAGAGAGAGAAAGAGATGATTGTGTAGATAGGTGCAACATAAAGTTTCGTCTCAATGTACAAAGAAACAGAGTTTTACCTCAATGTAACACTGACAGCTGCTGTGCAAGTTGGGGGAGCAGCTTTCTGCCATCTGAGTCATCAGTCTGCTCAACAAACGCACCACCTGAAGCACAAAAACAACTGTGGTCCAAATGGAAGCACTGTACACTCTCAAATAAGAGCTGTATTCAAAAATTAGCTGTGGACGGCACAAACAAACCAAGGTTGATGTTTTTTAAGTCCAGAGGAAAACACTGGGTGGGGGGATCCAAAGCACTGAATCCATCATTACAACAACACAGTCAACTATCAAATCACCCTTAATGCAGGTTAGATGACAGACCATAAAAAGAAAAATCTTTCTGAAGAAAACATTATTTTTTACATGGGTCAGTATGTCTCTGCAGTATATGCATTACCTGCAGGTCCAACAGAATCCAGTCTGAGCGTGTTGCTGTGTGGTCTGGTCTGGTTCTGATGAAGTGGAACAACTTCAGGAAAACACAGGGATCTAAAGAACACAACAAGCACACACTAAGCATCAACCACACAGCAGTGAATTTTTTCCTCTTTCTTCATATCACACAGAGCAGAAACTTAAATATAAAATGTGCTGGGTAAAAAAGAAAACATTACAAGCATCACAGAATAGTTAGTTACTTTTTAGCTGCCAAGAGTCCAGTGTGACTCAAACTTGATTTATCAGATTGTAAACAGATATTAAGTCACTGCAGCAGTAATGGAAGAACACGCACCATGCTGAGAGCAGAGCTGCTGAACCAATGTCTGGTGGTCGGACATCGACATGAGGACAGACACACAGTTCGTAACCGTCTGTAACCTGCTGTGTGCTGACAAACATGCATACACCACCTGCAACACACACTGCAACCTGAGAAACAGAGAGAGGGCAGATGTGACCAGTGGTGAATCCAATGTGATATATGACTTTTTGGTCATTTTAATGGCAAAATTAAAATAGTATCACAAAGTGGCACTCTCTCTGAATCTCCTATTGTTTCTGGATTCTTGCTCAGCATAAAGAAAATGATGACTGAAGTTTGGACAGAGCTGAACCTGAAGTCAAAAGGTGGACTTTTCTGGATATGGATGATCCACATACATTTAGATCTGTATGTTCAGAACTGACTGAACTCTGACTCTCAGTTCAAGTCCTGAGATTTTTGACAAACTACATTAAATAGGTGCAGCATTCACCTGTGATCTGTTCTTTTTTTAATTTCAGTGGTCACTCCTGCAGCCATTCACATTTCATCAGTTATTTCTATTTTGTTACATCACCCCAATGACTGTGAATACCTGCAGGGTGCGTACAGTCAGATATTACATAACCAGCAACAGTCAGCCTTAAACACACTTACAGTGTATTCCCTACTGAGCCACTCCTCGGCCTCAGCAAGGTTCCACCCTCCTGTATACTCTGCAACACAATCTGAAGTTTTAAAGAAAGTGTGAATGTGTGCAGAGTCGGGGAACTATCATGTCGCCTACACTGTTTACTGCAGCTGTAACGAATTTAGGAACAAGCTTGAACATATTCTATATTAAAAGGGCTTGTGAATTTAAAACTATTTAAGCAAACATTAAAACCAGTTTTACACAAATACATATTGCATGTCAATGAGTAACTAAGAAGTTGCCTTTTCATATTTCTTCATTAAATCCTGACAATTTGTGTGTTCACCTGTTAGTGTGTATCTGTGGTGTCCTCTCAATTAGGACACACAGTGTCTTCATGGTGGTCAGGACCAGTTCTTCCCTATGTATGCTCTTGGTGCTGTGTCCTTCTTCACACAGCCACAGCAATGACTGCAGCAAAGCATTCTGGGAGCAGAGACCCACACCTACAGTAGAGCAGTCAGCCTACAACCAGAGAGTGAGAAGGATTTTCCTTACATGTTACAAGAGAAAATTGAAGTGAACAATGACTATCCAGCATTGGGAAAATCCAGAAATGAACTGTAATCATATAAGGATAAATACAATACACATGCAGCTTCCTTTCACAAAGTTAATATTTCAATATTGCCCTCTACTGCAATGGCGATGAGGGGGGAAAGTTTATTAAATACAATAAAATGTACATGTGTGAATTATCCAGATGTGTTTGTATCTGTACCATGTCTGTAGCGCTGCTCTGACTTTGCTTTGACAACACGGCCTCCACCACCTGAAGAGCAGGTCAAAGGCCAATGGTTAGCACCACATACCCAGAAAATACTTAGAAAATACAGCTCTGCAAACGGTGTACAAACACTTGAACTTATTAAGTTTCACTCCGATAAAACTTTAAGAATCCTGATACTGATCTGGTGACCATTTTTGATAATCTAATGACCATTAAAAGAAAATATCAAGTACGTTATAGAATTTAACACAGGCATCTGTATTGGATCTGCTGTGTCATCACCTCATCGCTGTGGGCCAACAGCAGGTACAGGAGCCTCAGAGCAGCCAAACCAGTGTCCTCAACAGTGAAATCAGTCAAACCAGCCTCCTCAAGTCTCCCCAGGCCAGTAGTAGCAGCAGCATGGCCTGCTGGGAGCGAGCTGGAAGCTCTAGAGTCTGAACCACTGCTACAAGCAGAGGTGGAGCGGAGAGAGTCCAGAGCTTGACAGAGTCGAGACAAGTGAAGGTCTAAGAGAGGAAGGAGGAGGACAGCTCCAGGAAATGACCTACACACAAAGAAATAAAGACCTTTTTTTAAAAAAAAGTGGGGCTCTATATTGTATTATACTACAGTGTTACTTCTGCACACAGACAGCATTTCAAATATTGTGAATAATTCTTAGTTTCAACAACAACAAACCAATATCTGAACCAGGAGACCTTATGGGCTGAAGGTGAGAGCTGATATGTCAGTTCGCAGGGATTCTGTAAATACTGATTGGTAATTATCTACACTAACATGACTGTACTGGTGCTTGACATGTTCAATTCACTGCTGCTCTTACATTATTTGGCCACAAGGGGGCTCTACTGTCCACAGAACTAATCAGATTTTATTGAGCTTTGGATCCCTTGTCAAGGTTTGTATGGCTTCTGCAGAGCAAATGTAGTGTCCTGAGACAGTCAGTCTACCTGTTGTTTCTGCTGCTGACTGCAGCTGCTGTCCGGCTCTGGCTTAGCATGGTCAGTCCAGTTACAGCCAGACTCTGGACAGGACTCAGAGCAGCTCTGGAAGCTCCCCCTCCACTGCTGCTACGATTGGCTGCAGCATCAGAGTGGCACAGAAAACCGGGTGACAGCCCACTGGACATGCAACACACAACACAGTACACAACAATATATCATAGTCTGTACATTCTAACTGTTAAAATTGAAGATTTGGTTACGTTAAAAGCACTTATATTTAAGATTTTCTGACACCAACTGGTGACCATTGATTATATTAAGTGACACTACACAATATAAGAAAGTAGATGCTGATGTGATCGTAACACCATATTATTTAAAAAAATCATATTTTAATAATGTATTTTTGCCACTGATTCATGTAGATTTAAACAGCAGATTTCCAGGGATGTGTTGGCATTTGTGTTTAATCCTAACTTTATTAAAACTGGTTGACCTTCAGTGAGTATGAATCCTCCTCCATGTCATCTGTTGGTCATTGGTTGGTTGGTGCTTCACTGAAGGCATTGGTGTTAAATTCAAATAATTTGGTCTTGGGAGGAGCAAGTGATGTTCTTTAATTTCTTCTCTAAGATCAAACCAACATTTGTCGCTCTGTTAAGTTACTGCTGCCAACAACTTCCTTCTAAGCACTAAAGCACTGCATTACAAATATCACACTATTACCATCCAAGTTGCCATGGTTACAAAGCAGAGTTCTTACCTGGCTGTCAGGTGAAAGTCAGTCAGATTCATACACAGCAAGTGAGAGAGGCCGAGGCTGCTGGGAGACAGAGGCTGTTGCAGCATCAAGCCTAGAAGGATGCCACCTCAAAGACAACACACATGTAAACAACTCAAAATCTGTGAGGCAGACAAGATATTCACTCTAAAATGGGTCACACTCGAACTGGATCCTACATCTCTTGGTAACACAGATTTCTGTCAAATATTTGACACCTTGAACTCAATCACTAATGACATCACTTGACAAATCCCCATCAGAGCAACAGGTGGCATGACGCAACTAAAGGTAAACTGATCTATTCTATCTAAAAATCACTCTTTACCACTGTCAGAAAGGTGTTGCACGATCAAATAATACAGTTTATTATTATTGATTATACTTTTCTGTTATAATTAATTAGTTATTTTTTTGGCTGACTAGTCAGAATATTAGTCACTTTTACATGTGATGCAGGTTATCTATCTCCATTAACCCTTTTGAAGCAGCACAGTAGAATGACTGACCTTGGTGCTGCAGATGAGCAGGTCTGACAAACTGAAAGGGGTCTGGGTGAGAAACTTCCTGGCTGTCACTAGATCTGCTGCTGAGCACCACTCCGTCTACTGGAACACACATACACATTTAAAGTCATTAAAGTCCTCACAATCACAACCTCTGTGATCATCTGTGACCCACCCTCTCTCCGCGTCTTAACCGGTGTCTTGACCGGCGTCCTTGATGGTATTCTGTGTAGGATCTGTGCTCCAAACATCTCCTTAGTGATGAAACCATTTTCTTTAGGAGAGGATGAGTTGCTGCCACTCCCATGATGCAACTGGGCAAGACAGGTTAGCACTTTAGGACTGAGAACAGAGAAGAGAGAGCAGCCTTTCAGGTTAGAAGATGAGCTGATACTTAGAATTCTGCTGAACAATGGTAAAAATCTAAATGGACAAAACAACATTTGTACGTGCAGGGTTAAGAAGTTTAGAAAATAATAAATAAATAAAAAGCTATATATTTTATACCTGTAAAAATTGATACCAAATACATTTACCAATAAGTAGTTTGGAAAGTATACACTAAGTTAACACTGCCAAGCCACTCAGATAGTTTAGTAACAGCCTAACTGTAAGGACACAATTTAAGATATTAGATTAGAATTTGAACAAAAACATAAGTGTCACACACATTTCCTTTAGGTTTTGTTTTGTATTTACTTATTATGTAAAGTGACCTGACATGAGTTTTTTGTTGTAATTTCACAATATTGTCATTGCCAAAGTTTAATTAGTTTACAGACTCTTGCAATAGGTTAAGTGGAATCATTTTGTCCAACCTACAGTTTGAAATTAATTCAGTGAAAACTTACACAAAGTGGAGAAAACCAGAAAATCCACATCCAGAGAAATAATAAGAGTTTGTGCTGGTAAACAAAATAAAACATTAAAATAACAAACTTGTGAGGTAATACTAATGCTGACTGACCTGTTTCTAGGGAGTGGTGAGGCAGTCTTGTTTTTTTCAGAACTGTGCAGTTTGGTTTTCATCTCATTAATCTCTGCTTCTTTAAACTGCAGCTCAGACTGCAGAGACTGAACCTGCACACAGATAACATTTTCATGTTATCATGAGGACTGTATTTACACTACATGTGTGTCTCTTCTGTTTTAGTGACTAACCTTTTTGTTGAGCTCTTTCTCCCTGTTGCTCTGCTCTTTCTGTCTCTGAGCCTCCAGAAGGATCTGGTTCTGCGTCTGAGCCTCCTTCTCCTGCTGAGCTGCTTTCAGAGAATCTCTCAGGACACGGATCTCCCCGCTTTTCAACACAATCTCCTCCTCCACCTCCTTCAGCTAATTAAACATACAAACACAAAAACATTTTTATCCAGCTGGTACAAGTTACTACTACATTTCCTATTAAACTACACTGACAATAAATCCTGTCTGTTTTGGAAGACCTCACACTGCTCCAGTTCTTCTTTATTATGAGTAACTTTTTTGTGCAGACTGAAATGTATCCATACCACGAACTATGTCTGGTCATCTTAAATGCATTGTAATCCTAGTAGATTTATGCTTTATGAAGACTTGACTTTACCTTTTCTGATGAAGGATAATGTTAAAAAAGCTCTTAAGCTGTAGAATGACTTGGGGTCAAATTTCTGACTAATAGCAATGAGTCTCACCTTCCTTTTCAGCTCTGCGTGTTGGGCCTCCAAAAGGCTATAGGACCTGTCCTCACTGTCTGATGCAAACTGCTGCTTGTTACCTGAACACACACAACAGACAAAAACAAAAACACAAAATATTAACTGTTCAGTTTTTTCTTTGGTACCTGCTTGTCAAAGGAAACTGTGGTAGTTTTCTGCAGTTTTTACATATGAGCATTAATACATCTTGGTACAGTAAAAAAATGCAACCGAATGCATGCGTTCTTCAGCTTATGTAAATTTGCAGTGAAAACACACAGTCAATTCTCAAGTTTACAAACTTTCTAAATACTCACTCACTTGTTCTTAAGTTTGTAGAAACTTTTTCATTCATGGAACATTTTCATACTAGGTGAAATATTTTCAACTTCAGAAGGTTTGCTGAGCATTGAATTTGAGACATGTTTATAATTTTTTAACCTTCAGTAATTGGTTCAGTGAAGATTATTAGCATTAGAGACAGAATGAGAAAGTTATGTTACGTATCATTTTTACTCTGGTCTAAATCTTCACTGCAAATTTGTGAATTCAATTTCCCAAAGCAAACCGTTATCTAAGCCTGTTAGGATTTGCACATTTCGAAGCCAAATTTGCTGCTTGTTACATTGAGAGGAACAAACTCTCCATCAGGAAAGAGCAAAATTGTTTCACTTTCCTTAATCTTTTTATGAAGACATTTAATCAGATCAGATGAGAGGAAATTCACAGTTAAAATATTTTTGGTTATCAGTTGAATAGATATTTCTGTGTTATCATAGTAATTGTTTAACTGCCGCCCCGGTACTTTTGATGCCACTGGAAGAATAAATAAGTGATCTTCTACTGCCATGGCTATTTACAACTATAACACAAATAACGTAAAATAAATGGCTGGCCGGAAAGATGGAACCTAAAAACTGATTCATGAATAAACACCCAGCAGTAATTTGGTAGCTGTTATAAAAGAAACAGGTCAGAATATCTAAACTTGCAGATTTTCTTCTTTAAATATAAGAATATTATGGAGAAAAAGCAAAAAACAAATCAGATCCATTTTTCAGTTTTGCTCACCGAAAGGTTCTCTGCTTGGTATCCCAGCATTCCCTCTGCTGCTGCTGCTGCACCCAAAGGTGTTCTCTCTGCTCTGACTTGTGGCTCTGTTCAGGGGTTTGCTCTGCCCTACACATGGCGAGCATGCTGACCTATGAACCAGCTCCACTGGTTTGGTTCCTGGTTTAGACCCGAGTGCTGCTCCTGCAGCAGTGGAAGTGACAGCCTGTGAGGCCAGGATGTCGATCTCATCCAAGTCGTCTTGTGTGAAGCAATCATCATCTCCAAATGGGTCATCATAGGTCACCGCTGTCACTACATTATGGTTCAAACCTCTAAACCGCTTGGTGGGGGGGATGTTCATGCTGTGAGGAAGAAAGAGGAGACAGATAAACAGATCCACTAGCTGACAACTCTCACCTCCTAATTGGTTTACAATGGGGATGTCCTGTATTTATGAAACATCTCCAAGAAATTCACTTTTGCATGATTTAACTCGTTTAAGGAAGCAGATTATCACCGTTTATAAATACTACTATCCTATAAGAAACTCTGAATCGTAAATCCAATCTATTTTATTACATATTTTATACATACTGTCCCAATGCCTTGGTCAACTGATGCTGATAGATTATTTGTCAGCAGAAAGTTTCAAAAGTCTGAATTATGATTTAAAAACAAAAAGGGGTCAAAGCGGTGTTGTTCATCTGTCTCTGTCAAAGTAACTAAAAGAACCATAAGCTTCTCGTTTAACCAAACTAAACAAAACAATCTACTTAATAATATCGTGTATCAACAGGCGCTGAGCCCCTCAGCTTCCCGTTACCTTCTCTCGGTGCTGTAGGTGCTCCGGGTAGCTGTTAGCTAAACGTAAAAAGCTATTATAACACTGGGAAGTTAGCGTGATAAGCTAACAGAGCTCACGCTGTCATAGCAGTTTTTAGTTGTCTGAAAAGTAACACTACATAACAAAGACGCCAGAAGTGCCTGCTAATCACCCTGTCGCCCACCACGTTACTGCAGCACTAAAATAAACAGTAAAACGAGCTATTACACGGTTAACTAGCAGCGAAAGGACGCCTTGCTAAAGTCGTCACGGTACATTGTGTTTTGAGCCCGCTGCGCTACCGCTGTCATTACAACCAATCACAGCGCTTCTCTCATAATCCAACCAACCACAGCGCCTCTCTGAAAGTCCGACCAATCACAGCGGCTCATGCGCTGACCTGTTTGATGTACGGGTCCGTATTTGAGACAAACTATACTAAACGCGCAGTTGCAAACGCATACGATAAGCAAACCTGAAGTTACTACAGGAGTTGTTTAACATTTTGTGTAATGACTTTATGTTCTGAACAAAAGCACATTAGTAGATCATCTTAACACCAATTTCTCAAAGCAACAAATGTTCAACCTGGGCTGCAAATTATAAAAGAAAGAAAGAAAAACAACAACCAAATACAGAATAACATTGCAACTACAGTAAGGTGTATTTCTGTATATCACAATCTCCTCATTTTGCAGCATTATACTAAAAGAGAGTGTAATCTTACACTTTAACTGCTCTGCTCCCAAAACCATAATATGAGTCTGAAGAGTACTCTATTTAATCTGTGGATTTTGCTGCTGGATAATCAGACAACACTGTTTACAGAGACTTTAGGTTAAATTGATACATGAAAATTACAGGGTAAGTCATGGGCTATTAAGTGCAAAATGAAATGGACGTTAACAAAATTAATTACAGTAATTTAATTAATTACATGATACATTGTGGCTTTGTAACATCTGCCATGGTGGCATATAATCAGTTTTTATCAGCATCTTATTAAAAAAGCTAGTGTATGTTCATACGAGTCCCTGCATGTACTCTCCTCATATTGAAGCTTCTTGTGGCTTCTCAGCAACAGCAACTGTGTTTTCCATTTTTAGACACAGACAGGTCTGTGTGTCACAGCTGAGGCTCTACAGTGCAATGTAACTCTGACACATGCTCTCTCTCTCCCTCTCTCTCTCCCTCTCTCTCATTCCGCCTCCGTACTTCAGTGTAGAAATGGCAGAGCTCAGCGACAGGCATCCAGAGGCACCCGTCATCATCATCATCATCAGGGAGCGCACAGTCATACCCGCACAATCTTCACTAACATCTGTGTTGAAATAGTGTCACCGGCATCGCCACAATTCTGCACCGTGGCAGGTTTCCTCCACACAGATCCAGCTCTTCACATCTTAAAAAGAAAATTCACTGAATTAACAAAGCGATACACACACATATAGACATGTACTTGTCAGACGAGTTGGTTACCATAACAACCAAACAGTCAAAGCCAGATCCCTGAGTTAATCAGATAAAATGAAGCCTACATACATATATATATACGTGTTACTGCAGAGCAGAGGCTGTGACTGTTTTCTTATTCTGTCCATCATGAACTGTCCTCTCCTGCAGTTTCCTCTCAGGAGACACTGTAACGAGAGCCAGGCTGCTGTCCAATCAGAGCAAAAGCTATGTTCACATTAAGGTGGGAGGTAAACGCACCAATACAATAAGGCAATAAAGTCCCACATTTAAAATCCCAGTTAAATAAAAGTACAGCAGAAAATCAATTGTCCCAAGCCAAAAAGAAGTTCACTATATGTGAGTAGAGTACTTTGCGACAGTCTACCTTACTTACTGCAACAATAGTGGGATAAAGAGAGAGGAGATGAGAAACAAAAAACGACATGTATCATAAAGATGAGAACATGTCAATCTGGTACCAAGTACTGAAAAGTAACAGCCAACTGTGGAGCCCACATCACATCAGCAAAAGTAGATTTTTTACAGTTATACTTACAACACATTTATCAATTACCTTAATGCAGCATATTGTACATTATAAGCATTTGCTGCTCAACAAGAAAATAGACAACGCAATATCATCAGGTCTGTGTTTTGGCCTCAGCTGCTATAACTCCTACAATCCACTAGATGTGACTGTGCTTGCTGAGTTTCAAGTCTCAAAGCTTCCATACCTTTTTCCACACATATAAAGCCTCAAGGGTTTCATGAAGGTTTGCACATTGCTAGAAATTTGATTTAAAGCAGCACTATGTAGTTTTCAACCAAAATAATATGTCTAAAATTATTTCAGTGGTAGAACAACTCTTAATTGGATGAATTCTACTGCTGTTGCAGCCTGAGCAGGCTCACATCGGCTGCAACACCGCTATGCAACTTTGGTGTTCGGGTAGGATCACTCAGCCCCGCCCATCTGCTGCCAGCGGAAAAGTGCGACCTGCTTTACGGCATACGTCACATGTTTTACTCGTAGCCTACGTGGAGTTAGCCAACAGCTAAAACTAACGCCATAGCAGAGCTTGCGAAGAAACCAAAGAGGGTTTTGTTTGGAGGAAGCGAAGAAAAGAAAGCGAGAGAGTGATTGGACACCAGCCTGAACACAAATCAGTATCGGACGGGATTACACTTTGGATTCCCCAGTTCCGCCAGTTTAGTCAACAAATTCATGTGTATTGTGCTGCCCACGGGGACGCTTATACAGCAACAGTATTTACGACATTGTTAACAGACAATTGCGCTTTTCAACCAGATGGGGGCAACCATGAGCAAAAGTTACATAGTGTTGCTTTAAGTGTCTACACTTAGTGAAACTTTTAGTTACAGTTACTTATGCAATGTAGAAGATAAGAACTTTGACAAAATTTCTTGGTCAATATCAGGTGTTGGAAACACCGGATTTAGACTTAAGTGCCAGTTTATATGCACCTTAAACAGGCCTTTACTTTGAGATGCATTGAGGTTTCAAGTGTAGTGTCATATATGCATGTACAATATGGTTATGGAACAAATCTTCTTAGGTCTGCTTAGAACAGTTCTCTCTGTCCTTCCCTTTCATAAAACAGAATAAATAAATGTCTCCACATTGGATCCAGTTAGATTCTCCCAAATATCTCCCCGATATAAGGCATTAGAACTCAGCAGACAAACTGGAAGAACTACCTCCCCCAGCATGCATTGCCAAATAGCATCTGTTGGAGGATCCTGGACAAACAGCTGGAAGATGGACGGTTGGATGGTGTTTCCTCTGTTACTGTGTGCTGCTGCAGTGCAGGTTTCTTCCTGCAGATGTCAAGGGTTTGTCGAGGAGTTTCAGTCAGAGAGGAAGACATCCAGAGCGAGAAAACCGCATCTGATTGGCTGATAAATCTTAAAAGGCCACCAATCAAACTCTATTCTCACTGTGTGACTGTGTGTTTCCCTCTGACTCTGAGCGCTCCATGTCAAGTCTGCACATATTTTTTTATTTGCAGCGCTGCATGCATGAGTGAGTGTGTGTGAGTGTGTGTGTTTGGAGAATGCTAAAATCTAGAACTGTGAAGGAGGGGCAGGAGAGAAGACAGAGATGCTAAAGAAATAAAAGAAAAAGGACAAATATACAGGAAAGAAGAAGGACGTGAGCAGAGGACAGATGCTGAGAAAAGAGTGATAGTGAAAGCAGCACTGAGGAGAGATCGACGGAGAGTGTGAGGAGGCGGAGGAAAAGAAAATCTGCTGGAGGAGGCAGCAGCGTTGATTTCCACAGGAACCAAGGCAGCTGTCTGTTGCCGTGACGATGGGGTGCTGGCTCTCTGGACCATGGACGGGTGACCAAACGGTGAGCAACTAAAAACCTGCGTTAATGTTATAATTGATGCTATGTGTGTGTTTTATGACATCTCATTTGAAAATGAAAATAAGCTCTGTACGGCACATTCAGGTTTGTGTGTGTACGCGTGAGCGTGTAGTTGCAAATGCGAAGTGGCATCTTTTCATGATTTCTGCAAGACTATGCATTTGTGTGATCAATAAAACCCGTACCTGTGTTAAACTCCCAATTGTTTAACGTTAAATTTCTAATTTTGTTGTAAATATATAGAATTTTGAAGTTGTCTGCAAAAAATGCAGTTTTGTCATCTCCATCTGCCGAAAGCCCAGTCGTTCTGCTGCCGTCCTCTGACTCCACACACAGGTGCCATTTTGTGTTTCCCCCACTCATAGTGTGTATGTATTTGTGTGTGTCTGTGTCCGGTTGAATGTAGCGAAGGGTGACTCATGGTTGTTCTGTGCTGGAGTTAACAATACTGTTCAGGCGTCTAATTCGATGGCTGCTGAGCTGCATGTATGTGCTGCGGGTGTGTGTGTCTGTGTGGGAGTGCGTGTGCGTGTGTGTGTGTGTGTGAGGCTGGATGAGGTCCATGTTGGCTCGTAGGTGTTAACCATTTAAATGCAAACATGGACACCGTGGCCACATTTATCACACATGATTGAACGCAACAAAATTCCAGTTTGTTTGACGTCCTGGAATAAAGCCAACTTCTGTCTGCAGGCAGAGCTGTGTCTTGAGACCCAGTTGCTTAATGTCGATTAATTCAGAGTCTTCTGTCTGTAGAGTGCTGACACTGTAAAAAAAAAAAAAAAAAACCTACTACACTAAAGGTGGTTAAAATGGCAGCACTGACACGAAATTATGACTGCGGTACTGATGGATGGATGCTGTTTACCCAGAATGCATGGCTGGATAGACAGTTCTTTAGTGATTCAACCTGTCACTTCCATAAAGTTGCCCAGAAAGACCGATAGATAAAAAAAGAATTGTGCAGTAGAGGCCGAGAGACTTCTAGTCTCTGGTGTGAGTCAAACCTTCAAAACAGACATTATATTTCCTATAATGCCACTGGACAGCATCTTGTCATTAGATTTTCCCTGCCTGGTTAACACTAGCTTTTTAAAGCTCCAGTTTGTAAAGTAGCCTTTCCATGAGGTTATAGTTTATCGTCTCCAAGGCCAAGACATTTTCAGACTCCACTCTCTCTTCCTGAGACCTTCAATTATTAAAGTTGGGTAGTAATTTTGTGATAAAATGAACAGACTTCTGGAGTTTTTGTTTGTTTTTAAATATGCTCTTAATAGTAAACACCAGGACAAAGTTTGTCTATTCTCTTTGCAATTTAAAAAAAAAAAGATTTTTAATTAAAATTGGTCATTGGGAATATTTAGCTGAGCATTAAGCCTTTGGTGTAATCAAATCAATTAATAATTAAATGTAATTAATAAATAAAATGTACAGAATTTAAATGAAATGAAACGGAGAAGAGCTTGGCGAGACTCGTGTCAGTCACCCAGGCAGAATATCACACACTTCCACAAAAATGAATTGTGGACAAATAGAAGACAAGAACACAACTACACCCCACAGTGTGCTGAGTAACTGCTGAGCCTTTGGCCAGTGTCCATGCCCACAGCTTGAGTAGAGGTACAAATACAGCAAGATGAGAAGAAGCACGCATACAGTGCATCTAGAACCATTAACCCATAAACAACAGTGCAAAAAATGTGATTAATGAACTACACTTTAATTATGCTTTTCACCTGAGAAGATGATGAAACTACAAAGCTTGCTTTGTAGTTTAGCAGATGTAGCAAAGCTATAACATAGCACGATATATACCAAAATAATGTAACATCTAATTTTCTGTTTTGAGTTATTAATTGTATGAGTTAATTCCAACAATTGTTTCTTCAGAATTATGTTTCTTCAGAGATGTAATACATGTTATTCTTATAATTCAAGACAGACATTTCATTGCCAGAAAAATGACAGATAAATATTTGTTGACCACTTTAATTGTTTCCTTAAAAAAATAAAATGCTTTAATGTGGTGAGAAAATATACACTACCAGTCAAACGTTTGGACATATGCATTGACTGGTACTGTATACTGAAGCTCCACTGATGAATATTTTTATATAAACATTGAAGGAAGAATAATGTTGCTCTGGGTGTGATGGATGTAGGAATCTGTAGCTTTTTCAGTTTTTCTGTCTACTTGTGTAGGTGAGTGGGCGGAGTCTAGCACACCTGAGCCAGCGAGATGCTCTGCGGATCCTGGCGGCCAGTCAGCATCCAATCACGATGCAGGTCAAAGGTCACAGGGGTTGTGGGACTGAAGGAGACTTAGGAACCTGGGAGCCTCTGCCCCTCAACCTGCAGCACCTCAACCTACCGCTCCCCCGAATGGGGGTGGGGCTTAATGCCTCCAGCCCCTCCTATCAGGACAGGTAAGTACACAAACAAAGAACAATATGATGAGGATGTAATAGGTAAACATTCCTATGGAGAGCTGTTAGATTTACATTCAGATTCAGATACAGATAACTTGATTTCCCCAGGGGGGAAATTGTTTTAAAACGTTTTTAACTATAGTAAAATCTGAAGTTCTGGCCATCACTCCATTTATTTATTTATTTATCCATCCAATGTTTACTCACAGTGTAATATGCAAAATTCCACACCTGTTAGTGGTCAGACAATGATTTTAAAGAAAATATTATCATAGAGAGTTGAATGAGACAAAAGTTTGGACTGCTGACACTTGTTCTGTTGAAGAGCAGCAAGAAAATGAAGACAAAAATCATCTGAAATTTGGACCTAAAATCTTTATCCTATCATATTATATGAGATATTATTATATGTATTATCATATAATACTGTGAATGGTGTTACATTCTCTTCAGAGGCCAAAATTTCAAATGTAGGGACTGTATGCGTGAATGTGCGAATATGTTTTCCTATGTAATGCCCAGCTTAGTATGAACAGAACTAAATTCGATGATATCATCTGTCACAGGCATTATTACAGCCATCTGTCTCTGCCACAAGATCACTGTGATGGAGGACGATACAGCTATCTGTCCAGCTCCCCACGGGACACAGTGGACATTGGCCACCAGGTGACAAAGAGAAAAAAGATTCTACTCCGGATCCTTTACTAAAGTCATATTTTCACAAAATGCAGCTCAGCAATTCTGTCATGTGGTCTGTTGGTTGTTCTTGTGATAAACAGGCTGGATGCTATTATTACCCATACCGTGTTAACAAAAAAGATCCAACAATTACCTAATAGAAAACCTGGCCACATTGTTGTTTTCCTAAAAAAAACACCCAGCTCTGTGTCTTTTTTTATGACTGAAGTTTTGCCTTGGCCATTATGTATGGCCTTGTAGAACTAACTAGCAGGCATGTACAATTACAGGGTGTGTAAAAACTGAAGGTTTAGTCCAATGAGTAAATAGAAGTATTATTATTTTCTTTGTTTCATATCTTGAACCTCTCAGGACCCAAAACTGACTGGTGGTAGACCAAAGGAACAGAACTGCCTGATGGGATGCTGCAATACCAACTTAGAAGAACCTAATGGCTGCCACAGTCAGGTATATAAAACTGAGCCATCTAATAGCTGGGCTGCATGTTTCAATGCCTCTGCCAGTAACAGTTTCAGCACTCATACCAAAATAATAAGTTTTTCCACACCTCTTGTTCTGAGTAGACATGACAGATACTGAGAGTAGTCATAACTGTTTTTATCATGTTATCTTAACCAAACATACAGTATATACCAGCATCAACTGATATCAGCATCAAAACAATAATCAATACCACGACATCCAGTGGTCCTACTGATATTGATTTTGTGATTTAAGACTCAAATGCATCATGCTCAATTTAACGACTATAGAAGAGAATCCAGGGTATTTTTATGGCAAAGTGTTGTCAAAGTAAATAAATTGCCAAGTAACTTTCAGTATTTGGCAGTTTCTCACTGATATAGGGACATTCAGTCAGTGCTCAGTCTGGGATCCCACACACATGAAAAAAATACAATAATATGCTACTATTTACAATATTTTGGTATTTGCATACACCACCTTGGCACTAAGGATACCTGTTGTTGCAGACAGATGATGAGGACTTCATGCTGGAGAAGCCATTGGGCTTCCTGCCTCTTCACCATGAGCTGGACAGCGGCCTGGGTTGGACTGATGGCTCCCTCCACCAGGGGGATCTTTCAGGCCTGGAGACAGAGGAGGGAGGTTTGGAGGACTGTCATTCACATGGGGCCCTTGCCCCAGGAGGTTGTGGGGGCTTTGGAGGTGGTGGCTCGCCTTCCTCTGAGTCTTTTATCTCCTCTGAGCTCAGTGACTCTGGTTTCTACAGTGTTAGTACTGGGGAGTTTCGGCACTTCCAGAGGCTGCTGGAGAAGCGAATGAGGCTGTACAATGCCAGACTGCAACATCAAGGTGAGCCCTGCGAGAGGCGGGAGCGGCGTGACAGTTGTCCCAAAAGCCACCGTGAGCTGCTGGAGGCCATCCCTGAGGCTCTGACCATGCAGCCACAGTGTCAACGTCTGCAGCTTGGGATGGAGCAGGGCACTGGACCCATCATGGACCTTCCACCCCGTGGACTTTTCAGGTATAAGCTGGCAGAATAACTGTCCTTGCAAAATGACCGACTTGGTGCAATGAATAAATCAAGATTAGCAGCAATATATGGGGGTGTTTTCAGAGTTCAGTCAGACTTCTGCACTAGTGTAGTTAAACCAGTTTTAGCTTTTCAAACATGCTACCATCTATGTCCTCATGCATATTTAGAGCTTGTTTGTTGTCTTCCATGTTTCCATATTTCCAGGGTTTCATCGGTCCAGTTCCATAAAGCTGACCGGCCTTGTCTGAACCGTCACAGCTCCAGTAGTGGAGCTCTCTTCAATCCTTCTCATACCCATGCTACAGTCTCAAGGATGACTGCTCCAGTCCTTTCCACCTGCAGCACCCCCTCAAGCCACAGGAGACCACTACTCCCGATTCAGCAACACCACTCCAGTTCAGTAGGAATGCTAAGAAGAAGCCGAACACTGCACCATCGCCCTCCTCCACAGGAGTACCGCCGCAGGGCCAGCCACCCAGCTTCCCCCTCGTACTGTGCAGCAACCCTGCATCACTGTGGAGGTGTCACGCCACGTAACATCCTACCACCAGGCCTGTCAGAGGAAGGTGAGATGGTGGCAGGAGTGATGCCTTCCCACTCTTCAGGCCTGGGGCTCTCACACCAGCAACACACCACCAATCTGGGTCATATGAGGAATGCCAACACCCATGATCGATGCTATGACAACAATTCTAACAGCCAGACTGCTCACCATGACTGGTGGCACTCTCAAGAAAGAACCTTGCTGCCTGAGCCAATGATGAGTGAAAGGGACATAGCGCTTGAGAGGGAATTAGAACAACAATGCCAAATGCAAAAAGAGAAAGAGCTGGAAAGGGAAAGGGAGGCACAGATTCAGGAGGAGCTGGAAAAAGAGAGGCAGCAGGAGCTAGAGAGAAACCAAGCCAGAGAGCAGCAACATCTCCAGAGTCTGGTCCACTCTCCTCAGGCCGCAGACACCAATGACACATGGCCAAAACCAGCCAATCGTCAGTCCCAGGCTGGTGGAGGAGGCAGAGGTCATTATAGTACCCTGGAGGGCCACACAGGGGGTGGTGCTTCTGCTGTATGGGATGCAAAGAAAGGACACATGAATTCTAATTCAAGTCCCAATCCCATTTCTGGTCTACCGCCGAAACTTAATCCAAGTTCCAAACCCAACCCAACCTCAAGGATCTCCAGGAACCAGCTCCTGAGAGATCGGGCATCTCAGCTTGCAGATGAACGCAGTGGGATGAGTACAGATGAGGAGACCAATGCTGACATGCTGATGGGTCGGTACTGGAGTCGTACCGAGAGGAAAGAACACTTTATGATGGCCCGTGAGCAGAGGCAGCAGCAGCTGCAGGCCAGAGGGACATTGAGAGACACCATCAACAGGGGAGGAAGCACTGTGGGAGGAGGAGCTTCTTTTGGAGATGGAGGTGTGTTGGACAGCAGAGAAGCTGGCAGTTTTGCAGAAGGGAGATGCAAGACAGTCCTGGAGCTGAGTCAGAGAAAATTAAGTCGTCTGAGGAACAGGAAACTGTTGGACGACTGGACGACAGTAGAGGAGCTGCTGACTCATGGGACCAGGCTGGACAACCAGGACGACATGCTCTGTGCCAGCTCCTTGCTGACGGTCACCACTGTCTAACTGCATGGACACCGTGTCTAACTGTAACACTGTGTATGAGTGTGTGATGTTAACAATAAAACATTTTAATAAATCCTTATCTTGTCTTTTCCAGAGTCAAATGAGAAGGACATCAGTTTCATCTTTGTAACAGAGCTAGGTTCCAGATGTGTTTAATCTTGTTTAGCACGGAGGGGAAAAATGCTCCCCTTACTAGCACCCAAGAGGAAAAAAAAAAGCCCAAACCTGTTTGATTTTCTTTCTTAAAAAAAAAAGTTAGTCCCACAAAAGTATGATAAGCAAGGATAAACCTCTGCTAGCCTCTTTAATTTGCTGCAGTTTTTTGCCACAGTGGAATTAATCCAGGCTATCATGTTTTTGAGGTAAATAAACCTGTTAATTCTAATCTTGCTAACTTGATTTTTAATCTTGATTAAGCTTTAATAATTTGTTAATCTAGGATTAAATAAATTCTGATTGCTGTATCTCCAAGTGTCTGTGTAATTTCAAAGTTGTCATCGGAAGCCCAAATTGTACTCTGTATCTCTGTATGGGTCTGGGTGGTGTAAATTTGACCTGCTCATACCCAGACTGCACAATGTACACTGTTTGCCATCCACATGGCTGTCAGCTGGAGTGTTTTAAAACTTCAATCTATCTATCCATGCATGGAGAACTGATGTCTGTCTTCTCATATCACTTTGGCAAAGGCTGAAAACATGAGGATTTACAGAAATGCAACTATTCTCTAAATGAATGTGCGCATGAGAGACAAAACCTCACTGTCATCGCTGTACATCACCTCAAATGATAGCTTTATGTGTGGGTGTGTCACCACTGTACAGCAAACTGGACAAAATGTGTGTGTCAGTGCATGACGCTTGTAACAACAAACAACTAAACAAGGTCAATTGAGCGCTTACGTTTGCATCACATGTTTGACACAACATCTTGTGTTATATTTATTTTACAGAATCTTTGAAAAAAAATACAGAATATTTGGGTTTGGACTCAAACAAACCATGAAGTTTTGGGGAGCAATATTGTTCTGTGTGATGTACCTGGCTGTGCACTAACAGATTACATACAACTGCTTTTACATCAGGGCACAGAATAACTGTAGCAAATCAGACAATGACAACTGAGGTTTGATGCCAAAGTTGTTTTTTATAGAAACTCTGTTTACAGTTAAAATGTGACTTGGTGGGAGAAACAAAAAGTTTTACAAAATGCTATTTGATTCCCTTGCTTGTGCAACATGCTGCATTCATGTCATATCGTATGGACTAAGATTGAGATTGAAAAATATACTAAAAACCCTATTTAGATGTAACATCTGGTGTGGGTCATAGGCTAGCAACGGACTTTTTAAGACAGTGTTTGGCTGTCACTGCCTCATCAGTGTAAATTTGATAGGAGCCATGTTGCCAAGGTAGGCAGCAGCAGGCCTGTGAACATGCATTCTTATTTGCAATGATGTCTGAAATTTTGTAATGTGCTGCTGCAGCCTGCTGTGTGACAATGGCCACGATGAAACCCACACCAACAAAATAATAAAATATACATGTGCATCTAATACATCTATGATAACTAAATTTAGGAGTTTGAGCCACAAATTACACACCTCTTTGCCAGCAAAGAGATTAATTAGCTGAACATACTACTTTAATTGCGAAATATTTAGAAACATTGTCTATATTTTCATCTACAACGTACTTTTTAGAGTCATGTAGTGAAATTAGCCTTCAAGACAGCAACAGTTTGATTGGTCAGTAGCCTCCTGCTGATCCCCAGTCAAAATGCCAAACACTAACATTGTTAGGTGCAGTAGCAGTTGTTAGCATTTACCGTCTGATAAAATTATGCAGACACCGTAATGTTTGAATGTTTCAAAGTTGTAATAACAGGAGGTTTTCCCTATTCTAACTAGTCTGATGACATGGCATGAATGCAGCGTAGGATTCTTGGTCCTTCATGGCTCATGGCTCCCTGTTCCTGCTGTGTCTACTGTCAGCAGGATGTTTACAGATCTACCTACCCAGGTAACAGCTTATGCATGTTTACTGAAATCCACGGAGATACGTTGACTGTGTGGAGATGATTATAAGCAAAAGAAGATACAACTCACTCAACTTATGTTAGGATGTCCAGACTGCAGCAGCACCTGTAGAGTCAGGATGGACAAAGTTCAAGCAGGTGTTGACATTCCACTAAAGGGAGGTACAGGATGAGGAAATCTGAAATCTACTGATTCCAGATTGCAGTTTGGGAAAATGTGCAATAATACCTCAAGCCAGTTTTAAAATGAAAATGAAGGTGTGGCCCTACTTGTCAGGTTTCCATCAAATGCAGTAATTTGTTTTAAACAGATATACAAACGTGACAAGTCACCACAAGTGCGCAGTGACCCTAGAATCTAAAATGACAAGAGCAAATACTATGTAGATATTTACATTATTTCTTTACATTGTTTTTCGTGAGAGGGAAAGAAGAAAACAACTTTTTGCACATCATTTTTATATGAACAGTTTTCCCTACCTTTCTGTACCAGGGACTGAGGCCAGTGGAACGACTGTAGATAGAACGACGTATGTTGTTGATGTTTTCTTTATAAACTATCATAGTGATCTATGGAGGATAAAATCAGTTTATTGTGATTGTGTTGGACATATTTCAGTATTTTTCTTGTGGTGGTTACAGAACCAATGTGAACAGTTTCTATGATCTTTAAAATCTACCTAAGTTACTTAAGACCTGGTGAAACTTTAATTTACCACTTTTAAAGAGTGAACACAAAATGTGAATATTATTGTCTCTTGGCTAAATTGAATCTTACTGTTGTTTTGTGTCATTATGACATGTACATATTGATTTTATCAGAAGCCACAGATAAGGTTGGAGTTAAAAACAGGACATGCTGATGCCATCAGACACCTCCAGTGGTTTATTCATGTGATTCTGTAGATATATAGCTGTGTTATGGAGGCTGTATATACAGCACAGAGATTAACATTTTAGTATCAGTATGTTTTAACACTCATGATATTGTCAAAGTTCTGTCCAGGGTGTACCCCTGCCTTTTGCCCAAAAAGAGCTGGGATAGGCTCCAGCAGATACCTGTGATCCTAAGAATAAGTGGGTATAGATGATGGATGGATGGTTGTATTAGGGTTATCGCGCACCCTAAACCTAACCCTACTTCCAGAAAAGTGTGACAAGTTGACAGTGCCCAAACCTAGGTCATAAGCTGCCATTTGTCCACAGCCAGGTCCCTCTCAATTCTGAATCACTAGATAAATCAGCAGTGATTCAGATCTGGAACCAGGCTCAAAAGGTCTTGTCCTCTTAATGGGGTAACCAGCCCTGAGCACTGGGTTTGTTCAACTTTGGAGTTGTTGCAACATAGATTGTAACTAAAGTAAGCATGTCCTAATCCTGCCCCTGAACTGGACACTCAGATGTGAAATTATTATCCATATTTTCATCTGACTCTGAAGACAGAAAACTAGATGATTTGCTGAAATATAAATAAAAAATACTTTAAACACAAATGCTCAGTGAAAAGATGTGAAATCAAACCTCCACCCGGTTTGTTTCCATGTTTTCCCTCTCTCTCAACTGTGACTCAGTCTGAATAATGGATGACGAAGGGAGAATTTTTCCTTCCCACCCACCCCCTTTCACTCTCTTTGCTTACGTTACACAAGGACACAGAGAGCTGAAAATAGCGCTGCTGTCCTCATATGATATGAAATTAAAAGCACACTGGAGCGGATACTTGCTGCTGGTGAACTCAACACTTGTTTTACTCCATCTGACAATCTGTCCATCAAGCCTGCAACACCACCTCCATCTGTCTGTGCAAGGGTGCTTTTCACTACAGCAAGCGTTTTGGAATATAATGATGTACATGTGATTGTAATAAAGAGATTTTAATTAGCTATTACATATTGTACTTGTGTTTTCATTTATGTGTGAACAGGAAATAGCTAAAATCTAGGAAGTATTGATTATCAAGTATAACCAATATAATCCAGGTTGATATAGTCGTTCATATTGTTTGAACATATGAATTAATGCATTACTGTTATAAATCATTTGAGGCCAATCCACAAAATATTGACAGATCATCTAAGATCTCCTTCATCGGTTAATAGGTAGGAGCCAAATGACTTATATTATAAATAATACATTAACACACAAATGTATTTATTTAAGGTAATTTGTTAATTATAGAAAAAGTGATTGATGAAATTTGATCAACATTTCTGCAGTGACTCATTAGTCAGACTGGCGGCTTTTGAATGTGACTCTGATAATAGGGAAATAAAAAAATATATTTGATTTTATTGCACTTCCAGGTGTTATTAAACGGGGTAGTTTTGGCTTCTCTTCCATGTTAAGCAACAGACTGCACCTAATGTGAAGCAAAAACAACAGAAAAAGAGATCCAGACATGGCTCCTACAATCACTGCAGCAATGACCATTTCTCAGGACCACCTGACTCTGACCCACAATATAAATTTGAGCTTCATTGTTCAGGAGAAGTTCTTCCAGTCAAGGAGGAGGTCAAGACTCAGTCCCAGAGGAGACTGCTGAACCACTTCAACAAGCTGCCGTCTTCCTCTGATAACAACCTGACTGGGGTTGACTTTTCTCTTCTGAGCTCCACAGTCCAGACCAGCATCACAACAGGGAAGAGTCCAGGCAACAGTGCCCTCTGGAGGCCGTGGTAGACTCCTACAGACTGGAGTTACTACCAGACAAACTGAGTACCATGTGTTGGACCATCAGCACCATCAGTACCATGTGTTGGAATGTGAAAACTTTAAAATGACATATTTTGTCCTGGAAGAGGCCACACGTTACAGCTAATGTGCTGTAAAGACACACTTCTATTGATCCTTCAATGAAAGGAGAGAGTGTGGGAAACCAGAGGAAAGTCACTCACAGAGCCCCAAAGGAACGACAGATCATGACCTCTGCTCTACTTTCTTAGCGGTTTAGAGTTAAGATGAAACAATATACAGCAGGCCACCAACAAGAGGTGTGCCTTTATTTCGAATATCAATAAATATTCTACCACAGCATGCCAGCAAAACTGAAATTCCTAATCTCATATGTAAATGTTTTTCTGACAACTGGTTTCACAAAATGTACGGTATACTGAGGATTTAGGTTAGACTGGATTAAATATGTGGATAATGTTTACTAAGACAAGGTTTAGATACACTTTTTAATGTTGTAACCTTAGGAGAATGTAAATTACTGCTTTGCAGGGCTGTAACATTTCATAAATATATAATTTTTTAAAACGAATTTTCAAATAAAATCATGGGAAGCTTTTGTCATAAAAAGAAAAACTGATGCAAAATGAATTAAAAGTAATGCCTTTGCATGTGCTGACAGGAATCCTCCTTTAACACAGCACACATCAAAATGAAAAAAACTGTGGGAAAGCTCTGAAGAAGACTGTCCCAGTTCAAGTTGATTTGCATCCCTAACCCTACCAGCCGCCGCCTATTGTCCAGAGGGATTTGACACACTTCAGGAAACAGCTGCCGCATCCTCCCACCTTCATAAAGAAACATAAAATACTGGTATATTTGAGCATACAAAAGCTTCAGTTTGACTGGATATTTAAGATTTCTGCACATAAGACAAAAGGAAGTTCAGCATTATTGCTGAAATATGATGTATTTTGTATTGTTTTTTTTTGTTTGTTTTTTTAAACTGTCAAAACTTCAGTGTCAACCAATGAGGTTCTTTCCCTCCAGATGGCCAGTGATGTCAGGCTCCATCTCAATTACAACACACAACCAGGATCTAACACAAAAGCTCCTTTCAAGTTTCTTTTGTACTGCTCTGACCACATCATTCAAAGACTCAGTGTGGGAAACTGAGAGCTACTCACACCAGCTACCAACCACAAGACAGGGGACACACCTGTCACATCTGGACAGCAGGGAGAGTTTGTTTAAATTTTATCATTAATAAATGTAATGTTTTTTCTTTTTCCAAAACTATGCTGTTAGTATAACACTTTGGAAGAATTTATTAGTACAAATGTGTATACCGACTAATCAGTACAGAATAGTTTAAAAGGATATGGTATAATAAGAAAAATTATTGATTTTATTATTTTTGTACAAAACTACATTCACACCATTGCACAATACAGCAAATTTTAAACAAACATATTGTTCATTTAGTCTATGATCAAAGGTGGTGATGGGATGATAAAATAAGACAAAACTTTATTCATCCCAGAAGGGAAATCCAGGCGTGTGCTCAGTCAAAGTCATTGATCCCAGTATCAGGCAGTAGATCTGCTCTTCCTACAGGGTCAACACTCCCCCCCCCCCCAGCCAGTCCTCCACCTGTTCCCCTGAGATTTAATCATTGTCCCCTGGGCACTAACACCATTCAACATGTTTGCTGCTCCACATGCCTTATTGTCTCATAGAGCTCTCTGATTGGCTGAGACTGTGTGAAACTCCAGCCAGACCAGGACCCACACATTCATATGGAGATGTGGGACTATAAATAGGAGGGATGAAGCCAGCACAGATCAGATTCTCTCTACAGAGACCTCAACAGCACAGAGATCCAGACATGGCTCCTACAATCACTGCAGCAATGACCAATTCTCAAGACCACCTGACTCTGACCCACAAGGTAAACTCAAGCTTCAAGGACACTTAAATATCATTCACAAGACAGTGTTTGTGTTCATGTTACCACTTTACTCCACAATAAGTTTATTAATGACTTTGTTCTTCTTTCTGCAGCTCAGAAAGCCTCTGGTGGAGAAGTTTCGCAGAGAGCGAATCAACAGCAGCATCGAGCAGCTCAAGTCTCTCCTGGGTCCAGAGTTCCTCAAACAGCAGCCAGACTCCAAGCTGGAGAAAGCAGACATCCTGGAGATGACAGTTTGTGTACTGACACAGCTGCAGCAGCAGAACCAGCAGCAGAGAAGACTGCTGAACCACTTCAACAAGCTGCCGTCTTCCTCTGATAACAACCTGACAGAGGTTGACTCCTCTCTTCTGAGCTCCACAGTCCAGACCAGCATCACCACAGAGAAGAGTCCAGGCAACAGTGCCCTCTGGAGGCCGTGGTAGACTCCTACAGACTGGAGTTACTACCAGACAAACTGAGATGACCATACTGGTCAAAGATTACTGGACTGGTTTCATGGAAATTCCATACACTTGTTCTTCTGTATGAACAGAAGGCTGTAATTTGTGTTTTTTTCCCAAGAGGACATTTCCTAAGGAAATGACAGCAACAATATCTTTCATGTGAAGAAAGAGAACATTTTGTCATGCATGTTGCATGAATCAAACCTCATTGCATCAGCAATTATTATTATAATGCTCTGTACTTAATGTATTGGTGATATTATAATGCTATGGTAACATTTGTTACTATTGACTAGTATTGATGTTTGTGATCAAATATCCTATTTGTACTTTTATTGACATATTGTCAAATGATGAATTCATTTTAATCTTTGTGATTACCCAAAACTGATCTGCTCTAAGATCCAATTGTTTTTGTCTATTTTTTCAAAAAGTTTTTCCTAATATCACAATTTTACTGTGGTACTTTTTATGCTTCACTCTGTATCATGTATTGATACAATATCATCAAATAGTTATATTTGTTACCTCGTAATTGTAATTGATTATATTGATCAAAATCTTACTTGTCCTTTTTATGGACATTTTGTCATAATTTTGCTCATTTTTGTGATTATTGAAAACTGATCTGTTTTAAAATCAGTTTATTCTTTCACAGTGAATGGTCTGTTCAATGTCATTTTTAAATGACAAAGTCGTTTTACATTTTCAGCTGAAATTTACATTTGGAATTATAAGAATGATGTGATCTATTGTAAGGTCTTTTAGTATTTTTCAATATGTATGAGTTTTTAATGATTTTTATGGACATTCTCAAAGCACAGTGATCCTGTGTCCTGAAACACTGTAAACAGTTTGTCTTTTATAAAGACAGTGGTTCCTTTACTCTCTCTGAGTACAGTGTCTTGTGGAAATCTACAAGTTGTTGTTGTGATGTATCATCACTTCAATTATGAGCTGTCACACTTTAGGTGGCTCATTGTGTGTTGGTGAATAAACTCTGACACCTGAAATCTTTGCATTATCATTATTTTTCCTGATACTTATCCTGTGTATGATGACATCCACATATAGTAATTCATCTTACTTAAATTCTATTCTTCCCTGTAGTGAATTTGATTGATAAAAATTAAAAAAGTGACTGTAAATCTGTAATTTACTGAGCCCTTAAATGGGTGGAGGTATAATCTGAAATGTTCCCATAAAGATTCTAGATGAAGTTAGATCACCCTGCTTTCAAGTCATTAAACCTTGGAGTTATTTTTGACCAGGACATGTCCTTTAACTCACACATAAAACAAATTTCTAGAACTGCATTCTTTCACCTGCGCAACATTTCCAAAATTAGGAACATCCTGTCTCAAAATGATGCAGAAAAACTAGTCCATGCGTTTGTTTCCTCAAGGCTAGATTACTGTAACTCATTACTATCTGGATGTCCTAATATCTTAATAAAAAGCCTCCAATTAATCCAGAATGCCGCAGCCAGAGTCCTGACAGGAACTAGCAAGAGAGATCATATTTCTCCTATATTGGCTTCTCTTCATTGGCTCCCTGTAAAATATAGAATAGAATTTAAAATCCTTCTTCTCACATACAAATCCCTTCATAATCAAGCTCCTTCATACCTTAAAGACCTCATAGTACCATATTATCCCAATAGACCACTTCGCTCTCAGAGTGCAGGCCTACTTGTGGTTCCCAGAGTTCTCAAAAGCAGAATGGGAGGCAGAGCCTTTAGCTATCAAGCTCCTCTCCTGTGGAACCAGCTCTCAGCCTGGGTTCAGGAGGCAGACACTCTCTGTACTTTTAAGGCTAGACTTAAAACCTTCCTCTTTGACAAAGCATATAGTTAGGGCTGGCTTCAGGCAACCCTGAACCATCCCTTAGTTAGTTATGCTGCTATAGGCCTAGACTGCCCGAGGACCATCGGTGCACTGAGCTCCCCTACCCTACCCCCCCCCCCCCCCCCCCTTCTCTCCCACCTCATGTATATTCCACCATTGAATGTTACTAACCTTGTGCTCTCTCTCTCCCCTAGTTTGTGCTCTCTCCCTCCCTCTCTCTCTCTCTCTCTCTCTCTGTACCTTCTGCAGGTGTCCCTGGTCCTGGAGCTGTTTATCGCTGATGTGCAGTTACTGGCCCCACCAACTTGCAGTGTCTATTTGTTGTTTATTTTTGCTGTTCTTTTCTCTCTGCTCTATCCACTCACCCCAACCGGTCGAGGCAGATGGCCGCCCAAACTGAGCCCGGTTCTGCTGGAGGTTTTTTTCTTCCGTTAAAGGGAGTTTTTTCCTCTCCACTGTCGCCAAGTGCTTGCTCATAAGGGAATTGTTGGGTTTTTAGTTTTAGTTTTTGTAAAGTGCCTTGAAATGATTTGTATTGTGATTTGGCGCTATACAAATAAAATTGAATTGAATTGAATTGAATTAAACCAAATCAGAATGTGCATTTTTCTAAAAGTTCTTTTTCAGCAACATCCATCTGAGATAAGTGTCAGGTTTTTTAATATGAAAAAAAGAAAGCAAACTACTTCCCCCTCTGAAGGGGTCACACATTGTCTTTAATCTGCTGTATAACAAGACACACTTCTATTGTTCCCCCAGTGAAAGGACAGAGTGTGGGAAACCAGAGGAAACTCCCTCACAGAGCCCTGTGGGACAATAGATCCAGACCTTTGCCCTGAAGACACACATGATAGAACAGAGTGACTGCTGACATGTAAACGTTTTGGTGTGATTTAAACCTTAATATCAAGAATTTTTTAACTACCTAGCTATCTATCTATCTATAACAAAATCCTTATTTCATTTTATCCTTTGACATGAGACACTAAAAAGAATGTAGTTAAGTATTAAAACCTGCTGGATCAGCAATATGGTGAGGAGAATTGACTTGAGCCACATATTACATGTTGACATTACTCTGTAACTTTTATAATATAGTTTTTTTTTTTTATGACTGAGTAAAGTGACCTCTCAGCTGGAACTTATGTCCCTGAAATTTGGATTTAAATATTTTAAATTAAAATCTTTATGACTTTTCACAGTGATTGGAAGTTATGGACATAACGTGTTAAATCAATTCAGCTAAATATTTATGGCAAAATGTTGATCATTTTAAAGTGAACAGTACCAGCCAATGGTGTTCTTTCCCTCCAGATGGTTGGTGACATCAGGCTGTTTCTACTACAACACACGTCCAGGATCAGTCACAAAAGGTTCATTCAAAGTCTCTTTGTGGTTCATTGACCACAGCATTCAGAGAGTCAGTGTGGGAAACTGACACCAACTTTCTACTCACTGAATACAGGACACAAGTCTCAAGACTGTGCTGCATCTGGACACTGGCATGATGGCTGTTTTTACATAGTATTAATTTAACCATGGGCATCACTGTCTTTTTTATTATTGGACAGAAATAACTTCACTAAATATCTTTAAAAGATAAAAGTTCAGTGTGTAAAATTTAACTAAATTAAAAAAACAAAAACTAAATTATCAAGATGAAGTGAAAGATGAATACATGAAATGCATTTAGAATCAATGTCCAGTAATTACTAAATTTAGTTACATGTAAGTTTTCAACATGGAATCTATTGCCTGTCATGTGATGGGATGATGAGCGTGTGCTCAAAGTCATTGATCCCAGCATCAGGCATCAGATCTGCTCTCTCTACAGGGTCAACACTTTCCCAGATTCACACAGAGCTCAGAGAGTCTCTCTCCATCACCCCCCCAGTCCTCCACCTGTTCCCCTGAGATCTAACTATTGTCCGCTGGGCAATTAACACCATTCAGCATGTTGCTGCTCCACATGCCTTATTGTCTCATAGAGCTCTCTGATTGGCTGAGACTGTGGGAAACTCCAGCCAGACCAGGACCCACACATTCATATGGAGATGTGGGACTATAAATAGGAGGGATGAAGCCAGCACAGATCAGATTCTCTCTACAGAGACCTCAACAGCACAGAGATCCAGACATGGCTCCTACAATCACTGCAGCAATGACCAATTCTCAAGACCACCTGACTCTGACCCACAAGGTAAACTCAAGCTTCAAGGACACTTAAATATCATTCACAAGACAGTGTTTGTGTTCATGTTACCACTTTACTCCACAATAAGTTTATTAATGACTTTGTTCTTCTTTCTGCAGCTCAGAAAGCCTCTGGTGGAGAAGTTTCGCAGAGAGCGAATCAACAGCAGCATTGAGCAGCTCAAGTCTCTCCTGGGTCCAGAGTTCCTCAAACAGCAGCCAGACTCCAAGCTGGAGAAAGCAGACATCCTGGAGATGACAGTTTGCGTACTGACACAGCTGCAGCAGCAGAACCAGCAGCAGAGAAGACTGCTGAACCACTTCAACAAGCTGCCGTCTTCCTCTGATAACAACCTGACAGAGGTTGACTCCTCTCTTCTGAGCTCCACAGTCCAGACCAGCATCACCACAGAGAAGAGTCCAGGCAACAGTGCCCTCTGGAGGCCGTGGTAGACTCCTACAGACTGGAGTTACTACCAGACAAACTGAGATGACCATACTGGTCAAAGATTACTGGACTGGTTTCATGGAAATTCCATACACTTGTTCTTCTGTATGAACAGAAGGCTGTAATTTGTGTTTTTTTCCAAGAGGACATTTCCTAAGGAAATGACAGCAACAATATCTTTCATGTGAAGAAAGAGAACATTTTGTCATGCATGTTGCATGAATCAAACCTCATTGCATCAGCAATTATTATTATAATGCTCTGTACTTAATGTATTGGTGATATTATAATGCTATGGTAACATTTGTTACTATTGACTAGTATTGATGTTTGTGATCAAATATCCTATTTGTACTTTTATTGACATATTGTCAAATGATGAATTCATTTTAATCTTTGTGATTACCCAAAACTGATCTGCTCTAAGATCCAATTGTTTTTGTCTATTTTTTCAAAAGTTTTTCCTAATATCACAATTTTACTGTGGTACTTTTTATGCTTCACTCTGTATCATGTATTGATACAATATCATCAAATAGTTATATTTGTTACCTCGTAATTGTAATTGATTATATTGATCAAAATCTTACTTGTCCTTTTTATGGACATTTTGTCATAATTTTGCTCATTTTTGTGATTATTGAAAACTGATCTGTTTTAAAATCAGTTTATTCTTTCACAGTGAATGGTCTGTTCAATGTCATTTTTAAATGACAAAGTTGTTTTACATTTTCAGCTGATATTTACATTTGGAATTATAAGAATGATGTGATCTATTGTAAGGTCTTTTAGTATTTTTCAATATGTATGAGTTTTTAATGATTTTTATGGACATTCTCAAAGCACAGTGATCCTGTGTCCTGAAACACTGTAAACAGTTTGTCTTTTATAAAGACAGTGGTTCCTTTACTCTCTCTGAGTACAGTGTCTTGTGGAAATCTACAAGTTGTTGTTGTGATGTATCATCACTTCAATTATGAGCTGTCACACTTTAGGTGGCTCATTGTGTGTTGGTGAATAAACTCTGACACCTGAAATCTTTGTATTATCATTATTTTTCCTGATACTTATCTGGTGTATGATGACATCCACATATAGTAATTCATCTTACTTAAATTCTATTCTTCCCTGTAGTGAATTTGAATGATAAAAATTAAAAAAGTGACTGTAAATCTGTAATTTACTGAGCCCTTAAATGGGTGGAGGTATAATCTGAAGTGTTCCCATTAAGTTTCCAGATGAAGTTAGATCACTCTGGTTACAAGTCATTAAACCAAATCAGAATGTGCACAGTGTGTTGTTTAATAAACAAACTCTGCCAGCTGAAAATGTTGTTCTCTCATGTTAATTTCCCATAGTTTTCCTCTTTATGATCATAAAAAAAGAGAAGTCAAACATGTTTTATTGAATTCCTCTCATTTAACTGATGAGTTCTCCACATTCTAGCTCACATAGCTTCTGATGTAAAACCTTTAAAGTCATCAATTTTTCTCTTTAAGAAGGTCACCCATTGTTATTAATGTGCTGTATAATAAGGCACACTTCTATTGTTCCCCCAGTGAAAGGACAGACTGTGGGAAACCAGCGGAAACTCACTCACAGAGCCCTGTGGGACAATAGATCCAGACCTTTGCCCTGAAGACACACTGGTTCAAAAGGGACTTGAACTACAAAAACAGTTTATTTTTTTGTCTTTTTAAAATGTTCATTTCTATTTCCTGCTTTTCTTCCTGTAATATAATCATCTTCACCAATTTTACACATAATGCCATTGCCACAACAAATCAATTCAATTCAGTCACAATAAAAAAATAACTTATGGCGCTGTACATATAAACCTAATAAATCCCTTGAGTAGCACTGGGCAACAGTAGAGAGGAAAATCTCCCTTTAATGGAAGAAACCTCCAGCAGAACTGGGCTAAGTTTGCCTGTCTGCTTCGACTGGTTGGGCTGAGTGGACAGAGGAGACAGAAAAGAACAACACTGAATTAAACACTGTGCAACTTGATGGGGCCAGTAACTCCACATCAGCAATACACAGGTCTAGGACCAGGGATATCTGCAAACGTGTTTGAAATTCTACTTTTGGAAACTCGAGGAATCACAAGTAGACCTGCCCTCTCAAAGTGGTCTATTGGGAAAACATGAGGTCTTTAAGGTATGAAAGAGCTTGATCAGGGAGAGGATTTCCTGGATTGCACCACAGAGCTGGCCCCATATGACTCACCACCTTCTTTTTCAGAGGGGCAAAAGAAGTTTCTGTCTTTTATGAAAAATGTGAAAAGGCCATTACTTAAAATTTTAAAGTTGTTTTAGATTTTTAACATCAGACACTGAAAAATAAAGTCTCACTTGAACCTCAGTATATAATGGTTAAACTTCAAATATATTAATGAGCAAGGTGATTTCTCTGCTGGATTCTATTATTCCAAATTTTGATTTTCTAAATCTTTGTAAAGCCTTTATTGTTTTTTTATTACAAAAATAAAGATGAGGATGGTCACAACATGTAAAATAAACTCTTAAAAAGTCCCATTGGATTTACATGCCTAATTTTAATATCCTGATTGAAGTCAAATCCTAAAGAGCAGTGCTGAGCATGATTAGCATCCTCAACCCCACCAGCAGCCAGATATCCACCCTATATTTGGCACACTTCAGGAAACAACTGCCTCAACCTCCCACCCTCATGAACAGAGCTGAAATTTGGATCTAATGATGATACAAAGGAACAGTTAGGACATGAATCAGCAACATGTATGGCACTGATTGGAAGTTATGGACATAATGTGTTAAATCAATTCAGCTAAATATTTATGGCAAAATGTTGATCATTTTAAAGTGAACAGTACCAGCCAATGGTGTTCTTTCCCTCCAGATGGTTGGTGACATCAGGCTGTTTCTACTACAACACACGTCCAGGATCAGTCACAAAAGGTTCATTCAAAGTCTCTTTGTGGTTCATTGACCACAGCATTCAGAGAGTCAGTGTGGGAAACTGACACCAACTTTCTACTCACTGAATACAGGACACAAGTCTCAAGACTGTGCTGCATCTGGACACTGGCATGGCTGTTCCTTGTACTACTATAATGTGTCGTGGAGACGTTACCAAATTATTGTTGTGGTATATCATCCCATCTATCCGACTCCTGTAGCAGCTTTGATAAAATAAACTCTAATTAATTTGAATAAAGAAATCAACATTATTTCATTTTTGATTTAGCATATTTTTTTCTTACGTAGTTACCATATGCTATGATAGATCATTTTTTATCACGTAACTACCAGCGCAGAAACATCACTTTAAAATTCAAATGGTGAACGTCAGGATTGGAACTGAAATATCAAGACATCACACATGTATCTTAATTTCAGTTAAAATTTAAAAACATTACATTTTGAGGAAGAGATTTGGTGAACTGACATTATTTATGTCACTCTACTTATACACTGTGGGTCATCATGAGTCACCAAACCAAAGTGGAAACCTTTAGGTGTGTTTCTGTTTGTTTCATACACAAACAAACTGCTGTTGGTGCACTTCTCAGTTTCAAGTGTTGGAATGTGAGATGTTCAGACTTAACTTACGTCTCTTAATGTGTTGGGTAATGGGGCACACTTCTTTTCAGCCCCTAGTGAAAGGAGTGAAAGGACAGAGTGTGGGAAACCAGAGAAAACTCACTCACAGAG
Source organism: Mastacembelus armatus (assembly GCF_900324485.2). Taxonomy (NCBI): domain Eukaryota; kingdom Metazoa; phylum Chordata; class Actinopteri; order Synbranchiformes; family Mastacembelidae; genus Mastacembelus; species Mastacembelus armatus. The sequence continues at coordinate 4,949,700 of NC_046637.1, forward strand.
CTCTGTGCGACAATAGATCACGACCTTTGTCCTGAAGGGCTTAAGAGGGAATATGGTGTGATCACAAAGAAAATCTGCCATCTTGTAAAGTTGGTACTCCAACTGATGCAATGCCAGCTAACATCAAAACTTCGCAAAAATTTTCCAGAAGAAAAAACTTATAGGATTTTTTAAGAGTATGAACTGTCAGTCTATTGGAAGGCTTACATTATTGGTTTCAGCATACGTCTACTGACGCACTTAGTTAAGTACCTGGCATGTGATAATGTTTTGCTTCTCAGTTAAAGTTTTGAACAGTTGTATTGGGGGAAAAAAAGGCATTACAACACAATAACGCAAAGTAAAATTACTGACTGCTGTTAACAAAGACACTCCTGTTCCAGCATGATGCACATTAAACCGTCTGTCAGTGGACAGAGGGTGAGAAAGCTCTGAATATCCAAATCTCAATTCACTTTGATTTGCATCCTTAACTAGACCAGCTGACTATTGTCCAGATGGATTTGGCACACGTCAGGAGCCAGCTGTATCAGCTTCGCACTTTCATATAGGGAGCTCTATCATGTACTTGTTGATTGAATTTAGCAGCAGTTTTAATTTTTCTCTGAATGAGTTCAAATTTAGCATGATGTGTGAGACTAAACAATATATTTGATTATATTTTTAAAAACATCGACCAATAAGGTTCCTTCCCTCCAGATGGCCAGTGACGTCAGGCTCTGTCTCAATTACAACAGCAGGATCCAACACAAAAGCTCCTTTCAAGTTTCTTTTGTACTGCTCTGACCACATCATTCAAAGACTCAGTGTGAGAAACTGAGAGCTACCTTCTACTCACACCAGCTACCAACCACAAGACAGGGGACACACCTGTCACATCTGGACAGCAGGGAGAGTTTGTTTAAATTTTACCATTAATAAATACTAAAGTTACATGATATGTCATTTTCTTTTTCCAGTGCCTTAAGGCAGTGACAAAAAATCTTGTATTAGTATATCTTACACTTTATTTAGAACAAAGCAGCAGCAAATGTGCATATAACCTGAGAATAGAATAGTAGTAAAATAAAAATTTAAAAAAAAAAACAAAAAAAAACAAAAACTTACATACACAGACTTGTACAATAGTGATTTTCAGCTGTAGAGATTTTACTTAATCATATTGATTACTTTGATTATTAAGTCTACGATCACATGTGGTGATAATGAGCATGTACTCTGTCAAAGTCATTGATCCCAGCATCAGGCATCAGATCTGCTCTCTCTACAGGGTCAACACTTTCCCAGATTCACACAGAGCTCAGAGAGTCTCTCTCCATCACCCCCACAGTCCTCCACCTGTTCCCCTGAGATTTAATCATTGTCCCTTGGGCATTGACACCATTCAGCATGTTGCTGCTCCACATGCCTTATTGTCTCATAGAGGTCTCTGATTGGCTGAGACTGTGTGAAACGCCAGCCAGACCAGGACCCACATATTCATATAGAAATGTGGGACTATAAATAGGAGGGATGAAGCCAGCACAGATCAGATTCTCTCTACAGAGACCTCAACAGCACAGAGATCCAGACATGGCTCCTACAATCACTGCAGCAATGACCAATTCTCAAGACCACCTGACTCTGACCCATAAGGTAAACTCAAGCTTCAAGGACACTTAAATATCATTCACAAGACAGTGTTTGTGTTCATGTTACCACTTTACTCCACAATAAGTTTATTAATGACTTTGTTCTTCTTTCTGCAGCTCAGAAAGCCTCTGGTGGAGAAGTTTCGCAGAGAGTGAATCAACAGCAGCATCGAGCAGCTCAAGTCTCTCCTGGGTCCAGAGTTCCTCAAACAGCAGCCAGACTCCAAGCTGGAGAAAGCAGACATCCTGGAGATGACAGTTTGCGTACTGACACAGCTGCAGCAGCAGAACCAGCAGCAGAGAAGACTGCTGAACCACTTCAACAAGCTGCCGTCTTCCTCTGATAACAACCTGACAGAGGTTGACTCCTCTCTTCTGAGCTCCACAGTCCAGACCAGCATCACCACAGAGAAGAGTCCAGGCAACAGTGCCCTCTGGAGGCCGTGGTAGACTCCTACAGACTGGAGTTACTACCAGACAAACTGAGATGACCATACTGGTCAAAGATTACTGGACTGGTTTCATGGAAATTCCATACACTTGTTCTTCTGTATGAACAGAAGGCTGTAATTTGTGTTTTTTCCAAGAGGACATTTCCTAAGGAAATGACAGCAACAATATCTTTCATGTGAAGAAAGAGAACATTTTGTCATGCATGTTGCATGAATCAAACCTCATTGCATCAGCAATTATTATTATAATGCTTTGTACGTAATGTATTGGTAGTTTTAAAATGCTGTGGTAGCATTTGTTTTATAGTAACATAGATGAGCATTTACAAGTATGCACAGTTGTTACAGTTGTCCCTTGCCGGTCGTATGTGATGAAATGAAGTGTGCTAATTTAATGTTAGTGAACACTGATCAAACACTAACTCTCCTCTGTGAGGATATTTTTTTAAACATTGACTTGATATAGTTCTTTTAATCTCTTTAATTAGTCAACAGTGGTCTGTTATAAGATCATGTGTTTGTTATTCTGTTTTGGATTTGATTTTTAATCTGGTGTTGTCTTACATTACTGTGACAGTTAATTTGTTTTCTCCTTTTTATAAAAATGAACTGACTAATTAGATATTAATCTTATCCTAGTCTGACCTAAGGTCAGATTTATTTTTATCTGCACTTTTATTATAAAGTAGAAAAGTTTATTTCAAACAGTGTTTTATGTAAGACTGAGCCACATTAATTCCATAATGTTTGTGTCTTTTGTAAAGACGTCTGTTCCTTTACTCTTTTTGAGTACAATGTGGCTTGGAGTTGTTTCTAAGCTATTATTGTGATGTACCATCACTTCTATCTGACTTCAGCTGAAAATCTTATATCACTGAGTTAAATAAACAAAACAACCTGATCATGAAAATTTTGTGTTCATGTGACTATTAAAGCACAGCTACATTGCATTGATGAAAAAAAGATCCCATAAGACTTATTTTGACAATCTGCCATTGACAGAGATCTATTGTCATTCCACTGTTCAGACCTGGAACATGAATCTTTAACCATTAGGGACACGTCAACATTTTAGTTCAAAATCAAATCTGAACACACTGTAATGTGGACTAATGAAAAGACTTGATGCAGTGACATCATTTATTTCAATCTTAGCAGCAGCAAGTCATCACAAGTCGTTAACCACTGTGGAAAAATTAGCTGTATCATAATGTTGGTGCAAACATCAGTACCATGTGTTGGAATGTGAAAACTTTAAAGTGACATATTTTGTCCTGGAAGAGGCCACACGTTACAGCTAATGTGCTGTAAAGACACACTTCTATTGATCCTTCAATGAAAGGAGAGAGTATGGGAAACCAGAGGAAAGTCACTCACAGAGCCCCAAAGGAACGACAGATCATGACCTTTGTCCTGAAGAGGTTAACAAGGGATGCGGGTGCAATCAAAATGGAAATCTAAAAAAAATAAGAAAATGTCATTTATAAGTAAATTAAATTTACAGAGGAGAGTGAAATTGAATTAAAATATTTAAAAATATTTCCTCCAGCAGACACACTCAGCTTTAACACGGCAAACTTAAAACCGTGTGTCAGTGGACAACGTGTGAGAAAGCTCTTAATAACTGAGACACAGTTCACTTTGATTTGCATCCTTAAGTATACCAGCCGACTATTGTCCAGAGGGATTTGGCACACGTCAGGAGCCAGCTGTCTCAGCCTCCCACCCTGATATATAAAGCTGTAATTTTGAAGTAGTTAATGACTGTATTTCTTTATTTTCACACAGCACCAGGTTGAAAATTTAGGTTCAAACTGGGTCTAACTGATAAGATTTCATGTATTTTTACTCTATTTTTGAAAAACATCAAGCCTTGAAGGGAACCAATGAGGTTCTTTCCCTCCAGATGGCCAGTGACGTCAGGCTCCATCTCAATTACAACACACAACCAGGATCTAACACAAAAGCTCCTTTCAAGTTTCTTTTGTACTGCTCTGACCACATCATTCAAAGACTCAGTGTGAGAAACTGAGAGCTACTCACACCAGCTACCAACCACAAGACAGGGGACACACCTGTCACAACTGGACAGCAGGGAGATTTTGTGTCAGGTTAAACATAAACCAAAAAAATGACATTAACATCTGCTACTGTCTGCCAGTGCCTCGGAGCACTGACAAATGCCTGTTTTGATTTTAATAAATTAAAGAACATAATATATTAATACCCGGACAATTTTAATTTAACAGAATGATTACAAAGGATGTTTAGTTTAATGTTATATTCAACCACAAAGATTTTGTACCAGATTTTACTAACACACATGGACTATTGATACATACTGGCTCCATGTGATGGGATAATGAGCGTGTGCTCGGTCAAAGTCATTGATCCCAGTATCAGGCAGTAGATCTGCTCCCTCTATAGGGTCAACACTTTCCCAGATCCACACAGAGTCCCTCTCCATCACCTCCCCAGTCCACCTATGCTGATAGCTATATAGCTAAATTATTTTAAAAAGTAACAGTTAAAACGTATAGTATTATTTCCAAATTGAAATAAGTAACCTTCAAGGTTTTCTTTGCATTCATTTTAAGCATATGTCAGCTTGGATTTGGACAAATGCCCCAATTTCCCTTAGTAGACAGTGTGAGAAATTTTTAAATAGAAGAGCTGAGCATGATTAGCATCCTCGACCCCACCAGCAGCCAGATATCCACCCTATATTTGGCACACTTCACGAAACAACTGCCTCAACCTCCCACCCCCAGAGAGCTGAACTGAACAGAGCTGAAATTTGAATCCACTTGATGATGCAAAGGAACAGTTAGGACATGAATCAGCAACATGTATGGCACTGATTGGAAGTTATGGACATAATGTGTTAAATCAATTCAGCTAAATATTTATGGCAAAATGTTGATCATTTTAAAGTGAACAGTACCAGCCAATGGTGTTCTTTCCCTCCAGATGGTTGGTGACATCAGGCTGTTTCTACTACAACACACGTCCAGGATCAGTCACAAAAGGTTCATTCAAAGTCTCTTTGTGGTTCATTGACCACAGCATTCAGAGAGTCAGTGTGGGAAACTGACACCAACTTTCTACTCACTGAATACAGGACACAAGTCTCAAGACTGTGCTGCATCTGGACACTGGCATGATGGCTGTTTTTACATAGTATTAATTTAACCATGGGCATCACTGTCTTTTTTATTATTGGACAGAAATAACTTCACTAAATATCTTTAAAAGATAAAAGTTCAGTGTGTAAAATTTAACTAAATTAAAAAAACAAAAACTAAATTATCAAGATGAAGTGAAAGATGAATACATGAAATGCATTTAGAATCAATGTCCAGTAATTACTAAATTTAGTTACATGTAAGTTTTCAACATGGAATCTATTGCCTGTCATGTGATGGGATGATGAGCGTGTGCTCAAAGTCATTGATCCCAGCATCAGGCATCAGATCTGCTCTCTCTACAGGGTCAACACTTTCCCAGATTCACACAGAGCTCAGAGAGTCTCTCTCCATCACCCCCCCAGTCCTCCACCTGTTCCCCTGAGATCTAACTATTGTCCGCTGGGCAATTAACACCATTCAGCATGTTGCTGCTCCACATGCCTTATTGTCTCATAGAGCTCTCTGATTGGCTGAGACTGTGGGAAACTCCAGCCAGACCAGGACCCACATATTCATATGGAGATGTGGGACTATAAATAGGAGGGATGAAGCCAGCACAGATCAGATTCTCTCTACAGAGACCTCAACAGCACAGAGATCCAGACATGGCTCCTACAATCACTGCAGCAATGACCAATTCTCAAGACCACCTGACTCTGACCCACAAGGTAAACTCAAGCTTCAAGGACACTTAAATATCATTCACAAGACAGTGTTTGTGCTCATGTCACCACTTTACTCCACAATAAGTTTATTAATGACTTTGTTCTTCTTTCTGCAGCTCAGAAAGCCTCTGGTAGAGAAGTTTCGCAGAGAGCACCATTGAGCAGTTCAAGTCTCTCCTGGGTCCAGAGTTCCTCAAACAGCAGCCAGACTCCAAGCTGGAGAAAGCAGACATCCTGGAGATGACATTCTGCTTCCTGACACAGCTGCAGCAGCAGAACCAGCAGCAGAGAAGACTGCTGAACCACTTCAACAAGCTGCCGTCTTCCTCTGATAACAACCTGACAGAGGTTGACTCCTCTCTTCTGAGCTCCACAGTCCAGACCAGCATCACCACAGAGAAGAGTCCAGGCAACAGTGCCCTCTGGAGGCCGTGGTAGACTCCTACAGACTGGAGTTACTACCAGACAAACTGAGATGACCATACTGGTCAAAGATTACTGGACTGGTTTCATGGAAATTCCATACACTTGTTCTTCTGTATGAACAGAAGGCTGTAATTTGTGTTTTTTTCCAAGAGGACATTTCCTAAGGAAATGACAGCAACAATATCTTTCATGTGAAGAAAGAGAACATTTTGTCATGCATGTTGCATGAATCAAACCTCATTGCATCAGCAATTATTATTATAATGCTCTGTACGTAATGTATTGGTGATATTATAATGCTATGGTAACATTTGTTACTATTGACTAGTATTGATCATTGTGATCAAATATCCTATTTGTCCTTTTATTGACATATTGTCAAATGATGAATTCATTTTAATCTTTGTGATTACCCAAAACTGATCTGTTCTAAGATCCAATTGTTTTTTTCTTCTTAAAGTTTGGATTCATATCACAATTTTCCTGTGGTATACTTATGCTTCACTGTACTTCATGTATTGGTAAAACATAATACAGTAATGATATTTGTTATATTTTCATTGGTATTGTCATTAATTTTTTTCAGTTTATCTTATTATTGGACACTGATCAGTTTTAAGATCAGTGCCTTTAATGTTACTGTTTCAAAATGACAGTGCCATTTTTATATTTTCATAAGAAATTGAATATCGTGATTATAAGAATGATGTGATCTGTTGTAAGGTCTGTTATGACTGTTTTCCATTATGTGCAGATTTTTACTGCATTTGGGAAATTTTCTCAAAAGACAGCATCCTCAAATACTGTAAACAGTTTGTCTTCGATAAAGACGGTTGTTCCTTTACTCTCTGTGAGATGTCTTGGAAATCTACAAGTTGTTTTTGTGATGTATCATCATCTCTTTCATAATTTATATGGCTCATTGCGCCTTGTTGAATAAACAAACACTTTCAACTCAAACTTCCATGCTTTTAAGTCATTTTGCATTATGCTTACCCCTTTCATGATGATTAAAAAACGGTTAATTGCTGGTTGGGCCTACTATTGTTTTTACCTTTGTTAGACAAAGTAAGATCAAATTCAGCACACAAAGTAATTGTGCATGACATAACATACCTGTGTGGTGTAACTCTCATAATAAATGTACACAATTCAATTAAGATATTTGATAGAGAGGGAAGACCAATGCAATGCCACACAATTTCAAGTCAAATAATTAAACTGAGTGTGTAATTTAAAAACACTTTTGCTGCAACATTTTCAGTATCGCCTGTTTTCATGTAGATTTTGAAGTTAAAATCTCCCTCTTTAAAGAGGTCACACGCTTTTTTAAATGTGCTGTATAATAAGGCACACGTCTTTTGTTCCCCTAATGAAAGGACAGAGTGTGGGAAACCAGCGGAAACTCACTCTCAGAGCCCTGTGGGACAATAGATCCAGACCTTTGCCCTGAAGACACACAGGCTAAATGCTGACACCGCAAATTGGCCTTTGCTTTAAATCATGACTTCGTCTATAACTGTACCTCATTTCATCAATTAGCGAATATCTTTAACACGCAGTTTCAAAACCTTATTTATCATCCAACGTTACAGCAAAGGAGGACGATAAAAGTAGTGTTGAAATAAAAAATAATACTTTACTCACCTCTAAAACTTAAAGGCAGAGAGGGGCTGCGGTGACCCGTCTCAGGTTACCATTAATTTGCGTTCAATCATCCAAGCTAGCTCAATGCTAATGCTTTAATGTTAGCGTTAAATCTTTTTTGTGGTCTAGTGTTTGTATAACGTTACCTCTACAGGGTAGAGCTTTAAATAACTAAACCCACCTTGTTTGTTAATAGTCTAGAAGTGAGTGAAATGGCGGTAACTATATTTCTATTAACAGAGATTAACCAGATTGACAGGCCTCACTTAGCCAACGTTAGCTGTTAGCCGTTAGCTAACGCTCTCTTGCGATTTAATTTGCTCACTTGTTGCATGTTTCTTGGGCCCAAACGTTTTTTTAGATGCTGCACTTTGTGGCCACACTGCTACTACTACAGGTATAAACTTTGAGCTTCGAAAACATCTGAAAGTCGTTTCAAAGCTTATTGGAGACGTTAACTAGCAGCTTCTTCTTCTTTCAATTTATTGGCGGATTGCAAAGCAGAAAGAAGGTGCATACCGCCATCTTCAACTCACTATTTAGCTATGTATTCAAAATGTGAAGTAGTTCATTTTAATTGGAACCTTTTGTTTTCCATCACACTTTTCACTTTAATTTCTAATTAACTGTGGAGCCCTGCCCACTATCCTTGGCCTCCACTTGACATGCAATTTACCAAAAGTCCATTAATAGTGTGACACATGCTTGTTCTGCTAACGGACAGAGTGTGGGAAAGCTCTGGAGAGCTGATCTGAGTGTGAATGACATCCTCTCCACCAGCAGCCCAGTATTTCTCTAAAGGGATTTGGCACACTTCAGGAAACTGCTGCCCCCCTTCCACCAATTGATACAATTGATGGTCAGTAATGAGATTTCATTATATCAGGAGGTTCAAAAGACAAGACAGTGATGGGAAGCTGAAACCTGGGGACACCAAATCACTTCACTGAGACTCTATGAGAGATTTTACATCTTAATTGTAAATTGGACAAATTGTCTGGTCCAGCCAATGGGATCCTTTCCCTCCAGATGGTTGGTGATGTCAGACAGTGTTTCTATAACAACACACGGTCAGCATCTGTCACTGAAGTCCTTTTGTGGTTCATTGATCACAGCACAAGGAGTCAGTGTGGGAAACTGGGATCAACGTGTTACTCACAGTGACTACAAGGCACGTGTCAAATGACTCGACTGCATCTGGACAGCAGTATGATTATTGTCTTGTGTTGGATTGAAATGCTGCGAATGTGGATATCACTGTTTTCTAACATAATACTGTTTTGTAAAATGTTGTATTGTTGATTGAATGATCAAGATGTATACAGTAAAAATGTGATTAAATGATCAATTTAAAATACAATGATTTCACCTGCTGTGACTTAAAAGAAAACAATTCTTAGAAAATAAGAATAAGTTTGACAGTTTATAATAATAAGAAAATAATTTCCACTTAGTTTGCATTTTTATTTTTTTTACACATGTAACTTTTTACATTATGGCTTAAAAGATTTTCTCTGATGTGATGGGATGATAGGCTCCAGCGGATCCCCGTGACCCTGAACAGGAAAAGCGGGTATAGAAGATGGATGGATGGATGGATGGATGATGGGATGATGAGCGTGTTCTCAATCAAAGTCACTGATCCCAGTATCAGGCAGCAGATCTGTTCTTTCTACAGGGTCAACACTTTCCCAGATTCACACAGAGCTCAGAGAGTCTCTCTCCATCACCCCCCCAGTCCTCCACCTGTTCCCCTCAGCTCTAACTATTGTCCCCCAGGCAATAACACCATTCAGCATGTTGCTGCTCCACATGCCTTATTGTCTCATAGAGCTCTCTGATTGGCTGAGACTGTGGGAAACTCCAGCCAGACCAGGACCCACACATTCATATGGAGATGTGGGACTATAAATAGGAGGGATGAAGCCAGCACAGATCAGATTCTCTCTACAGAGACCTCAACAGCACAGAGATCCAGACATGGCTCCCACAATCACTGCAGCAATGACCAATTCTCAAGACCACCTGACTCTGACCCACAAGGTAAACTCAAGCTTCAAGGACACTTAAATATCATTCACAAGACAGTGTTTGTGTTCATGTTACCACTTTACTCCACAATAAGTTTATTAATGACTTTGTTCTTCTTTCTGCAGCTCAGAAAGCCTCTGGTGGAGAAGTTTCGCAGAGAGCGAATCAACAGCAGCATCGAGCAGCTCAAGTCTCTCCTGGGTCCAGAGTTCCTCAAACAGCAGCCAGACTCCAAGCTGGAGAAAGCAGACATCCTGGAGATGACAGTTTGCGTACTGACACAGCTGCAGCAGCAGAACCAGCAGCAGAGAAGACTGCTGAACCACTTCAACAAGCTGCCGTCTTCCTCTGATAACAACCTGACAGAGGTTGACTCCTCTCTTCTGAGCTCCACAGTCCAGACCAGCATCACCACAGAGAAGAGTCCAGGCAACAGTGCCCTCTGGAGGCCGTGGTAGACTCCTACAGACTGGAGTTACTACCAGACAAACTGAGATGACCATACTGGTCAAAGATTACTGGACTGGTTTCATGGAAATTCCATACACTTGTTCTTCTGTATGAACAGAAGGCTGTAATTTGTGTTTTTTCCAAGAGGACATTTCCTAAGGAAATGACAGCAACAATATCTTTCATGTGAAGAAAGAGAACATTTTGTCATGCATGTTGCATGAATCAAACCTCATTGCATCAGCAATTATTATTATAATGCTCTGTACTTAATGTATTGGTGATATTATAATGCTATGGTAACATTTGTTACTATTGACTAGTATTGATCATTGTGATCAAATATCCTATTTGTCCTTTTATTGACATATTGTCAAAATAGAAATTAATTCATTTTAATTAGTGTGAATATCTGAAACTGATCTGTTCTAAGATCCAATTGTTTTTTCTTTTTTTTCCTAAAAGTTTTGCTTAATATCACAGTTTTCCTGTGATACTTTCATGCTTCACTTTGCAACATGTATTGGTAAAATATATTGCAATAGCGATACTTGTTAAGTCATAATTGTATTTGATTATATTGATCAAAACTCATGCTTGTTCTTTTTGCAAATATTTTGTCATAATATTTTAACTCACTTTCTGTGATCACTGAAAATTGATCTATTTTAAGATCACCGATTATTCTTTTAGTATAAAAGGTTTATTTAATGGCACTGTCTAAAAATGACAATGTCATGTTTACATTTTTAGATCAAATTGAAGTGTGTGGTTATTAAGAATGATGTGATCTATTGTAAGGTCTTTTATTATTTTTCAATATGTATGAGTTTTTAATGATTTTTATGGACATTCTCAAAGCACAGTGATCCTGTGTCCTGAAACACTGTAAACAGTTTGTCTTTTATAAAGACAGTGGTTCCTTTACTCTCTCTGAGTACAGTGTCTTGTGGAAATCTACAAGTTGTTGTTGTGATGTATCATCACTTCATTTATGAGCTGTCACACTTTAGGTGGCTCATTGTGTGTTGGTGAATAAACAAAGTGCCAGCTGAAAATGTTTGTCTTGTGTTATTTGTCCTAATACCTGTACAATATAAGATGACAAACAAACGACTTCCATTTCACTTGTATTAAATTCACTGGACTTAAATCAAATTGCTGTCTTACACTGAATTTAAATGATTAATATCCAAATTAACTGTAGTTTTTTGAGGAACAGTCAATTCTTATTTTTTTGACCATTTACGTCTAGTAATGTTTGACACGGTTTTTCTCAGGTTGTTGATGAAATTAGGCCACTTTGTTTACATGCAGTAACAATTATCAACCCAAATCAGAAAAGCAGCATTTCACATTAATTCTCATCTGCAGCATCCTGTTTGGACAACTGTCAGGTGTTTCAGTGCAAAGCATTTAAAGCTACTTATTTCCCTCTCTTAAAATATGATGCATGGATTTTAATGTGCTGTATAATAAGGCACACTTCTATTGTTCCCCCAGTGAAAGGACAGAGTGTGGGAAACCAACGGAAACTCCCTCACAGAGCCCTGTGGGACAATAGATCCAGACCTTTGCCCTGAAGACACACTGGTTAAAAAGATCCCACCCTTTAAACCTTTGAACCTTTTTCAAATCACTTTTTCACAAATGGACAGGGTAAAATTTCATATTGACTTTACCAGGTTTTCCAGGAAAGAAATATTGACACTGTAGGGCTACAGCAGTCGAACAGCGCGCAACAGAAGCAGTATTTTGGAGACAAAAGAGCTGGACTGATTTGCTGCTGCTTGTGTCTGTCAACCATTTCATTTTACTGAATTTCTTATGTCTTGCAGTTTTCTCATCCAGAAGATTTCCTCAGAGGCTGCAGTATATAGCCTCCCTGCTACTAGTTTAAACTTTCATTGACAAAAAGAATTCAAAATCAGAGAAATGTTAAATTTCAAGATTAGCTAGTGGCATCAATTAGTGCTTAGGCCTGTCACCAATATGCAATTCCTGTCAAATTAGCTATGAACTTAATCAACTTCATTGCATAATCAGGCATAATAGATAAAAGATTGTAGAATTTTATAACACCAGTTAACAATTTATGTGTCTAAAGTGCAACTTGGTAAATTTTGATTTTAACATGTTGCTCAAGTACACACTTTTCAGTTTAATTGTTAAATATTTTTATGGGAGCAACAGTGCCCACACAGTGTACACAGTCTATTCAAAACATTCATTAATAGTGTGACACATGCTTGTTCTGCTAACGGACAGAGTGTGGGAAAGCTCTGGAGAGCTGATCTGAGTGTGAATGACATCCTCTCCACCAGCAGCCCAGTATTTCTCTAAAGGGATTTGGCACACTTCAGGAAACTGCTGCCCCCCCTCCACCAATTGATACAATTGATGGTCAGTAATGAGATTTCATTATATCAGGAGGTTCAAAAGACAAGACAGTGATGGGAAGCTGAAACCTGGGGACACCAAATCACTTCACTGAGACTCTATGAGAGATTTTACATCTTAATTGTAAATTGGACAAATTGTCTGGTCCAGCCAATGGGATCCTTTCCCTCCAGATGGTTGGTGATGTCAGACAGTGTTTCTATAACAACACACGGTCAGCATCTGTCACTGAAGTCCTTTTGTGGTTCATTGATCACAGCACAAGGAGTCAGTGTGGGAAACTGGGATCAACGTGTTACTCACAGTGACTACAAGGCACGTGTCAAATGACTCGACTGCATCTGGACAGCAGTATGATTATTGTCTTGTGTTGGATTGAAATGCTGCGAATGTGGATATCACTGTTTTCTAACATAATACTGTTTTGTAAAATGTTGTATTGTTGATTGAATGATCAAGATGTATACAGTAAAAATGTGATTAAATGATCAATTTAAAATACAATGATTTCACCTGCTGTGACTTAAAAGAAAACAATTCTTAGAAAATAAGAATAAGTTTGACAGTTTATAATAATAAGAAAATAATTTCCACTTAGTTTGCATATTTATTTTTTTTACACATGTAACTTTTTACATTATGGCTTAAAAGATTTTCTCTCATGTGATGGGATGATGAGCGTGTTCTCAATCAAAGTCATTGATCCCAGTATCAGGCAGCAGATCTGTTCTTTCTACAGGGTCAGCGCTTTCCCAGATTCACACAGAGCTCAGAGAGTCTCTCTCCATCACCCCCCCAGTCCTCCACCTGTTCCCCTCAGCTCTAACTATTGTCCCCCAGGCAATAACACCATTCAGCATGTTGCTGCTCCACATGCCTTATTGTCTCATAGAGCTCTCTGATTGGCTGAGACTGTGGGAAACTCCAGCCAGACCAGGACCCACACATTCATATGGAGATGTGGGACTATAAATAGGAGGGATGAAGCCAGCACAGATCAGATTCTCTCTACAGAGACCTCAACAGCACAGAGATCCAGACATGGCTCCTACAATCACTGCAGCAATGACCAATTCTCAAGACCACCTGACTCTGACCCACAAGGTAAACTCAAGCTTCAAGGACACTTAAATATCATTCACAAGACAGTGTTTGTGCTCATGTTACCACTTTACTCCACAATAAGTTTATTAATGACTTTGTTCTTCTTTCTGCAGCTCAGAAAGCCTCTGGTGGAGAAGTTTCGCAGAGAGTGAATCAACAGCAGCATCGAGCATCTCAAGTCTCTCCTGGGTCCAGAGTTCCTCAAACAGCAGCCAGACTCCAAGCTGGAGAAAGCAGACATCCTGGAGATGACAGTTTGCGTACTGACACAGCTGCAGCAGCAGAACCAGCAGCAGAGAAGACTGCTGAACCACTTCAACAAGCTGCCGTCTTCCTCTGATAACAACCTGACAGAGGTTGACTCCTCTCTTCTGAGCTCCACAGTCCAGACCAGCATCACCACAGAGAAGAGTCCAGGCAACAGTGCCCTCTGGAGGCCGTGGTAGACTCCTACAGACTGGAGTTACTACCAGACAAACTGAGATGACCATACTGGTCAAAGATTACTGGACTGGTTTCATGGAAATTCCATACACTTGTTCTTCTGTATGAACAGAAGGCTGTAATTTATGTTTTTTCCAAGAGGACATTTCCTAAGGAAATGACAGCAACAATATCTTTCATGTGAAGAAAGAGAACATTTTGTCATGCATGTTGCATGAATCAAACCTCATTGCATCAGCAATTATTATTATAATGCTCTGTACGTAATGTATTGGTGATATTATAATGCTATGGTAACATTTGTTACTATTGACTAGTATTGATGTTTGTGATCAAATATCCTATTTGTACTTTTATTGACATATTGTCAAATGATGAATTCATTTTAATCTTTGTGATTACCCAAAACTGATCTGCTCTAAGATTCAATTGTTTTTGTCTATTTTTTCAAAAGGTTTTTCCTAATATCACAATTTTACTGTGGTACTTTTTATGCTTCACTCTGTATCATGTATTGATACAATATCATCAAATAGTTATATTTGTTACCTCGTAATTGTAATTGATTATATTGATCCAAATCTTACTTGTCCTTTTTATGGACATTTTGTCATAATTTTGCTCATTTTTGTGATTATTGAAAACTGATCTGTTTTAAAATCAGTTTATTCTTTCACAGTGAATGGTCTGTTCAATGTCATTTTTAAATGACAAAGTCGTTTTACATTTTCAGCTGAAATTTACATTTGGAATTATAAGAATGATGTGATCTATTGTAAGGTCTTTTAGTATTTTTCAATATGTATGAGTTTTTAATGATTTTTATGGACATTCTCAAAGCACAGTGATCCTGTGTCCTGAAACACTGTAAACAGTTTGTCTTTTATAAAGACAGTGGTTCCTTTACTCTCTCTGAGTACAGTGTCTTGTGGAAATCTACAAGTTGTTGTTGTGATGTATCATCACTTCATTTATGAGCTGTCACACTTTAGGTGGCTCATTGTGTGTTGGTGAATAAACAAAGTGCCAGCTGAAAATGTTTGTCTTCTCATGTTAATTTTCCTAAGTTTTCTTTTTTCAGATCATAAAAATGAGAACTCAGACATGTTTTATTGAATTTTTCTACAGTATAGTTTTATTGAGTTCTCTATAATCAAGTCCATATTTAAACAACTATTATCCACATGAAATTAAGCCCATTCGACATAAAGTTCGAGGAATAATAATGTTTTACTTAATTTGTCAACTCAAGAAGTCAAATATTAAAATCAGCATTAAAAAAAATGTTCAGTATGATATTATTTTGGTATATATGTCACTTTCAAGTGTTCTGTAGTTTACAGTCAACAGCTTCTGTTTGTAAAGAGGTCACGCACTGTTTTTAATGTGCTGTATAATAAGGCACACTTCTATTGTTCCCCCAGTGAAAGGACAGAGTGTGGGAAACCAGAGAAAACTCACTCACAGAGCCTTGTGGGACAATAGATCCAGACCTTTGCCCTGAAGACACACACATTAGAACAGACTCCTGACATGGACACTCTTTGGTATATGACTGAGATTCTCAAATATGAGCTTTTTAAAATCCTGTTTCAAATATTGCGTTTGATTTAAACTTTTTCTTCCCACTATAACATCACCTTCACCCAATTTACATACTACATCATTATACTTAATGTATTAGAAATAAGGATTTGGTAACATTTTTTACCTTTGTATTACTTTCAGTTTGTTTGATTGCTGTGGACTTTACTCTCTGTGAATATTTCGGCTGCTTTTTTGTAAGATCCAGTTGTTTGTTGCTTTCTTTTAAAAGGTTCACAAAAGATCACACCATCACAATTTTGTAATGATTGTGATCTTGCACATTTATGTATTTAGTGGTCGTTAAAATGCTCTAATTACACTGTCATAAAAACATTACATTACTATTATTATTATAATAAATAGCAAATTATTGACTTTGAACATATTAATTTTGGTTGTTTTTTTACCAGTAGTTCTTCCTATACTCTGTCTGAGCATTTCCATGTCACCTGTTAATGACTGTTAAAAACTTTCTATCACACTTCTGTCTTTTCTGCTGCCATTTGATAGTTTAGAAACAAAGTTGAAGTAGTGCTTACTCTGCACATCTAACTATGTGAAATCTCAATAAATCTGAGATAAATAATAAAAAATAAACATCCCTTATTCTTCTTTAGAAGGATATAGACAGGATATGGGATGATAAGTTCTTTTTAGAGAGGAGGAAAACTTTGGCTCCAAGATAGACAGGTTTGTTTCATATTACTGGATTATTAATACTAATACATTAGAGGTAAGTGTCATTGTACTGTTGCAACTTGTGAAGATGTAATTAACTTTAACTGACATTTCTTGCATAGTTTAATGAACATTGC
The DNA here is from genome assembly GCF_900324485.2 of Mastacembelus armatus. Lineage (NCBI taxonomy): Eukaryota > Metazoa > Chordata > Actinopteri > Synbranchiformes > Mastacembelidae > Mastacembelus > Mastacembelus armatus. The sequence goes on from NC_046637.1 coordinate 4,966,540, forward strand.
AATATAAATACCTCAAATATTTTCAATATATTAGGGGTGTTAAAATAATTTAGTGAAGTAAAAACTACTATATTTTCTATAGAAATACAATGCAGTTCAAGTAGAATATAGTAGAATAGTACAAGGACCTTCCTTTACCTATACATAATCTTTTTGCTGCACATACTGATGAATGTATTTATGTTTTGTCTATGATAGATGTCTTGTGTTTTTTGTTCATAATTATTTGTAAGTGCCCTAAGACAACTGTAAGCTGATGCCAACCAGGCTTATGTGGTTTTAACGTCCTGCTTATCTCCTCTCCATCTGCCTGGGTGCCTCACTGCTGTATGTGGAGGGTCTCAGGTTTCCCAGTCCTCCTCTGAGCCCCCACAGCCTCCTGCACAAGGCTGAACGTGCCCCGGTCACACGCCCTCCTCTCTCTCTGGTGCTGGGAGCCACAGCGACACACGGCTTCCCACACTTCTGTATGCAGCCTGCTCAACCGCACACACAATAGAAGTGTGTCTGCTCCCACAAAGCCTCATGACTGTTCTCAGGCAGGGAGAGGACAGAAGGCCACTTCACAGACCAACCATCTGGTTTGGCTGTAACTCACTGCTGAGACACGCAGAGTGAGAAAATGGAACTTTAAACAATATCACAGTTTTGGGTAAAATTTCAAAATTTATTAGTGAAAACTGAACTAAACAGTCAGTTTATCTCAAGAAAAAGAGAAATCAATGTAGTATACCCCTCTGAACAGCATTTATTTTCAGTAGGCAGGAAATGCCAGAGATAGAAAATTTTGCTGGTGCAGTTTAATTGATCAAACAATATTTAACTTTACTGCCAATTAAGGTTCTTTGCTGTTTCACATTAAAATCTGTGGCCAGATCTGAACATCACAGTAGAAACAAAATTTTCCCGTGTCAACTTAAGGAAAAACATTTTCCCACTGGTCTTGCTGATTTGTCACATATATACATATTTAAGCATCCCACCTGTTCTATGTGACAGCCATTTAATTCACTCTATTGTCCTGAGCTCAGAGGCTCATGATTGGCTGAGCAGCAGAGAGAGCGCAGGATGAGCAGCATAAATACAGAGCACAGACGCTGATGTCGGCAGAGACATCCTCTGAACCTTTCCAAGCAGGCTGATCTTCCCACCACAAGAAACACACCCAGACATGGCTCTGTATGCAGACCTCGCTCTCCAGGACAGCGTGAAGGAGCAGCTCTTCAGGTAAGCCAGATCTTCATGGGCCAAACCAAAACCATTATTGTCATTCATAAGTAAAAAATACATTCCTGCTTGTTTTGTTTCTGTCAAAGATTTTTTTTTCATTTGGGTTTATTTTTTTCTCTCAGGTGTAAACTCCACATGTTGGAGAGGAAATGTTGCACTGGAGTGGAGAAACTGAGGGCTCTGATAGAAGAACACCTGCACAACGGGATCCCTGTTTCAGACATCCTGGAGAAAACAAAGTCCTTCCTCACCTTGAGAAAAGCACTGCTGACACACAACGGCTACTCCAAATATTCCAGGGACATTTTACGTCTGTTTCCTGATGCAGAGGATGACGTGGCTCCCCTGTGTTTTTAAGCGGGATTAATAAAGGACTTCAGAATCTGTTTACGGGGCGATTACAGATATTTGACCTGTAAACTACATCATATTATTGATGCACTGCATCCGATGAAAATGTGATGATGATTGTAGACAGATGCTTTATTTGCACCGTGTCAAGAGGATTCACCGAGACTAATTTGACTTGTTCAGCTTATTCATGCTTTTCCAAGAAAAAAAATCTGTTTGTTGTGACTCTGAGCTTCACTAAAACCAGAGGAGCAAAACTGGATGCAACTGATTGAGTAAAGGGGCCACTTAGTGACTGAACAGAAGACTGTTCATAAATTTTGTGCTGCTATTTGTGGGATTTATGATTCTAGTGGTTGTAGTTTTTCTTGGAACAAGGCCACAGAAGATAAATCCAGTCTGTTAACTATGCAGAAACTAGTTACAGATAATATTTGGGACCGAAATGTCCTAACAGATTTTATTTTGTCTCTAGAATTTTCACTGATTGTTTCTTTTTTACATTTTAAGCCAAAATACAATATTTTTTACATGAAAATATTGTATAGGCTAATATTGTGTAATTGGGAGACTGCCTTGTTTCAGGGTATAATGTGTTATATTCTTATACACCAACTTTTCTTCTGAAAAGAGACTTGTTATTGTTTTGTGTATGCCATGTATGCAGAGTTTGTTTAATTCATCAGTTTTATTTTTATTCATCCAAAGTGGATTTAAATTTGTTTTGGCGTTTTACAAAAAAATAAAAATGTAAAAGTCACAAATCCTTTTATGTCCTATTTTACATCAGTTTTGGGGAATAACACAATTGAAACTAGTTATTTTCTGCAAAATTTAAAATCTTCTGCACATGTTCAAACTATTGTTAACTTGTACAAATAATTAAATATGATGGGACTTTGATCACAGTACAAACATGGAACAAATACTTTATTCACATTTTCTGCTCCATGACACAGCCTCTGCTAACCATGACACAAGTACAGACAAGTATCACATTAAAGAAAAAACAAATGGAGACGCTTTATTAAAGGAGAAACGATGCAGGGGGTTCCTTGAATGACAGATCTCTGTCTATAGTTGAATAATTATGGGAGGCAGCTCATCATCAACAGAGGGATCATCTTTTAGAGGAATCGACACTTAGCAAATCTATGCTGAAACTTTGTTGCAGGTTCATGTGAGATGAGAGATGAGACACTTCAGTTGGTTTTTTACTTATCACCACATTCTGTACTAATTCTGAATATTTCCGACATGATGTCAGCCACAGGTTTACAGTTAAAGAGCTGATCCAGCAGCTCTCTGACTGTGGTTTACTGACACGTGATGTGTTTCTTAGATCTGGAATAATTGTTTATCAAATGCCAGAACACACTAATTACTGTCTGATCAAATTATAACTGTGGAATTTTCTTGTTCACATGGCTCAGCATTCTGCATCTTTCATCTTTACATGCTTTACATGCTTTACATGCTTTCCTCCATTATTAAATTCAAAATAAAATTAAAATTAATATTGGTGCTAACAACATGCTAAAAATGAGACAAGCAAACCTTTTGTTTTCTGATTGTTTTAATTCGCATCACTTGGCTTGAAGAGATACATTCATTTTCCAAATAAGTCCTTCACTATAGGTATGGGTGCTGTCACTCACAGAGTTACACAGCAGCACATTTGTCTTGATAGGATACCAAAACAAGCTTCATCTGCTAAAAATGCAGGCTGTTAATATATATAAAGCACATTTGAATTAATGTGGCTTGTCAATACAACATAAAAATCTCAAAACATGAAATTTTTTAAATAGAAAAAAACACACAGTGTTACCAACAATATCTAGGCATTCCCAATGAGAATAAGTAAGTCTATTTCACAGCGTATCACCAGAAGTAAAATTATAACTCTGAATTTAAAAACAAAATATTAACGAACTTGTTGTCTGCAAATATCACAGAAACATAGAATTTGACCTTTACAAAAGGCGATAACATTTAAAATTGCAATGACTTCAAAATAAGAAGACCATAAGAGAAGCACAAGTACAGGTGCATTTATATTTTAAAAAGCTTCATTCCTGAGCTTCGTTGATAGGTCTGTAGGAGTCTACCACGGCCTCCAGAGGGCACTGTTGCCTGGACTCTTCTCTGTGGTGATGCTGGTCTGGACTGTGGAGCTCAGAAGAGAGAAGTCAACCTCTGTCAGGTTGTTATCAGAGGAAGACGGCAGCTTGTTGAAGTGGTTCAGCAGTCTCCTCTGGGACTGTGTCTTTGCCGCCTCCTTGGACAGGAAATGCGACACCTCTTGTACACACCTGGAGTAGCCTTGTTTGACAGCGGCTGATTCCACAGCTTGATGCTGCCGCAGTCGTCTCAGGAAGCAAACTGTCATCTCCAGGATGTCTGCTTTCTCCAGCTTGGAGTCTGGCTGCTGTTTGAGGAACTCTGGACCCAGGAGAGACTTGAGCTGCTCGATGCTGCTGTTGATTCGCTCTCTGCGAAACTTCTCCACCAGAGGCTTTCTGAGCTGCAGAAAGAAGAACAAAGTCATTAATAAACTTATTGTGGAGTAAAGTGGTGACATGAGCACAAACACTGTCTTGTGAATGATATTTAAGTGTCCTTGAAGCTTGAGTTTACCTTGTGGGTCAGAGTCAGGTGGTCTTGAGAATTGGTCATTGCTGCAGTGATTGTAGGAGCCATGTCTGGATCTCTGTGCTGTTGAGGTCTCTGTCGAGAGAATCTGATCTGTGCTGGCTTCATCCCTCCTATTTATAGTCCCACATCTCCATATGAATGTGTGGGTCCTGGTCTGGCTGGAGTTTCTCACAGTCTCAGCCAATCAGAGAGCTCTATGAGACAATAAGGCATGTGGAGCAGCAACATGCTGAATGGTGTTAATGCCTGGGGGACAATAGTTAGATCTCAGGGGAACAGGTGTAGGACTTGGGGGGGTGATAGAGAGAGACTCTCTGAGCTCTGTGTGAATCTGGGAAAGTGCTGACCCTGTAGAGAGATCTGCTGCCTGATGCTGGGATCAATAACTTTGACTGAGCACACGCTCATCATCCCATCACACATGAGAGAACAAAATTTATGCCATAAGAGTTTTCTAAAACTGATCATATGTGTTTCTGTTTTATACAGATCAAAGGTTAAGACTATCACACAGGAAGTATTTCTTTGCCTGGCTTCTTTTCTAATTGGGTGGTCTGCTAATACTGTTGAATCAGCACTTGATCTGAGAGTCATACAAATTTTAGTAAATTAACATCAGACTCTGGATATAACAGGACCTTTAAAATGGTCTCTGTATGTCCTAATCAACAGCTATATATAGTTTGATCATATTTCAAATAAAGTTGGACAGGACCTGTTAGAAATATCACTGAATATCATTTCAACTTGTTGCACCATGATCGGCACCTGATTTAGGAATGCACACCATTTCATCTTTCCTGTCATAATAAACCGCCTGGAATGCAGAGAAATCATTTCAATAAAAAAGAGGTGCAAAGTACTTTTGAATGTCCATTAATCCTTAGTATGTCTGCATTCCTTATAGACATTTTACAAAAGCCTGGTAATGACGGGTCCTGATGACAGGAATTCTATTCAGAGGCAGTGAGACAAAACTCTGAAGTGACTCCATAATTAATGTGATGCAACCAGACACACTTCTTTTCTTCTTGAAGGCAGTGAATGGACAGAGTGTGGGAAACCAGAGAAAACTCAATCACAGAGCCCCTGTGGGACAATAGAGACCGCCAAGACAAAGAAGTTTGTAAGGGGGTGGAGGAATTCTTTAATGTTCTCATTTTTCATTCACTAAAACTGGTAATATGTATTTTTAAATTCTAAGGTTGGTTTTTGTATATTTACAAATCTTGAAAATTACTCACATAGCAGTTTTAATAGGGGGCATGTTCTTCACTGAAAGAAATTAAATGATAGTTTGCCAAGAATGTGATGGAACCAAATATATTTAATATTTCGTTCTTCAGCCTTTTAGTTATCATTTTTTAATTTTAAACCATTTGTAAACCAAAATGCCTCATAGCCTTGATTCTCTAAATAATCTCCACCCTACTTAGCATTTATTAGCTGTATATAAACATGGAATAAATTGCAGATATAAGAGGTGGAGATCCTTCACTTAAATAAAAGTAGCAGTACCAAGCTGTAAGAATTTTTCACTACAAGTCCTGCATTTATAATTAAAATTGTGTATTACCATGAAAAAGGTGAACACACTCTTTTTGCAGAAAAAAGTGTCATTGTCTGTGTTTTCTACGGTTTTATGTTAATATGTGGTTGTTCATACTAACACTAATTTAAATACTACTGGTAGCAGGCAAAGACAAACTCATTTACTCAAATTGTTTTTTAAACATAATGTATTTAGCCTAAAATGTGAGACAATTTACCCCACCATTACAGGAACATTTCATTCTTCTGTTTATCAGAGATATTGAAGTTCAAACTGGACAAATTTTAATGGCTCTCACAGGACAGGTATGAATTATATTTTGAAAAGTACCCACCAACTATAGCTGGCAGACACTTGTAGTGGAATCAAAAGGAGAATATTAAGTTATAGAATGTAGTGGAGAGCAGTATGTAGTTGCATAAAGAGGAAATAAAGTAGATGATTGATCAGTGTAATGATTAAGTTAATGTACTTAATTAAAAACCACTGGCAGTACTGACAATATGGTAAAACTGGTATATGATAGAATATCTTGTAGTTGTTGACAAATGCTGTACCTTAATGAACTCTTAAATCTGTCCATATAGCTGCTTATTGTGACAATATAATGTGTTGATGTTAGTGTAAACTATGTATTAAATGTTTTTTGCGGCTTATAAATATGAAGGGTTAGAGTGAAGTGCACCCAGAGTAAAGCTCTATCTAATTATCAAATCTGCACCCAAATACGTTTAGTTGATTAGATGTTAGATTACATCCCCTGTCAAAATATTTGCGTTTGTGTTTGTATCTCTCGAACTCCCTTCTTCTAATTGAGGAGTGTTTAAGCAAACTTTTGCCTGGGGGAGAGCTGGGAGCTCCTTGTGCAATGTTGAATTAGCATTTAACAAGGCACATGTCTATTGTTGACTGGGAGCTCTGTCAATGGGGACAGTGTGGGAAAGTCGTGAGAGCACAGTCACAGTTCACTGTGATTAACATCCTTAATGCTACCAGCACCCGACTATTCTCCAAGGGGAGTTGGCACTTGGAGTTCTTATTCTCCTTTTTCTGTAGTTCTTTCATTGCCAGTTTCTCTGTGTGGTGCCAACTCTCACTTTTGCCAACTTCACTTCCCGTCTGTTTAACCGTTGATCATTTCAGTCTAGACATTTTTATTTTTTGATGAATGACAAACTGTCAATGCAACGTCACCCTTACAAGTTATTAAGACTTGTGTTTTGACATGCATATGCCTTTGTAGAAATACTATGTGTTTTTGGAAACCTCTAAATAAACTGAAGGATTAAACAGACAAAAGAATCCTAGAACGAAATAGAATGTGAATTTGATATTGTTTAAACCACTACTGTATTACCTATGATCAACTTTACATTCAAGCTGCTGAAAAACACCTAAATATTATGCTAAATTATAATAAAGTATTTACTGTAAACCAAAGCTCTGAATAAACCACTGACTTTCTTTCTATTGAGATGGTTAGGGCCATCAGATTCTGTCTCTTCTACAACACTGGACCAATTGTCACAAAACTGATGGGTTCAAACTTTGATTGTGCTGCACTGATCACAGCTCACAGTGTGGGAAACTGACAAACTCCCACCTCACTGAAACATCCTGTTACAACACAGAGGCCAGGTCTGTTTTAATGGATGACTTTATGACTTTTTGTCATTATGCTCAGTTACTCAGCTCTTCTTATATCCAATTACTTGGGACAGTAATGTTCAGAGTTGGTTTAAAAGGCCTTGTTACCTTTTCATAATTCTGAAATATGTTTGATTTCGTATATGGGAATATAACGTTTGCTTTTAAATCATGGTATTTAATTTCAAATCAGTTATCAAGGGATGATTCAATAATAAAAATGAAACAATAGTAAGGTAAAGAGATTTTTGTTGCACATGCTCCACATGTGATGATGGGATGACGAACGTGTGCTCAGTCAAAGTCATTGATCCCAGCATCAGGCATCAGATCTGCTCTCTCTACAGGGTCAGCACTTTCCCAGATTCACACAGAGCTCAGAGAGTCTCTCTCCATCACCCCCCCAGTCCTCCACCTGTTCCCCTGAGATCTAATCATTGTCCCTTGGGCATTGACACCATTCAGTGTGTTGCTGCTCCACTTGCCTTATTGTCTCATAGAGCTCTCTGATTGGCTGAGACTGTGGGAAACTCCAGCCAGACCAGGACCCACACATTCATATGGAGATGTGGGACTATAAATAGGAGGGATGAAGCACAGATCAGATTCTCTCGACAGAGACCTCAACAGCACAGAGATCCAGACATGGCTCCTACAATCACTGCAGCAATGACCAATTCTCAAGACCACCTGACTCTGACCCACAAGGTAAACTCAAGCTTCAAGGACACTTAAATATCATTCACAAGACAGCGTTTGTGTTCATGTTACCACTTTACTCCACAATAAGTTTATTAATGACTTTGTTCTTCTTTCTGCAGCTCAGAAAGCCTCTGGTGGAGAAGTTTCGCAGAGAGCGAATCAACAGCAGCATCGAGCAGCTCAAGTCTCTCCTGGGTCCAGAGTTCCTCAAACATCAGCCAGACTCCAAGCTGGAGAAAGCAGACATCCTGGAGATGACAGTTTGCTTCCTGAGACGACTGCGGCAGCATCAAGCTGTGGATTCAACAACTGTCAAACAAGGCTACTCCAGGTGTGTCCAAGAGGTGTCGCATTTCCTGTCCAAGGAGGCGGCAAAGACACAGTCCCAGAGAAGACTGCTGAACCACTTCAACAAGCTGCCGTCTTCCTCTGATAACAACCTGACAGAGGTTGACTTCTCTCTTCTGAGCTCCACAGTCCAGACCAGCATCACCGCAGATAAGAGCGCAGGCAACAGTGCCCTCTGGAGGCCGTGGTAGACTCCTACAGACTGGAGTTACTACCAGGCAAAGGTCATATTGGTCAAAAGTCATGAAATATTATATTGAGGTGTTTGTTCAAAGTGCTTCTCTTACCTCAAAGTCCTGCTGGACTGGCATTTGCTTTCTTTTTCAAAGCATGTTTTCTGAAATGTATGTATTCCATGAATACTACTGATTTATGAATATAGCCAGGAATATTTTTCAATGTGCATATTTTGAGATGTACTATGTATATTTTTTATATTGTAAAAGATTATTGACCCACGTTGAGTCACTGATATATTATCTCATATTATCAGCATGATTTGCTGAGTCAATGGTGCAAATGTGACTTTGAACTGTATTTTTTCTCGCTGTAAGAGAACTGATTCACTTTGTTTAGCTTGAACTAAATGATTCCCTGTCTTTAATGCAGATATTGCAGATGTGCACTGTTTCAATATACTGTATACAAGTTTTTATCGTGATGTATCATCACCACTAGCACCTCTGTTGAGGTACAGAAGCATGATGTGATTCACTTATTCCTTTGCAATAAAAACATCAGCTCGAACTTGAAATATGCCATTTCCTTATTCACAATGACAATCAGCAGCACCTCATCTGAATGAATGTACAGTTAATATAACATAATGGAATATTACCACCTCTCACAGCCCACACCATACCACAACCTTATTTCTGTTATGGTTAAGCACTACCCCCTAGTGATCATTTTAAGTACTGTATACTCCTTAGGAATAGATGCATTACCTAATGTAACTGCAAAATACAATTGCAATTGACCCCTTTCACATATATAGTGTCCTTGAAGCTCTTTTGACTATCATTTAGTAGCATTAGTACAAGAAATGCCATACTGCACAACAATAGCATATGTATGTTTTTGGCTGCATAATTTCATGCATCTTGTTTGACCTGCATAATATACAGTCTGACTTATAGCCATTAAAACCAACCACCATAATAATGAGGTATCAGCTAAGAGCTAAGAGCTGTGTTACCTGTAGGTCCTGTATCAGAAGCCAAAACCCATATATTAACAATAATCAACCCTTTCATTACATCTTATAGTCTTTGTAAATGGTCACATGTCTAATACTTTATAGATAGATTGCACAAACTACACCCTTAATAACCATAATATAGCTGAATTTCCCCCATGGGGGATGAATAAAGTATCTATCTATCTATCTATCTATCTATCTATCTATCTATCTATCTATCTATCTATCTATCTATCTATCTAGCTATCGCTCACAAATGGTCTGCGTCAGTTTGCGTCTCAATGACCGTCTCTAGTTTCTTGTTTTAAAACTGAAAACGATGACAAATATAGAATAAAAAGCAAAACAAAATACAATAAATAAAATGATTTACAGCGCAATGCTGATTCTGAAATGTTTACAAGACGTCCCCCACTCCTCAGACTGTGCGTGAATGCTGATTGGACGGCTGAGGTCACGTACGTACGTACGCCACACACGCAGCGTCAAATCATCGCCGACCATGGCGGAATGTGGTCGAGTTGACAGCAGACCAACTAGTCATACCATGGATAAAAGCATTACTCTTCCGCCCGACGAAATATTCCGCAATTTGGAGAACGCAAAGCGATTTGCAATAGACATAGGTACCTGGGAATATGAACGTCTTCTTTCTTTCTTCAGACACTTTTGCTTGGACCTAACTAATCTCTGCGTTTATGGAGCAGCTGTGCCGCAGCCCGACACTATGACAACGAGTGACTTAAAGTGAAAATAACAACGTCAAAGCTAATGTTAGCCGCTCAGATTCATGCCTGATTGTAATTGGTTTGAAAGCGAGTGTGTATATTTTGGAGCTGGGGGTCTGAAGAGGCTGCAGAATTGTCTTTAGCGTTATCTCACGGGGATGTGTGCCAAACAACCTGGCCAACTTTGACAAGTACGACAGCGTTCACGTTAGCGGCTAGCTAGCATGCGTGCGGATTTTGTGGTCTCTGTTGGGCAGTTTATCTGTTTATTTATCTGTAGATCTTAACATCAGTCCGCTGTTGATCCTCTGCTGTCTACAGGTTATTAATGCTGTCTCGCTTTAACAGGTGGATCTCTCACAAAGCTTGCCTACTACTCAACTGTGCAACACAAAGTGGCCAAAGTGCGATCTTTCGACCACACTACAAAGGTAATCAATCAGTTTCCAACCACACCCTCCTTGCCCTAAGTTAGATTTTCTTTCTGTCAAAAATACCAACAGCAACAGATAAACTAATGTACGTTACACAAGTATCTTCATTGAGATATGCTGGATACACCCATGTAGAAAAGGCAACGTCAGTAAATGGACGTAATGCAGTATTTAACCTTTCTCCTCTGTGTTTTCATCTGTTTCCCAGGAGGCCCCCAGTGACAAGCTCTATGAGATATCAGTGCAGGAAGAGGTCACTGCACGCCTGCACTTTATCAAGTTTGAAAATGCTTACATTGAGACATGCTTGGACTTCATCAAAGACCATCTGGTCAACACAGAAACCAAAGTTATCAAAGCTACAGGTGGGGGGGCACACAAGTTCAAGGAACTCATTGAGAGGAAGCTTGGACTCAAGTGAGTATACAGACCAGCAGTACAGTAAATATAGCCAAAGCAGTGTTTTATGTGCATGATGTGACCAACTTTTTCTATACATGTTTGAACTGGACACATGGCATACCACATCCCTGGCATATTGTGGCTGACTAAATTGGAAGTTGGAAACAATGCTGCTCTGGCAATATCCTGACCTCTTCCCGTGACACGGGTTGAATCAGAGCACAGATTTAATTGTTTAGTTCTGGGAAATCTACTGTGCATTGTGGTGCCACTTTTGACTTGTCTTTTGTTTTCGCATGTTTTGCGAAATTGACTTGCAAAATATGTGAAAGCAAAATAATTCACCTGATGTTTGACTTGCTTTTGTATGGCATTGGCACTGAGAATCATTATTCTGTATTTTGTAGGTTTTCCATAACTAATAGTTCAGCTCAGAGAAAGGAGGTTAATCTGTGAAATCAGCTGGAGGTATTTGTTTGTATCAAAGTATGTCTTTGTGGCTCTCAACACAACTGTACACAGTGGACAGGTGTGTAAAGTAAAAAGGAGAGTGCATTTGATTGAGAATATTTCAAGCAAATGAACTGTTGATGTGTTGCTTTGTGGCAGAGTGGACAAAGAGGATGAGATGACCTGTCTCATTAAGGGCTGTAACTTTGTGCTGAGGAACATTCCCCATGAGGCTTTTGTGTATGCCAAGCACGCCGACTCAGAGTTCCGCTTCCAGACGACTCATCCGGACATCTTCCCTTACCTGCTTGTAAATATTGGCTCTGGAGTGTCCATAGTCAAGGTAATAATATTCACTGTTCATTTTCAAATTCCCTCCCTTCAGTTGATATCTTATTGTAATGTGTTGACCAATATTGTACAGTATTAAAATTTTATCTCCCTACAGTTATACACATTTTTAACTTTCCAGACTGTGTTTGAATCACACAGTGAGCAGTTTCCCATTGTTTCCCTCTACAACAGGTTGAATCGGAGGACAAATTTGAGCGAATAGGAGGAAGTTCTATTGGTGGAGGGACATTCTGGGGCCTTGGAGCCCTGCTCACCAAAACAAAGGCATCATAAATCACTTGGTCTATGTGCACTGTCAGACTGTAATAGTTGTTTCTTTGTTTTAATTTGTCCTCTCAAACTTTCCGCTTTTTTTCCGGTAGAGATTTGATGAGTTGCTTCAACTGGCCTCAAAAGGGCAGCACACAAGTGTCGATATGCTTGTCAAAGATATCTATGGAGGATCTTATGGCTCTCTGGGACTGACAGGAGATCTTATTGCCAGCAGTTTTGGGAAATCTGCAACTGCTGACAAAGGTGATGCATGGGCACTTTGACTTCATTTTGTTTTTCTGCAGCCTTATGTACATGACTGTCCAGGGCATTGGATTAATGGCACCATTTATATTTTAAATCTCATATTTGCAGTTAAAACGTTTAAGCAGTAAAGCAGCTCATCCTATTAGGGTATAAAGGGTGGGTGCAGAAAGTGTACAACTTGCTCATTTGCGTACTTTGACGTGTTTATTTCAATTCTCACATGCAGCTGTAGGAACTAATTTTAACCTCTGTGAATCCAAGCTGCCTCGGTTACTGCTTTATGTTTAACAATGGATGAAGTATGGCTTTATGTGTAAAGTCCAAGTCAGATACAGTTTACTGTTTATGTTAATGATATTGTCTTGACAAGTCTGGCTTTGTATTTTTCAGTTTTAATACAAAAGCTGTGTTGAAATGAACTGATGACCTAGTTGTAAATCGGCTACATTTGTAACTGTTTAGAAATGAAGGAACTACAGTATTCCAGGGAAATTCACAGCCTGTACTGCCAGTTACTGTTTATCTTTTGAGCCATTAGTTTATTTAGTCTTAAGTATGTCTGTCCCAGTGCTATTTCGAAGTTGTTCCCTGTATGTTTATGAATTGTAGAATTCTCTAAAGAAGACATGGCGAAAAGCTTACTCCATATGATTAGTAATGACATTGGGCAGTTGGCCTGTCTGTACGCCAAACTCCACGACCTGTCCAGAGTGTACTTTGGAGGCTTCTTCATTAGAGGCCACCCTGTCACCATGCACACAATCACCTACAGCATCAACTTCTTCACAAAGGTGAGGCCTTTTCCTCAGCGGACACTAAAACAAGCTAAAATCCATCCAACACAACTGCACAGGGGACACACTGTCTTGGTTCTAGACAGGATACCTTCATTGGTTTTTTTCTTTTTTCTTTCCCACTGTTACATCTCAGTTTTGTCCTGAGTTAGGATTGTTATTAGCTGAGCATGGCAGTGGTTCACCTACAGCCCAGATTCTGGCAGCATTAACTTGTTTTGCTCTGTGGTTGTAGGGTGAAGTTCAGGCCTTGTTCCTACGACATGAAGGCTATCTGGGAGCTATTGGAGCATTCCTTAAAGGAGCAGAGGAAGACAGTAAGAAAAGAAAAAAACATATAGTAGCTGTCACACACATGCAAGGTCACCTTCAAATATTAGGGCTGACTAGACACTTCTAGTAGATTCTTGCATAACATACTAACTTTTTTTTTAAAAAATTACTGAGTAAATAAAATATAATGAAAAATTGGTATATTGCAAATTTTAAAAGCAGCTAAATGGCATGGTACTGAATGATTTTAAATAATAACCTTAAATTAAAATCAGATGTACTCTAAAGCAAATGTTATTCCATAATATCACAGATTCTTTCACTCCTCTAGATCCAAACCAGTACAGCTGGGGTGAGAATTATGCTGGAAGCTCAGGCCTGATGAGCGTGTCTCCAGATATGAATCCCATGCAGCGTGCTCGTAGTGGAACGGTGAGTCTACAGAGCAAGTATAGAGTAGTAGATCTAAAGACCTGAAGCCTGGCATTGTACCACAATTTTACCCATTTTCACTCTGTTGATTGTTGTTCCTTTAAAGTGGCTCTTTCATTTTTTTGCATTTAAACTTTAGTTCACATTTTTGTTTTTGATTTTAGCTACAAAATATCATTACTGTCCTCACTCAAACCATAAGCATCATATAAAGACGTTCATCACATCAATCTGATAATCTGTCTTTTCATTTCCTCTCCACACATTCTTCTGTCTACCTAACCCTGTCCTTCAGTTTCTTGTAAGTACCTCTGCGTGCTTCTCCTGTGTGCACTGGTTTGGTGAAATGTTGCTTGTGTTCACAGTGCCTTGTTCTATAGCTGTAAAAGGTACTTATTCATGTCAGACATTTGCTTGTTTGCTTTGTTTTACTAGTCAGGCCTGGCAGCAGGTTTATGATATTCTACTGCTGTTTTGTTCCTTGCTAAAGTCATTTTTACTTAAATCATAAGAGCTGAAGATGGAAAATAACAATATTTCATTCAGTAACAGTGTGCACTTGACGTTTCAATTCTTCAGCATGAGTCTTTGAGCACCTGGTCTCTATAGAACATAAGGGGTCATTAACCTCCAATGTTAGCTGTTCAGTCTCACCTCTGAGATTCCTGTTTTCCTCTTTCATTACACACTTTCATTAGTGCACTTAAAAAAATACAAGTTCATCTTATGTGAACTGTGGACTATTGATTGTGTCCCCAATTAATGAATCCACTGGCTCCCACTGGCTTTTTGGATTGAATCCTGCTAGAACATTCCTTCATTTCTTCCTTATGGCATCTTATTTTTAGCCTGTTGTTGTCTCAGGAAGGAAGAGAATGTGGACAAGCTACCAAAGTGTTCCAAAGGTGTAGAAGAGTCATAGCTGGAATAGATTTTGACATTAGTACAAAAGCTGAAAGAGGCAGTGACCTGTCCGAGTTCTGCACGAGACAGACAGCACGTATCCTCTTTGTTTCTTTGCTGGGTCTAGTTTGACATGCTGGAGATGGACCGTCTGGAGAGGCAGCTGGTGAATCTGCCTCTGCTGCAGGACCCTTCGTCTTACATCCCTGACACTGTGGACCTCACAGAGGATGCTCTCGCCCGAGAATACTGGCTGTACTGCTTTGAGGATGCCCTAGATGGGGTAGGACGGCTGTTTTTGTTTCAGAGTATAAATGCAGCATTTGAAGTTGCTGTGCCATACTGAAAATGTTGGTCAGCTTCATTTGGATGGATTTATGTGTGTATTATTGTAAATTAAAGTATATTGATTCTGAATTCACATGTAAATTTCACATTTTGGGTTACCATTCTACATAAACTACTGTAAAAGAGTTTTTACTTGTGGCCTATATTGTATTTGCACTGGAAAAAAGTGTGTGTGGCTGATTACTTATTGTTTTTTTTGGAGCAGGTGGTTAAGCGAGCTGTAGCGAGCCAGCCTGACATGCCAGAGGCGGCTGAACGGGCCGAAAAGTTCCGTCACAAATACCGACACAAGCTCGAGACTCTCCGTCACCAGCCTTTGTAAGGACTGTCTACTGTATGCAGAGTGTGTCTGTTTGACCCAGAGGTTGCTTTTAGAAGACTAAACTTCAACTCTTTCCTTCATTGCCTGCATTAGTTTTGTGTCTTCATACTTGGTGTAACTGCCCACATGCACTGTCAATGAGCAGGGAGAACTGGATGTGTGGGTGTTTTTACTGTTTCAGTTTTTAGGAATGATGAACACTTCGAGAGTTTGCATCAGTTGAGTTATTTGTCGTTTGCAGACAGATTTTTAGAAACCTGTTCCACATTCATACACAGCATTTTAAAGACACAATTCAGCCTTTGTCAACATTTCTAAAAACAAGAAGATATCAGTGATATATATACTGTGCATCTGCCACCAAAGCCCCATTGTCTGTGTTTCTCTCTGGCTAATGTAGAGTGCTTCTCTTCTCACATAGTGCTTATGGATCCCTCACTGTCAGAAGTCTGTTAGACACGAGGGAACACTGTTTAAATGAGTTCAACTTTCCTGATCCCTACTCTAAGGTCTGACTGAAATCTTAACATAATCCCTTTTTGAAGCATTTCTAGTTGCAGCTTTTGTCCCTGTTGGCTGGAAGCTGAAACATATTTCTGTTGTGTTGCAGATTAAACAGAGGGAGAATGACATTGCTCTCAAGTACTACCAGAAGGCAGTGAAGTCCCTGGAGCAGTTAAACTGGGAGGAGAAACAGTTTGCTCTGGTCAGGGGTGTCCTGGCTGGGAATGTGTTTGACTGGGGAGCCAAGGCCGTGTCAGAGTGAGTGGAGTTAATAGCTTTGAATCCTGTGAGCGTCTCGGTCGATTAGTTTCTCTGCTCTGGCTGACTGGGGGTGTGGCAGAGGCGCTGGTTGCATGTCTAGCGCCGCAGCTTTAAACAGCAGTTTTACACTGCTTTTTAGTGTATTTGGCAATGCTGAATCATTTTGATATGTTTTTTTTTTTTACTGTGTGCACACATGATTGGTACTGTGTGGAGGGCAGACCACACCTTTTTGTTTGCAGGCCAGTCTACGGTAGCTGGTAAATTCTGAGATTTTGGTCTTGGTCTCAAGGTTTGAAGAGCCTAATGCCTTTGCTTTCTGCACTGTGACTAAAATACTTACCTGCTGTATGCTTGGACTGATTTTGTGTATTTTGTCTTGATATCATGCAGTGTCCTGGAATCAGATCCGGAGTTTGGGTTTGAGGAGGCTAAACGACAGTTGGAAGGTATTAAGAGTGTTTGTCTTTAGCACTGTATCGACACAGAAGGCACAGCATCTGAAGTCCTCCATCTGTGTCTACATAGGATGGGTTCATGCACAGTATTGAGTGTAGGTCATCTGTGTTTTTGCAATGCTCAGAGCCCAATACACGTATGTGACACATGAAGCACTATACGGCCTGTGTAGACAGATGAAACACTTTGTGTAGACACTGTAAGACATTTGCTGTGGAAACATTTGACACACTGAAAGGATTCAGACCCAATTCTCTGCTTTTTAAAACAGTAATAACTAAAATTGTGATATTTACTCTTCTGCTCAAAGGGATTTTATTTGTGTTTATTTTCCCATCTCAGAGCGGCCATGGCTTATTGATTCATATGACGAGTGGCTGGAGAGACTAAAGGTCAGGTGCTTTCTCTGCTTTTTGATTTCAAATTATTCTTTGTGTAGTGTTGTTGGTGGAAAGTTATGTGACATATCTGTGACTATACACACACACTCACACACACTCACACGCTGTTAACACAAGCTGTGTCTGGTGCTGTTGTCACCAGGCACAGGCACAGCTATATTTTGATTGATCACAAAGACACAGCTAACAGTTTCTTAGGCTTCTTATTAATATTCCCACACATGTGATAGTGTTTCTGTGTTTGCGCTTGTTATGATTAGTGCTTGAATACAATCCATCCTGGTTTTCTCTTGCAGGGTCCTCCTCATAAGTGTGCCTTGTTTTTCGTAGATAATAGTGGAATAGACATCATTCTAGGGGTGATGCCTTTTGTCAGAGAGCTTCTCTGTCGTGGGACAGAGGTAAGGAGCTGCCACAACATCCGTTTAAATAACTATATTTGATCAAATATGGCTACAGTTCTGGTCCATCCTCCTTCAGGTTGTGCTGGCCAGCAACTCTGGTCCAGCTTTGAATGATGTAACAAATGGCGAACTGCAGATATTGACTGAAAGAATTGCGGCTATGGATCCAGTGATTCAGTGAGTATTGACTTTTTGAAAACAGACAAAACAAACTGATGAGAAAGTCTACAATCAAGATAAAGACCACAACTAGTAATTTATCAATCACACAGATGGCAACATAGTCTGTTTTACATATCATCTCAAGTAACTTCAGAAATCTTATTTTCTATGTTTGGTTTCATGACTTGTAACTAAAATGAACTCTGGTCTGTTGTTCTGCAGGGCTGGTCTGAGTGAGGACAGGCTCACACTGGTCCAGAGTGGCTCCAGTTCTCCCTGCCTCGATCTCAGGTTGGTTATTTGGTGTTTTTACATTCAGCATTATAAGGCAGTTCTCTTCTGCCAGTGAAAAGCATTACTATGATGTCTGGCTCTGGAGGGACCTTTATAACGTATGTCATGGTAACGTTTAAATGGCTGGCAATCTCATCCAGGTTTTTTTTTTTTTGGCTTCAGCATTGGCACTGCAGTATTTTTCAAATGAAAGCCTGCACAATTAAAATTAGGGGATTTAGTTTGAAAGACAGGTTTTCACCAGTCAGACTTAGTTTAACGAAATAGTCTGCTCTATGTAAAAATGTATGATGTAGTGTGTTTGGAGCTTTTCCTGTACTGGGGACTAAAATCTGTCCTCTGCTTTATTGGTCTTGACAGCTTTAAAATCTGTCTTTTGCAACCTGCCTAGTTTTGTGGAAGTCTACTACTACAGCTCTAATAAACTGACAGGAAAAGTTATTATTTCATCTCTGTACTGCAAAAATATGACACTTGTAATGTGGTTGACATCTTAACTGTACCCAGCATGTCTTCTTTAAACAGGTGTCTGGTCATTACCTCCTTGAGAAATGGTGAATGACATAAACAAACTTGTCAAAGGCTTCTCAGTTTATCACAGCAGAGTTGTCAGTGATCAGGATATAAATTAATGTAATAATAACACAGCATTCATTCATTTTGAGGTTTATATTATAGCGACTCATGAGGAATGTATCAAATGTGCCTTATGTTTAATTCTCTGCCTCCGCTGTTCCCCAGCCGTCTGGACAAGGTGCTGGCAATGGTGGTGCGAGAACGTCAAACCGACCTGGTGGTCATTGAGGGCATGGGCCGAGCCATTCACACCAACTACTACGCCATGCTCAGCTGTGAGAGCCTCAAGATGGCCGTCATCAAGAACTCATGGCTGGCCGACCGGCTGGGAGGGAAGCTGTTCAGCGTGGTCTTCAAGTACGAGGTCCCTGCGGTAAAAACCAGCCAAGACTCTGTAGCTCTGACACCCTCGTGAGCGGTCTGTCCTGTCCTAAAGTCCAGAGCGGATTACCTGGAGCTGTGAATGTAAGGATGATGATCTTAAACTGCCACTTAGTGAATGAGTGATTTGTAAAGCTGATTTAGGCAGGGTTTTAAAGTTGATCATTAACAGGTATGTTTTACATTTTAGCTTAAAACATTGTTTATTTTTGAACTGGTTTCATAAAGTGAATTGTCATTGCTCTCTCTACCATCATGACTGCCAATTGATCTCATTCAGCACCTGGAGTGTGAAATTAATCACTGGCTGGGTTCAGTAAACCCTAAGACTGTTATAACAGATGAGATCTTCAGCTTTTAGAAAAAAGAATCGGAAACACAGTGCATCAGTCATTGACGTGGCCAACGTACATCACTGCAGCTGTATGGGCAAATGAGATTCATTGGCATGTGTTATCTTTGGTGTTACAGAGAGCTGCTGGGGTAATTACAGCTTTCAGCAGTAACACTTTTACATAAAGTGTATTTAATGTGCCTTGAGGCTGATGTGATGAAAGCATCATTCACTCAGATTGCTTTTAATTCCTGTTGGAGGCTACACAATATCTGCTTTTTATTTCTCCGTAACGTTACGCCACAGAATAGAAAGAATCAATGAATTTCCTGTTTTCTTGACTGCCAGTGAATTAACTAAGATTAAAACATGGTCACTGTCACTTGTGTAACTGTTAAAGTGGCATCAGGGAAAATACTTGATCAGTGGAAGAAGCAGCACTTTATTGCAGGGAGGTTTGTGAAAAATTGGTTCTGTTCATCCACAAGGTGGCAGTATTCTACTGTGTTCTATGTTTTTACAATTCCTCAACTCTTGCCCAAGGTGCTTGGTCTCAAAATTAACACTGCATATTTCAGGTTAAATATTCAGCCTCTGATCAAACCGTCAACTTAGTGTCACTGAGCTGGCATCAGTTAATGCATTCACTGTTAGTAACAGGCATGTACAAGTGCACTATGTAGTCCATCCTTACATCACAAATGCAGTTGTGTAAAGGCAATAATACTCCAGCACATAGTAACAAACATAGAGCACTGTGTAATTGTGAAGCAGCTGCGTGTCCACATTGTTAATTGTTAAATCAAGGCGGGGTCAGATTTAGAAAGCTTTGCTTTGGTTTGAAAATATTTTCCAAAGTCACACTTGCTTGACATCTGGACTCACATTACGATATTGTATGTCATTTGTACATATATGCGATACACGCGTGTTTGAATGTGTGTATATAGATACATATATATATATATATATATACATATAAATATATTTAAATAAAATAAATAAAAAATTTGCAGCATTTCAGTTAAGCACATCAAGCACAGATTTGTGTGTTACTCTTCTGACAATCAATGTTAATTAAATAGTAACCTCCTTTTGTGTGTGTGTGTGTGTGTGTGTGTGTGTGTGCGCACGCGCGTGTGTGCGCGTGTGTGCGTGCGCGTGTGTGCGCGTGTATTTCTCTTTGGATGTGTGAGAGAAGTTTGCGGTTGTGTGGAGAAATGGGGAGTGTTGAGAGTTGCCCCATATTAAAACTGAACCTGCCCAGGGCGGTATAAAAGCTCGACATCATGGTGTGCAGTGGTTGATCCCTGCTGGGGAGCTGCAAGCTGATCATGCATGGGGAGGCCTGGCAGGGGGTCCTCCTGCTTTTCCTCCTGTTCATCACTCCCAGTTTCAACACACACCACAGATGCACACAGCAGAGTTCTACAGGATGCCTGCATGGTTTTAGTGACATCTACATAAGATCTGCTCTAATGTGTGGTAGCTACAGTTTGGGTTTTGCATGTTTTTTTTCTGCCTTTCCAATATCCAGGCTGGACAGGAATTTTTCTAGCTTTTCCAAACCCCCCACCCCATTACCTCTCCAGCATATGAGCAAGGTGCATCAGAACTCCCGGGTACTACCGTTAGTTCAAAAACTGCACCTAAACTTTACTGTTTGATTGAAGATGAAGAGAGACAGTCTGACTTTGATTCAAAGCTTCCTGCTACAGCAGATACACACTAAGACTCCTCTGCACAACTACTGAACTAAATACTACGGTGCAAAATATTGAAAAAAATGTGATAGGAAATCATCCAACAAAGTCTGAATACTGGTTATATCACGACTTTTTGATTTTAATTCAGTAATTTCACTATATTTAAATGAACAGTTACTGCCTGCTGTGTTAGTGTAGCTGTAATAACTGAGCTCTGTGTCACTTTAAACAGAAGCTGTGGTGCAGGGCAGGGGCCCAAGGAGTCAGGAGTCCCCTGTTGTGCCTCATGGGCCTGTTTGAGGCTGCACCGAGTATATTTGGCTGAAATACAGACATACGTAAGAAGTGATTTCAACACCACAATGGCACAGTATTCATATTATTTAACTCACAAGCTGATAAAATGATGGTGAACATGGAAAGTTGTAGTTTAAAATAACCAAATAACCACAAAATATAGCTACACAACGCTCAGGTCAAACTTTACATGAAGATGTTTTTAGCCAAACTAGTGGGATGAATCTATGAATGACATTATCAGTCTGTCATCAGTCCACAGTTTTGGTCCAGACTCTATCATCCCAACTACCTTCAGATGGATTTTGTGTAATCTGTGTACAGACAGTCATGGTTTGCAGCAAGAAACAGCAGGGTGACATTTCCTTAATAACAGTATCTCAACAATTTATGTTTAGATTGACATTTTTATAGACATTCCTGTTCCCTTCAGGGTGAACTGTTTGAACGTGTCATCTAATGCCGTCATCATATAAAAACTGTAGTCTGTCCAGTGCTTTGGATTATGGTAAACATCTTCAAATGACATTCAAATCTGTCACAGCTGGACTACAGGTAATTTATTGCAAATGTCAAGATGGTAACAAGCTAAACTAAAATGATGAACATGGCAACATACGGTACGTTAGCATTGTCAGTGTGACAAGTTAGCATGTTGACATCATTGTTTTGGTCAGAGCAAGGCTTTAGGCTCTGCCGCTGTTCTGTTTGGAGGACAATCACATGTGAGCGTATACATAATACACTACAATTAGCATTTGCTTTTCTCTGTCACTCATTTATTTCTGCTCAGAGGTCAACTGAGATTTTTGCTATGTGAATGCCCAGAGAATGTGACCAGGCATGAAAAAAAACCCAGTTTCCACAGGCTTTTTTCTGCCACTGCAGTGCGACAGACCATTCATTGCATGGTCTTTCACTGTATAACTTTCTAATTATAGGCAGGGCCCATATTACATACCACAGGCCCTGAGAAAACAGTGCAGCATTGACTATAATGGCATAACACTAATTACTGTAGTTACAGTAAACAACTATTTCAAAAGACCTTTTTTCTTGAGCTTTGAATTCAACACACAGTATCAAACCTTTTGTGGATTCTGAGTAAGAACAACATCAATTTCCCTGGTCAGGTGACCTCAAACATACAATACTCTACTTTGTGCATCACCATCTTTCCGATACCTGTAAATAGAGTAAGTTAGTCTTGCGTCTCATGAGTCATTTGTAATCACTTTTCTCCCTAAAAATATTATTTGCAAGTGATTTACTCTGTTTAATGTGATGAAAGGCTGGAGCTCACTGTCCTGGGATATTCAAATACTATCAGGTGTGATAAAATGAGTCATAAAATGCAAAAACTCTCTGTAAATAGACCATGCTCCTTTACTGAAGTGGCTCCCAGCATTTGTTGTCTCCTCTATCTTATATTATTTGACGTTATCTTATATAAAATGCTGGATTTATCTGGATGCCTGCTGTGTGTTTTAGTTACAGCCCATGGTGTTAGGGTGTTACAACTCACTTACCAAGTAGGTGGAAAGTGAGTCCTGTACAACGAGCCTGTCTTAGCTGGGGGTTTATTGTTTATTCTGTGACGATAAAGATAAGAGTTACACCATTGTAACTTGATCTACTCCACCCATCTGTATTTCCACTGGATAGTGCATGGATTACCTACAGCTGCTGTTACCTGACGGTGCTGCAGAATCTGGACCTGTGGGAATACATTTGTTTTGATTGCAGTGTGTGTTCCGCTGACACTGGCTTCCCATCAGGATCAGTGAAAATCTTTGCCAGTCTCACACAGGAGCTTTAGAGGTCGCATTCAAAATGCGGCATTTACCTTTCAGAGCTGCTGATCTCTGTTTTAAGATTTATAATGTGTTTTAGCAGGAATACTCACTGTATAATCACTGTGCAACGCAGCCTCCTTAGAAGTGTATACCCTATGAACACGTGATGGCCACATGGATAAATGATGTGCTGAATGCTGTGTGTATGTAACATAAGAATAAAACATCCCAGTGCATGTTTTATGCACAAAACATACAGAAATGTTCACTAAGTCAAACACAGTAAAATGTCTGTATACACATTTCTAAAGGCATTTTCACTTTTAGTCTGTTATCTTCCTGCAGCAGCCTCAGCCCCACTATGTTACAGTCACACATCACTAAGTGGCTTGTCAGCATTGTTTGCATTCAGACCAAATGAGTATGAAGCGTGTTCACTGGTTTCAATAATGCTAACAAGTCATTTTTCAAGGCGGACGCACAAAACAAAATAATAGACTCAAATTCTAAATGTCAGCCCTATTCCCTTCTGTGGTTTAGACACAATCATTCTCCAAATATACAGCATTAGGTCTGTCAACACACAGCGGGTTCATAGTGTAGATTCAGAATTAGTTTTAGCAGGCGCTCTGCAGTCAGCTGAGTTTGTTTGATTGAGAAAGAACCAGCCATGAAAAATGCAATTACAGGGTTTCAGTGCAGAGGATATCAACCATATAAAGACCAAACTCACTGCTGACTGCTTGTGTTACCTCAGCTTTCTTAGACTTGTTACTCAGAAAAGAAGTAGCTACTTTACGCAGGAACCAATTGCATCTGCGTGTGTTTCTCACATGGTCAGAACATAAGTGTCGTCCGATTGTCCGGATGATCCAAAGTAATGGGCATTAATATGCTGCTATAACAGCCTCTCTGGCAAGACTTACCACCAGGACTTGGAACCAGCCTTCAGGGATTTTCTCTCATTTAATCACAAAAGCACAAGTCAGGTTGGCCTGTGATGTTTATTTCATCCCTGAGGTGTTAGATTTAGGACGTAGCTTCCACTGAGGACATGGAGTTGTTCATTTATTTTATGATTTTTTTTTTTTAGGCTTTGGCCTGCTGGTTTGTTTTCCTTGCTGTGTGGAGGAGGCCTAAATGTTCATATTGACAAACAAAACCCATAGAAAGTGCAGCTGAATAATTTATGAACAGAATATGAACAGTTTTGACCTGAAGGCTTTATTGGTCAAACAATAAGGGACTGAGTGTTGGGGGCTGTGTTTTGGGGACATGGGACCTCAGTATTACTAATATTCTGGCTGTTTGTGTAAAGAGCCTGTGCAGACAAGAAAGATCCACGTGAAACTGGGAAAGCATCTTTTGTGGACATCATGTCATGCAGAGTTGTATTATCATGTTTAAACAGCAAAGGGACTTCCCTAAACTGACGACTCAAAGACAAGCACTTTGTCTAGACTATGGTTGCATGTTGTAGCATTAACATTTACCTGAGCTGGAAGCAAATTGTTGCAGGGAGAAAGAGGTTCTATGAAGTTGTACTTGGATCCAGAGGAGGAGAGTTGCAGAAATAACTGATCCTGCTATAAGATACCAGTTCAGCATAAAGTGACTCCCCTCTGTCCTTGTCTCACTTGCTGGGACAAGCCTATCCGCTAAACAGCCAGACCTGACGCGGACGCGCACTCGGGAGCGCGCACTTAAAGCCGGTGACTCTACTCTTCATAAGAAGCAGAAGACGGTCCGGATGCTCGGCACATCCCGGGGTGCACGGAGAGCGGACTACAGAGGTGCTGCTGCGCCGCGTTTCGGTCCTGTCCGCTGCAGCCTTATGACCGAGCTGCTGTTCTAACCTTAAACAACATCACAGGAAAACAGCAACACCGATTAAAAAAAGAAAGGTAAGGAATTTTCTTAATGCTGTAACTGCATTATTTCCAGTGTAGACGCATTGGCGCTCTGTGGGTTTTCATCCCAATTCAGAAGAAAAAAATCCTCTGGTGTCGCTTCTTTTACTGTGGTTTGGGCTCAAAGAGTTTGCAGCGACTTTATTATAATTCATTGCATTTCATACAACCCGTTGTACCATATTTTAAACAGACGGAACAGATTGTCGATAGTTCTCATTGTTGCTGCTATGATTGACTAAAATCCTTATCACAATGGTTCAGTTTTATTACAGTTGCCCCGCACAGTTTATGGACTCATTTGCATCTGCGCGTAAAAACGCACCAATGTGACATCTCCAATTATATCCCAGAAGTTAATAACTTAATTAATGCAAACCCTTCCTTCCCTGTTTCACTGCTAAGATAACTGACTTGCAGAGATTGTCGAGTGCAAGAATGGCTGCTTGCAAACAGATTAGATTTGGTTTGATAGCAGAAAAACAGATTTAATCCGATAATCAGTTTGTGAGATGGCGGTGTTTCCCGCTGACACGCTTTAAAATCAGTTCAGCATCACAAAGGAATTCATTGGATGAATGGTGAGGAGAATCAGAAATGATTGCAGCGATTATCTCTTCTTGACAGCTCACTGTCGCTCACCGCACACCAAAGACAGTGTGAAACTGTGTGTGTGTGAGTGTGTGTGTGTGTGTGTGTGTGTGTGTGTGTCAGAAAGAGAAGCAGAGATAAAGGCAGGGAGGGAGGGGAGAGATTAAAGTTGGGAGTCTCAGTGTGATACCAGGCAATTATAAGTGAAGCACACTGCAAAGGAGCAATATTTGTGGATTCAAATTAATGAGTTAATGTTAATTAATAGCAAGTCAGCCAGCACAGAAACATTAGACATGATCAGAAGAAGAGCGGAGACCCCATAGTGAGTCGACCTCAGGCCACACCACAGCTCAGATTCACTAATAAGTGAATTGAATGAAAATGAAAAGATAACCTTGGGAAACACTGACATCATTTCTTGTTGAATTGGGAATTCATTTAGTCTTTTTCTGGATCGAGTTAGAAATAAACTGGATCAAGTTGGAAAAAAACTGGATCAAGTTGGAAGTGTAAGCATCTAAATCATCATCTATGAACAGGATCCAGTAAATGTGATTGTTTGACACTTACTGGATCCTCAAGAAACCTTGAAAAAGTCACTATTTCAAATTGGTGCATTGAAACATTAAGCAAATCTCTTTTCTGCCAAAAGGCTGTTGTTAAACATTCATCCCGTCTCCTCCACCTTGGTGTGAAACTCGCCTCGAACGTCACTGCCAAGCATGGCTGCATCTGTTTGATCAAGACTCTTTCAACATTGGCAGACGGTCAGTGCTGCTCGCTTCCACCAGAGGAGGAGCGAGAGAAACTTTGGGTTCATATAATGTGTTTGCATGCTTCATTTGCTCATCTCTAAACTGTTTCCCCCTCCTGACCGCTCCAACTGTTCCCATGCAAAACATCCAGATACAGACCCAGATGCAGCTTTCACGGGTTCGAAACCATGTTTTGTTGTTGATTTCAGAAGCCCAAGCTTTGTTGTTTCTTAGTGTGTTTGAGGGGATTCATCTGGTGTCCTTATCTGCCATGAAATGAAAGATGCCACCGACACTTTGTTCTAATTAAGACAGAATAAATCCTCCCACTGTGTGTTCCTCTCCCACTTTCTCTCCTCTCCCTCCCTTTCTGTTTCTCTCCTCTCTCTCAGCATTACATCTTATTCGCTCATCTCAGTTTCTCCCCCTCGTCCTCTCTTTTGTCTCGCTCATTCTCTCTGCTCTCTGTGGGATGCCTCTTGCTGCTTCTGGTGCTGTTTGTGTCTCACACCATTTTTGGAACATGCCTCTGTGTGGGTGTCTGGAGGAGGTTTCCCTGCTGTGAGTGTGTATTTGTCTCTGAGTGTGTGAATGTGTGCACAGGCCTCAGTGCGTTCAAACGGGCGATAAGGGCCACGTCGCAGGATGTTGCTGATGTTGCTGTGCATCAGTGACAATGTTCTGGTCTCGCCTCACATCTGTTGTACCTGCGACCAAATTACCACTGAATCATTTGGTGTGTTCCTGCTCTCTGCTCCGGCTCACTTGCTGACAGATGGACCTTCCTTATGGCTCTTGTTTTTTTATTCACCCTGTGTTGCTTCCGTCCAATACACACCTAAAAGATGCAAAAAACCTACCAGTCGATGTGTGAATCCCACTGATACTGTTTTCTGAAGATGGGAGACAGGAGACAAAGCGGTTTTATGTTGCTGAAGTCAGTGGTATTGGCCCCGGAAGAAAAGAAGTTGTATGGTGTTAACTGCAGCTTGGCAGAGGTGTTTATTATGCAGAGGCATTAACTGCGTGCTTGTTACTGAGCAGATATTTATGATAATTCGGTGACACAAACTAGAGCTGTTTTCCCTGTGATGAGAGATATAAAAGTTAAGTGTTTATGCATCAAATATTCAGCATTATGAGGAATGTCTGTGGAGCAAAGCTGAATTATATTTGTGACAACAGATAACCTTCTTTGTTTTTTCTGTGAATATTATATTTAATCATGGGCTTTGCTATTTATTATCTGTTGTGTCTGTTTACAGCAGATGTTTGAGCTGCTGCTCAGTGAACCATGTGGCTGAAAGCTGAAATTTAGCTTCTTCCCATTCAGCTCCACACTCCCAGAGTGACCTATGGGTCACTTTTTGACAGTGTATGATAAATTTCCAAATTGATCAAATGTTCAAATGCCTGATTAATAGGTGGTTGATGACTTTGTGCTCCACTAGATATCATCTAGTGAGTACTTCGGACCGTAATCAGCAGGAGAGTAGTCCTGATCTAAACCTCTAATCTCTGCCTGTGGTCTGGAAAATGAGAGTGTTGACGGTGGCCTCTGCTTGACATGACAGCTCTGCTTCAGCCACCTGTTTCTGGAGTCTTTGTTTGCTGGATCCTTATGGCCTTGCTGGTTGCTATGAGAGATGAAACAACAGGAGCAGATGGCTTGTGAAGGTTTGGTGTCACAGCAGGTGAAGCTAAAAGATGCACACATACAGCAGTTTAATACCAGTTTAATGCCTCCTGCTCCGCCTCGCTGCTTTTCCCTCTCACCTTTTTCATCTCGGCCACAGATCTGGGTCCACTCTCAGTTAAATATATTTTTATAACGAGTGTGTCACACTTAAGGGACTGACCGACCGATCACAGGCTGGAGTGAGGTCTCTGATCTCATCAGAGCTTAATCATGCAAACCTCTAATCGTGCCCCTTTTGCAATTTCGTGCAAGATTGGCTATCACTTCATACTTATCTCACCCTGCGCTGATGCATGTCTCCCTGGTGGCCATCTCACCCTGTACGCTGTGCTTATAAAAGCTTCTGGCACACACATATATTGTGTTTCCTAAAAAATGTAAACCACAATAACGCAATTTCAGCTTCGCTGCTCCTGCTTAGTAGACATGTAGAATTCATTTTAAGATTTTATTATGTTTTATATTGAGGTATAATTTTCTCCCCATATAGGATACACTCAACATAATAACCTCACAATCTGAGGTTTGTTCCTTTGAAGAGCCTTTTTTGTTTTCACCTGGTTATTACTTCTCTACTGTAAATTTCCCCTGACATCATTAGCATCCTCTCCTCTCCCTAAACCCATCCCAGCCTGGATGTGCCTAAATCCTGCTGCAGACCCCAGAGTGTGTAGGATGAACTTTATGTGATGAAATAAAACATACGCATGCAAGTATGAGACAAGTATATGTTTCTTGAATATCATATTTTTTTTATAGTTCTAAGCTACATTATAAAAAATTTTGCTTTATTTCTGTTTTGATTTCCTTTTTGGCTTTAATGAAGTGTGACTTGATAAAGTTGTTTAGTACTGGTAGTATTATTGCTACTAGTAAATAACTTTATAGAATGATTTGATAAAGGTGTGAAAGAAAATCAGATAAGTGCATTTATTTTTTATTTATTCTATTCTTTAATCATTTTAAAACAAGTTGATTTTATTTTTCATTACACTGCAAATTATTTGGGAACAAACTGTGTAATCTGTAAAGTTGAAGAACATTTAGATTAATTTAGGTGCAGTTCCTTATTTTAAAATCTTGTAATTTCAAAGTGAATTGATTTTAATTACGTTTTTTTTCTTCTATCTGAGGAATGTAAAATGGGACTGTCACCTTTGGTAATTGGTTAAAGGCTTGTTTTTCCTCAGCAGGTGTCACATGGTCTAGTTCTCCAGTCTTTAAAATAAATTCCTTTCCTTCAAGTCAAACATTTATACAGAGCTATATTAACACCCTGAAAACAATTAAAAAGGAACAGAATTCACTTCAGATTTTCAGTCATATGTTGGATTTTCTTACTTGGGACTGAGAGTCATCAGTTCCAGGCTGCTTGTCTGGCCTCCCATTGCCTCAGTAGCAGATGCTTGCCCTGCTGTGCTCTACCTACAACACACAACCATGTTTAATACAATCTCTGGCAGGAGGCTGTGTTGTTCGGGGAAGTTGTTTATCACACACGAGAGACTGGGCTTGAAACCCAGAATGCCACCCAGAGTGCTCCATTATCATCCCCATCCCGTGTCTCCTCAAAGGACCACCTGTTAGCGGCACATGAAAGTGTGAGAGATGAAAACAGGGCACTGCTGTGCTGAGATACTTGGTCCCCCTCCATCACAGTCTGCCTTCCTTTTCGCATGGAAGGTCTATTCAGGCCATAGGGTTGATGGGATTGACATGGGGTGCTTTCTGTTTCTATGGTGGTGTCATCTTTTATGTTGGGCACATCCATTTTTTAAAGAGTTATATTATATGTATGGATCTACCCCTTGATTTTTTTGAACAAATACTCAAGTCTGTGCTTGCAAAAATACCCTCTTATCAAAGATGGATGCATCACTCACCATTAACCGTTAATCCTTTTCACACATTTCCACTGTTTGAATTTGACATTTAGGGAATACACAGTTGTGATAGTTACGGTGGCCGTCACCTTTGAAACACAATGTGATTCCCTGCCTAGAGCCAGTGTTTGGTTTGTCCATTCTGGGCTACTGTAGGTATATGGTGTTGCAACATGGCAGTCCTGCGACCAAGCACATTTCCCAAAATGTCTTTTACTAACTATATATTTAAGATTCTTAAGATGTGATTCCATAGACACTCCTCTATCTACACTGCCCTGCCGCTCAGTTATGTTTGGAAGTTTTTGTTTTTTTACTAAATCCCCGTCTGGGCTCTACATGGCTGAGGCTGCTCAACACCAGCAGTACCTCACGTGTCAAGCACACACAGTGTAATCCTGGCTAAACACTTTGTGCATGGCACGACTGAATTCCCTCCCCCTTGACACTCTGAAGACCTGTCTGGAGATAAAGGTCTCACCTCAGCAGCCAGCTTCACGCTCTTGTTTGCAAAACTGCACAGCTGGTCTAACTCCCAGAGGCCAGCTGACGCAGCCTGCTTCAAAATCCCCCTGGGATGCTAAATACCCTCGCACTACAAATTTCCCCTGACATCACCACATCATGTCCACCCATCACACACAAACAACCTGCTGCCTATGTCCTGTTTTTAGAAACATCTAAACAACACACTACAAACCTAAGAATGTGTGTTCTCAGCTTAGTGTGTGTCAGTATGATGAAAGAGCAGAAACCTTATCAGCTCCAGCTCACAGACGCACGCCATCACCAGCAGCACCATACTTCTCCCTCATTGATTTTCTGTAAGCCTTGCACTGCTGTTTGTCTTTTAACACAAAAGAGTCGCCTGCCACAGCACCATAATGGCGTTGTGTGTGTCCACGGACACGATGGATTGTCTCAGCCTATTAAAGTTGAGGACAAAACAAACCAAATCATATTTCTTCGAACCTGTCATTGTGCATGACAGTGTTTTTTTTAAAAGGAGATGAACTGGTGTTATGCTGTGTTAGGATTAAAAATGTCACAAAATTGGGCTGAGTGTTATATAATATTTTATCATTTGAGCAAACACAACTTCAATTCAAGTTGATGAAAATTAAAACATGTCACTCTTCTGTTCTCACAATGCTCCATTCCCTCCCCCAGATATCTCCTTGCTGTCTTGCCTTCATTAGGGTTGTTTCTTAGCTTAGCTTAGCTTTCCTGCAAAATGTACTTTTAAAAATGACGCTATAGCTGTTTTGTATCGTGCCTGTGATGATCTATAAGTCACATGACTGATGGACTGTTTAAAGGGAACCAGACAGCACCCTGATAACCGCAAGATAATCAAAAAGGAGTAAAGTATGAAGAGCTGTGTACTGTAAGATCATTAAAAATGAGTCGATGTACTTTTAGTTGAAATGGTATTTCCATGTCTGTGTTTCTCAGTTTAGTTTGGATGTTTTGTTTTACTTAATGCAAATTTCAGCAAATGAACTATCACAATGACTGCTGAGGTCATTTAAGAACCTTTACTTAGGTTCTTGTTTGAAGTGAAGAATTTAATGCATAAGATCAGTGCATTACTATCAGTTTGAGGGTTTTAAATGTAATGCTGCAGACAGTTACAATGTGACACTGGAAAAAACTGTATTGCTTTAAATGCTGATCTTCCAAAACACTGATTGTCCTTTGTAACTACCTTATGGCAGAATCACACAAAACTAAACATCCATATGAATACAAATCATAATTTAGTGATATTAAGTTACAGTCTAAATTGAGCATCACTGTTAAGTAGCTTGGTGTTATAATTTGGCAACAAATGCTTCCACTCCATTGTTCTGTTTTTCACCATCATTGTATTCACGTTTGGACAAGGTGCTGTGTTACAGAACCTCATATTTCAGTAGAGTCACACCTCACAGATATGCTGACTTTTGTAATGAAAGGTACAGTTGGAGGGCCCCTGAGACCACTGAATAGACAGTGATGAAGGATGTGTGCAGTGTGGTAGCTCATACTGAGCAAGGTAAGAAAGTACAGGAATGGAGCCTGGGAAGTCATTTCTAAAAAGAAATCCGTCCCTTCTGCGCCTCCTCACACCTACCAGGTCCAAATAAATGGGCCCAGTCAAGAGGCTGGGAGTGTTGTAGACTGAGCTTGGGGGATGGGTGATGGAGGCTGGGGAGAATGAATCCTGCAGAGGAGAAGACAAACATATCTGATACTTTACTCCATATGAAACCAGAAAAAATGTCCTGCATGGAGTAGTTTAGATTCTCAAGCTAGCTGCTGTTACAGTCGAGTCCAATGACAATCCAGGGTCACACTAAGGACGTGTAAAAACATATAAACGCATCCGTACAAATATCTCAAAAAACTTCTGCAATGTGGGCGATTTCACTCCACTATTCATTCACACATTTCTTTTGTCCCAGACAAGTGTTTTTAAACCAACAGAAATGTTCTTTCTGCTGGACAGAGCCAAAAGTATTATTGTGCCTTTTTTATGTCCCAAATAATATTCTGTGAAAGACACATGCACATGTATTTTAAACACAGAATAATAGTTTCATTAAAGACGCATCTGCTGATTTTTTCCTTAGTTAATCAACTTTTCATTTGATCAGTGAAATTTGAAATTACTGGTCCCAGTTTCCTGAAACAACAGAGTGATGTCTTCTCATTACTGGTTTGTCTGTTCAGCAGCCCAGAAAACTAAAACATTGGGTTTACTATCACATGAGTCCATATTTGAAAGTGATATTCAGAAATGACAATAACAATGATGAACATAGTTGTTGATTTCTTTGTCAGTAAGCCAATAACATAATCCTTTACAATTTGTTTACACAGGAGAAACCATCCATCCATTTAGCTTCAGCGTCAGTTATTTGAATCTAATTATATTGCAGAATCTGTGCAGCACTGATGTGCTTTTCTTTATATCCAGCAGGAGGCGTTGTTCTGTACAGACAATGGCTTTCTCCTGGAGTCTGTTCCTGGCGTTCCTGTCTGCCATCCTGGTGTTGTCACATAGCATTGAGCCCGGAGCGCCTCATGGCAAAAGGAGACAGGCACAGACCTCAGCAGGTGGCAGCAATGCCCTGCAGTACCCTCTGCATGGTCTACAGGGCCATGGCTACAACAGGGAACGTGGAGGACATGGGAGCCAGGGGCTCCGTCCTGCCAAACGTGGAGCCGGGTTGCTTTCCCACAGGCCCCTGCACCCCCTGGCCAGGCCAGAGGATGATGGGACAGGTCTGGAGGGTTTGAGCCCAGTGAGATTGGAGATGGGCCCAGGCAGGGACAGAGACAGAGTTCGAATGGGTATGAAGAGTCCGTCCCAGGCCCGGGAAAACCACCTTCTGGGGACACGCAAGGGGAGGGGACATGGACACGGGAATGGGCATGGGCATGGGCATGGGCATGGGCATGGGCACCACTTGGAACATAGGAGACCAGGGAGTCGGCGTGACAAGGGGCGACATGGAAAAGGTGAGCACTCACTGGATCTGGACCTGTAGTCATACCTCTCAGTAACACATTATGTCTGGCTGCAGTGGTTTCCAGTATTGGAGGGGCAACAAGAAGCTAAATGCCCTGTTTTACAGACATGTAACATTATGGAAACCATTGTGTAAATAAAACAGGTGAGGAACCATGTATGGTAACTTCATTTACCTTAGTACTTTGGGATACTAAGGAAGGGTTGCTAATTTTTTGTTCTAACATTTACACCAGTCTCATTTTTAAGAAAAGCCTGTGAAGTTCAGGATAAAGGGTTTATTCACATTAACTTTGTTAAATACCATATTTTTATTTATTTTTTATTTTTTATAGGTGTGGTATTATTAGGTAACATTTTTTAGATATGTTTTTGAAATCTCATACAACACAGTGTTGATTATTTTATGGTGCTCACATCATGGAAGGTGATACATTTAAGAAAGTCTCTATCCAGAGACATTGAGATCATGAAATGTCCATTTTTCCAAGCACTTTTGGGCTTTTGTTTATGTTCAAAATAAAAATCATCAAGCGAAATATTTTCTCTTTCTCCATGGTTCCCTCCAGAGTTGAGTTCTGCATTGAAGGACAGAGATCTGTTTGAGGATCCTCCCTCCTCCTTTGCTGCCTCCCCCTCCCTCAGTGTGACCCCACCCAATGAACCATCCTCCCCCGTCGCCGCCGTCTTTGGCTCGGGCTCCTCCATGGTTACCACGGTGATGAACGAGCATCCCCCAACGCTGCCTCCGGCCTCCACCAAACCCCAGGTAACCCCATCGAAGCTCATGTTCTTATTAAAGGTTGCATCTGTTGTGCCTCAGTGTGGTTCCAGTGTGTGGGGGGACACCGAGTGGAAATGGCTCCCATTACTGCCATTATGCTGCTGCAAACCTCATAGCTCTTCTTGGAAATGACACTCTCCACATTGTGAACCTGCTGCTGAAAAATATCCTCCAGCAGGCCAAGCCCACAGGCTCCTGGTCACAGTGTGTATGATAGATATGACTATGTTCCATATAATAAAACTACACCTCTGGGATCCAAATCACACAGTTCAGAGTCCAGCAGCATATTTTTGTAACTACCGTCCTGGTTCTTTATTAGAAACCACGTCAGGAGAAAATGTATGTGACTATAGCGAATCCTTTTTGTCTCAAACTGTGGGCACATGTTATGAAAAATCTGCAGGAGCGCGTGGGGCACCACTCACCACCTGTCACACTCACCCAGCATGACGCTTCAACAGTATTCATCAACAGCATCTATAAGCAGGAAAAAGATCACTTGTGCCTCCTCCGATCTCAGAACAGAATGAAACTCTTTAAGACAAGATGGTACCTGATGTCATTCGATATTTAAACCAATGCTCACGTCATGAAAGCTGCTGCTACAAACATCCAACAGCTTGTAGCGTGTTCGTGGGAGAACAGTTCGCCACAGTCACTGGATGTGATCTCTGCCACTGTTTGATTGACAGTCGTTTTGCTGAGGGCCTCTGCTCAAAACACCACTTCATGTTAAAGCTCAGTGAAGAAGAAAGAAGAATGACATGGGGTTGACATTCAAACACATATGAAGTTGAATATTGCTGAGCATTTTTTTTCCTGTGTGCTCAAGTAAAAGTAAGCACAGCCACTGGTACATGGACTGATACAGAGATTTTTCTACAACAGTCAAAACTCAAGGAGTCGTGTTGAAACAAAACCCCAGTGCAGTTATTTGGATTCCACTCATAATCATCCATACTCATACTGTACCACCTGAATGACTGTGATGGTACCACCGATCTATGCAGTGTTTATTGTTTTCATGCTAGGACAAAGATGATGAAATAAGGATAAATACATCCCCAACTCAAACTCAACTCTGCAGATTGTTTCCTTTGATTTTGGCTTTAAAGTGTGTACAACATATCACACCATCGACCTGTAGACCTTGGATTTGGACAAGAAGAAGAGCAACAGGGGAGGGATACCTCTTCCTGGACAGACTAAGCTACAAACAGATCTGTGTTCAACTTGATGCCTTAATCTGGGCCCCTCAGTATCTAATTCAAGTAGTTGTAGTAATCCACAAGTTTTCCAGCTTAAGGACAAAAAACATAGGCCATTGCCATTTGAAACAACTCTAAGTGTTTTGAAACATGCAACATGTAATTGTGATTTATATGAACATTTCTGGTCTGCCCCCTGCATGAATAAGAATGAGGCTACTGATCTCAGTCTTGGTCATGGTTAAATGAAAGGTTTTAAGAAGAGTAGTGGCTGCTCTGTGGGATTTCTCTGGCCAGTCTCTATGTTTGATGTTTATAGACTGGACTGCCAGTCTGCTTCTGTTTACCAGGTCTGTGAGAACCTGGGAGGCTGTGCATGTCTTCAACTGTGAGAACAGTAAAATATTATTTAACCACAGGGAAAAAAACCCCAGGTTCAGTGGCACGAGCACGTGGCAAGGCTTCGTAATTAATGTTCGATCTGCTGATGGTTTAATGAGCAGCTGAGCAGAGGTAGGTAGCCCTCTGCAATTTATCTAATTGATATTTCCATAGCTACTTATTTCCTGAGGGTGAAAGGAAACAAATAGGGATCTGTTTCCATAAAGTACTTATTTTTGATGAATGAATTATTCCCCAAGAGGTAGTTCAAGGTCCTGCTGACTTAATTATACTGTCTGTAACATTTCTATTGTGTTTCCTCTGTGTGAGTTAAATGACAGTAGTAATGTTTATGGCTTTTATTGCAGAAACTGTCTAAGCAATTTCCAGGAGAGGATATATATATATATATATATATACGTGTGTGTGTGTGTGTGTGTGTGTGTGTGTGTGTGTGTGTTTATATGTTTATACACTACAGCTATATTTGTATTCTGGTCTGAGGGCAGCCATGATCTCTCTTACCAATCAACCAATCGATTGGTTTTAAAGCTCCTGCTATCTCTGCTGTGTCTGTGAGGGCATTTTATGAATCAATGAGTCCTTACCACTGCTGCTCACAACACATGTCCAGTTCGTATCAATAAGAGCACCCTGAACATGTTTACCTGTAAGACATAGTGGCCAAATCACACCACCATCATCTACAGCTGCTGTGCTTTAATTGAAGTGATAGGACATTGATCTGTGGAGACAGAACTGATTAGGATTATAGATTTGAATATCAATCAGCATGTCTGAGCTGTCCTGTCTGGGTTTCTTTTACAGAGTGTGAGTTAAGCCTGTATGCAGACATGCCCAGTCAAATATCATTAGATAACAATGAAAAAATGTAAGGTGTCGCCTTATGTTATGTCTCTTTTGCAGCGATCGGGCCCTGGAAAAGGACAAGGAGAAGTGATGCCAACTTTGGACATGGCGCTTTTTGACTGGACAGATTATGAGGACTTGAAACCTGTGGACGCCTGGCCGTCTTCCAGGAAGAAAGGTTTGTGTTCAGCTCAAAGCTGGATGTGGTCTTGGAAAAACAGATACTAGATTATTATTTTAACAGATTGTTGTACAGTAATTAATGAGACTGAGAGTCTACAGCCATGGTAGCAGTTCACTGGAGCACGGTGACAATATTGATGTTCGCCATCTTGGTTTAGTGTGTTACTCTGCTAAAGAGTTGGTGGAAATGTCATTGATCTTGTAGGTGTTTAATCATAAACTGAAATATTGGACAAATTAGATTTGGAACAGCTTGAAATGCCAATGTCATGGTGCTGCCAGTGGAACAAAAATCAGAAAATTACAGAAGTTGTTTGGATTCAAAATGTGGTGTTAATGCATTGACAAGTTGTTTTGAAAGGTTAATGAATAAATGAAAACATTGATGTGCTGGGGCTCAGATGGCCTTCAGTATTTGAAAATTTAACGGTAGTTTATCCAATAGTTGTTAAGATATTTCACTCAAACTCCTTAATGTTGAGCTTTTGATGACACAGATCAGAAATCAGGAGTCAGCAGTCTGGCCAAAAGTTAAGAGTATTTGTTGATATGTTATTGTCAGAATCAACATGGTGGACTGGCTGACAGACAGACAGTCACCCCCCACAGAGTGGTTACAAACAACACATCAACACGTTATTTACAATAGGCCGATTCTGAATATCTAAATTACTTTAAGTGCAAGAACTCACATTCATAAAGCATAGTTAGATTTATTTGACTTTATCCTATGCAGCTAATTGTCACTGGACTATCCAAAGTATATAATATATGTTAAACATTTAGTTGATTTGTTATATTTGTGATGAAACTGCAGATCAGACATGGGCTGCAAAAATAAAAGAAATGCTCAAACATGGTTTGTACACATAGAAATGTCTCCACCAGAATATGACGTACAGAAAAGTAATCACAAATCAGTCCATCAGTTTCCTGAGGTTTTCCATTGATAAGAAGTGCATCATTCCTTTTCCTGCTGCAGACAAGAGGCGGAGTAAGAACCTGAGCAGTGGAAATGCGACTGTCGATGTTGATGCCATCGAGCCGTGCGACCACCACCTGGACTGTCTCCCAGGTCAGTGTGCATCATACAGGCATCAAAACCTAAACAAACACGAGAACTGAAATTAATCAAATCATCATTTGGTAAAATATGTTCAACACACCAAAAACCAAAATTCAGTAATTTGTTGAGATATTCCTCTAAACTTTTGTCTAGTGAATTCACTCAGTGTTGTTTAGGAAGCAGGTTTCCGTTTTAAATAATCACCTCCTGTGGGCATTCAAGTTTACATACTTGAGATCCGACATGCCGCAATTTCATTTTGGCAGTGCATACACTCCTCGGGGGTTTGTGGCCACTGTTATTATTTGGATGCCAAGACAAAGGATATTTCCTGTAAATAAGCTTTATTATTTGTTTTTCTGTGTTTCATATTAATTATTTATCACACGTGTTTGGTGACAGAGTGAAATGTGCTTCTTCCATTGAAGGTTCTTGTTGTGACCTGAGACAACACGAGTGTAAACCTCACAACCGCGGCCTCAACAACAAGTGCTACGATGACTGCATGTGTGAGGAGGGTAAGTGTTCATGATACCACAAAAATAGAAATCAGTACTAGCTCATCTGTTTTCAGCCATTTCATCACGTCTCGCTTGTAATTAAGATTTTAAAGGTTTAGGGATGTTAAGGGTCCCTGGAGTTGCCAAAATTAGTGTCAGACTGAGAAAGTGGTAAACAGAAAATGTCCCAGTTTTAATAAAAGTAAATACAATTGGGTCACATCTGTAAGTATGTAAACGTCAGTATTAGACTATATAAACCCTTACAAACCAGTGATTCGTTCAATCTTCCACATCCATTGTTGTCTAATCTCCCCTGTTCACTTTGCTTTTTTTAACTTTTATTTTTCTGCCTTCATTCAAGGGCTGCGTTGTTATGCTAAATTCCACCGGAAGCGGCGCGTGACAAGGAGGAGGGGTCGCTGTGTGGTGCCAGAGTCAGTCAGCAGTGACCAAGGAGACTTCATCACTATCTGAGGAAGAGGAGTAGGAAGACAAGATGGAGGAACAGGAAGCATGACCCCATGACCACTCTGACATAGCTGGCAAAACAGCCAGGACATCACATGACACTGCTAACGGACCAAGTGCTTAAAGAGGATACTTGTTGGTTCCAAATCCCTAATTTCATCAGATTAAACAAAATAACAGGTGATTAACCTGGAAATACTGATTCCAGCTTGTCGCAGTGTGAGATGAGCCTCAAACCTTCTAATCCAGCAAATCATCACCTTTAAGCACTTAACAAACTCACTTCAAATCCAAACATCAGTCTGAATTTGGGTTTTTCACTACACAATCGTTCTGTTTAAATAGACAGTAAAATGGTTTCCCAACACTCCATCTGCCCACAATGACCAAGTCGTAGTTAGTATAAACGATTCAGTCTGCTGGTGACACATCACTGGTTTCTTCTGGACAAATGGAGATTTTGTGAGTTTTGGAAAACCCTTTTCAGAGTGTCCCTCATTTCTCATACATCCTGTTGTCTCCATCTTGCAGACCAGAGTCAAACTATGTTTATGCATCATTTTTAGCAGTGGTTAATGTTGTTGGAGTCCCAGTATGCCCTTCAGGAACATTCAGATCATGTCAAATAAGCTGCCACTCACAGAAATGATACTACTTTGAATTAGTGTCACTGTGAACTCTCTGCTACGTTTAATTTATTGGAGCTCTGCTTGTCTTGTTCTCCCAACAAATCCTAAAAATGATTTGCAAATGTTCTTTGATCCTGTCTGCTGCTGAACTGTAAATACAGTATCAATGTGGCTGAATGGCTTTTTTTTAAAAACCTGGCACCACCTTCAAATGTAGTAGAACAATAAACGAAGATGCTTGTTTGATCTTCCCTCTACACGTCTTAATATATGTTTTATTTATACTGTAAGCACATGTTTGTCTATATACTGTGTTTTTCTGGCTCCTTTGTTTTCATGATTAAACACTTACTAGGATAAACTTTCTGTGGTGTGTCTACATTTTCACCTTCATTAAAATGACTGTCGCCTAAAAAGAGAAGTTAAAACAGATATGTTAGTGTGTTGTAAGACATCTGCAGACAAGCTATCTTAACATTGTAACACAGTTCTCATAATAACGTTCATATAACATATATGTGATGAGGTAAATGATGAGATGAGATCAAATGTATCCATCCCTGAAGGGAAATTCAGGACATTTGAGGACATGTTTTTGGTGGTTATGAAACCTGCAGCTTTGTTTGTTTGATCCAGCTGGTGAAGATAACTTGATGTCTTGATATCAGTGTTCAGGCTGCAGGAGGTTTCTGTTATGACACCAGATACCGTCATGCAGCATGTCAGCCTGGGCTCAGGCTCATCACTAACTGAGAAACAAAGCAGCAGTAGAAGAAGCACTCGGATCCTTCGCTTCAGGAAAAATACCAGCGCATTTCCATATTCAAACTCCACAGAAAATTTATTAGCAAAATGTATTTAAAATAAACAAAAACACCTCCACCAGTCACCAGTGTTTTGATTACATTGTTAATATTGGTGCCTCACAGCAGCATTTTACTATTGTAGCTGTTCAAGGTCCAGCTAGTTTGTATAGTTCCATAGTCAGACCAGTGGTTCCCAGCTTAGGGGGATCAGTCTGTCTCAAAGGGTCATGACATACCTGTAAACCAGGGAGGGTTCATGAGAAAATGAATGGGGTCAGTCACTTTGGTTAAAGTGCTGAAAACTCAGCAACATCCTCAAGTGAGACAAGGACCAGAGTTAGACACTCTTTGTTGTACTGTTTGTAATATAAAATGTAAAATCTTAATCCAGAACTAAAGTAATATCTACAAGTGCCAGATAATGTAATGGAGGATAAATATTTCCTCAAATTTAGAAGTATAGCATAAAATAAAAACATTCATGATTTTGAGCTAAGTGTGCAGTACTGGAGTGTATGTAATCACTTCACGCAGAAGGTAAATGAGCATTATTCTGTTCTAAAGAAAGTTGAGATGTTTTGGTTTGTTTATACTTGATCCTGTTTTTAAAACATTGCTTAAGCTTAAAAGGGAGAAAAATGACATTTTTTATAGTTTAATATGATAATATGTTTTATATGGTTTGTCTTCTGTTAAAGCTTGTTTAGTCACATAAACCTACATAAACCAAAGACATTATCTTTTCTTGGACATTTTTGAATAAGTGTCCATCTATCTCTATGTGATGAATCTTTGCAGTCTCTGAAGCTCATTACCTCCTAACCACCCTGAACTCTGTCAGAAGCTTTTAACGGAAAGCTTACGCCACATTAGAGCAAGTGCAAGCAATAACCCTGAGCGCGCCTCTGATCCAAACACACAAGGCCTCTGAAAATCTATCCATATTAATATTTGATTAGGTGGAGAAAGTAACCCTCATTTTTCTCTCCTAACCACCAGCACAGTCGGACTGTGATTGTGCCAGCCTGATTTACGGCCACAGAATAAAAGCAGTAGTGATGTATTTTTAATACTTAGCTCTGACAGAGTTGAAACCTGGCCAGGAGCCAACAGAGTGATAGATTACACACAGCTGCAGTTTCACGCCACCAACACCACAAAGGAACTACTACCTTTCTTAAGGCCTTCTCAAAGTAATTAATTACCAAGGTTGCTATCTTAGCTTAACTCAAGATCAGGCCGCTCTCATAAGGATGCACTGAGCAGAATTTACATTTGAATAAACAAAGTTGCAGGAAATGCTTCAGTCTCAAAGCCTTAGAGAACATGTAACATTTGATATGAAGGAGGACTTAAATTAAACATAATAAAGTGTTGTAGTTAGATCCCTGATTCTTTAATATTTACACACCTGGTCACTGACGTGTCAAGTCTGTCAGCTGCAGGTGTGAAAGAAAACAGAGATCACTCGCTTTCAGGTATTATTGCTTCATGGACTGCTTTGCCTCTCGTCCTTAAAATGATTACACCTTAAACAGCAAAATAAATAGTAAGCAAAAATATTTAAATTGCAGAGAAAAATCTTGAGTCATGCCACCATAGGGGTCAGAGGTCATCTGGAGGTTAGGGTGATGGCAGTGCAGGGTCATCTTCCTTGATTGTGGCATACTGTAGATAACAACCAATAAGATTTACAAATGCTGCTTGATTACAAAGAAAAGTCATCTTTTATTAGCATTTACTCTTGTCCATAGTGACTTACAGTGAGTTCAGTGGTTAAGGCTTATATCCATGATTCATGAGGGCAGTCATATGCAGATCACCTTACGCTGGCACACTCACGACAGGCCAGAGATTTATTTAAATATAACAATGTTTTACTCTGTCAGTGCACAGTTTTGTTGCAGACTTTCTGAAATACTGTGACCCGACGAAGCTGCGGGTTGTTGTTATACTTCCACAAATCTCTGGCCTGGAGTGAGTGTGCAGACATTACTTTTTTCATTGATTAAATCCAGAGACTGCTATTTGTGGATGAGGAGGGCAAAGGTCAATCACAGTGCCAAGGTGTAAGAAATATTTTATGATTTAGGGCGTTTAGAAAGGTCTGAGTTGAAGATCGGAAAAGTGAGAAAGTTGTTGATTGTATGTGTATTTTAAATACTCACTTCCTTTCCCAGCTGGTGGAGACAAGACTGCACCGCTGTAACAGAGATGGCTCAGTTCATGTTACGTAAGATTGGATTTTTAGTCATATAGTAACAGTTGGGGAACAGAGAAAAGGTGATAGAAATGAATGAGGAAGATGGAGTAAATGGGTATTTCCAAAGAGACAAATGAAATACTTCTTTCTTCATATTGTGTAACAGTAAAATGTAGTGGACTTTGAAATGTGCACCAACAGGTCTGTTCTCGGAGGAAAAATGGATCGCAAATGAATCTAAATCATGTCTTTGTAGTAGATATTGTACTCACCAAGTAATTGCTGTGATCTGTGTTATTGTTGTGTGTCTCAGTCTTCAGTCTATGCTGCTGTGTTCCCAGAGCAGGTTGTTTGGTGGCTACAGTGTTACACCAACCAATATATGAAAATAAGATGCAAGTGATTAAAATTTAAATTGGGTTCTAGCAGAAGAAAAGAGATCACAAGACATGTAATGAATTTTGGATATACAGAACTGAAGTATATTTTTACTGAAAGAGTTGAAATGCATGATAGAGGTGGAGAAAAATCTTTGAAGGGAATGTTTCTAGTTATACTTTCTAGTTATACTTTCTTGGATCCTAGATTTTAATCCATGGAGATGCTGTTTTTGTTTTCCTTGGCTGTGCTATTAGATTATTATAGGAATAGCTGTTGATATTTTAGGTGTAAAAAAACATCAATCAAATCCTAACGTCCTTGTGAGGAACTGTCTATTCTCTGACGCTGAACACCTATTGGTCGTCTCATTCATGATTGCTCAGCCAGGTACAAGCCAATTATATTGAGTGGAATCACCTGAGAGCACAAACAGGCAGTTGACTGTGACCTGACAAAGGCTACATGCTTTGTCTTCTGATACAGTGGTTTCTTTTTATGTTTATGGAGCAAGATGATTTTCTGTTAGCGTTGTTCAGTATCAGGATTATGCACCAATTCTTCTGAGTGCAATGAACACAGCACATGTAAGTTTGATCTTCTTCAAATTTAACCTCTAAGTCATGTCAATCTCACTCTCCTATCCATTTCTTCCACTTGTTGCCGAGAATAAAAGATATAAGCTCCCTGGAAAAAGAGTGTGTTAATGATGACACAGGAATACTTTTTTTGGCCATTGGAAATTCTAATGTGTATGTGGCACTCTAATGTTCAGGAGGTCTTAAAAATCATTAGGAACCATTTTCTGGGGACTGTAAGGCCAAACCTAATTTTAAAGTAATCCAGGCAGTATGTGAGTAAATCAATATGGTGTCTTGCTTGGGACCAAAGTTTTGGGAGGATGGATGGAGAAGAAACAGAATATTATTTCCAGCTACAATAAACATAAGATGACGGTGTGCCTCATTGTTTGGCTCTGCTATAACATTGAGT
The DNA here is from genome assembly GCF_900324485.2 of Mastacembelus armatus. Taxonomy (NCBI): domain Eukaryota; kingdom Metazoa; phylum Chordata; class Actinopteri; order Synbranchiformes; family Mastacembelidae; genus Mastacembelus; species Mastacembelus armatus. Next base: position 5,010,596 of record NC_046637.1, read on the forward strand.
ACTTGAGTGTCTTTTGTTTTTGCTCAGGACTGACCCTGATTTGTCCAGGAAAGCTGTGAGTGTACTGTTTAGTTTGGAGAAGCTGCCTGAACAGCATCAGGTCAGAACTTTAGTTTGTCCATTGCTTTGGTTTATGATCCTATAAGTAATCTTAAATGTAGCTTGCCACATAGTGGCTCTATGTCAGTCTGCCGTGTTGCACGTGCGTATATCAAAGCAGACATTCTCAGTAACCACTGATGTTTGGTGTTTGTCAAAGAATACTTTTTAAATTTTTGAGACATTTCCTATTTATTTGCTGAGATGTGTAAATTTACTGTAACTATTTCACCATATTTAAACATATAAAAAAAAAAATGCTCACAATTTGACATCTGCAACCTGTTGACATCACGTATACCAAATTTAAAACAAATCTCATGAAAGATGTAAGACAAGTATGTTAAATTCTATTGTGTGTGAAAACACACAAAATTGCAGATACCTCACTTCCTGTTGGGCATGGCTATAGCAATGTGCAGGCAATAAATGTTTGTACTGGGGAGTTTTATACACCTACCAAGTTTGCTGTGTGTAGCTGAAACTACATGGCAAGACTCACTGACATAAGGGGGTGCCATGGAGTCCCTGGGCCACACTCTGGCTTAGACTTTAACTGCTCACTATTGTAACAGATGTCTGTGCTAAATTTCATAAGTTTCTGAACCAGTTCAAAAATGGCCCTGTTCAGCAATGATAATACTAACTACTAACTATTACTAACTAATAATGATCCTTACAGAAACAATACCTCCAGTGCTTGGGGACTAATAAAATCTCATAAATAACATGATGATCAACAGGGTAAACATTTTACCTGCTCAACATCAGTATATTAACATTGCTATAGTGAGCAAAGCATTTTAAGTGACGTCTAGCGGTCATGTGACACATGCCCCAAAACAAGTCCCCAAATAATAGTGTTCATATTAAGCCATGCATCAATCAAAGGCTTTTATTAAGATCATAATGCTACTGGAGCCTGTTGCATGTTATGTTCAATTGGCATGTTAAAATGGTAAAATATAAAATACTTCCTGTGGTCTTTTCTACCTGTCAGCTTGACAGTCTCATTTTCATGTGTTAAATGTTCAAAGAGACATTGCTGCATTCATCACCAGTCATAGTGAACCACTGCACTGACAGACAGCTGGAAATAAACCAAATAAAAAAACTGGAGCAGTGTTAATGCTCATGTGGTTTCTTTGTGGCAGCAGCAAGAAGAGGCGGCTGAGAAAGGTTGGAGTCACATGGGGAGCAGTCAGCTGCTGTCACATGGTCTGTGTTTACAGGCTGAGCTGAAGAGAGGAGGAGTTTTACAGAGAAGTTTTTGTAAGAGAAAACCTGCACAACCAGCTTTTTCATGTAGCCCCTCAACAGGTTGACCTACTGAATCAGAATAAGGCAGAGCTGCTTTCACCAGACAGCCTATTATGGAAATCCCTGCCATAAACCTAAAGGTGAGGTTTCTCTTTACTAAACTGTAACATTGAGGGTGTTTATAACCTGTTTGTACTTTGTTCCTTAGTTCTTGTTGATTCCTCTTTATGGTAATGACTGATCACAGTAAAGGAGCAAGTTGTATTTCTGTGGGTGGGTCATGTTCAGCTGTAAACGTAATGAATGAAGTTATAAAAAGATACATTATCAAAATTATGTTGAACAGCAGACCTGTAGAGAGGGTGCATAACACGGTGTAGGAAAAATGCAAATATGAGATGTATCTGCTGTTATAAGACACATGTAAGATGGTATATTTGTGTACAAGTTTGGCAAACAGCAAGATTAGCTGGATTTGGCAAGCAGCTGTTATTTATCACACGTACCACCTTTTGCGCCCAAAATCTATTGCCAGAAATGTAGCTGATAAAAGCTCTTGGAGAAAATGTCTTTGCTGTAATGAGCATAAGTGAACTGATGCCATAAACTTTCAAAGGGAGATGCTTCAAATACAATTGTCTCAAACCAGCCTCCACTCATCCTGATGCACCTTCACATTCCAGGGTTAGTTCTGGCTTTGACATTTATGAGCTCACGTAGTTGGAACTAATGCTGCTTCTGACAGTTGCTGTTGTTAATTCGTCTTCAGATCATTTTTCAAATCCCATTAAAGTTTGTTTGGTTTGCAAACCTCAGAGAACAGTCAGACTGGTTTACAATGATATCAAATAATAAAAAAAAATGACACCATATCCACACACTGGAAAAACACTTTATGATTTAACAGTTTTATTTGGTTAATGATCAATCGCTCACTTCATTGACTGAACTGTTCTAGAAAGTTTTCAACCCTAAATGCCTTTTAAACTCTGCGTTGTGTTCTGTCACAGGCCATAGTACTGGTGCACTGGCTGCTGACAGTGTGGTGAGTGTGAGCAGGTTTTTTTTTTTTTTTTTCACAAACCTGAGGAATTTCTCTCCTGTTCTGGCACACAAACACACACGTACTCACAGAAATGGAGTCAGCCTTGATTCAGGCCTACTCTTTAGCCTCCATCTTCTCTTTGAGTAATCAAACCTAATTCTTCAAGTATGTGCAAAAATCTGACTTTATAAATTGTGTCTTGTGTTCAGGGGATGCATGGCCTGGCTGCCCATGTCCTTCGCTTGGGGGAACTTCACTGTTTTAGCAGTTGGGGTCTGGGCCATTGCACAGAGGGACTCGGTGGACGCTGTTCTCATGGTGAGTCTGCAGGGATCTAACTATACGCACAGTGGTGCGTAGCATGTTAACCCATCTGTGACAGTCTGTGAGCACTTGCAAGACATGGCCTTCCCTTTATTCATCACGGTTTACAGCAGCTCTGGTTGTCATGGTGTCTGTCTATCTTCAGTGTGCAGCCTGTCTGACTTTAGCTTATACATTGGTCCAATGCACAGTTTACAATTAGAAAAACTGACTCATGTTAAGTGTAACATGTTAGAACTGGCAGCCCCCTTACCACCACACAGTGACACTTGCTGACAGGAGGCACCAGGAAAAAAAATCATTTGTGGTTTACAACAAAGCTGCAGAGGGAGCAATAAGAAAGATCCAGCAGTAAGGAGCTCGTCAGTCATTTTCATTTGCCAAGAAAACAGTTTGCTAAGATACTGAGCCTGCATTAAGAAATGACTGCATCTTAGCTCCGCTGCAACTCTATACTGTTTAGATTTAATGCTTACACTCCCAGTACAGTGTCCTTATGTGATGAGCTCTTCTTCTCTGCTGTCTTTGTCTGGAATTTAAGACAGATCAGTCCTAATTAAGATAATCCACAAAAAAATTACTTTACATATCTATCTAAAGGCTCCAGATGTGTAAAGATCTCACCAGATGTGAGACACTTTCCAAACAGGTACACCACAGGTGAGGGTTCTGAATGAGATGATGAAAAACTGGCTGTCCAGTGTCTCTTTCAGTGATGGATTGTGAGTGTCACTGGACTGAACCTGTGAAATTTATTGTCATTAGGAAATAAACACTTGGACTCTTTTACCTTGTGGGCTCCAGGGTTGCAGTCGCTCACATCCAGGGTCCCTCAGAAAGGGGCTGAAATGAATCACTTCTCTGACCATGTGGAATTCTTGACATTATTCTTTATCTTCAAAGTCAAATGAACTACTCACTCATTCATATGTGTATTTTAAAATAATGTGCTGGCTTCATTTTAGTGTCTAAAATTATTTCTATTTGTGTTTTTACATATTTCAGTGATTCTTTCGTTTTTTTGGCTTCTAGAGATTTTTTTTAATATCAAATCTTTGTCTGAGCTAAGTGCAATGGAAAGATTTCTAAGTTGAGTTTCCCCCTTCGTTTTACTTCCATATGTATTTTCATTATGTATGTTTTCTCTACTTCCTCCTAACACCCTATTCTCTTCAGCACTTGACTGACTTTATTTTTCACACTGTATGTTGAAAAGAATCTTTCCCTGTAGCGTGATTATAGGGCTGTTGGCATTTCAGAGCACTAAGCAGTAATTTTAAAATTGTGAAACACTGCGTGCGCCCATTAAGACTTCTCCTTCTCTCTCTCGTCTTTGTCCCTGTAGTTTCTGATTGGGATGATTGTGACAATACTGACTGACATCATCCATTTTGGGATCTTTTATCCGACTGACCTTTCGATCGAGAGGGGCCGAGACACAGTACGCTTCAGCATAGGAATGGCCATCCTCAGCCTGCTGCTCAAACCTGCTTCCTGCTTCTTCGTTTACCAGATGTATCATGAACGTGGAGGAGATTACAACATTAACTTTGGTAAGAGTTACAGGAGTGTCATGTGACGTTTGTGAGCTTTTGAAGATGTTAAGAGTTGGTCAATCTTCACTTATTGTTCTGACACTTTTAAAAATTAGATTATTAAGAAGCAGGTGACATAAAAGAAGTCATCGTCTAATAAGAACATTTCCATTGATGACAAATTAGCTGAAATATGTGAAGTTTCCTGCTCCTCAGTGTGTGACCAAATGTGGAGGTATGGTGTGTTGGGAGCACTTTGACATGTTCCCCATGTTGTTTCTGCTGTTTGTAATGACAGACCTGCTACGTGCAGCACAAACTGGGAAGACTTTGTGCTAAACCACTGGCAGATGATTCCTCTGTCAAACTAATTAGTTAGTCACAAGACTTTATCATCTTCCCACAAGCTGCTTCTGTGACATCCTGGAGACCAGTTTATACTCAATGGAGAAACATATTAAACCAGTGCAGAGTGAAACACTTATGATCTGAAATCATAGGAAAAAAAAAAAAAAAAAGCAGTTAATGTCAGGAGCTACGAGACAGCACAGGAAGAGGTTTTTCAGAGACTGTCGAGTATATTGTATAACTTTCTGCAGACAATAAGTACACTTCTTCCTCTGACTTGTGTTGAGTCAGGAGATGTTAAGATGTGCTCTTTGATAAACTGTGTGTAGCCATGGATTTGTGGAGCCCATGGAGCTGTGATGTCTGCTGGTTCTTGGAAATGTTACTCAAGGCTCCATCTGACAGTATTAAGAAAATGTGGTGTTGTAGTCATCGTTTGTAGTGTGAGATGTGAGACTGGTTACATACGGGGATAGTGAGATTTTTGAGACTTTTATGGTGTTTGCTTTCATAAAAAGAATGATAAAAATAAACTAGGTTGTGGAGGTTTAGTTTGGGGAAAAAAAAAGACAAATGTAATTACTATGCACTACAATAGAAATGAATTACACTACACGTAGGTAAATGTTCCCGAGCTGCCACCCAGCACCTCCTGCTTTGACTTTTTGGAGGATAACAGAATATTGACAAATCTGTTCCCTCTGTGGTTTCACTTTAACACCACATTCACACAGCAGGTACATTCATTAGACTGTGATTGGCTGTGTAGACGACTGATGAATGCAGCTAATGTTAGTTTCAGACATTGTCTGTTTTAATTACTCTCTGATTGTGTAGCTGGAAACAACATGGTTCCCTGCTGCACTTAGCATTTGTGGGATGCAGGCAATCAGGTGAGTGACTTGTTGATTCAGGTATCCACGGCTCTCTGAGCTTTGATTGATGGCCTTCTCATGCTGGTTAATGCAGTAAGGCTGCAAATCTGAGTGATCATGTTTCCTATCACTTTAAATGACTTAATTCAAACATACTGACTCAAGCTGGATTTACATTGCACAGACTGGACTATACAGTGTTTGTCTGCTGCACCATAGTATAAGCAGCATGATAACTAGCTCATTATTCATTGCAGTGGTTTCATTAGCTACTTCCAGGACTAATTAAAAGCTATTAGTATCTGCAGTAAACCACATTATTTTGAAAGTGTTTAAGAAAATGCCTGTTCAAGCCCAGGACATCCACTGTGCAGTGTTTCTCCAGTGTGTGGGATCTGGGGTTATTCCTGCTACTATGTTAGAGCTGAGACTAACATCAGCTGCTGGTATTGGATTTGTGAGAGTTTACACTCCAACAACCCCGGCCACACCTGGGGTAGCACCGCAGCCCGTTTCACAGTCCGTTAGCACATTGATCAGTCCTCAGTCTATTGTAAAAGTCAAACATAGAGTTTTAATATACACACAGTAAAACGTGTAACTATGACCTCTGTGTTTGTGCAGTTCATTTTTTAATGGTAATCATCCAAGCAGGTTTCAGTTAGAGCAAAAAAGTAACTAGCAGCTACTGTAGCAAAAAGCATAAAGGTTACTGTTGGGTGTCTCTGTCTGACTCCTGCTTTCAAGAATTACTACTAGTTTTGAGTGGTAAAACCTGTGGCTGTGCTCACTGAGTTGTGCTGTGATGTGAAACTGGACAGGCTCGCTGGGCTTTACTCTCTGACATACATCACCCGACATGTTCTGAGCTGGTGTGTGGTTTTGTGGGATCCTCGTGTGAAAGGATTTGTCACAACTGAAATTTCCCAATTCTTTTCCTGCATGTCATCATTTCTGAGTCTGTCATGCACATGGTCACACTTCTGTCTTTTAGTTTTTTGTTTTTTCCCTTAAGTGAAGACTTGTCTCATGTTTTTCCTGGAATAATTTGATCATTTGTTGTTTCTCTTTTCTTTTCTCCACTGCTCCTTTTTGACCTCTCAGACTTAGAGACCTCTGTGGACAGTCGCTGCACTACGGATAGTGCTGACAGTGCCTTTATTGGCCGCCGCTATTGATCTCTGGCCTCTTCCTTTTTGCCATTTCTCTCCTCCAATCATCCTCTTCCACCCCCTCCCACACAGGAAGTAAGATTGCAAAGCAGGCTGCAAGACAAAAAAAGAGACACGTTTCTTTCCTAACTGTCATCTCGTTCATATTGAGTTGTCTATCTTTCTATTTGTATTTATTTATATTCATTTGTCTTGTCATCTGTCTGTTCCTACCTTCATCAGTCCTCATTACCTGCCTGCATAGCTGTTTCACTGCAGTGTTTGTCTTCATATCTATTGTGTTATGTGTTTATATATTTCTGCAAGTTTGTATCTATGTTTTATTCATATTTTTCCCTCCAGACGCCTCATTTGTGCTTGTGTATTCTGTTTGCATATATTTAAAGCAGAGCTGCATGCTGCTGCACATTCTCAACTCAGCCTCGTTAAAGTGAACTTAATGTTGACTTTTAATAGACAAGGAATGTGACCTGTTTGTATGCACACTAAGACAGATGACCAACATGATGCGGTCAATAAAACGATTTATATATTTTCATGCTTTTTAATAAAATAGAAGAAACCAGAGTTGTAATTTAAATTTTGACTTTATTACTGTTATTCTACATATTTGTCAGTAATTGAACATAGGCAGTGAACAGGTATGTGTATGGGCCTTTGAACTTCCAAAAACACATCTTTTGTATTCTGGTGATGTCTGAGTCTGGGCCGTTTGTTGTAGGGCATCACAGGGAGTCCTACAATATAAAATGGTACACATGGATTAAACCAGCCTTCATAAAGTTCATTAGGAAGCACGATTACACGACTGTAGTGAGTAATTCACAGGTTCTGAAGACTTTTGACTATGTGTTTGAAGACTGATATCTAAAGAGCTATAGCAGATTATTCAGTCACCTCATACTTGATGCTGGTCATGTCTGTGTCCAGATTCTCCTCAAAATCAAATAGCTACAATACATGAAGCTGATCTAAAAATCACAAAGAGGGATGAAGCAGGAGGAATTTCATCATCACTCAGAGAGGTGTTTTAAATGTAGTTTGCTGTTTTCTCAGTCCAGCATTCATCAGTGATGGGGGGGGGGGGGGGGTTTAGATGCTTGAGTCAAGATAACAAAAACTTCTGTCATGAATATGTTTTCAAGAAAAACCTGTGTGAAGTCCTAAAAATAACATCAGAGAAAGAATCCATTCTTTCATTCAGCTGCTTTAATGTATAAGTCAACAGTAGTCCAGGCTTCAAAATAAAAGCCTTAATTAGATATGGTAATGGTTATTACATTTGCATAGCAGCGGTTGTGTGTGTTGAAGACTTTTGGCTTTTCTCTGCAGGTTTCCCCTCTGTATCACGAAACAGAGATGCCTATCAGTCCATTGACCAGCAGAATGAGCCGTCCAACGTGCAGCATCCTTTCAACCCGGCCCAGGACAGCAAACCAGGAGTCGGCACATACTGAGAGCAAAAGGCAGGGAACAATGTTGCCCCCCTCAACTATTCAGTGCTTAGTAGTCATTGTTATAGTCGTCCCTATATTCAGTACTGTCAGTCTGCTGCAGACTGCTCCACTGAAAACAAATGGCATATTATTCTTATTTGAATTCATTACCTGTGTTTGGGTCTTAGAATGAAGTGTGGTGCAATTAAACCCATTTATTTTTTTTCATCAAAGGTGTCGATGTTTTTTGCTGAGCAGGCACCTCGCTGTAGAATAATTACAGAGGAAAAACTGCTCTACAGCTCCCATGCTGTTACTATTGTTATGCCTACTATTTTTAGAAGAAAGGTGTTGGATAAACTGTTGTGTGTGTGTGTGTGTGTGCACACAGCAGTTTTCACTTTTTTTCACTTGTCACAAATGTGGTACTTACACACATTTGAATTTTGACTCTGTGTCTTGAAAGGTATATTCTTCTTGTGTTCAGAATGTTGAGTTTTTTTCAATTAGTCTTTGCTTGTTGATCTGTTAGAATAGTTTCTTCTCTACAAACACAGTAGATGTGTGAGAAATGAATGGTTTTAAACTAAAAGCACTTCATTAGTGTCATGTTGATCACTGGTCAGTATTCACAGTGGAACAGTTCTGGTGGTTAGAGCATAGTGGACACTGCGGTGCCTGCAGATAATTGTAGATTGGGAAACACTCACAGAAAGGCAGCGGCATTGTGTTTGAGAGTTCGTTCATAGCAAAGATTATTCAGAAGCTACGTCTTTGTACCAGGAACAATAACAGGCACTTCAGCAGGGTCTCAATGAAACTAAATCTTCATTACAACTTGTAAGAGACTGCTGCAACATGTCATCACATAAATGTCTTCATGATACAGATTGTTGTTCTTGAAACTGTAAGAATATACTGACAGAAAAATGTTTATTTATTTATTTTTTTTTCCTCATGCTGTTCTATTTGCTTCGAGGATCCGTCTGAGAAGGTGGGCATATCCTGACAAAGACATTATAGTTGCTTCAGCTTGACGTCACCGAGAAAAAGGCATAAGGCTACACTACTTGACTATAAAAAATGACAAATGCTGGCAGGCGGCATGTTTTCCTGAAAATACTGCGCCTTTGTTTTGGTCCTGATCATTTCTGCCATGTTTTGTGTTTGCTCTTAGACTTACAGATTTAAAGTGTTGTCTTTCTCAAAGAACAATGTGGAACATTTGTCAAATAGTTTATAAGGTAACGATGCACAGTGGGTTTCCATTCGCATCTGGAAACACAATGAAACATTTTAAGACTGACAAATCTCTTCTGTCCATGTAGGTTTTTGGATTTTTCTTCCTTCCCCTCTCTCAAATATTTATTTTTCTGTTGTTTACTTTCACTCTGCTCTTCTCACAGATTTTTGTCTGCTTTTATTTATTTATCCAGGCACAACATTTATCATCCTGCTTTCCCATCTTCCACCATTTTTTCACTCTACTATCCATATTGCCAGACTCACCACCTTCAATCTTATCCATTTTCAGCAACATCCCAAATTTTACTTTGTCAAGTAGTTTCATTTATGGGTCTGTAAATTTGAGAAAAATTCTTTAATACCTTCTTAAAAAGTTTTGTATATTTAATTGGGTGCTAGTCTAATTGTAGAAAGTTTGAACCTTAGTGCACATGTATTTAATTTACTTTTTTTTTTAGTGTAGCCATTTCAGCATGCAAAATCATACAATTCAACAAACTATACAAACAATTAGTGACTGGATGATGTATATTAATTTGGATTTAAATGAAGATATTTCTTCTAATAAATTAAATTCCATAATTAGTAACAAATTTCATAAATATTTTCATAAAATTTCCTTAGAAAAAATTCCCATTAATGGGTATGTTGTCCTGATTTCTCCCTAGTTACTGAACTGAATCCTGGGGTGCTTTCTTTCTTGGTCTCCTAATTAATGTTCATGAGTATGGTAATAATTCGTTCAAACAGAATAGGAGTCAGTGGCTCGAAAAAGAAAAAAAGATAGCAGAAGTGGGAGGTGGGGGTGATGGTGGAGAGAGAGAAGAAAGGAGGTGGGGGAGGAGGTGAAGAGGAGGGTCTGGCCAGCAGCCCAACAAGCTGTTGATTAATAAGGAGCTGCTGGGCTGCCTCTCTGGAGTCTTGCATGCATGCAGGTTTGACACATCCTCAGGCTCACACCTGTGATTCCTCCGAGTCAAGGACACGCTCGTTCACTGCTATTGTTGGCCGATGCAATAGAAGGCACTCAATTTGTCAGCTCTGTTATTACATTAGTGACAGTCCCCAGTGAGGTCTTGAAAGAACAAATTTGTGGGGGTCAGGACTGCAGATATTCAGCCCAGTAAGAAAATGCCTTAACCAATGTCTGAAATCTAATTGACCTGTAGAGTTTTCAGTTTTCATGAATTTGTTTATTGCAGAGAAAAGCTATAATAATGAAAATAACAGCTTTTAGTCCAATCATTTAAATCCAATACATCCAATGCACATATGATCAGTGATTTGGCTGTTGTGTCTGGAATAAAAACTCAAATAACACCAAGATTTAAGGCCTGAAATAGTATTCTTCCTTTTTATGAAGTCAGATTTCAAAATCAGTATTATACAATCTGCTTTTTCTTATTTTGCTTTCTTTGTTTGCATCATTTTTATTCTCTTACCAGTCCTTACCAATACCAATCCCTTTTTCCTCTTGATTTTGCAAACTAGCTTTCACAACTTAGCCCAAAATATCTTTGCATATTTAAATATTTTTAAATAAATAAATACAAAACACGATGAAAATAACATGTTTTCTTCTTGACACATATCCAGATGTAAGCTGACTAAAAATATGACCTTGGGAGCTGCAGGGGTCAAACGAAAACCATTGGCTTTAATTCCCGGGTGAATTATACAGCATTGGACCAGTCCGGAGATAAAGAATATTTTATACGCTTTGGGCCAGGAGATCTGCACTGTTCATGGACTGATAGTGCTGCAATCTTAAACATGGTTATTGAGCCCCCACCTGCTGCCTCAGTGGCCAACAGTCCTGCTGAAAACCCCTCAGAGATTAAACCAGTGTTTATATATGAAATTGATTCAGCAATGACATTTTTATGCCTGAAGCATCTTGTGTCCCCCAGGAGAGCTCCCTCAACCCTTAACCTTTTCACACTGTGGCCTCGTGCATCTGTCACCAGCGATAACATATAAAAATTGATTCCAATTACCTTCCAGAGCACAGCAGAGTGCATAGAAGGGGGTCAATAAATCCCTTACCATTAGGTAAAGAACCAATTAATTTACTGTTTTTTGTTGTTGCAAATGAAATGAAATGAAACAAACCAAACAATGGAAAAAAAAAACTTGTCCTTTGGGTATATTCCTGAAAAAAGATTATATCCAATTCACAAAACCAATGTAGAGTTCATCGGTCTGGTCATAACAATTAAGGAAGCTCCATGTGCACAATTTAAAGCAGCAGCCTCAGTGTCAATCATTGATCACAGTTTCCCTTATAAAGAAGACGGAGATTTCATCGACAGGCCAGAGGAACAAAAGAAAAAAAAATAGTATGAAAAATCCATAATAAACTTGTGATGTGTACTAAAGTGAGATAATATTATGTTGAATGCTAGGAGCCTGTATGACTGCATGTGTGGCTTTGTGATGGACTGGTGACCTGTCCAGGGTGTAAGGCAGGACCTTTCACCCAAAGAGAGCTGGGATCGGCTCCAGCAGATCCCTGTGATCCTAAATAGGAATAAGTGGGTATAGATAATGGATGGATGGATGGATGGATGGATGGATGGATGGATGTTGAATGCTGGTGTTCCTGCCTGTCCTATTAGTAGACCATGACCAGTGCTGACCTTTTTTAGCCTACAGTTCTATTACTAATAATGATTTGTTTGCAGATTTAAAAACATATTGATCTGTAAATCTGCCTGAGATCTTTATGTATGTAATAAGTGCAGCCTTGGACGTAACATAATTAGGATTTGTAGCTGTATTTTCTTCCTCATTATTCATCCATTTGTGCTTTTATCCTTAATCTGCACAATTTGCTCTAATTGTATTTTTTTTAATGTCATACTCGTTTATTTCATCAGTGACCCAATTTTTACATAGTGATCATTAAACTTTCATTTTATCTTATCTTTCTCTTCTATCTTTAATGTTCTTTCTCAGTTTTATGATGATGAAGACTTTAGAGTAGAAAACTGAAGCCTTGAACGCATCGTTGGCCCTTCGCGTTCTCGGCGAGAGTCGACGCTGGAATTTGCTGCGATGTGAACAAAGTAGAGGTGTGACCCGCCTTAATTGTTAAATATTAGAAGCATATCTCTGTGAATCTCACCTCTAAATGTGCCAGGAATGCTTCTCAAAAATACCTTTTTTTGTTGGTGTCAAATAACCTTCGGAGTTTGATTTTCTCTCCATAGCAGTAGGTGAGAGAGCCCGGCAGAGCCTCAGAGAGAGAGAGAGAATACTAAACAGTGAACGTGGACCTGGTAGCTCAATGAGTGCAGATGATGAATGACCATGGGGAGGGAGAACAGGACCAGAGCAGAGGCACAGCCATTTGTTACTCTGCTGTCACAAATGTATTTTTAATGAATCTGCACTTCTGACATCTCTGCAGAGCAGGACTGTTCCTTAAGGCCAGCATGACCCCAATATTTCCTGTGAAGCGGTGGCTCTGAACAAACCCACTTTAGCTCCGGCTGTGTAATGTAAATAACCTTCTCTTTGTGTTTGCCAAAGCCATCAGTCTCATCCTCATTATTATCCTTACCTGTGCTGAGAACAGGGGCCATTCCTTTCTCTGTGCTGGTAGCAAGTAGGAAGGTTTCACCTTGAATTGCTCCTGTATACTAAACTCTGTTTTTTAAAAACATTGTATTTTCTTGGCAAAGTAGAAAGACCTTGAAAAAGCTTTTGCATTGGGCATCAATATCTCCTCAAATCATTCCAACTTCACTTTTAGGTGGCAGTTTCTCTAGCTGCCCTACCTGTGAGATAAATACCTTAATGTTCCACTTTTTAATGTTTAAAATACTGACATGATTAGTTAAGAAGAATATGTAGAGGAGGGTGGAAGTACAAGAGGTGCGAAGTTGGGGTAAACCAAGACAAGTGTATTTGGGTTTGGATATCTGGTAGCAGTCACACACCTTTGCTATTTCTGCTTTTTCACCTTTTTTGCATATATATGTAGAACCTGTAGGAGACGAAACTTCCCTGCACTCACAGCCCTGCTTCATTTTGAATGGGACAGACGCGTGCGATGATACACATGACACATCAACGTGTGACCCATGCTCACACCCAGAGTGACACACATCATCGCATTTGCTGTGCTTCATCTGTGCTGACACACCGGCACCACAATCTTCAGGGGAATCATCCATCATCAACCTCTAGCATCCAAAGAAATGTTTTATGCAAAGAGTAGATACTGCCAAAAGCAATTCAACACACACTGTAGAAAATGCTTCTTTTACCAAAGCAAACAGAACAAAAAAAGGCTATCTATTCTCTTATTAAAGCAGTCCATGGTTCTTAAATATTACCTAAGTAATTATTTATAACATTGTTGTGTTTTGCACACGGAAGCTGTCTCTGTCTGGCTCTGACAGCTGTGAGTCGCTGACTTCCCTGTATCTGCGTCCAGTTAGTGTCAGTCAGAGGGCTGGTCTTTGAGTTGCTGACAGCTCCCCGCTGCTGAGAAAATGATACGTACAGAATCTGGACAGCCAAAGAAGTCACACACCATCAAATGACATGGTGTTTATGAAGGTATCTCATTGTGGCTGCTCGGGTCTGGGGGGACCCTCTGCCTGCATGGACGATTGGTCTTGACAGAGCTCTCCCCTGACTCAAGCATCATTGGACGGTTGTTCTTGTCTCTGTCTTGGTCTGTAACGCTGCTCTGGTTGTCACTGTCAACAAAAATAAATGAGTTTCACTTCAAAATCCAACATATATTTAATAAAAACTACAATTCTGATGCCAGAGGCTTTGGTCACATATATACTGTTATTGAACCTACTGTAGGTCCATATAGTATTTTTTTTGTGATATTTTAATAATATAATAATACCTGAGACCTGTCACTAAAAAACATAAATTACCACAAAAACTGTAAAGCACGTGCAAATGACTTTTTCCTCTCCCTTAGCTCTGCAAATAAAATCTATCACAAAAAAAGTTCTCTCCCTAAAACACAGCTCGAACCTTTTATTATCCTCCAGCCAGAGGAAATCTTTGGAGGAATTTAATGAAAGAACACTGTTGTTAAATCATATACTGTATTAGGTGCAGTAAAATATTATTTTGTCCAAATTAGAAACAATATTTCTTTTCAGTGGCCTGTTTCTGTCAGGGTAATGAACCTAAATGTACAGGAGATGGTATTATGTCTAACCTAAGTCATGAAGATGAAATACAGTTGTACATGCAGCAAATGTCAGTACCTGTCTTGACTTTCCTTTGCTACTGAGCTGTTGTCATAGATATTCAGCATAGTTTCTGTGCGGTCATCATGGCGCTCTTTAGCCTCCTGAAATCTGGAAAATATATTTTGAAATGCTGTCAGTGATGTTAGAAGGCTGGGACTATTCTGTCCTTATCGTCAACCAACAATGTTTTGCTGCAGGTTAAAGCACATTTGCTGCTCAGGTGAGTGTTTACTACAGTGCAATAGTGGATATGGGATTGAGTTAGGTTAAATTACAGCGTCCATGCTCATGGTAATGAAAGAACATGTCACCCAGTGCAACGATGGCCCTCACTGGTGTGTTTTTATAGTTCTCAGACAACAATGGAGCTCTGTGGCACAAAGGGATATGCTGCACAGACAAGGAATAATTCACTATTGGTTTAGGTCTTTTCATGAGATTTGTTGATTTGAATCAGCTTGGATTTTTAACTCCACTTTAATCATCTTTAAAATGAAACCAAGGCAGCTTTAAAAATCAGGTTTGTTTGCAAGAGAAAATTCAATAAAATGCTACAAATGTTTCTGTACCAGCCCTGTGACAGACTGGTGACCTCACCTATCGTCCAGTGACAACTGGGATCAGCTCCAGCTCCCCCATGTCTGCATGTAAGTGTATAACCACGAATTTTCGTTATCCATCCCCCTGTTATACATATGCCCCCATGCTTCACAGAGTGGTCCTTCATATTACAGTTATGTTAGAGGCTTCTATTTCCTCTGAATCAGAGTCATCAGTCAACCAGTATTGCAGCAGATGGTAATCCATTCTCTGAATACAAAACCTGGGCTCGAGTCTCTCTTTGACTTTGGCGATAGAGAAGATGTAGGGGCTGATCTGTTTGGTGATAGTGGTCAGGTACGAGTTCTCCTGCTTCAGCTGCATCAGGTCATGAAGCTGGGCTGCAATTGGTGAATGAGAATTAAATTATAACAAGAAAATCAAAAATGAGATAGAGGTTAGACTTTCTTCATAATTCACCTTCATAGATCTCCTGCTCATTAGTGACCCTCTGAAAAGTCTCATCCCAGATCTGTGAAGAAAATGTGGTATGTAAGCTGATTCCTAAGAAATAAAACATTACATGAACTGCAGTCTGTCACCTCATGGGATACCTTGACATTTGCTTCTTTTCTTTTCCCTCTGTTTGCATTTCTACCAGTCTAAATTTATAGGATGGGTAAAAACCTGCCTGGCAGTATGCAGCTAAGTGCACTGACTGAGGACAAACGTAGAAACTATTTTGTTAGAAGTGCTCTGTAGAGGCAGGTACACAGTAAAGGTCAAAACATCAAGGTATCACCTGACGCACCTCTTCAAACATGACTCTCATAGTTTCCACAGTGGAGTACTGGGAAGCTATTTGGTTGTCAATGTGCAGCGATCTGTCCAGGATCTCTTCCATTTTATCTGTGTTGATGATGGAGTGGTGCTTGGTCAGATCTCGGTGGAGCTCCTGGACTTGATCCTTCAGATTTTGAATGTCTGTCTGGAGAAGCTGTTAACACAGACACATCTTCAGTATATAAGACATAAAATTCCTGAGTAGCTTGAGTGTCTTTAAAACGAAAGACACGTGCTGGATGTACAGATTCTAGGTGAAATGCATCCGAGCATGAAGAGCTTGGTGCCCACTACACAGGCTGAGGATGAGTTCCCACAAGACTCCATGTTGCTGCCTTTTCACAGCTTTACTCTGACTCCTCATCTATTATTGCGGATCCCAGGAAGAAAAGTTGATGCAGCTGTTTTAACCAGTGTGGACACAAACATGGGAGATTTATAAACTATGGAAGTAAAACTCATATTTTAATACATTAAGTATTTCCAGTCAATTTAAATGATACCCATTATGAGTTTGCTCTTAGATTATAGTTGTATTTCAACAGTAAATTTCTTCCAGTGTCCTTGTAAGTGTTATTTATTGTTCACTTGTGTTCAGTGCTTTAAATATTGTTCTGGATAAAAGCACAAGGTGACTGGCAGTAATGTAACTGTAAATCTACAGCATTATTGGTCAGACACAGTGCTCACCCTATAGGTGTTCTCATAGTTGCGGCAGTGCTCGGTGAAGGGGGTTTCGCTCCCCTCAGCCAGGAGGACTTTGGTGCAGATGTTGCGGTGGGAAGTGGACCTTCGCCCCAGCACAGAGCTCAGTGGCATCTCACTGAGAGATGGGGAGCGGCAGGACATGGACAGAGGGGACTGCAGCCTGAGGTGAGGGAACACAACAGGACTTCTTTCTAATAACAGTGCTTTTACTGTTGGGGCACATCATTTTCCATCAACAAAACATTACTTGTGTCTAACCCATGTCTTTTAAACCACAGGAGAGGCAGAAAATAAACTCAGGTTTTCTTCTCCTGAGTGCAATAGTCAATTCCATTGTTGCTATTAGTATGGATTTGTGTATGTCCTCTATGCAAAAACAGATCCTGAATTTCCATTAGTCACTGCCACCTCTGACTTTCTACGCAGGATAAAGAACTTTGCACACATTTTAAAAAAAAAAACAAAATCTATTCTCTGCTTTACCTTTAATTGTACATCCCCTAAACATAACTCAGTGGCAGTTTCCATCTCTTAGTTACAAGGGTATAAAGTGGTTAAATATTTACACTATTCTAATAAGTTTAATAAACGTTCACATAGAGGCATGATAGTTATTTCCAAAGTCTCCAAGATTCTGTTTACCTGTAATCAGTCAGCTCTGAGTACAGAAACAGAAACTGTTCAGTCCCCTTTGTGTCATGTGATTGACATGAATCAGCACACGACTCACATCTCTCCACCACCGAGAGTGTGAAAGTCTCTGCAGCACAAAGTCACACAGTTAGAGAAACATACATGTATCTGTAGTAGAACCATAGTCCAGGCATTATGCATCCCTCTTATGTTCCTATTCAAAAGTGAAGGATCCAGGTTGTGTCCCAACACGACCAATTAAAGACTTCACCAGAAATACAGCAGCAGCATCACTTGTGTGAGGGTACGTGCCCATCCAACTTCTGTTCTGTAAAATTATGATAAAAATAGGGCCAGCCAGCTGGCGCGGTGACCAATCCCTGGCCGGTTTGTATCCTGCATTAGTGGCTGATAGTGAAGGAAGGAGCTTTCAGACAGAGGATGTATCAGACACAACACATTCATTCGTGCTGAGCAACGGGCTACTCCATGTGGGCAGCATTCTGAACTACCATACGGTGAGGAAAAGCCCATTTCCTCCTCCATCTGTGAACTGGAGTACGGGGTGGATTTGAAAAATTGTGGACTGAAGAACCTCATAGTGTCGACGGCACCAACAGAAATTCACCAAAAAAGGAAAATATCCAGGCTGTGACGCTGCCTGCGATCCCACACAAAAGCACAAGAGCTAATATACTTGGGGTTCACACAAGTTAAGATACATGCCACTTAAACATGACACTGTACACTATAGAGCAAAATTGCAATGACTTAAAAATGATAAAGTCTATATCATTTACCTGGGGTCTTCTTGCCCAGTGTTGATGCAACAGACGACTTGTCTAAAACATGTATCCCTCTGTCTGTGCCATACACATACCATCCTCTGCACATCCAGCCTCTGTGCTCCCACCAGTGACGCCAATGAAAGACTTTGGTGGTGCTAACGCTGTGATATCACCGGCCTGGAACAAAGCGGCCCGACCGCTCCTACAGTACTTGCCAACTTCCAGATGAATCCTAGAGAGTTCTGTGAAATTAAGATAAAAATAGTGCCAGCCGGCCCTGCCACCTATCCCTGCCCACTTTGCATCTTGTACAAGCAGGGCGCTAAACAAGTTGGAAAGGATATGTCAGTATGTTGGCATTAGTGGGTGGGCTTAAGGACCTGTGAACAGTTGGGAGACACTGATGTGGAAAAAAAATCAGTCATGGGGGGTGTATGTGGAGAGGGATGTGCAGCAGAGAGAGAAGGACAATCATTGATCTAATGGGTAAATAATTGTTATATTTACTGCTGAGTTACAACAATTCCCAAACAAATCTGTGAACACTATATGTATTTATTTATTTATTCTCTGTTGTTTTGTTTTCCCTCAGTGTGCAAACAAATTTAACGTCTGTGTCAAAAAGGGACAACAAACCAAAAGCATCTTGATCCAAGAACTGTGACCACACACACGTTCGCTCATCCATTCATCTCCTGTCCTGGCTTTCTAAAAGAGGACCGGCTGCCTCCTTCCCAGCCCCCCGCAACAAGGTGACTTACATAAACATACCAGCGTGCAGAGCTTATAGACAGACAGAATAACTGCCATACTGCGACTCAGCATGGCGCCTCTTTCTTCTCACTGCAGTCATCGCTGTCTACCATCTGTACTTGCAAACCATTTGGGGATTTTAAGTTTGGATGCTTTGCAAGTGTGAAATTTTCTGCCCAAACTTTTTTCTTTCTCGGAAGAATCCAAAAGATGCCATGGTGATATTCAGGCACCATAAGCACACTGAGAAATAAACCTTAAAGGAAGGGATCATTTAGTGATTAGATTCAAATGTTATTTGCAGCAGCATCACAGATGTTGAGGTAAATGGTCTAACCTTGTTGCAACACTTGTAGATCCAGCAACAGAGGGCGGGCAGCGCTGTCCCAGCAGCAGCAAGGGCTCTAGACAGCGGGCAAACTCACTTCTGTATTCTGTGTTGATCTAATGGAAGATAAAGATCAGTTGGTCTTATATTAATTAAAAAAGCCTTTCAATAACATGTAACTTCTACATAGTATTTGGTATCGTTTCCATGAAAAACTGAAATAAAAACCCCACTCCTGAAAAACGCCTACTTCACACCCATTTCCACAGTCAAACCTAGAATAATAATAAAAATACCAACCTTACAAAATAACAATATGAGGAATAAAATAACAACATTGCCATTATTATGCTCATTATTGTGATTTACAAGAAACCAAATATTGGAAATAAAAATAATATAATAAGAAAAACCACTTCCACAACCATAAAGGATGAAAGGGCCATAAAAA
Organism: Mastacembelus armatus; assembly: GCF_900324485.2. Taxonomy (NCBI): domain Eukaryota; kingdom Metazoa; phylum Chordata; class Actinopteri; order Synbranchiformes; family Mastacembelidae; genus Mastacembelus; species Mastacembelus armatus. The sequence continues at coordinate 5,030,210 of NC_046637.1, forward strand.
TTAAGGCCCATCCATAAACATAAACTTCATCATCCAAAAGAAAAACAAACAATCAAAAATAATTGCACATTTTTGGAAAACATTGATGTGTTAATAATAATCCCTCCAGAAGAACAACTGCACTTTCCATTTGCAGACCAAATATTATGTTTATATCTCTTGCATGTTGTTGTAGTGTAGTGTTCACCCTCAGTTTAAAACATTTTGGCCAGAGACATTTTCAGTGACAGAGAAGTGTCAAATCAAAGGAGATGCCTGAGCAGGGAAACATAAAGCATCTAGAAGCTTTCCTGCGGGGGCACTGGGGTTACTGAATGGGTTTATGGAAATGAAAACTCATATGCTATGGATGTCACAGTCACCAGATTACAACCTGCCTGAGCAGCCATTAAAGACTCTGGATTGACATGTCAGACATGTCAGTTCCACCCCCATCATGGAAACAGCAAAATGGGAAATATCTGTTGTAGAGAGATGCCCAGGAACACTGAGGCTTTTCTGGTGTTTTCCCTATACCTCCTCACCCATCTGTATATTCTGCTTCACCACTGTTTATCAATAACAATAAGTGATTCAACCTACTCTATAACGTCTCTTTTTCCCACTTAAAGTGCATTTGCTAGGTTTTTCTGGAGTTTAAGTGGACTTTCAATTTTCAAACGAAGCATTTTCAACACTACTGTATCTTTTTGATGGAGTTTAGTGTTTTGTTGAACGTGGGGTCTTTCTATGGTGAGTTTGCATGTTCTCCCTGTCTCTGCGTGGATTTTTTTTATGGGTACTCCGGCTTCCCCTCATAGTTGAGAGACATGCAGGTTGGGGTTAACATTAGAGTGTGATGGACTAGAGATCTGTCCAGTGTGTGACCTGCCGCTCACTCAAAGTCAGCTGGGATTGGCTCCAGCCCCCTGTGACTCTGAAAGCACCGATGGTAGAAGATGGATGGATGGATGGAAATACATTAGTTAAACTCACAGGACAAACAGAAGCACATTAGTATTTGCTTACTTACACTTTAAAAAGTCTGTGTGGTATTGGGTCTTGTTTCGTTGTGGCCGTCACACACTATGCATGGTGGTTTATTTCTGCTGTTTCGCCTGCTTTTAGTTTCTGTAAATGTATGACAATAACCTGTCTTTGGCTGTGTGAAGGCTGTTCTCACTCACTTTGCTGCTCTGCACTGGTCTCAGTCGATGAGGGAGCTTGACAATCCTCTTCAGTCTCTCCATGAGTTGCTGTGTAAGCAAGAACATCCGGGGGTGAGTCAGTGACTTGTTTGACCTCACTGGGACATTATTAAAGACTAATTCAGTCCAGCTAATACCTTAACATCTGTCCTGCCAAGAAACTTCCTTAGAACAAACTCAGTTTGTTGTGATGTACAGTTGTTCATAAAAAGTGTTACTGATGGCGTAGTAAATACAAAAGTATACACACTAGTATTCTTTAATTCATTTATTTTTGTTTATAGTTTTTATACGTGATAACTTTTTTTTGAGTTATGTTTTATGTATTTATTTCCCCTTTCCCTACCCACTCATTTCTTATCTGTTTATGTATTTCTGTATTGTATTGCAGTGTTGTAACTCTACATTCATTTAAAAAAATAATCATGACGTGATAATAAACTTGACTCCTCTAACGTACTCACATAGCCCATGTCCAAAAACTCATACTTGTTGGCTGAGTTGAGAAAAGCCGAACAGGTGACGAGGTGAACCTAAAAACACCAGAGGTTAAAGGTCAGTTTTCAAACATAAAAAAAAGTCTAATGTTAATGCACAGTGATCCATAAGATCATCAGCTTTGATCGCTGATTTGCAACAACATAACACTACTTTTTTCTTCACTACATATAGTGACAACTGCAGTTAATAGTTATTTATTATTTTAGTTATTAGATTAAGATTTGACATTCAAAACATATAAGAAGGTTTTAAACTACAATAAATTATTCATGCTTCATGTTTCAGATGTCCATCGCTGGTTACCAGTTCGCTGAAGAAAACATTAGACCATAAAAATTAAAAACACACACATACAAACACAAATTTTACATACAACTTAGTTTTTTCCTCCCTAGCCATTAATCATCTCATGACAGCCCTAGAATCATTTGTGACCCACTCCCACTACCAGTCTAATTAACAGTCTAATTATATGACATATAGTAAAACAGTAATACAGCTCTCAGGGGCCATTTGTCTTCAGACTTTGTACTTTTGATATTTTGATAAGAATATGTGCGTAGGTTTTTACCTATATAGGAGTTTGAATGAAGAGCTGTGTTCACTGATATGTCAGTCACATGCGTTTTGTCACTGATTGTTATTATTTATGTCACCTGGAGGGTTGGCAGCAGGGCAGTAAGGTGTGACAGCTGTTCCTTTAGTGCTTTCTCCTTCTCCTCGTGTTGACTGAAAACACACAAACAAGCATGTAACCCTAAACCTTCATGCCCACGCCAGCCAACATACTCAGAGGACTCAACTCAGGAGGTGCAACCACAAACAACATAGTCCATATTTCCAGAAGCTAATCTCTCTGTCTTCTCCTGTAATAAGCACACACACACACACACACACACACACACAGGCACACATAGGGTTGCACACACAAAGCCTGACATAAATAGCCTTCAGCAGCCTTCCGGGAAGCCAGCCACTGGACGGTTTCCAGGCAGTGTAGAGAGAGAAAGAGAGAGAGGGAATGGAGATGGAGGACTTTGGGCACAAAAAATCTCATTAAAGATCCCCACAGAGTGCAACCCGATACACATACTCACTCATATGTGCAAAATTGTTTTCATTTAATCACGCACACATACACGGGGAACGCACTCTGAAAAAGGAAAGTGCTGAGAAATGGTCATTCAGTTTTGCATCTGAGATTTTTGCTGTCTGGATGTTTCCATATAAAAACGAATATAAACCAGGAATAGGATTTCTGTTGATCTTCAATAATAAATATTGAAAAGATGTGACTCCACATTTGTGGCTGTTGTAAGAGATGCAGGTCTATTTTTCATTAGGTCCTATAACAGGTGCAAAATATAGAGTTTAATGTAAAGTGGAGAAAATCTAAAGACTTTCTAAAGACTGCATTTGGACAACAGCACTCATTGTAGGGACCTAAGAAAGTCTATAATTTACATACTCTCTAGTTGTATACCGTTAGTTTTCAGTTGACTTCATTTTCATTGATTGGACCCAGGCACAGGCTGCAACTGTTGGTCTGAAAACTGTAATCCAACTGAAGTGGCTTTAATTTAGTACCACGTTTTGCTGAAATAAAAATCACCCAAAGAAAATGTGTTTGCTGAGGAGAGAGATTATCCCAGAGCAAACAGGGTGCCACTATTCATCACACACAATACAATGCTGCATGATACAATGGAAAAAGTATCAGGTGGCCCAGTGAATGCGGGATAATAGCATTCAATTTAGTAAATATTGTGATGTGAGCTTTGTGGCAATAAAAGAGAATTTTTATATAAGCGCCATAAATCTTGAAATATTTAATATTACCTCTGAGCTGCTTTCAGCAGAATCTTCTTTCTTTCTGCTAGTTTTTCCTGTCAGGTGAGAACAGAGAAAACAGCCCCTTTTATTCCTCACACTGCTGTGAAAATGTCCTTGAGCTTTCTATTACCTAATGAATTTTCAACATTGTAGGTTAAAATCTTTCTGCTATCTGCTCTCTTGCTTTGTTCATTATGCAAAGAAAATCCACTCTTCTCTCACAGTTAGGCTAACAGAGACATCCAGTGGCCAGGCAGTGTTAATGGTGTCAACACACACACACACCAATGAGAGTATGTGACCTAGTCAAAACCGCCTCAGGAGTAAAGCAGTGAAATTTGCCACACAGACAATGAACCAGAATGTAGAAAAACATTATTGAGTGAAGATTTTCAGTGCTTTTGCCATGTACAATAGTTTTCTGTTTTCTTTTATGCAGCTTACAAATAACTATTCTGTAAATCTTTGCTATACTTTAAATATTTTAATGGGATGGCAGGAAAATCAGTCACACTTGTTATCATAGTTGCTCTCAGCACATTGGTATGGATGTGTAGTGTATATGTGTGCTCTGACCATTTTGATTGTTTAAAGGGCCTGTTGGGATCAAACCATTGTCCAATTAAATAGATTTGTGAGTCGGAGTCAACATGCAGGTGTCACTCCAGTAACAAAGGAGAAAAAAATCAAATGAGGATCCATATGTTACCTGCAGGCTGTTGAACAGACTGCAGATTGCACTCTCTTCCTCCTCCACATTCAGACACACTTCTCCGATCATTGCTCTCAGAAGAACGATTGCCTCTCGAGCTGAAGTCTGCAGCTCCTTCACCACCTACAGAGAGAGGAAGAGGCTCAGTGTCAGTGAAAGGACATTGTTTGCTACTAAAATGACTGGCTTTATCACAAGCTCTTGTTCAGAGAAGACTGAAATGCATTCATAGTTGAGGATACTTAACTATAGAAATTTTGGGTGTATGTATGTGTCTTCTTTCTTTATTTTTGTTAACAGATTGGATTGTCCCAGGCAAATTTTCATCTTCTTGCACAAATGATTAGAAAGATGTTTTGCTTTTCTTCAGAGATGATTCTTTCCAGCTTCACTCAAGTTTTATTCCTCTAACGTCTGCTTTAAGATAATCCAAAGATGTTCTATTGGATTTAACTCAGGGGGCATATTTGGTCTGGTCACTGCTTTACTTCTTTAAATATGTTGATTTCTGCAGTTTGTTTTCCATCATTATCATCATGTTGGAAAGATTCTTGACACTGGGAGTCACCTTTTTCAGACAGTGTTTGTGTGTACAAACTTATTATAGTGCCCCATATCAACACACCTCCCCCTCCATGTCTCATGGTGGTCCTGCTCACATCCATGCCAAAGCACGCTGGACCGTATCTGATCCAACCGAATTTATTTTGGTTTCATCTGACCAAAGCCTGTTGCCAATGTTGACTTTATGCAGCATTCTTCACTGAAAAAACATCATGTGGATCCATATTGCCTTAGACACAACCCAGGCTTAAACTGAGAAGCTGCAGCGTTCACTGACTTGACTTGACCCATACTCAGAATTTGTGCATTTAACCCACCCAAACTGCACCCGAACACACACCCGGGGAGCAGTTGGGGGGTTCACAGGTTCACTCATCCTTGATGCATTTAGCCTGGGCTGGAAATCACACATTTGGTTTTGTTTGGACATTATAGGCTACTTTAGGGCTAATATTTTTAATGTAGTTTATAATCATACTGCATCTACACTTCAACTTAAAAATGACCAAACTGTGTAAGTTTTGAACAGTTTAGTGGACTGAGTGGGGGTGTACTCAGATTTGTTGCATATTATAAATCAAAACACCAAGATTTTCTGGCACGACTAAAACTAACATGAGCAATAAGATCTGAGCAAAAATAGCACTCAGCTATGTACTGTAAGGAGCTAAGCTAATTTTGAAAACACCTACACTGCATCTCACAATGTCATCACCACTGCAGAGTGCTGAAATGATTTAAATGCCAAATCTTTGCCGATTAGCTGACAGGACTCACTTACCAGCACCGCCTGGTCCAACATCTCACACCCCTGCACATAAGCTGTTTCAATATCAATGCAGTGAGTCCGGCTCTCCCTGTGGTAAACAAACAAAATCTAACTTAATGTGGAAAAGAGAAGAGAAGGAGAGAACTGTAGAAATTTTGTTTTGCGGATTCGCTCACACTTGCATGTCTCTGAAGCACTTGATGCAAAGCATTGACTTGTTCTGTGTTGAGAACAGGATGTATGGCTCGTCGTGGAGAGCTATGGAGACACAGATGTCTTTTAACTTCAGCCCACAGGAGGGACAGGATTTAATTATTCTGTTTTTCAAGAGAGCAGCTTTGTGACAAAAACAAACACAGGCTGGCTGATAAAAATGACAGATTTCACTCATACCAGACACATTTACCACCAAGCACTAACTTTATGCCTTTCATACAACTTTATAAATTACTGACTGCAGTGTCTATGTGTCTTTGATTAACATAACAGCCTGGGACATTCAAGCAGAACACAGGAGGAACTACAGACCCTGATGGCCAACATTCATCTACACTGGTGCAATAAAAGTAAATTCCAGGTGGCACTCACTGCACTTTCTGTGTTTGGCTTTGGTGCGTTTGGCCAGAGAAACAATCTCATGGTGGGAAAACATTCTGGCCTTGTGAGTCAGCTCTCTGCAGGCGCCGCACAGTGGCTGGCTACAAGTATTACAGTAGTACATCACCCCTTTGTCCTGTACAGAAAAACGGAGTATACAATGCAAAGTGGAATGATGTTTATGTCATTTTTATCATTTAAAATTATATGAGGCCACACTTGATTAAAAAAAAAAAAATACACATGTAAAGCCATGTGATAAATTTGAATTTTCTCAGTGGTTGTTAAGAAATGACAGAATCCAGTGCCTATTGATTTCACCTCTCAGAAATAAGAGCCAAATGCAAACCGTCTGCTACAGTACTGTGGGAGCATGCTGTCCACAAAAATCAAGATTAGCTTTTGTTTAACTGTTTGTATCTTTATTATTTTCTAAGCCATAAATCAATACAGGACTCATGCTCTCTGCAGCACTGATGCTTTCTTCAACCTGAGTTCTTCTGCTCGTGAAATTCACATCTTTTCACTTTCATTGTTATTGCGAGTCACCAACAAAATACAAAACAGTGATTTAGTACCGTTGTGTTACTTTCCTGGTCACAGTTGGCACATTGAACTGTCTCCTCAGAGTCTGTATTATTGTCAACAAGGAACTTCAGCAGACGGTCCTCTGGTGGGAGCCCATTACTCCCTTTTACTATGGATGGATATCTGTGGTAAAGGACACAAGGTCAACCAGCAGGAATGAGAGAAACTTATGACAGATCTTGAAATTGGTAACAGCACAAATGATCAGTCATTTAATAAATATGTAATTAAAATAAAAGGTGTTTGATCTAATAAAAACAAAAAATGGAGGTAAAAGGTGATTTGTTTTTGTCCTGCTGGTTTTGTTATACACTGTTGTTCATTTCTGGCAATATTTCATCTATAGCATGACAACACACACATAATCAAAGCATTTTTTCATCTGCACACAAATCAGTCCAGATCATGACTAAAACTTCAAAACAGCTACAACAACATAAAAACAAACCTATATTGATAACATTTTCAAAAAGAGTATAAATGGACAAATGCTGAGGCCCTTCTAAAGTTAAAATAATAATAATAATAATAATAATAATAATAATAATAATAATAATAATAATACATAAAATCCAGAAATATTGAAAATGGGGATTTTTATGGCAAGGCAGTTTATTTGAGTTTATTTACAAAAAACTTACAAATATATATATATACATATATATATATACATACATATATATATATATATATATATGATATAAAAGAAACTATTTTACAAAAAGATTTATAAATGAAATTACAATTGATGACAATAATGTGAACTTAAATCACAATGAGAATAAAAGTTCAGTGCTACATATAAAAGAACAGTTAAATGTAAATAAATGGTGCAGCAAACAGCAGATTGCTCTGCAGTACTGCAGCGGGCCTCAGGGGCGGCAGTGACGCTAGAACAACAACCACCGTCGAAGAAGAAAATGCGGAAGCGATTCACACTCCACAAACGTGATCATTAAGGGAGGCATGGTGGGTTTTAATCTAGAAGGTTCCAGCTAAAGGTTCTTCCAAACGACCACTGACAGCGCATTTAGCAGTTTTACCGAGCGGGGAAACACAACATCCGCGTCAGAAATGTCAGTTATCGCTCAGGAAAATGTGCGAGGTGAGAGCGTTTTTAAGGATATCAGCGCGGACGACGAAGAGTGGCAGCCCACAGAGATCGAGAGTCTGTGTATGAACTGCTACCAGAACGGCACGACCCGTCTGCTCCTGACCAGAATACCGTTCTTTAAGGAAATCATCGTCAGCTCTTTTAACTGCGCCAACTGCGCCTGGTCCAACACTGAAATCCAGTCTGCAGGCCGGATACAGGAGCAAGGCGTTTGTTACACACTCCGGGTCAGAAGAAAACAGGACTTGAACCGGGAGGTGGTGAAAGCAGACAGTGCGACCACCAGGATCCCCGAGCTGGACTTTGAAATACCCCCCTTCACTCAGAAAGGCTCGCTTTCCACCGTAGAGGGTCTTTTAGACCGGGCAGTTGCAGGACTGGAGCAGGACCAACCTATCAGAAGAGCGACTGACCCAGAGGTGGCTGAAAAAATAGATGGTTTCATCCAGAAGCTGAGGAAATTGAAAGAAGTTGAAGGTGAATTCACCTTGGTGATTGAGGATCCGTCAGGGAACAGTTTTGTGGAGAATCCAGTTGCCCCACAAAGAGATGAGGCTCTTTCTGTGGTCCATTTCAAGAGGACGGTGCAGCAGGACAGGCAGCTGGGGATCAAGGCTGACGAGGACCAGGATGAGGAGTCAGAGGGCAACGACCTGGACACCATGAGAAATGAGGTCTTGGTCTTCAACACCAACTGCCCAGAATGCAACGCTCCAGCCTCGACCAACATGAAGCTTGTCCAGATCCCTCACTTTAAGGAGGTCATCATCATGGCCACCAACTGTGACAGCTGTGGCCACCGGACCAATGAGGTGAAATCAGGTGGAGCCACGGAGGAGCTTGGCACCAAGACCACCCTACGCGTCACCGACCCTTCAGATATGACCCGAGACGTGCTCAAATCAGAGACCTGCTCCGTCATCATCCCGGAGCTGGAGTTTGAGCTGGGGATGGCAGCTCTGGGCGGAAAGTTCACCACTCTGGAGGGGTTGCTGAAAGACATCAAAGACCTTATTGTGTCCAAAAACCCCTTCGTCTGCGGTGACAGCAGCACCACAGACAGGGTGCAGAAGCTGACTGAGTTTGGAGAGAAGATAGAGAAAATTATCGCAGGAAAGATGGATGTTCATGTCATCCTGGACGACCCAGCGGGAAACAGCTATCTCCAGAATGTGTACGCACCCGAGCCAGACCCAGAGATGACTGTTGAGAAGTACACCCGCTCGTTTGAGCAGAATGAAGAGCTCGGCCTGAATGACATGAAGACCGAGGGATATGAAGAGGAGAACTGAACAACTAGCACCAATTAAATGGACTAAAAAAAGTCAATAATTTATATCGTCCTGTTGTAAAACCGCTGTAATATGCTCTGTATGTTCGGCCATTTTCATACATTTTAAGTTTGGGTGCATGGCTGTGAAAATGAACACAAAAATACATAGTGATATTTGATTTGTAGGGCAATAAGACAGGTATGCTTCTGTTAATGACGAAAAGCCATGCATTATTGTGACATACCAGAAGATGGTGCTCTGTAACTTCTGCATAAATAGGTTTTTTTGTTCTCAGTGGACCACGCACTGTGTGACAAATTCATCCTTTCATACACCTGTACCCATGACACCCTGTAAATAAAGCCATATCTAAATTGATATTTTAGCTCTGCTCTTTGATTTGGCACATGTTAAAAGGGAGCACATAAGGTCTCTGTTGTATTTTAAATAGAAACTGATTGTCTGCACAGTAATCTGCATAATTAGTCTGTGGAACAGCCAGATTTTCTATTGAACTAAGATCCCAGAATCTGAAATGTTTGGAAAATATGGGCATTTTAATTTACGGGACAGTTTCTACAGGATTAGTGAGTAAATATAGAGCTACAACTCTTTCCAATTTCGATCAATAAAATAATGAGAATTTTCATTATTTTATGCAGCAATTATTATAACACTCAAAGATATTAAATCCATTAAAAAACATCAAAGTTTTACAATTCAGAGCATAAGACTGGAAACTTCCTGAATAAAAAGAATTGCGTAGGTGCTATGTAATTTTCTGTCCAATTGATCAATCAAAGGATTATCCCAAAGTCTAAGTCATGATGCTGTTTATATCGTTTTGATTTAGTTGCAGTAATGTAAATGTTCCTCGTCCCCTCTGCTGTGCATGTTTTATCTAGTTTTCATGGCAACGGGGATCTATTGTGTTCTACTAATAGCAGACTAGTGAATTCCTAGATTACATGGCTCTTGAGTGAGCAGCTGTTAGCAGGCTGCTGCTGCTGCTGGAAATAGTAGCAGGCCCCTGCAGCCTGAACTCTGTGTCCACTTATTTCATGGCAAACCACTGATTGGTTGGGGTTCCCCCTCATTTTGCAGTGCTTTATACTATGATCATAAGAATTACTATTAGTATTTGACTTATATGACTTTTACTGGGTATGAACATGTGTGATGTACCTTCAACACAGAAATACATGTAATAGTTGTGAGGCAGATCAAATATGGACATTCACCTGAGGTTCAGCCATTGCCTTGGCATTTATTATTATACTTAAATCTCAACACTTAGTTTATATGACAGTTTAGAAGCGTGAACAGAACTTAGGCAATTAGGTGCTGCTCCCCAGTGAGTTTTTTTTTTTTTTTTTGATTTTGATTCTATGATCTCCACGTGATGAATCCAAAATCTGGGTCAACTTCAATCTGACAGTAGAAAATAGTCATTTTATAACCACTTTGCACCAGTAAGCTTTGTTTACTTGCAGTGAAGATCATTTTCTGTAGTTTATACTGCAGAGTGTGATTCTAAACCATGTGTCATTCCATAATAGGGAATGAAATGGATTGGTATCATGTGACTGCTTTTGATTGCTCTAAGCTGCTGGCACCGGTGCCAAATGCCAGTATGCTTTGTTTACTGTGTGACTGGTCTTAGCGGAACTTGCTGGCCCTGCTGAGGCCAGGGGCTAAATCAGAGACTGGGATGACCTGGGATGCAGCTGCTCCAGCCACTCAGTCTTTCCGTACACTCATCAGGCCAACACTGAGTCACAGAGCAACTCTCTGAAACCAGAACAGAGAACCTTGACGCGCAAATCTCCTGCATGAACCAAACCAATCTACTAATCAGTTTACTGGAACAAATCCCTTTGAGCATTACTGGCCAAAACTGGGGTCTGTGAGAAAAATTTGGCTTTTCATACAAAACACCTGACCCTCCATGCAATTTATATTTTATTATAGGAATTTACAGCTGTGTTATAGTTGAGCACCTACTTACTGCTCCAGCATCACCAAATTTCCCCATACAAGCTGTGAGAGGTTGTTATTAAAACTGAATGTGTCTAGAGGCCCCCAAATCAAACCTGTCCTTGACTTTTGGCTTCCATATCTTCAGTTTGTTTGGGGATTTATTACTTAGCACCACAGGTGTAATAGCCAGGCTCAGATATCACACACAGACCTAAAACACTTCAGTGATCATCTGTAGTTCAGAAACCTGACTGAGACCATTTCAAATGATTATTTACTGTTTGGTGAGTACAAAAGGCAGCACACTTCATTGGAAAGTGATGTCATTTCAGTGTTGAAATAAAGAACATACATCACTTACTTTTGCTTAGGCTGCCCAGAAATGACAAACCTTTACATTGTCTTCACAAGACTGATTATCTAAATTGAGCCTGAATTGGTCCTGGTCAACCTCCCAGTGCTGTCTCTTACCCACAGAGGGGGCAGCTGAGACGGCTGTCACTGGTCCGGCCTCGCAGGCAGCGGGCACAGAAGATGTGATAGCAGTCCAACAGACACGGGCACTGGTACTGCTCATGACACAGGTGGCACACCAGGGGGTGGACATTTGTACAATCCACATTACACAGATTATCCAAGTTGGTGAAAATTCCTCCTGCCATCTGCAGACAGAGTGTGTGAATAATGACAAACGGTGAGTAAACACTAAACAAGCTTTAGCATGTGGTATGCTATTGAATTACAATCCAAATATACAATTTATTTTAGGAACAACTGAACTGAATGTTTAACGAAACATTTTAATAGTCAGATCATTTTTGAAATAAAATTCACTTTTCCTTTTTCCTCTTACCTTGTCAGATGTGTAATAAGTGCCTAGGTATTCAATTAGAACACACAATCTACAGAGCTCAAATAAATAACATTAAACACAGTATGAACATCAACAATTATATCCAGCTACCAAACCTACTGTAAATTCAGTACCGTAGTCTGCAGAAAGCGCAGAGAGCCACTGTCTTACTTTCAGTCGCGCTATCAGCTGCCCCCAGCAGGAATGACAGCAATGCAGAAACTCTTCAATAGTAGGCCGATGGGGTCCCTCCGCAAGGCAGCTGACAGCACACACCTAATGCCAGCCCGCAAGGGTTGCCAAAGTGCAAAAGGGACATTTAATATTGATGTCCCATACAGATTAAAAATACAGTTGTCCTGTGTCTCATGTCATGCTATATTATGTCTTGGACACAAAGGCAAGGTGAATGGAGGGAAAGGGGTTGATCATTCAGGCTGCTGCAACGCTTTGTAAACTCATTTTTAAAAAAGAGATAGATAAATGAAGCTTGGTATTATTATACTGAATAAAAGCAATGACATCACTTTCTCGAAGTCCATCATTTTCCAATCATTTTCAGTCATTTCCATTAGAGGTTTACTGAGGAGAAGTAGCAGGTGGACACTAGTTTTGCCCCTGTATAAAAATAATGTTTGTTATTCACAAAGGATCTCTGATTTACATTTTCAGCATGTAAGTAGCTGAAGGTTATTCAACATGGAACAAAATGAACAGTGGTGAAAAGTAACTACTGCAGTTACTTAACTACTATACTCAAGTACAATTTTGAGGTGTTTGTACTTCACTTGAGTATTTCTATTGGATCCTACTTTGACAGACGCATTGACTTTGTGACTCTTTGTTTAATCGATCCCAGATAATTCGATGCGAATGTGATCGATTTTTCATCCGGGTATTAAACGTCCTGCGCAACCTTTCCCCTTCCTTTTCGCTGAATGTGTCAGCCATGGCCCCGATTGTGAGTAGTAAAACCATCAAATAAACTCCATACAGGCGATGTATTTCAGCTTGTCTTTGCACTCAGATGAACGTATATAATCTGTGGACATGAATCCGTGTTTCACCGCCGGTTTAAGGCTTAAATTTAGCTTCTTCAGCGGTGTCGCCGAGCACCACGTTGGGCTAAGTGATGGTGCTAATGTTAGCTAGCAGCTGCTGCTGTAACACTGTGAAACCCAAAGGCAGATAGTCTCTTCTAATACCTGGACACGTCTCACAAATGATCCTAGGGCTTTGTTTAGCTGCTGTGAGGTTGCATGTGCCGGGATGGGTGGCTGTTTGGTAACCCTCTGCGTTTCTGTGGCAGAAAAAGCAGGTGGTCAAGAAGCAGGGTGGGAAAAGGAAGAAGCAGATCCTGAAGTTCACCCTGGACTGCACCCACCCTGTGGAGGATGGCATCATGGACGCTGCCAACTTTGTGAGTAGACCAGCCCAGACATCAGTGAGATCAGTCCTGAGTTGTTGGTTTTGGTGTTCTAAGTGGTTTTGATTGGAAACAACCAACCATCATTTTCAGTGCTTGTTAACAGGCGTTATCTATATGTTACACCATTATTTCTGAAATTCCCTATTGGGGGATGTGTAGCAGCAGTGTCATGTGACTCTCTGTGTGCTCTTACAGGAGCAGTTCCTGCAGGAGCGTATCAAGGTGAACGGCAAAGCTGGAAACCTGGGTGGCGGCGTGGTGTCCATTGAGAGGAGCAAAAGCAAAATCGCGGTGAACTCTGAAGTCCCCTTCTCAAAGAGGTACGATCAACAGTGCAGCCACCCCTGGCTGGGTGAACCCTGCTTTCCCAGTTGACAGAAACGTGTTTTTCAGTGACATATGAAACGGCAGTGATTCCTCTGTGCAGTGTTTGCTACCAAGCCAGAAAAGTACTGAGACACAAAAGCAGATATGTCCAATTCAAAGCAGCAAAGTCATCAGGATCATCACTGTTTGCATTTATGTGAAAAAGAGGAAAATATCTAGGAGAGGAATTTCAGTGACTATTGCAGTTTCAACAGATGTGTAACAGACTACTTGATTTGGAAAAAGTAAATTAATATCCAGAAATGAGGAAGCACCAAATAAATAGTTTAGTATAGTAAACAGATTTACTTTTTTTCCCTGAGCACTCGCCCATACAGACTTCAGATGTGGCTGTAAAAGGTTTGTGGTTTGTGGGGAGAAACTGTGGTCAGCTATTTTCTTAATCCACTTGCTCTCCTTGGTGACCTTGTCCAGCTGGATAGCAAGCAACATTCATTTGTTAACCTTTTAGCCAATATTATGTTTTATTTTATTCTCTGTGGTTTTCCACCGGCTGGTCGGAGAATATGGGACATAATCTGAATTTTAGCAGTGATAGAATATGTGTGGTTTGACTGCAACTTTGTAGGTATTTAAAAGCTTGTTCTCTGTAATTATAAATAGTCTGATGTGGTCAATATGAATACCCAGGAGGAAGATTCTATTATACCTTTAGTTTTTTTTTTTTTTTTATCCATTAGGTCTGAAAATAGTTTTTTGTCTTTCTGTTTTTCCTAATTTTTTTGTCACAATATTGTCACACAGTTAGTTTTGGTTTGATTTGTAGAGGTTATTAATGTTCTCTCATTCTGAGGCTTGTGCCACCAGCTCAGTACAGTGGACATGGGATTTGCTTATTACTGAGGACTTGGTCAAAGGTGTTGTTGCACTGCACTCCATGGTATTGAGTGGACTCAGGTACGAGGCAGTTTCCTCCTCATGTCACAGATTCCAGTACAACATCAACTATGTCATTTCCAAAACCTTTGATTGACTTAAATGAACAACTTCATGAAGGTGTCGAGACAAACTGATAATTACAGGCATCTTAAAAGACGACTCCGGATTGGATTAGATTTTACAGGGGATGAAACAATAACTGAGTATTTTAGGGCTTTTTTGACTTCAGGCCTTTAAACATACTGTAGGAAAAGCACCATCAAGAACGAGTTCATTATATTCAAGTTGCAGAGTTGATGGGGCGTTTTTATTTGTTAAAAGCTATTGCTGTTGAGATGCTCTTTGTGCCAAAACTCAGTGTGTATCTGTAGATATATAGCACTTGTGTATGGGGGGGGGGGGGGGGGGGGGGGGGGGAAATCCCAGTGACTTGAATTTTAAATAAAATCAAGGTGTGTTACCCAATTCCCTTTTGTTATCCTTCCTCTGACCTGGAAGTCGTCCTAAACGGCGTAATGAAGGTTGTCCCTAAACTCATCCTCTGAGCAGTGAGAGGACTGCCTGGAGGAACTGTGACTTCTGGTTCCAGATTAACTTGCCCTATTATTGGAAATCGGTATGTGATCGGACACCTCACAATAAGGATCGCATCAGTGCGTTCTGTGCATCTGTTATGGGCTGGACTAAGACAAATAAAAAACAAGTGAGGGGATATTTGGATGCAAGTAGTGGATTTGGGAAGCATGGATAGATATTAAGTAGGTGTTTCCAAAATATGGTGTGAAGGTGGCATGAGAAAAAGTGAAGAAGGCATCAAATTTAAAAGGTCTCTGCATTTGCAAGTTTTAATTTGTGTAAACCCATTAAAAAATGAAAAGTATTTACAGATACATTGATACTTCATGAGACCTCAAGCTGTCTGAGCTTGAGTCACCACCACCAGAGGGTGACTTATCATTTTCATTCTTAAATGAATGAAAGTAGATAAAACTCACAGGCACATGTTGGTATACCTCTAGTATAATCCACAGCTGTCATCAGAGTACCCATATGTATTGATCTGTGGGTCACACATTATACTAAACTAATTAATTTTGGCTTAAATGCTACAAAGGTTATGATGTTTCCCCCTTTTCCCCCCTTCTCTGTCAGATACTTGAAATATCTTACCAAGAAGTATCTGAAGAAGAACAACCTCAGGGACTGGCTGCGGGTTGTGGCCAACACCAAGGAGAGCTACGAGCTGCGCTACTTCCAGATCAACCAGGACGAGGAGGAAGAGGATGAAGATTAAATCTGGCTATACTTTTAATAAAAAGTCAAGAGATAAGAGAAAATGTGTTTTCTTTTTCTTTAAGCTGTACTTTTGGTCACAAAGCACAGTTGCTACATACCATAGGTATGAACGTGTGCGTGCACGTTACTGGGTGTCTGTGACTCAGGAGGTAGATCCACTTATTGCAAGGTTGATGCTTAGATCCTCAGATTGCTCCCAGTGGCCAGTGCTTGCACCCTGTGTGCCAAAACGCAGCCAGTTAGTCTTTACGTTATACACGTTGCTCAGTTGTAAAAGTTTTTCAGTGCTGAGATGCACAACTTCAACAATCCAAATGGAAAGTTCATCTACCTTTACATTTTTTTTACTATTTTCCCCTGTATTGTGATGTCCAGTGATATATTGTTGTATTGATACCCTGTATACAGAGACGCTGTTTCATAGGTCTCCATTAGCTTCAGTTAGGTTTGAGATAGTTATGGCTTTAACAATGTGCAGGATGAAAATGCCACTGCAGCATGAGCAGCCAGCTCTTGTCTGTGTGTCCTGTTCCATGAGCGGAGCTGAGACTCTTGCTCTCTGTGGGGCATCCTCTGTTGCAGCTGTGGTAACCTTGACAACAGTTAGACCACTGGCAGTCAGGACTCCTGTCCCAGCATGCAGTCATCAGGCTGCACTTGTGTGTTTTGTTTTTTTATTGTCAGGAAAAAGTGGAAGTTAGAAAAACACTGGGTCATCTCAACCTTTCAGCCAGCCTGAAAAACGGTAAGTGACATTTTACCCGAGTATGAAAATAAAAGGGCTGCTTCCCCCCACAGACAGGCGTCATGCACAGGGAAGAGGTGGTGAGGAAGACAGAAGTTTCTGTCAATCCTCCGGACCTCCAGGAGGGAACGTGCAGGCGACAGGCGCGGGAGCACGGCCGCCTGGAAGCGGCACATGGCGTTGCTGCTTGGTGCATTTTTTATTTTATAGTATTTAGTTTCATTTTGCACATTACTAGTTAAAGTGGTAACTAGGGGAGCATGACTAACTAGTTGTGGGTGATATTATGGGATGTATCGTCATGGCAACAGACCAGACGTCACAATCTGGGCATGTGTGTTCCATTTTTGTCTTTCTTATTTTTCAGACTCGAAGACCTGGATAGAGATCAGTGGAAAAAATGTAAATGTTTTTTTTTAATTATTATTTTTTTACTCCCTTAGAGAAAGATTCCACTACAAAAAATAATAATTAAAAATTGAACTGAGCAACGAACACATTTCTTTTTCTTTTTTTTTTTTTCTTTTTTTCTTTTTTTTTCTTTTTGGAGAAGAAAGAGACTGGGCTGCGGCGCCTGGAGGGTTAACTTTCAGTATTCTCAGCCTAAAAGGGGTTTGGGGGCTATGAGATAAAGATGCCGGGGTCGCTGAGTAATGAAGACGAGGGACAGGACGACATGGATTTTGAAGACGATATGCCAGGTGAGGGAAAGAGGGGAGGCGGGGTGTCCTTCAGATTATTTTGCGCCGCTACGCCTTGAATGCGGGGAAAAGGGCTTGTCCTGCGTTCCTGAGAGCAGAGAGCAGGAGGGGTGGGGTGCAATAAGCAGAGTCATGCTATTATTTTTTTTTACACGATAGTGTCTTTAAGGTGGGAATGGGTGTTTTGGTTTTTTTTTTTTTTTCGGATTTGGCTCGGGCTGTCCTCACATCCAGCCTGATTTCGGGGCATGATGAAAAGCAGCTGCATGGTTTCTGTGGGTTGCATGAGTGTACAAGTGAATGGATTTACGCACAAGTTTGGACCAGAGAGCTCTTTCAAACCATGGCAGACCATTGGGCACGGTTTCGGTGTGTACTGTGATGTTTTTGTTGTCCTTCTCGGTTGATGTCTACATGTTTTGAAGTAAAACTGGGCTTCAGCGACAACATCCGTGTTCGTTTAGTGGGAGATGCGCTTGTTTCCGCTTGTGATCAGGTGTCTTCTCCAACTTTAACATTTTCCCAGCACTGCGTGGCCGCAGAGGTGTGAAAGCCACGTGTAGGCTACAGTAAACAGTGCTTATCGAGTGCACAGTTGATGGCCACAGCCGGGCCACCGACATCCCTTCTTTATAGGTCGTGCACTAACTGAAGTGTAACCCACATTCCTGCAGCTCAGTCAGCTGCGGTGGCTTCACACAAGCCAAATCTGTGCAGTATTTCTTGCGGCTGGAAAATTAATCTGTCAGCCAGTCTGGCAACCAACCAAGTGTAGTGTCCACTCTGTGCCGTTTTCTCTGTGTAAATATAAAGTCACAAGGGATAAGATCAGTGACCTGTGCACAAGAAGCCGTTTGTCAGTTTGTCCTGGCAGGTGTCCCCACTGATTCTCCCTCCTAAAAACTACATGTTTAAAGAGATAATGCGCCTGCTTAGTTGGGGAAATCATGCTTCATGGCTTTATGACATGTACTTGAACTGCTGGTTGGGGTGCCCTAAAAGGATCTGTTCCCTGGCCCAGTGTGTTATGGGCTGAGGTGCACTACTGTTGCACCGTACTGGCAGAAAAGGCAGGCATCTTTATAACACTGTCAGTTCATCCAGTGCAGCCAATAGATCCACTTTTTTACTCCTGCAGCTTGCTCCAAGCATCAGATGATTTAGTGGTTTGATGTCAAGAGCAAGACTTAAAAGATGCTGCTTTGCCCTCTACTTCACTTTCACATCACAATGGAAAAGAGTCCTGGTGCTGGTCATATAAAAATGGAAGGTCTGGGAGTGTAAAAATGCAGTGCACTATAGGTCTACCTGTGATCAGCTGTTTTCTGAATGATGGGGTGTTACACAAAGCATGAATGTAATTTTTACTCAAATTGATAACGCTCTGTGGTTTGTTGGTTTTGTTAAGCTGAGCCCACATGGACATTGGGTGGTTTATCTCATTCTCCCTGGCGGATCCTCATATCCTCTGTCAGATTTGATAGGAACTGTCTGAACTGCCACCTTCAGGTCTCTTCACCGATGTTCAGTGGGCTGGGCCACTCGAAGACAGTCAGACTTGTCCTGACCTGAAACGCTGTCTTGAGTGTATGCTTTGGGTCATTGTTCTGAAAGATGAACCGTCTCTAGAGTTTCTGGTCACCTTTGCCCTGGAGGAGAATTTCTTTAAGGACCTCTTGATTTGGCTGCAGTTTCTTTCCTCAGTTCTGACCAGTCTCCCTCTCTCTGCCACTGAGAAGCTTCTCCATAGCATGATGCTGCCACCACCTAGGCTTCAATTTTTGTATCATCAGACCAGATCACCTTTTGCTTTGTGATCATCTTTAAGTGCTGTTTGGCAAACTCCAAATGAGCTGTTATCTTCCTTTTACTCATGTCACTCAACCATAAAGACCTGATTGATGGAGAGCTGTTGGTGGTTGCCCCATCTCTGCAGAGGACTTTGGAAGCTCTGCTAGAGTGAGCTTTGTTGTTTACCTGTGCCCTGATCTGTGCCTCAGCAGGAAATCCTATTGCCATTTACAGAGTGAACTGTGGGACTTGATACATGCAGGTGTGCACACAGGTGCCTTGCTAAACTATATCCAATCAATTCATTTTCCCACAGGTGGACTCTAATTAAGTTTTCGACATCTGAAGGATAATTAAAGCAAACACACTGGTTTGATTACTTTGATTAAATGCGAGATTTCAGTTGGTGATTTTCACAAAATTTGCAAAAATTTCTAAAAACACATTTTCAGGCTGGAGACTATTAAGTTTAGACAGATGGGGAAACAGCAATTTTATGTTTTAATTTTAATGTATAACACAGTAAACTTTAAGAAGTGAAGCCTGGATGTCTGAATACTGTCTGCAGTCACTGTAGATGGGATTTTCTTTCCAAGGACAGGCTTTAGAACTTGCCTGACACATTTGGGCTGACTGTTGTAGAATCAGTGTTATCTGTTGTGATGCCTTACACATAAAATCCATGCATTGTTTTTATATGTATAAACAATATTTTTAATAGATCAATACCTGCATGATTCTATGTGAAGGTGTGCAGGAAGGAGAGAAAAACAGAGAGGGAAGGAGAGAAACAGAGTGTTGAGCAGTTGAGGGATCATCTACGACTGCCAGCCATAGCCTGAGGGAGAACACGAGCACTGATGCGTGTCCCCAATAACCCAGTAGTTGGTTAAACATGTATGAGGAAAGAATGGTGCAATTATTTATGGCAGGTGAGTGAAGATTTGTGAGAAGTAATCCAGTTTGAAAAATCAAAACATTTCCATACTTCAAAACTGCTTTATGTGCGCTCTTATATAATTTTGTATTTTTGTGTTGTTGACTATAAATTTATCAAAGGAATTCTTTAACACTGCAGTCTCTTATGATGACACTCGATTGAAAGTCTGACACACTGATTTGTACTTATGTCTTAATGACGCATTCTGTGGATAAATTAAGAGACTTACATGATTCTGACATGATGGTTTTAGCAGTTTGCTTTTCTCTTTTCATATCATTGCCCATAACAAAGTGATACAGTTCATTTGTTTTGCAGCTGATACCGGGGGCAGTTTTTAGACAGTTTATGACCTCCACCAACAGACATCTAAGTGACAGACAAGGTCAAGAATCCAGGTCAGATTTTTCTGGCATCAAGATGCTTCCGTGCAATTAAAATGCAACCATGTAGAAGCACATCCTAGGGGGACTCCAGACCCCTAAATACTATCCTATCACAGCCTTTATTTGTTGTGGCACATAAGTATCCTAATTCCCTTTGTTTCACTCTGGGTGCTTACACTGTCTCAGATTGTTCCATTGTGTTTTCAGTTTTAATTGTTTTGTTCTTTCCTAAAATTGAAAGATTATCATGGGATTTTGTGTGCCTACAAATGTTATCCCCAATTGGAAAGGGGTCTATTTTTGGATTCCTCACTGTGAAAGTTGACACCATTTTTTCCTGCTGCGCGTGCATGAAGCCAAAGCCTGAAAGATGCTTTTTTTTAATGTGTTTGCAGATGAGCGGTGCTGCATTCTGGTCTGTTTTATGTCTGTGGTATAGTGCACACATTATGATCTTCTGCATGCATCATCTATAATAGATATGAGCTTAATGATGGTATTTGGGCATTATCCTCTTTGATGGTTGCATTTTCTAATAATAGTGTATGGATGTCTTTGTCTGACGGCGCTTGATGCTTGAGATATAAGCACTTAATCAATGAAGAAGGGAAACCTTTTGGTTCTGTCTTTCCTCCTTAGTGGCAAGCAGTGTTGGGCAACATTAAGTGGGCATTTCCACACAAGGGCCAACAGAGAAATGGCTAATGTGCTTTCCAGTAAACTTTAGCTTCCTTACTTGGGATTCACTCATGAATCTCCTTTCTAATGGCTCGGTCCGGTGTCCAAGCCCTTGTAGGAAGGTCAGAACTGTGTCTGTGCTATCCATCCACACATTACATAGGGCTTATTTGCCAAGTGGAGCTTTGGTCCTCTTCTGGTGCCAGACCTCCCTGTGCCACATGACTGAGCAACCGTCCCCCCTTCCAACACCTGGCACAGCCTGGTCCACTCACAAGCAGAAAGATTATCTTTCCCCTGATGGTTTTCCCTGCTGGGACTTTACAGGCCATTTACTATAAGCAGGGTTAGGATTATAAGGCAATACATGCGTTAAACACAGACATTTGTTTCATTGAACTGCAATGCTGTGAGACCACCTTATAAAAAATGCATTACTGACAGACAATTTGTGGAATATTTTTTTGTTTGCAGCTCTGTGTCTGTGCATTAACAGCAAATTAACATGCTCACAACGCTGATGTTTAGCTGATATGACACGACAAGATAGATATGACAAGATATGACAAGATAGGAATAGTCTTCCTCATAAAGCAAAGGTTTAAGAAAATTAAAAGAAGAAATTTTGACCTGAAGAAAAGGTGAGTCGTCAAAGTCATTATCTTAATTAGACATGAATATTTTATACAAAACCACAAATGCCAACCGCATGTTGGCACTAGAGCAGAAGTCAGGCCCCATGAAAGTCTGTGCCAATCGGTTTGTTAGATACTGAGGTAGATCAGTCTGTTTGTAAGACCAACATTGCCGTTCCTAAAACCACACTACCATCATGACTAGGTTCACTCTGATCATGTGCATGTGACTAAACATTTCAAATGTAGACCGTCGCCACTGACAAGTTGGAGTGATTTATTGTTCAGGAAGTAGAGCAAGAGACACATCTGGTGTATCTAATCAGCGATGTGTGGTCAGACTGTCAGTCATAGTTCATAGAAAGAAAAGGGTGAGGAGTGATGGACTGCTTTCTGTAATGCTGGGCCATCTCCATCTCCATCTGAGCCATGTCATTTTCTGTGTGTAAGAGAGATGTAAGGCCTGCTCTGCTGTCATCATGACTAGCAGGCTGCTAGAGAGAGAAGCATGTGAGTCTCTTCTTGAGGTAGAAAGAAATAATAAACAGATAGATAGATAAATGATAGATAGAATTTTTTCTAAATTTAATTAAGGTAGAAGTCTATGTTTTGTGCTGTATGATGGTGTACATGTTGTATTAATGCCTTTTAGTACACATTTTAATACCATTAAAAATGTTGTAAGTCAGCAATTTTACTATAAAACTATTGGCCATGTAAAGCATAAGTTCCTGCCAGTTAGCAGTAAAGAAGGTGGCACATATACTGCACGTGTGTGTGTGTGCATGGGGTACCTCCTGCTAGCTTTGCTAAACAGAGGGTAAGTGGTTGGTGAGGTTTGTGTGTCTACTACATAGGAATCCCTCCTCCCTAGTCTCTCACTCCAGCTACTCAGGGGAGTGGTAGACTGCAGGGCTAGTGTTGGCTGATTGACTCTGATACATGTGCTGCATATTTCATGCCCTCCACTCTGTCTGCGTGAGATGCAGAGAGCGAGTGAGCCACGCAGAAAGATTGACTGGAAGAGACAGAAAGACGGTCACAGACACAGAGGGGAAACGAGATCAGATCGACCTTTAATGGGGCCATTGCATCCTGTGTGTGTTTCTCAGCGTGTCTCTTTATAGTGATGTACTGTCTCCCTTACTTACTCCTCTGTGACCCGCTATGACATCAGGGAAGTCTGCTGTGCTCAGCAGTCAGCACGTTTTTACACAGCAGCTTTGAGACTGTACAGCTGACAACCAGCAGCAGGTCGCTTTAGTCCCAGCAAGCATTAAAGACAGAAGATATGCTCAGTATACCTCTGTGGTCCTCCAGGGAGTTCCCATTTAGCAGCAGGGCAGGCACTCCATCTATTTGTGCTTTGACGGGTAAAGTTGATCCACACTCAATGATGTGTGATGATGAGGTTTGTTTTGCCAAGTACTCTTGTTGGTCTGACACAGCTTCATCATTTTTATTTTCAGAAACACGATTACTGACTATCTATAGTTTTTAATTAGTTGAGCAAATTTTAGTAGATTGACCTGCTGTCAGTTTACAAATTGATGAATTAACTAATCATTTCAGCACTACAGTGACAAGACAGACTATGTTTCAAAAGATAAAGATTCAGAATTATTCCACGGTGAATTATCTGTAGAGTTGACCAAACCTGACAGCATGAGTCACATTTCCAAGTGTATTGTAAAAGTACCCATTGCATAGTGTACTAAAGTATGTTGCTAAGCAGACAATGCTTATGTGTCTGTGTCCAGATGAGGATGACGAAGGTGAGCGCAACACCGTTCCCCTCACACCCCTCGACAGCTTCTTCTCTGATGATGACTCCCTCAAACAGCAAAAGAAGAAGAAGCCCAAAAAGATGAAAGAGGGAAAAATGCCCAAAGTTAAGAAGAGGAAAAAGGAGGTAAGGTGTAATTCTCACTCATCGCCATCTGTCATGACCTCCGACACAACAGCTTGGCAGGCATTTTGGATCAAGCTGTACTCCACATTCTCTATTTCTCACCCCATTGCTCTTTTGATGTCTCTGCAATTGGATCAAAGGTGTGTTTTGGCTGCTGGGCTGCCTCTGTAATCTAAATGAGAGGCAGTGGACTGTCTCAGGCCTAAGAGAGTTTGGCACTGGTATCACCTTCATTGCCAGTGTAATCTGTAGAGTCCAAACGCCAGTTTACAGTGTCGATTTGTGCCTGTGGTGCTGGTGCTGATGGCAGGGACTTAGGTCGGAAGTACAGCATTTGTGCCAAGCTAGGAGTGGGAGTCAGAGCTGTGACAGAGCAGTTTGGACAGCAGAGGTTCACCAACTTTTAGAGAACAGGTTAGAGATCTGAACTGCTCTTAGCATTTACACTAGTACGTTTATTCAACCAAATTTGTTATTAACGCCGTGGTCACAAACTGATATGGTGATGGCTAAAACGTAGTGCACATTAGCAAAAGATCCTCGTGCCTGGGATGTGATTTATACAGTAATAAGTCATTTTATTTAAAATTTGCGAATATAAGTTAGTGCTTAGCAGTCAGGCTGTAGCCACCAAGTCCTGCATTGTGTTTAACTGAGTAATGATTTCAAATTATTTCACTTCATTCAAGCATCACATAGGCTTGTTTAACCTTACATGTAAATAAGTATTACCCAGTTCTTTTCAGTTATTTATATTTTTAAATATGTATTTTAGATCATTGCTCGTGTGTGCTTACCATGCTAGTGTCCATTGTTTTTAGAAATTCCATGTCCTGCTTTTGTCCATATTGGGAATGTTTCTCTACTATTTACTTCACTGCCCTCTGAGGGAAACATCAGCAGGCAGCATGCAGATAGGTAGCACTGTGTTTTACAGAACAGTTGCTGTAGCATGAAACCTGCTTAATTAGTGTAAAGTTTCAGTAGTATGTCTGTCACTTTAGCACAACCCTAATCCCAACCAGTCAGCTCTCTGTCAACTAACCATGAACTAAATAAACCCAAGGCTGGAAAAAATCAAACAGTGACCACAGTGTTTAAAACAATGTAAAACTGAAAAGTACTGGGTAACATATAAAATATGTAATATATGGTACATATAACATATAATATATAGTACACTGAGTCACTTTATTTTATAGGTTTTTTTTTTATAGTTTTGTAACTGCATAAGGAATTCAATGCAGCTGAAATATACAGGTAAACATGTAATTCAACTAACCTGCACCATAAACACGAATATTTATCTACAGGGCAATACAATTTCTTCAATTACACGAAATGATGAGAAAATGATCAGGAAATTAATTGGAAAACACAGAAGCCAGAAAATACACTGTTATCAAGAACTGCATTATTTGTTGATAGCTTTTGGTGGTTCGTCACAGCCCAGTGACAGCTTTTGTACTGATCCATACAGTATTGATTAGTGCAGCTTTAAAGGCACGCAGCATCTCATTAATTCAACTGTTAACTATATTCAACGCTCCTGAAAAAAGGTGTAATAAATGATTCTTCTGTGATTACAGGAACTCACAGTATTCCCAGGGTTTCGTGCCTGTGTTGGTGATGGCTTTAACAGTGTCAGTGACATAGTCAGGATGTTCTTTTCTGCTGGCTGGAGATGCCAGCAGTGCTGTGAGGAGCTTGGTTGGCCAGGCGGCCACCCAGCCCTTTGGCTGCTTGTGGTAAACACTGAGCTCTGGATCTCAGTGAACTAATGAGGGGGGGACTCCCTCTGACATTCTCCTCTCTCACACAGACTCTGCTCTGTATTCTCCTCTGTCTTCCCACTCCTCCCATCTCTCACATGCATCACTCACTTTGCCTTGTTCATGATGCTGCTGCTTTTGTGGATTTTCTTTTTCTTTCTTTCTTTCTTTCTTTCTTTCTTTCTTTCTTTGCTTTCTTTCTTTCTTTCTTTCTTTCTTTCTTTCTTTCTTTCTTTCTTTCTTTCTTTCTTTTCTTTCTGTCTTCTCTCTCTCTCTCTCTCTCTCTCTCTCTCTCTCTTTCTTTCTTTCTCTCTCTCTTTCTTTCTTTCTCTCTTTCTTTCTCTCTCTCTCTCTTTCTTTCTCTCTCTCTCTCTCTCTCTCCCTCCCTATTGTTTCTTTCTCTCTTTGCCTTTCCACTGATGAGCCACTGCTGCTGTAATTCACTTCCAATCACTCCCCAATGGTTCATGTCAGACAAGGGCCAAAAGTCAGCTGAGGTCAGAGACTGTCAGTGGCACATCGCAGTCTCAGCTCAGAGCTAGTGGCAGGAGGAATGGTAGCCAGGGAGAGACGCACTTGCCTTCTTTCTCTGCAGTGAAACAAAGGAAGGGGCATTCTGTCTTCTGTTTGACAAAACACCGATTTCAAGGGAATCTGAGTTTACAGAAAGCAGTTAATTTTATTGGGAAAAGAAGAGGCTGCGGTCTGGGCACAATAAAACCTCCATGAAGCTGTGAGGGAGCTGCTTGAAGCTTTAACATTTTGCTGAAATATTTGGTTTGATATAAGCCTCTGTGTTGTCCTCTCCGGGACTGTGAGTAAACAGAGAGCTGTTGGTGATTTTTGGAAAAAAGAATAGGCTGCTGTTTTGGAGTGTTTTTGAGGAAGTATTTTTTCTTATTGAAGTAGATTTTATTCAATACCCACTTCTTTGCTCATATGATATTTTATGTGGCATCCTCTGCAATCTCCCTAAGGCCGAGTCATAATGTGGAAACATCTAATTTGATTATGTTATCAGTGCTTATCTGATTTTCTTCCCTCTGAAAGTAGAGACATTCTCTTTGTTGCTTCCAGTCTCTTGTTTGGTCCTATGATGTGTGCGTAATATTGAACTCTGGGCCACAGTGAGGTTGTTACACAGTTTTATTGCGTCTTTGCAGTTGCTCGCAATAGTGGTTCTGCTTCTTTGCTTTTCCCTCCTCCATCACCACCCCCACTCCCATCCCCCATCCACAATCTTCAATTTCCAATTCTCTCTCCTTCTTCTTATGCATAAATGAGATTTGTCTAGACTGGTGCTGGAGCACCAGCTCTGCAACCACAGGCCTCTGCATAACAAGCTCGTTATGCAAACGTGTCTGATTGGATGGCGCTGTTCCATTGGCTGCCACTGTGATAGAGTGTGTATGTGTGTATGATGGGGTGGTGGGGGTGTCAGGATAGAAAGTAAGAGTGAGAGAGAAAAAGAAAAGGGGAGCAGTTAAGAGAGAGAGAAAGTGACAGTGAGAAAATAATGGGGTGGAGGGAGGGGGGCTATGAGATGTGAAGGAGAGAAAAGGAAGGCGTGTGTGTGTGTGTGTGTGTGTGTGTGTGCGCACACTGGGGGTGGGGGGGGGGGGGGGGGGGGGGTGAGCTGTGTGATAAAGAGAGAAAACTAGGAGGAGAGAGACACAGAAAGAGAGCTAGAGCCAGACACTGCTCAAATGTGGTCGCCATGGCAACACAGCCAGGCTGCTAGTAGGGTTGGCGGGCGCTGCGGCAACGTGAGCCTTTCCACTGCGCTACAGAGCAAAACGCCTGCAAGTCTCTCCACGGATCCACACAGGCCTGCTGAGCAACAGGCAGCGAGCAGACCACAAAGCTGCTGTGCACTAATTCACTCCTTAGCCTGTGGACACTGATGTTCACACACAGACACATGCACTTACTGTACGTGCGCTTACAGAAACACACACGCACGTGTGGAAAGTAACATGTGCAAAAAGAGAGAGATTAAAAATAATACAAAACTCACACCAACAGCTACACACATACACTCATACCCATATCAAGGCACACATGAGCACATGCATTCAAACACACAAACCTTTACAAAAATGTGGTAGAGAAGCATGCTCATTCATAACAGGCACGTACGTGCACACATGCTCACTGTCAGTTTGGTGAGAGGTGCATGAGAGACACACCAGTTACTTCTCCCTCTCCCTCTCTCTCTCTTAGTCACACACACATAATATCATGAAGACGCACCAGTGAATTTGTTCATATATACAAGACTCTTTATCACACAAACAGCACCTGTTAACTGTTAAATCCATATCGCCTTCCAGATGTCGCGTATTAAACAGGCAGGATGCAGATCAGCTCTGTGCTATGATTGGCTGCACCGCCTGAGGTGTTCTCTTTCTTGGTTTAGTTTGTCGCTGATGCACATGTTAAAGGGAAAAATGCTTCTGACTTGACTCCTTGTCAGCTTACCTCTAACTTTTACGTAGCCTAACCATATATTTCATGAAAGGCAAAATAATTAGCCTGTTAGTAAATCAGTAATACTTTGAAATCATGGTTAGCATAGATGATGTAAATGCAGTCAAACAGGAGTATTTATCTATCGTGCCTTACACTTATAGCATATGTTTTTGTCGCAGGAGGGCTCTGTAGGACTGCCATGCTGTCTTACCCTATCACTGAGTTTTATTATTTAATTATTCCCCCTTCTCTACCACTAGACTTTACATTGTGTCTCAGAAGATAGCTGTTCGCTGCCGATGGGTTTGCTTTGCCATGCCACATTTGGGGCCCAGGAATTTGGCTTTGATGCTAGATTCAGTCAGGCACAGTCAGGTCCTGAGTTTGAGATTCTGCCAGTTTACAGGTGTAACAGTATCTGTTTGGCAGGAGAGCTTGACTACATCAAAGAAACACTGCTTGGTGGAGATTTTGTCAAAGTGTATCTTAAATACATGTACTGTATATTAAACCCATTTTTATCAGTGAATGTTGAATAGATTTCAAAATGGTGTCCTGCTATTGATTGACAAAAACAACAGCGTTCATTTATTTGTTCAAGTGCACAATGTTTATGTGTCCTTGCCTCAGGGGGGAATCCAGGCAAGAGTTGACAGTGACCTGGAGGAGACCTCAGAGGTGGAGGAGGAACGGGAACGTCCCGAAATAGGTTCTGAGAGTGAGAGCAGCATGTACGGCCCCACCAAGAAGAAGAAGAAGAAGCCAAGAGAGAAAAAAGAGAAAAAGCCCAGGAAGAAGAAGAGAGATGAGGAAGACGATGATGATGACGACGATGATGGGAGTATGAAAGTAAGTCAATGGACAACAATACATTTTATTTCACATACCCCAAGGTAAAAAAAAGTTATGGTTCCTTAAAGAAACAGTCCAATGTCCAAATTCTTTGCAAGGATCCAACAATCAAAAAAAGCCCATTTGTTTGACGCTTTAAGCAGAACATCTTTAAAGGTGGTGCAGATGGGAAATTATTTATTAACACCAGTATCTTATTAAACATCATTTGGAAAAATGTGTGTTGATTGTTTTATCTTATGTCCCCAGGAGCCCAAATCATCCAGCCAGTTGATGCAGGAGTGGGGTCTTGAAGATGTTCAGTATGGCTTCACTGAGGACGACTATAAAACCATCACCAACTACAAGGCTTTCAGCCAGTTCCTCAGGCAAGCATCTAATTTTGTGTCTGGATTACCATTCTGTGCTAAACTGCTCTGTTTCTCTTTCCTTAGATTGTCCCTCACTGAGAGACTTCCAACAGAAACTCCACAGCGAGTCGAGAGAGTGGTATGACGAGCAAACACTGCTCTTTTTGTTTGAGCTAGAAAGCTCGGCTGTTGGTATAAAGAGTCTGTCTCACCTGGGGCTGTCTGGCTCGGCTAAGCCTCTGCTCTGACAAAGTGGAGCATGAGCTCCTGCAGTGCCCCCTGTGAGTAGTCAGCTGCTTACTGGATGCCTGTGACAGCCGGGAGACTCTGGGACTCGGTGCTCTGACCCACTATCTTTCACAGGCCAACATGCCAAACCTCAGGCTGTTGCCTGACAAATCACAAACATGACATACACACAGCTAAGCAGGGAAAACAAAACTTAAGGGGCAGTGGGGTTTCAGCAAATCAAGACCCAGTTCCCCCCAGTGCCAGGGAAAGTAGAAATTCCATCAACAGGAATGAAGGGTGACATAATAAGGCTGCTGTTGTTGTCTGCTCCCCCTCTGGTTTTTCTCAGGCCCCTCATTGCCAAGAAGAACCCGAAGATTCCCATGTCAAAGATGATGACAGTGTTAGGGGCCAAGTGGCGAGAGTTCAGTGCCAACAACCCGTTCAAAGGCGCATCTGCCACCGCTGTGGCCGCTGCTGTAGCTGCCGCTGTGGAAACGGTTACGGTGACGCAGCCAACATCTGTCAGCAGCAGCCAACTGAGCTCTCAGCTGGGGCCGGTCAAAAAAGCCAAAACCAAAGAGGGAAAGGGTAAGGCCCAGGGAACCGTGGCAGAACACATATTTTTAGAAATAATACCACTCCAGTTAACATTTGGATCTCTGTGTCTCAGGACCAGGAGTTAGAAAGAAAAGCAAGACTGTGAAGGAGGTGAAGAAGAAACCGAAGCCGAAGAAGACCAAATCCAAGTCGGGCCAAAGTGGGAAGAAGAAGAAAGCATCCTCGGTATGTCTTGTTTTTCTGCGGTGCTGTCTTCTCTCAGCTCATTCATCCTCTCAGCTTCCCTGCTAGTGTATATTTTAAATGACATCAAAGCGACCAGACTGTTTACTGCACTTACTGTCAAAGTCAGTGTATTTTAATTCCTTGTGTAGCTGCGAGCTCTTTAGTTTGTGTGTATGCATTTCCAGAGCGAGGAGGACTTCCTGGAGGAGTCAGACTTTGATGACATCAGCATCCACAGTGCCTCTGTGCTTTCTGATACCTTGGGGGCTGCCACCAAGAAGAAGGCCCGACGTGGGCGGAAAAAAAGAAAAAGTATGTTTACTGTCTACACTCACCATGCCCTGCGGTGTGTGTTTTTCCTTCCTAAATCCCATTGAAATCCTTCAGAACCAAACAGTTTGATTATGGGTAACAAGGAAATTAAATGTTTTTTTTTTTTTGCTTTATTTATTTAGGAAATTTTGTCTGAATGCTCTGTCTCAGCAGTGAGTGTCCTTATTCCCATTTAGATGCCACTTAGTATAATGATTAAATAATCTTATGTGCTTGATAAATGAGCAGCTGCATTCAAGTGGCTTTCTCTGTGTGGGGATTTCCCCTGTTTACTTCTTCCTGTACCTTCTCCAGAGGAGGATGGTGATGGCTATGAGACAGACCACCAGGACTATTGTGAGGTTTGCCAGCAGGGTGGAGAGATCATCCTGTGTGACACCTGTCCCCGAGCCTACCACTTGGTCTGTCTGGACCCTGAGCTGGAGAAAGCCCCTGAGGGCAAGTGGAGCTGTCCACACTGTGTGAGTGGGTTAGCTAGTTCAGAAATACTTTATACTCTATAGCTTTATGCTTCTAAACATCTATTGTGCAAAGATGATAATGCAGACAGGGCAAGACAACTCATGCAGTCTTGTGGTTGTCATTGTCTTCAAAGCTATGTAAAGATTGTAAATAATATATTTTATGATGTGTTATAATGTGGGTCAGTTTTGTTCTACAAACAAAAATGGTGGATGAACTTGCAGTGTTTAACTTCTGCTACAACCATTTGTGCTAAACACGCCGCTCAGGAGAAGGAGGGAATCCAGTGGGAGGCCAAAGATGAGGAGGAGGATGAGGAGGAGGCTGCGGGTGAAGAAGAGGATGACCACATGGAGTTTTGCAGAGTGTGTAAAGATGGAGGAGAGCTGCTGTGTTGTGACACCTGCCCATCATCCTACCACATCCACTGCCTCAACCCGCCTCTCCCTGAGATACCCAACGGGGAGTGGTTGTGTCCTCGCTGCATGGTGAGCTGAGGCTGCACACAGACACACAGTCCAAGCACTTTGTAATATGATTTTTTTCATAAAATTTAAAAAGGAAAAATACCTCTAACTTTATTTGTGATTGCAATGTCACTTTTCTGGCATGCACTTTGAGGGAATGGGGCACACTCTTAAGGGGCACTTAAGGTGGAACTGAAGCTAAGGACCAAACTGTAGAAAATAAGTGTGTATTTCAGCACAAAGGATCTATGGTGAAAGAAGTCTATATGAAACAGTGAGAGACAAACTGAAGTGTCAGCTTAACGCTTGTGATGCTTTGTGAAGTTTGGTTGCTAAATATATAAAAAGGACATTATTTTAAGCTAGCACTCTGACTCATCCCATTACTCACACTGCATTTTAATGAAAATGAACTATATAGTGTAGCTATGATTCTGAATATTGATGTGTAGGGCCTTATTTTGTTTCTTATACCTCCTCTACCTGCCCCTACTTTCACTTTGTTCCCCCTGACATCCACAACTGTGTATATATGTGTTCTGACACAGCACCTCTCCGCTTTCTCTTAGTGCCCACCGCTGAAAGGTAAAGTACAAAAGATTCTGCACTGGACGTGGGGAGAGCCCCCGTTGCCAGCTGAGCTGCCTGCAGGCCCTGATGGCAAACCAAATGATCCACTGACCAAGCCTCCACTCAAGGGGCACCCAGAGAGGGAGTTCTTTGTAAAGTGGGCTGGCCTTTCGTACTGGCACTGCTCCTGGGTCAGCGAACTGCAGGTGAGATACCAGGAGACGGTCCAGTATCAAATGAACACTTCTGCTCTTTGGCAACAGGAACTACATGCTCCTTAAACCATCTTTTGGAGTTTAAGATAAAATGATGCTAGATGTCACTCTTTAAGAAATATATGCACATTTCTCTCAATGTCACCATGGCTGGACTACACATTACATTCTTATAAAAAATATAAACCACCTTTTGCCAGAGGCCAGAGCTGGTTCTGAATAAAACCAAGCAGAATTAATTCTTGTGTTGTGTCGCTGTACAGTTGGAGCTATATCACACAGTCATGTATCGGAACTACCAGCGTAAGAACGATATGGACGAGCCTCCACCGTATGACTATGGCTCTGGAGAGGAGGAGCTCAACAGCGAGAAGAGGAAGAGCAAAGACCCCCAGTATGCTGTGATGGAGGAGCGCTTCTACCGCTACGGCATTAAACCGGAGTGGATGATTATCCACCGGATACTCAATCACAGGTAGCTGCTCCCAGTTACACAGATTCTTACATCTGGCCCTGAACATTTTTAATCTTAAGAAATCAGACATCTTGACCTGACATTATTGGTGATAAGCTGGTGCTCACTCACTTGGTTTATGCTCACTGACATCTTGCTTTTTTACTTGCTCTCACTCTATAGATAAAGATTATGCTTCAGAGCACAGAAGATTTCTGATTATGAGAGATGCTGCATTTTTGAAAGCACAAAGATTCAAGGCAATAGATTCATGGAAAGAGCCGAACACGGTTCTCTCTAAACAGAAAACCAAGAGGTTCATTTATATATATTTTCAGACCTGTGCTTGTCACTCATATGTACAGAGATGTGCTTGAAATAGATTCACTATACATTCAGTATGATCATCAAGTTTGACCATACGATATATGCTCTGGAATTAAATCATATATTTAAAGTGTCAGTCTCTTTTCAGCTACTACTGCTAGAAGGAAAAAATGACTTTCATTTAATTAGTTTTATATAATATCTCATTTACAAATTAAATTTGTCTTATGTCCCTGTTTTCTGTTTTTGTTTATTTTTAGTTTTGATAAGGATGGAGATGTGCATTATCTGATCAAGTGGAGAGACCTGCCCTACGACCAGTGCACCTGGGAGGTGGATGATTTTGACATCCCAGAGTACGAGACTCATAAAGCCTTTTACTGGGACCACAGGTTGGTTAACAGGATGCTGAAGTTGTCTGAACTCTGGCTGTTTCTATAGTTGTTCTTACTAGTGTGGAGGTGACAGTGGGGATGACGAGGAAATCCCTGGCACACAAAAATAAACAAAGACATCTGCCGGTGTTTTCCTTCTGCCCCACTCTATCTGTGATGCCCCTGCTTGAGCTTTTTGGCTGATCGTGTTGATGCAATTATTTCTCAGGGAGCAAATTCTAGGGGAGGACCAGCGCCCCCTGGTTGTGCGGAAAGGAAAGAAACTCAAAGAAGACCATCCAAAGAGGGAGGTCCCTCCTGATGCCCCCATCATTGATGTAAGTGTCAATGTTTAGATGCATCACAGAGGACCTGAGTTGTCTTAGATTCTCTGTTCTTTTAGGGAATACAAGACTGTATTGTCATTGATTGTATATGCAGCAGCCTTCCACAGTAAATCTCTCAAGTAATGCAGTGAATGTTATTACTTTGCATGATGAACTTTCTATGCTTTTATTCTTCTGCTATAGATATAATTCCTATTTATACTGGGATAGATGTTGCTCATGTTGCTGACTCTAACCTTTGAACATAAACTAATAATATCCTGTATTACCAGCCAACCATCAAATTTGAGCACCAGCCATGGTACATTAATGCCACTGGAGGAACACTGCACCCATACCAGCTGGAGGGCCTGAACTGGCTGAGGTTCTCCTGGGCTCAGGGCACAGACACAATCCTGGCTGATGAGATGGGCCTGGGAAAGACAGTACAGACAATAGTGTTTCTCTATTCACTCTATAAGGAGGTAAGAGAGGGAGGATGTCATGTTATGCTGATATTACATAACATCACATTTTGGTTCACTGAGTGCAATGTAAAAGGCCCACCCCTGAAATACTAATGCAGATTTAGACCCAGACTGAATCTTATTGGCTAATGAGAAAAGTAAATGATAAAAGCTACAGCATATTGTGTCTGTGATGTGAGAGTAGCTCTAGGCCTGTTTTGCTTCTCTCCACTCTCAGGGCCACTCCAAGGGTCCTTTCCTGGTGAGTGCACCGCTCTCCACCATCATTAACTGGGAAAGGGAGTTTGAGATGTGGGCTCCAGATTTCTACGTGGTCACGTACACAGGGGACAAAGACAGCAGGGCGATCATCAGGGAGAATGAGTTCACCTTTGAAGACAATGCAGTGAAATCAGGGCGCAAAGTTTTTCGCATGAAGGTACGCCACGCTCACCCAGCTGTTCCACAACACATTTGGGTCAAATAGTGTTTTTAAATACCTTGTTTAGGTTGTCATTCTACCTGACTCTGAATTTATCCTAGTAATTCCTTTATATTCACCCAATGTCACAGCAAACAGAACAACACTAAATCATTTGTCCTCTACTCTGTGGTTCTACATTAGTCAACATTTGAATTACTCTTGTTATGTTCTTTGGTCTTGTCCTTGTAGAAAGACACTCCTATCAAGTTCCACGTGTTGCTGACGTCCTACGAGCTGATCACTATAGATCAGGCCATTCTGGGCTCCATCACCTGGGCCTGCCTGGTGGTAGATGAGGCTCACAGACTGAAGAACAACCAGTCAAAGGTACAACAGGATTTCTGGCACTGATAGCAGCAGTTAATAGACTTTGTTGGAGGTTAAAAGCAAAAATACAAAATGTTTGTCCACAAACTTCATCTAAGATTCTAATAGAAAGTTGAAAACGCCTTTGAGGTGACTTGAGATTTTTGAGTTTCTGCATGTAGTTCCTGTTGCCAAATTGAGTTTTACAGTGCATTCATCATTGCAGCTCTTTTTTTGGGGACATGCTTTCCTCATATCTTGTCCAATGTGTTCTTTTTCAGTTTTTCAGAATTCTTAACGGGTATAAGATCTACTACAAACTGCTGCTGACTGGGACACCTCTTCAGAACAACCTGGAGGAGTTGTTCCACCTGCTTAATTTCCTCACCCCAGATCGCTTCAAGTAAATCCTGTCCTGTCTTTCTGCATTTTCTTTCAATACTGATAGTTATCAAAACTATGAAAGTCAGAAAAGTCTTTTTTGCACTTCACTGATTGATTTCTTCTTTGTGTGACCTGTGATGTGTATAGTAACCTGGAAGGCTTCCTGGAAGAGTTTGCTGATATCTCTAAAGAGGACCAGATCAAGAAGCTCCACGACCTGCTGGGCCCTCACATGCTCAGGAGACTGAAAGCTGATGTCTTCAAGAACATGCCTGCAAAAACAGAGCTGATTGTCAGAGTGGAGCTCAGCCCCATGCAGAAGTATGTCCTGGAATAGAATATTTGGGATCATAGTTGCATTAGTCACTGATTGTCTCTGGTGTGTGTGCATTTCAGAAAACTCAGCTCTTATATACAGAATATTTTAAATAAAATAAGGGGAGCTCCAATGATCGCCACACACCCTAAGAACTATATAACAGCAAAAGATAAATTCTATAATATTGTACGGTTTGAAGTTATTAATATTTTGGCAAATAATGTTTTACATTCATTTGCAATAATTACACCATGTGAATGAAAGAAGTATTGCACTTAGCATCGTACCTTCGTCACTGATCGTGGCTCTGACCTCTCTCCTCTGATCTTTAGGAAATATTACAAGTTTATTTTGACCCGAAATTTTGAGGCTCTAAACTCCAAAGGTGGAGGGAATCAAGTGTCGCTGCTAAACATTATGATGGACCTGAAGAAGTGCTGCAACCATCCCTACCTGTTCCCTGTGGCTGCTGTGGTGAGACAGCAAATCAAAGTCTGTTTGAAAAGCTATTTTCAGGACTGAATATGTCTAAATAAAAGAATAGTCATCATAGTTAGAGTGTTTGTTCAAAGACACCAGGGCTGTATATCATTCTCTACCCAGAAAGTTCTAGCCCTTGCCTCCTGGTTTGGAGACATGCATATATTCATATATTTCTCTAATTGGGGTCTGAAATGTGTTTTTGTGTTTGCAGGAAGCTCCTGTATTACCCAATGGTTCTTATGATGGCAACCTACTGGTTAAGTCCTCAGGAAAGCTGACTCTGCTGCAGAAAATGCTGAAGAAACTCAAAGATGAAGGACACCGAGTTCTCATTTTCTCTCAAGTAATAGTCAAATAAATATTGTGGTTGAGCTGGAAGCCATAGCTTTTATTGATCAGTGGCCATGAAACGCTGAAAATCCAGTCATCCATATTTTAGCCTTTCCAATGTCAGTGTCAATTGTAGATGGTAAATCAGCTGATATTACAGATATTTTTTTAGTGTTCAATTTTCTTGTTTTTAAAAATTCGAATTAACATGACACACAACACATAAACTTTTAATACTCACATCTTGTCTTATAGATGACAAAGATGCTGGATCTCCTTGAGGATTTTCTGGAGTTTGAGGGTTATAAATATGAACGTATTGATGGAGGAATCACTGGAGGACTAAGGCAGGAGGCCATTGACCGCTTCAATGGTGAGTTTGTTCTTCCAGAATCTGGGTGAGTTTGTGTGGATGTGTTCTCACATATTCACACATCCAAACCAACTCTGCTTTGGTTTTTGTCATAGCACCAGGCGCTCAGCAGTTCTGCTTCTTGCTTTCAACGCGAGCTGGAGGTCTTGGCATCAACCTTGCAAGTGCAGACACTGTTATAATCTACGACTCTGACTGGAACCCGCACAATGACATCCAAGTACTGATTTCTCACAGAATACATGATGGATGTTTGTTGCAATATGTGAATTAATGAGCTTAACCACTTCCTGTTGAGCTGTTCACTCGTATGTCATCCCTGTCACTGTTCTCCTACGTCTCTCCATCCTCCCAGGCTTTCAGCAGAGCCCACCGTATAGGCCAAAACAAAAAGGTTATGATCTATCGTTTTGTGACGCGAGGCTCAGTGGAGGAGCGAATCACTCAGGTGGCAAAGAGAAAGATGATGCTGACCCACCTGGTGGTGCGGCCTGGCCTGGGCTCCAAAACTGGCTCCATGTCCAAACAGGAATTGGACGACATCCTCAAGTTTGGCACAGAGGAGCTTTTCAAAGATGAAATGGAGGCAGCACGAACCATGGGTATGTCAGTGGCTCAATTTTCCTCTCCCTAAGACGATTCAACACCAAGCATCTTCGTTGATAGTTTTGGTTTGTTGATGATTCTACAGTCAACCCAGAAAAACTCCAAACATGATTTTAAAACTCCTGTATCATTTTCAAATACCTCTGGAGACATTTTGATGTTTCCTTATTTGTTGTGTTTTCAATAGTACATTTGTGTATATACCTCTTCACTTTCAAATGCAGAAAGGATATTTGCTCATGCTCCTCTTTGTGCTGGAACAAATATAGTCTTGTCTTTAAAAAGCATTCTCATTGTCGTGCCTTCGAATCAAAGTTTGGGAAGCAAATGTCAGAAATGCCAGCGAATCTTTATAGTTGTATAAACGGTTTAAACGTTTTTTGTAGGCGAAGACGTGTGAACATACCTTCAGCTGCTTTCAGTCATTAACTAAGAGCTTCTTATCAACAGGTGACAACAAAGATGGTGAAGAGGGCAACGTGATTCACTATGATGATGACGCTATCTCGAAGCTGCTCGACCGCAGCCAGGATGCCACTGAAGACACAGAGATTCAGAACATGAACGAGTACCTGAGTTCTTTCAAGGTGGCTCAGTATGTTGTGAAAGAAGAGGATGGAGAGGTGAGAATAAACATGTGTTTATTTTACCCTGATGTATCACGCATGAAAAAGAGACCACTAATGTGTTCACCTGCAGATGTCCTTTATGCTACGGTTATTTGACTCTATAGACCAGATCAATACACTGCAACAAAGGTATTGTTTTCAGAAATGCAAAACTTTCATACAAATGTCTGAATACATTCTATGCGAGCAGCATTTTGTTATTATGCATCATTTAAAACCTGTAAGCTTTTAGCGTTAAGATTGGATTTGTACAGGCCTCTGGCATTTACTAACGTGTACTGTATATCTGTGTGTTTACTTTCAGGAGGAGGTGGAGCGAGAGATCATCAAGCAGGAGGAGAACGTGGATCCAGACTACTGGGAAAAACTCCTCCGCCACCACTACGAACAGCAGCAGGAGGATTTAGCTCGCAACCTGGGAAAAGGCAAACGCATCCGGAAACAAGTCAACTACAATGATACAACCCAGGAGGACCAAGGTAGGCTCTGTCAGCAGGATTCACATGTCTGCATTTGTTTTTTTGACCTATGGCTTCACCAGAATTCATTTCTAAAGTCTTAATCTTTAAGATTAGCGTGCAACAGTATTGATTGGTGACATTTTCGAAGCAGCAGCAATGTTCTCTTATCGCCACTCTTCATTTTACATGTTGGATTTGGGATTTCTGTCCATATTTTACTTTGAGCAGAAATGCACTACAGCACACAGCCTGCAGAGTGGAAAACACAAGCTTTTCGGATTGTTAGGCAGCTAAATGGTGGACAGGTGGCACCCTGAGAATAGAAACATGATTAAGAAAATAGAGACATAATTTTCTAAATAAACAACTCAATGGACTTCTGATTGGGGTTTATTGTATGGCTGTGTTTCTTGTCTTCTTCAAATGATTTTCCTGCAGTTACAAGGTGTATTATTGCCTTCAGCAGTCAATACTAAATGTTATGTTTTGAATTGGCATTCTGGGAGCTGTTGCCCATTATGAAGACACACATGATCAAACAAATAACAGCAAATCGATTACGCTAATGATTAACACTTTCTGTTCTGCTGAAGCTATTTCTCTGAGCTGAGCATGAACTGAAGACAGGTCTTATTTTGAGTAGTTTCTCCTTGGTAGAAACTTGTTCATGGATTTTAAACAAACGTGAGACTTTTGTACTGGAGCTTTGAAGATGTCACTTAAATCTGAAGCATCAATCTGCTGCCAAGATTTAAGCACATTCACTGGGTCTAAGTTACTGTATTTACAGGACACGACATTGCTGACACAGTAAAAGTATGATAACGTCAAATGAGACAGCGTTAATCAAGCCCCCGTCTGAGCTGCCACATCTGCACGAGCTTGGGGTCATTAATGAGTTAACAAGGTGACATTTATCTTGGCACTAATTTTGGTGTGTCAGTTCAGACAAGAGTAGCACAGAAATTAAGCAGCTTGTTTATTAAATCCTCTTAGGCTGTAAGTCTCAACAAGAGCTGTTGACCTTCATTAAATCCTCTAAAGAGTTTATTATACCGGCCTAAAGCTTGCTTCTATCCCATGCATTTATATAGTTTTCTCACTGGGTTTTCAAGTACTTCTTTGTAATAGTTCAAGAGTAATTTAGTTGTACTTTTAAAGTGGCTTTAAGTTCCTGATTGGCACAGTCCAACAGTGTTGACTATGAGAGTGTAAAGATTTTCAAACCCATCACAGTTTAGAGTACTCTCAAAGTTTAAAGTGATTATCTGCCAGAGTATTCAACTCTCACCTCACTTCCAGAGGACACAAGTGGTACAGTGTGTGCATGAGCAGCTGTAGTGGTCTGTAGTAATCTGCAGTGCCATGGCGCCCTCAGGTGGCCACCAACAGAAGCGAATGCAATGTACTGTTTTTTCTTTGATGTGTGGCTCAGAATGGCAGGATGATCTTTCAGACAATCAGTCGGAGTACTCTGTGGGGTCCGAGGACGAGGACGAAGATTTCGAGGAGAGGCCTGAAGGTAGGTAGCAAAAAAAAAAAAAAAAACAAACAAAAAAAAACTGTTGTGTTGTTTTGGTTTGAGGATGCAGTACATCTGTTTTAGAGGAGACAGTTAGAAGTTATTTGTTTAAAAGATGTCACTTTGATCATTGTACTATGCTACAAAGGGAGAAACAGTATTTAAATTTCTGTAGGTGGGCGCAGACAGTCCCGTCGGCAGCTGAAGAGCGAGAAAGACAAACCTCTGCCACCATTACTGGCACGAGTTGGGGGCAGTATTGAGGTAAAAATTACAGCTTGCAGATACTTCAGAGTATATCTTAATGCATCTTAAAATGGAGGTACATGCTTTGTTTGTAGAAATTAATAACATTTTTTGAAGCTATTACTTCATTCTGTGTACTTCTGTGTTTAATAGCAGTGCTGCAGTAAGTACTCACATACTTCATTGAGATAAAAGTTGAAATATCAGAGTATAAAACACTCATGGCATAACTGTAAACTTTGATGGTATATGTGGAGTTAATTTAACAATTTTATATAGTTCCATTCATACATAAGCATCAATATATTCATTTGATTTGACTGAAATTTGCATTCATATGTTAAAAGTAACTAAAATGATCAAAAAAATGCAGTGGAGTAAAAACAGTATAATATTTGTAAAATACATATACCTCACAATTTTAAGTGTGGTACTTGAGCAAATGTGTTTAGTTACTTTTTACCACTGTTTTGGGAATAAAGGGACAACATTAGGAGCCGCAACCAACTGAGGGAGGACCATGACAAAGCATCACTGCTCTATAGCAGCGTTCTGACTCACTGGAATGGGCAAACAAGGACAGAACTAGAAGCACGTTGTTATTATAGTGTAAAACAGACAGCAAGCAGAAGAATGTACTGTATTGTGTTACACTGCGTAGCTCAGTACAGCTTGCCTGTGAGAATAATATTCCTAAGAAATCAATTTGTTTCACCAGGGTGTTTCTGAAGCTGTTCAGTTTGTGCTGCTTCTCTGCTGCTCACTTCTGACTATTCTGACTTTTTGACTTGATACCCTGCATCTTTTCAGTTTACACCATTTTCTCTCTAAAGCTGTTTCTTCTAATTAAAAGGTTTTGGGGTTCAACGCTCGCCAGAGGAAAGCCTTCCTCAATGCAATCATGCGCTGGGGCATGCCCCCTCAGGACGCTTTCAACTCCCATTGGCTGGTTAGAGACCTGAGAGGGAAGAGTGAGCGTGAGTTCAGGTAAAGCTCTACACTGTGATACACAAAGAAGTGTTATCTGATTACTGACTGACTGTAATTCTCTTCACTCAGTTTAGTTTTTAGTTAAGGGCTGCTTGCCTGCCATGAAGTTAGGAGGCACCTCCAGGCTATTTTATCAACTTCTCACATTTAGCTGGGCAGCCCAGGGCAAAGCTCCAGAACGCTCTTATCAGTGTCGTGAAGGTCGGCCTTGCCGCTCTCAGGGTTGTAATGTAGAAACCAGAGTCAAACATTACATAAATAAATATTCAATATGGGAGCTGCCTTGAGTTGTTTTCGTTATTTCTGAAGTGAAACACTACTACCCCTGCATTTTCTACAGCTATGATTCCTCCGACTATAATTACAGCTAATATTGCAAATACAACTACCAGTACTACCTCTGGTGCTACTACTAATGCTACAAGTACCATGGCAGTTACTACTAACATTAGTGTAATTGTTGGTACAGTACTACAACCATTGGCAATGTCACAATTAAACGTATTATTTTTCCCGCTGCCAAGAATAGAAAAGTGAGAAAATAGAGAAAGACTGTATCCAACATAAAGTCAATACTTTGTTGGGTTAAAATGACTCATATTTAAATGTAATCTGCCTGAAAATACTGAAATAGGTTACAAAGGTATTTGTAAGTGTGGGAGATAAATTTCTGGCTTTTCCTTACAACTATGCTCACTAATAATATCATGTCTCTATATGTCCTCATTCTAATTCTGTTAGTGCTAGTACTACCTCTGCTGCAAATACTACAAGTGTTTCTACTACTGATACTGCTTTGTCAAGCATTACTTCCTCCCCAGTTGTTAATAGCATTTAAAACCTGGTGTTAGTGCTGGTAACACTATAGAAAGGCATTTTTTTCTTCATCAGGGCCTACGTGTCCCTGTTCATGAGACATCTTTGTGAGCCTGGGGCAGATGGAGCAGAGACCTTCGCTGATGGAGTCCCACGTGAGGGACTGTCTCGTCAGCATGTTCTCACCAGGATCGGTGTCATGTCCCTTGTCAGGAAGAAGGTAGCTACTGGTTATTCAAGCAAAAAACAGCTTCAACGCAGAATACCAACTCTGTGAGACTGGAAGAAGTAGGTCAAACTGTTCAGGCAGAGGCAAATGCAGATATTTTGTTAGCTTTTTAAATGTACAAACCTGTGAAAATAAAAAGTTTCACAAGTTTAAAAGAAAGATATGTTTCAGAGCCAAGAGTGACATCATGTCTTGTTTTTGTTATCCAAATATCCTAAAATATTGAGATTATAGTGATATAGAAGAAAAACAGCAAATCATCTTTTCATCCTGAATCAGAAAATATTTAAAATAATTTTTGCTAAAAAATGACTGAAACACTTGATTTACAGTGAGAATAGTTCCCAAATATTTCTGTCTTTCAGTTATTTGACTAAGGCAGAGTTTGAATTTAAGAAGCGTTGGTGCATTAGGTCACAGACAAATTACAATGAAACTGATTCTGTTCACACACGCACTTTATAATAATCTTTTCCTGAATCCTTACTCAAGGAACATCAGCCATCTTCGTTCAGTTATTACAGAGCTGATCTCTTCTTTATAGGTACAAGAGTTTGAACATGTAAATGGGAAGCTGAGTTCTCCAGATCTGATTCCCATCGGAATGGAGTTGAAGAAACTGACTGAGAGCGTCTCGTCTGATCCCAACACCCCAGTTCCAGCCAGTCCTGTCGCCACACAACCCGGCACCCCTGTCCCACCAGGTCAGCGCCTGCCTTGAACAAGTTTTGCTTTCCTCCAACTGTAAAGCAACATTCATGCTCCGAAATAGTTATGGATCAAAAGAAAGTTTGAGTTGTTGTTGTTGTTGTTTTCTGGACTGTAGAGAAGACAGAGTCTCTCTTGGGTACCACTGAGGACAAGGAGACCACAGAGCAAGATAGCAAGAAACTGTCAGAGCATGAAGTGAGTCCTATTTCTCTCCCACTACACATCACTTGTATTTTCCTTTTGTTCTTCTTCAGCTCGTGGTTCATTTCACCTTAACCATAACTCATTTTATCATTTCATCTTATCTTGCTCAGTAAAAGCTTCTGTCAAACTCAAGACACCTTTTAACTTCTTTGCCTTCTACCAACTTTCCTCTTTTCTCCTCCTGTTACCTTTTCTGTTTTTACTTTGGCAGATTTCCAATACAGAGCCAGCATCTGTACCTGAGAAGGTAGCTGACAGTGAAGAGAGCAAGGCCAGCTCAGAGGAGAAAAGAGGAGACGAGAGGGACAGAACCGAGTCACCCTCCACAAAGACAGAGCCATCTGCCAACCCAAAACACACAGCGCTGTCATCCAGTCAAACCTCACCTAAAAGTGAGTGGATGACTTGTGTGCTGCAAATCCTACTCTTTTGCAAGGTTGTGCTTTGCTTAATTGATTATTTTTTTATTTCTTGTATCCTCAGTGGAGGCCTGCAAAGAGAAGGAGACGTCGTCAGAAAAAAGGGATAATGATTCTCCTCTAGCAAAAACTGAAGACAAGGAAAATAAGCCAGGTATACACACAATGAATCTTGAAATGAAAAAGGTACAATACAATGGTGCATTAACTCTTTTTCAGAAAGCTAAGTAGTCTTTAAAGATAATCCGTTATATAGATATTTCTTTTAAGCAACTGTTCTGTCATTTTATGTAGCTGTTACAGATGATGTAAGGAGTGAAGCTGCATTAGACGGTCGATTAAATGGAGACAAAGACACTTTGGACGAGATGGATGAGAGCAGAAGGGAGGACAAAAACGGATTCAAGGCCAAGTTCATGTTTAATATTGCTGATGGAGGTTTTACAGGTATGAATGAATGAATGAATAGGCAGCGAATAATAAAACCACTGCCACAATGGCGCAGTGGCATTTGTGCTGATTTCTCTGATAAATGTTTGGATTTTCTGTCTCACAGCTGAAAGACCTTGAAATAAAACTATTTTGATTCCATGACTTCACAAAGACACTCCCTAATTGAATACCACTGAAAATAGTGTAACAAAGATGTCACCAAGTGGTGTTTTTGAGTGTCTGATATTCAGCCAAGGGAGTCAGCTGTCTCCACCTGTAGACTGTCCAGATCCATTGGAACAAGAAGAACTGCATGTGCCAGACTTGGCTTAATACTTCCTCAGTTTGTGCTCCAGTGCTTCACTACCAGGCGACAGGGGCCATAATTAAGCCGCTTTGTTTTGTTATCACTCTTTGTGTTTGTGTTGTTAATGTCTTCTCACTAAGTCTTTCGAACATCTTGACTATCACTTTGTATTTTTTTAAGTGTCT
This sequence comes from Mastacembelus armatus, assembly GCF_900324485.2. Classification (NCBI taxonomy): domain Eukaryota; kingdom Metazoa; phylum Chordata; class Actinopteri; order Synbranchiformes; family Mastacembelidae; genus Mastacembelus; species Mastacembelus armatus. The sequence continues at coordinate 5,074,855 of NC_046637.1, forward strand.
GTTTTTATATTTATGCCGTCAGAGTTGCACACCCTGTGGCAAACTGAAGAGCAAGCGGCTCTGTCCTCTGGAAAGATGCATGACATCTGGCACCGTCGCCATGACTACTGGCTGTTGGCTGGGATTGTAACGTATCCTTTTCCAGATGTAGAGTGGGAAGCTCAGCATCTGGCAAACTAATGTCATTATTTATAACCTGGGGCGCTGCAGTTGAAGGGCTGATATTAGCGAACTGTGAGGAGTGATATAAAACTGTGCTTTCCAAAAACAAAAACTATCTTTGTTGGTTTATTTTGAAGAATTTAGATTTTTTTTTTTTTTTTGTGTCTTCTCACATTTATTTCCTTGACTAGGAGTCTATCTCAGACACGGCTACGCTCGCTGGCAGGACATTCAGAATGACCCACGTTATGCTATTCTAAATGAACCCTTCAAGACTGAGATGCATAAAGGCAACTACCTAGAGATGAAGAACAAGTTCCTTGCTCGCCGCTTTAAGGCAATCCTGAAGTCTTTATAATTAAAAGTAGTAATTCAAGGATTAAAGGATCTGTTACACCTGAATGCAACTTGAAATACACTGTCTCTCAAACTGTATGTCCATCTCACTGCGTTTCATACTCGCTCTCTGTCTGTAGCTACTGGAACAGGCTCTGGTGATTGAGGAGCAGCTGAGGCGAGCAGCGTACCTGAATATGACCCAGGATCCCAGTCACCCGGCCATGGCTCTCAACGCTCGATTCGCTGAGGTGGAATGTCTGGCAGAGTCCCACCAGCACCTGTCCAAAGAGTCTCTGGCTGGGAACAAGCCTGCCAATGCAGTGTTGCATAAAGGTCTGCAGCCTAATATTTCACAGTGTGCTATGTTGTGTGCACAGTCAGGTTCTTCAAGAAACATCAATTAAATTCATATCTACAGTTGTTAGTGTTTCACTTTTTCTCTTAAAAAAAAACATTTGAAATTAGTGGTCATGTTTTTTTCTTCTGGTGTTTTTCCAACCTGTTCCTAAGCCAAAACAACTTCTTGTTTTTGTAAAATAACGTTCTTTTTTTAATCCTGGGCCAGTTGACCTGCCTCGCCCTTCACTCTAGTATTAGTTGCTTAAAATCAGATGATTTCAGTTGGAAACAGGTTTACAGTATCCAGCCAATTAGACCCCAAAGAGGCTGCAACATGAAGTGCACAGAGCTGTTTCACACCACAGTGTGTAGAGCTCCTAACCCTGTTTGACACAGCGGCTTCATTTTTCTTAATTTGACTTAATGTCAAAACATGCTTACAGTGATTAGTAGGCTGAAGGGTTGGGAAGTGGCCAAGACCAAAGTCGGTATAAAATTAAGGCGTAAAAATGATATAATTTCAAAATGTTGTTCCCTGTAACCTTTATGGATTTATCTGCAAATGAAACATTTTATGGCATTTAGTTCTTGGCAGTTGTTCATTTAAGGGCCTGGATCACACCATTAATTAGCTTTTTTAATGGTTTAGTCTTGTTCAGACTCATTTTGCACAAGGTTTTCCAAAGCTTTGTCACGCAGATTCACACTCTTACTTAATTGTTTTCACACACACACAGTGACTTGATATTTGACTTGGACTCCAGATTTGGGATTTACAAACAAGCTTTATTTATTTCATAGATAGAGGAGCCATGACAATGCAATACCTGCTTTGAATTCCTTAGATATGTTAGTGCAGTTTTTGAAGAAGTCTGGACGGCCTGTAGCAGATGATGGAGCGCTCATCTCAACTATAGAGACTTCAGACTTGACTTGGACTTCTGAGTTTCTCTGCTGCTGACACCAGTGACACCACACTTTCTGATATGCTGTCTGGCTTTGTGCTCTTACAGTGTTGAACCAGCTGGAGGAACTTCTGAGTGACATGAAAGCAGATGTGACACGACTGCCCAACATGCTGTCGAGGATCCCGCCAGTGTCGGCTCGACTACAGATGTCTGAGAGGAGCATCCTGAGCCGCCTCACCAGCCGAGGCAGCGAACCTCCTCAGCAGCAGGTGAGACAAGACGAGACAATCGAGAAGGTCAGATGGCTTCAGGAAATAATTAAAGTGTAGTTAACTGAACTTATTTGCTTTAATCAGTTTTAGGTCAATTTTAGGTCTGTGGCATTTGTTTTTACCAGGCCTGGGCAATTCTGGTCCCCAGGACACACTGCCCCACTTCTCTTTCAACTATATACCAATTCTTTGTCTTTCCCCACTTCTGCCCATATCTGAGATGATATGTTCCAACTTCTGATTGACTGAACACACATGATCCATGTGAGCAGCAGTAGGTGGGGCAGGGATACTTGGAAGACAAGCAGGACAGTGGTCCCCGAGGACCAGAATTGGCCAGTCCTGGTGTCCTTTAGATTGTACATGCTGTTGTATGCAGTGGAGGCTGGTGGCTCGTATGGGTGAAAACAAGACTGACTGAAATGTGACAGCAGGCTCAACAAATTTAGGAAAAAAAGGCTGTGTCCTGAAAACTTTGAAGTGTTCTGTAGTCACGACTCAGCAACCACATTATACCTTCTGCAGCCTGTGGAGACTCACTAATCCCCCATGGAAGAGTATCCCCAAGTGTAATGTGAAAAAAAGTAGTTGTTTACTTTCTGTACTGAGCTCCATGTTTTAGTCCCAGAGGATTTAACAAAGCCTGTATTGTCTCATTACTTTCATCTCTCCTGCACCTGTTCACCAGAGTTGAATGTGCGTGTTTTATTCTCTCTTATACAAGAGATCACTTCAGCCCAGCAGTGGGACTGGTCCTGCACTCTGAGTGTGCTTTTTCAGTTGCTATGCCAACTCTTGTTGTAACCAGGGAAACAGTCGGGTCTACTTTGTTTTTTATATGCTTACTTTTCTGTTGTTAGAAGAAAATATCCCTGACAGCACTATTCATACCTGCTAAATGTTGTATAGAAGCATCAAAACCTGTTGGACAGCTGCTGCATCACCATAATCACAGGAGGATTTACTCTCTTGTTATTATCCTAGAAAGAAGTCATGTGAACTTAGCATACACCAGGATAACTGATGTTTAATGAATGTTCCCCAGCCTTTTAGCCAGGGGGGCTTTGGCTGTTCCCAGATGTATGGCAGCAGCTTTGGTGGGGGATTCAGAGGACCTGGTGGACAGCCCATGGTCAACTACAGTCAGATGCCTCTGGGACCATATGTCAGTGGTAAGAATCTGCTGGAACCCATAACAATCAATAGATTGATACATGTGTAAAGGTTATAGTTAATGACACCATTTTGGTATTTTTTCTTTTGTAGGCTAGACATTAGATTTAAGAAAATCTTCCCACATATTACATGTAACTATTAAATTTGAATTTGTATTTCAGTTTACAATATGTGCCCATGTTATAATGGCACATTATTGATAATCTGTTATTGCATTGATAGTTGCAATAACATCAAAGGATAATTCTGTTTAATCAAAAGATAGGAGTGTTTTCATCATTTCTGTTTCTAATAATTTGATTTTATTCACTGGTCTTTCTGCTGAGATCTGCTAATAGAGCATCTTATCAGTATCACATCAGTGTCACACCTGAAGTGAAGTCAGACAGAGCAAGAAACATTAATGCAGTTTTACAGGTTTTAAAAACAAACTCCTGGCTGAGCCAAATGCATTTGGAAGAAAAAAAATAAAAAAATAAAAAATAATAATAAACAGTGGAATTGTTACTGCAGATATCCATCAGGCATTTTGAGTTACTGTGCTTGTCTTGGTCGTGAATCATTTAATTGGGACAGTCATGTTGCACAGGATAGTTCCTTAGTATAGCGAGCTAAGAATAGTTTAACGGTGATATTTGTTTTGGACCAATGAACTATTAAATATTGAATCTCTTTTTTCTGTAGTGTCTTCTAATGGCCCCCCACCCCCTACAAGCCATCTGGACAAGAAGTCACTTGACTCCTTGAGAGACGTGGCTACACCTGACCTCAAGTCAGGCAAACCTAGTGATGTCATCTGTATTGAGGACTAGACGGGCTCTGTAACACTGACTTGAGATCAGGGACTCCCAGGGATGGATCTGGATCTGGATGACTGCTGCCCATCTCTTTCACCACATCCTCCTCTTTCTCCTGCTCCATCCTGACATAAAATCTATGAAATCAAGCTCTCTACTGGCTGTGGATAAGGCGATTAACTTTTTGATTAATGCAGATATACTATCTTAACAGTTGCACTTTTATCTTTCAATTATCCTGTAGAAGTACTTCAGTAGATATTTACTTTTGTTTTCCTGTGCTGAAGAGCTGAGGATTTGGTGGGGGAAAGGACCAGTTTTTCTGAAAGAGCATTTTTTTCAGCCCTGCTCTATACAGCACTAAGTTTCTGATTCTCTTAACTGGGGCTCATTCTAATCTTGGAGAGTGTGTTTTGTTCATGCCAGCCTTGAACTTTTTCATTCTACGTGCAACCTGTCGCTTTTACTCATCTGCCTACTCACTGTACACTGTGACTGCACCCCACTCAAGCTTTTTTCTGTGAAGAGGAGTGGAGTCGTGGATGTCTTCAGTTTGATAGGAAACTGTTTTGCTTATTACATCGACGACCAATATTATTACTTTAATATGAAAATATGTTTTGTCATTCCTGTAGTAACCAGTGGAAAAAGTATTGATTTGAAAGCATCAAACACTATTACTATGTATGCAGTAACTGGACAGTCTGTCTGAATCCTGTAAAGACTGCCACCCACTGGTAATGTGGAGAAAGTCATTTCTGCTAAACCTGCAGTTACCCTTGACTCCAGTGCTTGTGAGTGTTGGCCTCTCGTACTGTAAATATTCAGAGACTGCTGTTTATTTTACCTCACATAGGTCTAATCATAGTAAAATATGTATGTGGCTGAAAACACAGATCAGGCAGCATAGAAGAAACTATGGGAGCAGCAAAAAGGATTTTTCAGAGAGAAGACAATATTTCTGTGTATGTTACAATACTTGTGATTATTTCTATATTTGAATGTTAGCATTGGCTTTGGAGCTCAACCCTGGGGCCATGACCAGTGGGACTGCACTATAAACAGGAACCTATCTGGTCTACATCCACATACAGGGCTTTAATGTTCAGGCCTAACTGGCAACAGAGTCCCAAGTGGAGGGTGTTTTTTTTTTTTATCCCCAGTTCCCTTTTATTGCTAGAACTAAATGACAACTTACAGTGTGTGCTTATGACACATAAGACTAGTCCCAAAATAAGCTTTTCTTTGCTTTTCTTCAAGTTAAGGTAAAATTAGATGTGTTAGGTGCCATTTTAGATGATGATCCAGTATGATTTGGTCTTTGATGCGGTGTTTCTCCTCCACAGAGTCGACAGTGTCACAGTCTGAACGTACATTTGAAGGAATATTCTCTGTATATCAGCTTTTAAGGACCAATGTTGCACAGCGTTACTCTGTAGATAATGTCCAGCTCTCTCAGTTATGTTTTGGTTCTTTCATAACTGTATGCTGTTGCCTATTGCTTTACCTGGTGTAAAGGCACGTTAGCATGGTATACTTACATATCTAGTCCATTCCATCTGCTATTATTATGTGCTGAAGTGACTGTCCACTAAGTAAAACAATCTTTTATACATTTAGTCTTAGTGTATTTCCTTTTCTATGAAGGCATTGCTTGAATGTCTGGACTCAAAGTGCAAATTGCTGTTGACTTATTTGTTCATTTCTTTTTCCAAAGACCGGTGGCATTTCTTGTTTATATTGTTACTGCCATCGCTACAGCACTTATTTGACATTGTTGGGATTATGATTGTGATTGGGCTTATCTAAACTGAAGAGGTTGTGTTGTACAGAGTTGGTGAGTGTATTTTCGTACTCTCCTTTTGCCAATTCAGAATGATTGTCCTAAGGTGCTCTCTTCTGACCTGCTTTCGCTTAGATTTGTGTCACTGCAACCTCCGCGACCATCTTTTCTCCGACAAGATGCTTTAACTTAGAGCAAAAATGCTTTGTTACTCAACTCATGAGTTGAACCTTGAAGTGCATCATATCAGTTTTTGTGCTATTCTTTGTTAGTGTTAGTGAGCTGTTTTGTTCACTGTGTTTCTATTCATGACATCTATTACTTGACCCTGACATGTACTCGGTTGTTTGACAGATAGAACCTCAGAAACATGTAAATACTTGAAAGATTTTTCAGAGATAAGTCCATCTCATATAGATTTATGTAACAAACTGAAAAAAAAGATGAATGTCTGCTGGACGGTGTTGCCATAAAACTGCAGTGTGCACCAGATGTGCTCATCAGTTGAAATCATGTCTTTTACCTCTGGAGTGACAACATCAAAAACATAATACTCCAGTGAAATGCAATCAAACTGAAGTCAGTATGAATGTAATGTCTGTTAGAAAATAAAGGCTTCAGTCTAATATTATAAATATGTTAACAATGTATGTACATGCTTATTAATGTGGCTTCAAAAGCTACCAAAAGACCCTGATTAAAGGCACCATTGTTGCAGTGAATGCACAGCATGTGAAACGTATGACGGTTCACTTTGGGGAGATGGTAGTGTATCTAGCATTTACAGACAATGAGCTCCAAGCTGTGTTATGGTTCCGATATTTGTTCTGTATAGCAATTGAATGAAAAAGTGAATTGTCATCTTTTTATTTGTATTCTGTGTATTTGTTCAGTGTGTTTTAATAAATCTTCTGGACAACAGTAACATTGTGTGATAAACATTTCTCCTTGTAGGCAGCCTCCCTTTCTTGACTTGACCTCACTCACTACCTTGCATTGTGGGCTGTGTCCTCCAGCAATGCATGTCACAATCTGCATGAGCCTGCAGGACCGTGAATGTGAGTAAAGACAGAAATAGAAATTCTGGTGTAGTGAGTAAGTGACTGAAATAGCAGACAAAAGTTATTCATAGAGTAGTCTACACAGAAATAGTAAGAGATAAATAATATAAGACAAATACTGTTGCCCATATAAACGCTGAATATTTCTCAAGTACTGCACTTTTGAGGTACTTGTACTTCTTCCTATGCATTTTCATTTTCTGTTACTTTACTACATTCTAGGGAAATGTCTTACTTTTTGCTCTACATGGACATTTTACTTTACGATTAAGATTTTACATACATAATCATTTGCATGTAATATTTTATAATGTACTGTTACAGTATAAAATGTAGTTAAAACACCTGACACAGGCTTCCATTGTGCTAATGCATCAACAATAAGAGACTCCTGGTTAGAAAAGGGAGAAACAGCAAAATATGTTAACATGTGCATAACAGCACAGATTTCAATTGAAGGCACATTTCAGACAGTGTTTATATTTTTTATTTAAATAAATAAATAAATAAATCTGTTACACAGCTATTGTTCAGTTAATGCAGCCCCCACACTGTGTCAGAAATAATTTGTATTTTCCTTTCAAAACTCATCAATGTCAAATTCATAAAGCTGACACAGGTTACATACGGAAGTGCTCTGAGAAAGCCATGCCTCTAATTCCTTTAGTCCCGCCCATTTGCAGTGAACAGCTCCCCTGATTGGTACAAATGCTGCCCTCCAGGCTTTTCATTGGCCACAAGCTTGATTTTGTCACTCTGCCATTGGCTGGTTGTGGTTGACAGTCCTCACCCTGCTTTGTGCTGCTGTCTGGGCAGCAGCAGGGGCCTGGAGAGTGGGAGGAGGGAGAAAACCAAAGAAAAGGCAGAATGAAGCTGGTGGGGCTGAAAGGGAGAAAAGACCCATCTAAAAAAAGAGAGGATAGAGAGGGGAGGTAGAGGGAGGAACAGATCCAGGGAGCTGTGAGGGGCAGAAAGAAAAGGGAGGAAGCACAGAGGGTTGCCTCATCTGGAGCTGCTAGTGCACACGGTGCAGGGGAGAAGTTGTGGGAAAGTAAACAGCACAGGAGAATTCCAGTCTGTTCAGCCACTTCCACCCTCGCAGGAGACCATAAAGATGAGTGTGCATGGCTGAAGACTGTGGTGAAAGCTGAGAGTTTGTGGGAGGTTACCAGGATTAAAGGGTCATCAGGGAGTGTCTGAAGCTTCTCGGAGGACATACCACTGAGGACAAGGAGGTGAGAGCCATATATATTTGTTCTCCACACACACTTTCCCTCTTCTTCATTCTGTCTCTCCTCTTTCTCCCTCCTCACGCTTAGCATGGTTAGCATGTTGCAAAGACAGCAGCTTTGCTCAGGGAGGCCATTGATGGAGTGAAGCCGGGGGTGGGTGTGCTGCTTTCTGAAAGCTTTAGGGGACAAGGGAAGGTAGTGCAGGAGAGGAGAGGATAGGAATGGCAGATACCCATGTGGCCTTTTGGCAGAGTACACACCATCATGGACGATTAAACCTGAGGCTGCTTCACAGAGCCAGCAGGGCTGCAGAGCATAAGGCCTTGTTATGATTGCAGCAGCTCCTGAGGCAGACACCAGGAAGGATGAGTAAGAGACTGGCCGCTCATCCCAGACCCACTCCAGGTCACCTGTTTTTCAACAGCTCTGCACAGCTTTTCCACAGCCTCACGCTATAAAAAGAGACTCCCTGGCCGGGGCCTGGCCTTAACCATTCCAGTTTGACGGTTGCTTCTCAGAGTACAATAGCCCCTCCCAGGATGGATTTCACACAGCCTCTATACTCTGAGTAAAACAGAGAGGGAAGGCAGGGAAGAGAGGGGTGAGGGGTGAGCTAAGGGACCTCTGACCAAGTAATTTGCATTTTGAGCCAGGACCCTGTTTTTGCCCCACTACGTCCGGATGTCCAAGAGCCTTTTTTCTAAAGAAACTCTATGGATTCACTGTATTGGATTTTTTCCTCCTCAGTCACAGTCCAGCACTTCCAACAAACATTAACAATCCGTCCATGCATGGCCTGAAACTATCACAAAGACTCCACTATCAATGGGAAATGTCTGTCCCTTTTGTCACACATTCAGCCCCGATGCCTCTGGCACTCATGCAGTCATATGTACACATGCAAGGCCTTGTTGCTCAAGAACACAGTCATTTGATAGTGGTGACATGCCAAATGTTTACTGGTGTGCTGTATTACAGAAACCTTGGGGAATGTCAGATAATTAACTAGCAGATGCGTTTGAGGGATGTTTGTAAGTCCACGCTTATCTACCAGATGTTTTTGTTACACATGCATCACGTTGTCCAAATTTGTTTTGTCTTTTTTGGTACACTTTTCTGGTAACAAACTCGAAGGCCAAAGCAACTCAACCACACTGGTTTGATGTCACCTAATCTCTCGGGCCTGAGCTTCCTTTGAATTGTAGAAAGTATTTCATTGGCCAGCATTGTACAAACAGCTAAACACTTTTATTCAGGATATTTTCATAAGCGCTTTCTGATTTGATTTGCACATCAAAGCAGCAGCAGCCATGTTTTTGCGCTGATAGTGAAACCTAACCTCCATAGCTACAGCTGCACAATCACACAAGCATGATGCCAAAGGACACAACTGAGTGTAGAAATCGAGATTTAGTCACTGAATCTGCTAAAAACTGAATATCTAAGAGACTGTTTACCGCTCACATTTTAGATCTGTGTAAGTGCAGTTTATACTGTGTAAATGTCATTCTGTGCTCTGTGGTCCCAGCTCTAATTCTTGATGTGTCAGTGTTGTCCTGGATCAGCCTAAATTAGGTAGAGGAGTTGGCTGACATCTACTTAGCACTCAAAGGAAACTTGGAATGGGGAAGTAAGTCGCTGAATCTGGACACTTAATCTTTACTGTTTTTATGTGGACAAATAATAAAACACATCATCAAACTGTTCAAACTCAAAGCAAAATATCTGAACCTATGGTGAAATCTTACAGTTATTAGTCTATGAAAGTGAGGCACAGGTTTTTGATTTGGTAAGTGATCTTATTTCTTATGTGAAGAAAGAATTAGCTGACATGACTACTAAATGATAGGGAACATCCAGTAGACTCACATGTCATGGGATTACCTAACAGGTGAAAACAGCTGTATAAAGTGCTCTGTTGCTGTGTCAAGTCTAATCATGATAACATCCTGAATTTCCCTTCGGGGATGACTAAAGTTTATCTTAACTTTTATCTTATCTCACCTTTGGAAGTGAGATGTGAGGTAGACGTGTGGAAAGGTGAGGGTATGTACAGCAGGCAGAGATATTTTACTGTTTTACTATTCTAATCTAGTCAGACAACTACTTTTTCCCAACATCCTTCATTTTTCCATCGTAGTGTGGGCTACAGCTAGATATTTTTATTACTTGTGTTTGTTTACATGTTGGCAGTATGCAAAATTATTTATTAGCTTCTCCCATTGGCAATGTATACATGGATGTACAGGCAACTATCACTGGATTAATGTAGAAATGTAATGATTCTCAGGGAAGTAATGGTTTTACAAGGAAATGTCTTTCTGATTTTTGTTTTTTGAATGCTAATTGTTGAATCAGAGGTGCTAAGTGGTTTTTAAGTCCGAAATAGCAGGATAATGCTTTTAATGTGTATGTGTAATGTGTTTTAATGTGCGCAGGACATAGAAACAGGATATGTGTTTGGGGTCAAGGTTTTCTCTGAATAGGTAACTAACAAGACATAAATCAAAATTCCCTGCAGTCCTTAAGTAACTAATGACTTTCATTAGTTTCTAGCAGCTGTCAGGAGGGACTGTAGAGCACATATTGAACTTGTCCTCCTCCACACCAGTTTCTCACAGCTCCACCCAGTGATGCATTTAAAGTCAGATAATCATAGTAATGAGGTAGTAAGCTGCCTGGGTGTATGCTAGGAAATGTGAAAATAAAGAAAAGGAAAGTGGGAGTGCCACTGCGTTTTAAATTTAGAAACACTGACAAAGCTCTTGGCTGATCAGTTTTCAGTGGTCAACAAACCAGTTAAGCCTCTGCACATACATTATTTTCCTGTTCCAGGATCTCTCATCTTTAACCTGTCATATTCTGACATCAATGAAAGAAATGACTTGCTCCTGTCAGACCTGGACCTTTCTGGTGTTTATTTGATCACATATAAAAGAAATTTTCTTGAGAAACAAAAACTCTGGTCAACACTTATCACTGTTCAGTGTTTGTACAGCAAAGCCCACACCGGAGTCCAGCGCACTGTTGCACTGTGGGCACAAATAGCAGATGGGAGGTGGAGGTTATTCCCACTGTGTCCTTGAATAATGTGACACCACCAGCACATCACTGCTGTTGAGCACTGACTTTACTCGAACTGCTCCCTACAGCAGAGGGCATGCGAAGGCCAGACTGGCTTCTGAATTAATAATGTATCCTTGAATATCTTAACTGTGGCATCATGATGTAAACCGGAAGGAGAGTGGGAATAAACAATCTCAAATATGCAGAGATAACCCTCTTATCGTGTTGTGTTTACAGTGTGAAATGATATTCCACATGGCCTTTGGCATTCAGTTGTCAGAAATTCATTTATAGTGAAATTTTAAATATTCATAACAGTCATAATATATAATGCAATAGGCTTAGCTTCCTCTGTGTTCAAAAATCTTTGCTAGGGCAATGTCATGTTTAAGTGAATCCATGAAATCCACAAATGTCTGTGAACAGCCTCCCACTCAGATTGTTATGCCTTTTGACAGTCAATGAAAGACATATTCCGTCTGTTCTCAAGGAGATGTTTGCAGTTCCTAAATTGGCTGTGACACATTTGTATCTCTTGATAGGAGTTCCTCTGGGAAGCTGAAGAAGAAATGATCACCAGAGGCAAAATTGTCTCTGCCTGGCACTGTTTGTTGTTGTCAGTGGTCCACTGGTCTCTCATTGTCTGCTGAGTGTTTGTGTGTCATCTGTTAAGTAAACCCCTAAAGTAGAAGAGTTCTCAGTGACTCTCTGTTAGATTTTCCAATGCTGTTTATTCAGTCATCACCAGGGACTGTTTTCTGCCATTGTCTATTGATTTACCCAAATGCCACAGAGCAGTGTCTGTGAGGTTTGTGTGCCGTTGGTCAAACATAACTCTGTGTAAAGCAGCGGCAGGAAATAAGCATGCAGCCCAACTCCCAAATGAAAGCTTTACATTCAGTTACTTGTTAGGAAACTTTCTTTTGATCTGTCATTTCATTTCATATTTAAAGCATACATATACAATATATACAACATATCCTCGCAAAATAAAGTACATCAGGGGGCTGAGACGGAACCAGGAAACATAAATCAGATGCCAAGTACCCACAAGATCCAGCTCAGTAATCAAAGACTGCACAAATCTTGAATGGAAAGGAAGTGAAGGAGAATGTAACACACTAAATATGCAAATTCACAAACTGCTGCCTTAAACAGACATTTACAACCTAATATAACATTTGAAATGTTTATTCAGAGTGTACAGTGCACATGACCTGGTTTTGCTATTGATTACCCATACAGGTGTACATATACTGTACCTCACTTTCCTCTGTGCACATACAGCATCCCTCCACTCATTTCAGAGCTTTATGTAGGTCAGGGACAGGGTGTGTAGGAGTTGGTTTCATTTCTATTCTGTGATGTATCTTATTTTCCCCCTGAAGACTAGCTTTCACACAGCACCACTCCCAGGGCTCTTCATTTTTATAAGCTGTAGTCTGTTTGATGGCTTGTCCAAATACCTTCCCTTAAAGACAGTTGTTCAGAATATCTGTCATTTCCATTCGGAGGAGAGTATTTTAATTGACAAACTTTCGGGCTCCAGTTTTGTGTTGGCATCAGCAAACCCAACGTTATTCAATCTGCCAGCTGTCCTGTTCATTTTTAATAATGTGAAAATATCAATTGCATATTGAAGATATCACGGTGCTCTGATGTTCAAGCCAGTGAGCATCAAGAATGATTGCTCAGTCAGCACTGCTCTCATCTGTGGAAGTATAAAGGCAATAATTTCCAATTAAAGACAACTTTCATTGGGCTGCTTCTTTAGATAAACGTTTCCACAGCGAGTTCTATGGCCCATACCAGAGACGGCACAGCTATGGCCCAAATGACCTGTGAGCTAATCAGTGCTACAGTTACAAACACTGAAACAATGCCCTGTGAGACTAACCAGGAGTTTTAACTCCACAAAGGAGTCATTGTTGATGTGACCAGAGAGTGGGCCGACTGGAGAAACAGTGGGGAGGCGACTGGGTCCAAAGGCTGTAGTGGCATTCTCGTAAACAAGCTCTGAACTGATTTCTAAAAAAGGTACAGATTTCATTATAAAACTTAATTTTGTCACTATCATGTAAAGACTGCTGGAGGGTTTTGTGGATTCAAAGCTATCATTATTCAAGAAACGTGCTAAGAAATTTCATGTCCAATCTGAGCTGTCAGGAAACAGCAGTAAAGGATAATGGGAGCTGTAACTGACATCATGACAGGCCTTGTATCTCAGTGAAACAATAAATGCTGACCATGAATTTTAGCATTCATAAGCAGCAGGGATGGTTTCCTTCACAGCCGGCCCTTGTTCAGCTGCCTCCACTTTGTGCTGTCATTTTCCCAGAGGAGCCCGACAAACTGCCCTGTCAGGCCCAACAATGGTCCAGCACTGGAAGCAGTTCAGTGCTAATCAAAATGCAAAGCAGATGCTTGGTCCAGGATTGGTACACTAACATGTACAGATACAGAGCCTGTACGTCACAGAAAATCTCTACATTAAGTCATGAAACAATTACTGTGTGCACCTTAGAGACATGCCTGAAATTTTACATTTAGTCAGAAAATTTGCTAACATCAACATGCTGGGCTATTTGTTGAGGAAGTAGCATGGGCCCCAAATCACCGTAAACATATGTGTTTACAATGAAATGGTTTATTGTCATTATTTTTGATTAATTCTGAAATTATCGAGGCTGCTGGTAAACCTGTTTTCATTGATAGGACAGGATGAAATTAGCCTTTTAATTAATTGAGGTGTGTAAGATTAGGGTACATGATTTCTTCAGTGGGTTTGTGGAGGTTTGAATGAATCTGCAACTAAGCCTTGTTAGACCCTTTGATTCAACTAACAGCTGTATGTCATGTTTAGGGTTAGGATTGCACTGTATCTGTACAGCTGAAATGTAGGGTCGTCTTATGTGTGCGTTCGTTTTTGTTGTTTCATTTATCAATTTACCCACATTAAGGTGTTTTTATGCACTTTGAAGACAACACGGTCCTCTGCTGTACTCCAGTCTGGTGTTTTGTTCTGAGAGTTTTATCTTAAAGGTATTTAGATGCGAGTGTTTTTGTTATGTGGCTTTGGTGTGTTTATAAATCCCAAAAAACATTCTAATCCTCCGGTACATTTACGCTCTTTTGCCTTTATCCAAAAAAATCCCCATCAGGTGAAGGATGAAAGTAAAAACAACAGTTTTCATGTCAGTAACAACACATTAGGATTCAAGCAATAGCTCCTGGGTTTATATTAATTATTATCAGATGCAGAAGACTGGTTACAACATTATTTTTGCTTTAGATTTTTGTATTAGTTGAATATGTGAAGAGGCACAATTCCCTGAAATACATAATCTTTATTTCATTATTCAGTATCTGTAATATTTTAGATATTCCATTCTATAATTCAAAGTTGTTCGTTATCTTTTAATCTTTTTCAATATCAAACATATCATATCCTTTTTGATTATGTGGTTGCAATCCCTTTTTATCATCTGTCACTTCTAACTCAAAGAAGTGGACAAAATAATTTATACTTGAATTTGATCTCTTTTACAGGAATTATGTCTACTGTGATCTCTCAGCAACCCTTGAAGGAGGATGAAGAGGAGGAGGATGAGGAACAAGGGGAAGGGTTTACGTTTGAGGACAGTGCAGATGAGGAGAAACTTCAAGAGGACAGTAAAGGAATTGGCTCTGACTCTGTCAGCTCTGTCCATGTGTCAAAAAATAAGGACAATGAAAGATCAGACACTCCATCCCATACAGTCCAAGACAGCACGCAACCCTCGGAAACTCTGCCACCTGCTGGACAGGAGGGCATTCCCACCAGTAACCTAGCTTCAATTTCTACCACAGGTAACGTAAGATTCTTATATTTCTTGGTTGTTCACTGAATGTTGTGATGGTGACAGCATCCCTGCATTAAGATGTTAATTTGGAAAGTAACTTGCTGTACTGGGAGGAAACCCAAATGAAGAATTATTTAGAAAGTAATTACTAGCTCCAATGAAAGAAGAGGAGGGTGAAATGAAAATATTAATTAAGATCAAGAGGGTGTTGTTTAAAAAAGCGACAATAAAAGAGGCTAATGGGTTTACCTTAATAATGTGTGTAGCCTCTCCAAATGCTGCTCATTAGTTTTTGCTACTCACCCTAACTCTGTCAAAGATGCCTCACAACTCCAAAACTACCTCAGCAGTATATAACAGTGTATAGTTTGCACTGTTTGGTCAACCATGATAGATTACACCTGTTTTATATAGAATAACTATACATATATGTGTTAAAATAATAATTATGCTATATTCAGTGACATTTAATAGAAATGTTTAACTTTTAAAGTGTGATGTAGTTCGATATACTGTGAGCTGAAAATTACACCGCAACACTGTGTGTCTTTAGTGGTTTTTCCATGATTTCTCATGAAATGGTTGGTCCAAAACATGTCAGTCGAGCTTGTTTCAGCTCGTAAGATGCCTCCTCCAACGCTGGTATCACACACGGCTCATTATTATTCATTATGGAGCAATGGTCCTATTCAGACTCTTGTATTTCATTTTGTTAATATTGAGTTATGCTCACTTTTGGAAAGTTTTAAAGTTAATACTTGACCAAATGCTTTTGTAGTTGTGCAGTGGAAATATGAAATCAGTTGATCATATGTTTATATAAAAGCTAATGTTAAGGGGGCTGTTATTTAAATGGTGCTGAAGTGTGATGGATAAATGCATCCGTAGTGTAGTGAAGTAGGAGTACCAAGTGGGAGTAAATGGAAGCTTAATTAGCACAATAAGTGAAAACATCTGTGTGTGGTCTGTAGGTGTGCTGAAACAAATCATAATTCGCTCCATCTGGATCAGCTACTACAACATTAGACTATTAAAAACAATGTAAGTGGAGGACATAAACAACAGAATAAATGGACAAAAGTAAAAACCTGAAATTAAGGACAAATCTAATAGCATAGGGTGCATCTGCGAAGATGGACATTTGTTTCTGGCCCATCTGGCAAATTTGGCAATATAAGAAACAGGAAAGTTAAGTGAAAGTGCAGTACTTCAAATGTGCTTTATTTTGCACCGCTGCTAATGATTTAACACTCTTTGATTTAATTAGAGTTATTAAGTTATTAATATAGAAAGTTTTGAGACATGGGGCAGGTAGAGTTGCTGTAACCAAAAACCCACATGATCTATCCTCCCAGCATGTGCTCTGTCATCAAACTGCTTCTTATGCTTCTGAGCCACTGCCTCCTTCTTCACTGTTTAATAAATGTCTTTGGTAATCCAACCTTCTACTTTACTTAATGTAATCTAATCTGTTTCCCATGGCTGTGCAATGTGTGATGACTTCAGTCACTTATGTGGTTTTATTATTTAACAGAATATAATTACTGCCTGTGGCATTAGAGAGCAGAGTTAACTTTCCCCTTAATTGGATGAAGTTATGCAGATATACTGTGCTATGATATATTTACTACTTGGCTAATGTTGTCAAAGAGGCCATGGGTAAATACATACCCAAATATGGAGGTTTTGGAAAAGTTCTGTTGGATGTAATTAAGTGGTTAGTGGTTAATTAAAGTCTGTCTGTGGTAATCTGTTATGTGGGCAGTGGAGATTCATAGGGGAATTCCAAGCATCTGTAATGTTGTGTAGTGATGGTCTGTTACACAATCGAGGGCTGAGAACAGCTGAGATTCTGATCCCTCCCTCAGGAGATGACATGAGTGTACATGGTGAGATCTACAGAAAATCAATCCTGGCATTTGTTTAACAACCCCCTTCCTTGTACATACATTTGTTTTGAAAAATCAACTTTTGACTATGTTTGACTATGTTACACGCTCTGCTTCATTATCTCAGATTTGATTGGCAATTGTAGTTATCATCTTAATACACGTAAGCAGTTTTAATCTAGTTTTTAATGTTAAGTTTTTGCTTTGGGAAAAGTAGTTACAATACAAACTCACAATCATCCAAACTGTGTGTGTGTTTTTTTTTTTTTTGTTTTTTTTTAACAAAGTAGAATATGTCACTTTTCAAGTATGTGCCTCCTTTGCTTTGGAACAGTTTGTCTCATGGTTCCTCTTTTTCTCATTTTGACAGATGTTCCAGTTAGTGAGTCACCCAGCTGGTAAGTTTCCTCTGATTCCTGTCACAATATGGGGAAAATTACTAAAGGGTGGTGGAGAAAGTAAATTCAGCATCACTCCACATCAGCATTATGTCATTATGTCTGAGATAATGCCATGCTTACACTCCATCCCAACACACCACAGTGAGCATGATATACTGTGATGTTACACCACATCTATTTGTACAATCTTTAGATGCACTCGGTCACCTCACACCAGCGGTGACAGGAGGTAATATCAAGTGAAATGTGAAATTGCTGTTACAACCCTAAATGGAAATTGTAGGATTGCCTTATTTGTGATAATGTAGTTTAATGTGACATGTCAAGCATTAAACAGTATGGTGTAAAACTTAATTATAAAGGCAATTCACCTGACTGCAAAAACAGGGTTTTTTTTTACATGACTCTGGTGATATGTGGCCATGGAAATAAAGTTGCTGGTCTCTGCTTAAGTTTATGTGTCCATTTGTAACATTTCTGCAACCCCATTACAGTGGAACCACTGGAGATTCAAGTCATTTGTGATTAAGTCAAAGCACTGAAAGACCTTTAACAACATAGTCTCTTTCCAGAACAACAAATCACTGCAAACATGTCACTCTTTAGTGCAGGAAAACGAAAGGTGTAATTAATAACATCAGTGGCTTAATTTAATTAAGTGTATACCAGATCAATGAAACTGGGGCAACGAAATGTAAGCAGCAGCAGCAAAATTAGTGGAATTGAAGAATGAGAGTTTTTATGAATGAAAACTTTAAAGTTCAACTGGGAAGTCTTGGTAAAGTGAACTATAATCGTAAAATACATGTCTGGCTGAGAGTGAATATATGTCAGGAGTATGAGTGAAGTAACCCCTGACTGAGACAGACATCATCTTTCAGTTTGTTTCAAGGCTTCAGCACAGTCAATGATAATGTGATAGTTTATTGATTTTCCTAAGGCAACTGCCTTTTTGCCTGCTCTCCTTCATAGGGAGGTCAGCAATCAAGGTCAACTACAGAACAGCAGCCCTGGAGCTGACGAAAAGTCAAGAGCTTTTCCAAAGGAAACTGTAGCTTGCTAACAGTGAGCTTGAACCCATGATATATCTTCCAGAACGATCGTACAGTCAAAACTCTATAAAGTTGAATGAAAATTCAACATCGTATAAGGGAGGATTGCTGTTATATTGGACTGGTTAAGTACCTAATAAACTACCAGCTGAGTATATTCTTTTAGTGTTTATCTAATTTTATGTTTTATATTGAATAATGATGAAAGTGTCATTGTTTAAATGAAATCCTGGGTCAGACTGTTTAGATGCTAAATGCCTTTGGAAAAGCTCTTAACTTTCTGTCAGCTCCAGCGCTGCTGTTCAGCAGGAGACCTTGATTGCTGACATCCCAGTGAAGGATACCAGGCCAAAAAGACAGTTGCCTTAGAGAAATCAATAAACTATCACATTATCACTGACTGTGCTGAGGCCTTGAAGCAAACTGACTTCTTGGTTGTATGAAAGATACTGTTTGACTCAGTGACTGTTGGGGTCATTTGACTTATAGCCCTGACATGCATCCATACTCACCCAGAATGAATATCCAGATTGCAGTTCACTTTACTAAAAAGCTAAAGTCTTTGTTTATCAATTGGATTTTAATATTTCCATACATACTGCAGATGCAGGGATTCTTAAGTTTCAGAAGTATTATGTGCCACTTCACCCAAATCACAAAAAACAAAGGTTGCACTGAGTATTAAAAAATACTAGAGTAGTTCAGGGACTGTCACACAAAATTATCATATGTAACTGTTACTTTGTTTCCTCTAAGCTAAAACAGACAATAAAAAAATGGCAGTTTAGATCAGAGCTGATCAGAGTCATATCTCAGGAGTTTCTGTGGATTACTTGATAAAGCCTTGTAGGTGTCCTGATTTTTTTTTCTGTGCTTCGTAGGAAGTGTGCTCCGAAACCTCTACTCATAGTTGACTTGGGGTTTGGATTCCTGTGGGCTTTCCTGTGCTGAAAAGAGTGCCCTGTATTTGTACACAGGTGTGAGAGTGTGTCTGTGTGTATATGGTTATTCTGTGTGCAGTGCTATATGTGTGTGCTTGTATATGTGTGTGTTCGCTAATGAGTGTGCGCAAGGGAGTCACAGTGAGGCCTTGGCAATTTCTCACACAGAGAGATTTCTGCTGAGTGCACATTTCCACCTAGGTGTAGTCAATAGTCTGCCTTTTAAAGAAGAGCTATCAATAGCACTTTCCACCTTCAAGGTGTTAGGACTGTTGGTGCATCCACCCGGCCTGTCAGCAGTTTTACAATAATATTGCCAAAATTACTATGCGATTTTGTTATTGCAGAAATGAGTTTTTCTTTACACTGCAGTGACAGCACAGCTCGTTACAGCTATTACGCTCAAGGCAGCATCCCTTTCCTGCGAGTTTTCTGTGCTCCACTCTTTCATGCCAGCATTTCCCTGTGACTTCACTTTTTACCCCTTGACAGATAGTTCTCATTAAAGATCATTAAACACATTGCATGAAACCTCACCAGTGAAAAGATTAACACAAAAGAAACCTTGACAACGTGGCATGTATGTGTCTGTTTTATGTACACAGAGTGAACCTTTGAGAAAATCACTTTACTTCCACCGCTTCCCCCTTCGAAGTTACTTTTTTGTTTGCCTTCACCTTTTTACCCTTTTGCAACACCTTACAGAACTTTACACTTTTGCCCTTGTGAAGAAACTCTTCTAATGCTCACACAACACAGTGATTTTTCACAGCAACTGTTTTTTTTTTTTTTTTTGAAGACCCTCTCACCTTGTTGTGCTTGCCTCAGCTGGGAGTGCTGGGAAAGCAAAAGGAAAGGTGATACTGTAAATGCATCAAAAACAAATTAGTATACAAATATAATTTGAAGTCATGAACTCCTTAAGTCCAATCTAAGTGGTATCTACTATAATTGGAGTCTGTCATGTACAGAACAACGTCTGGCAAGTATTGCTGGGTGCATTGTGGGAAAAGTTGAATGTGAGAACTGGGCAGGAGATTTATGACCTGAGGACAAACAGAGCTTCATCAGTATGGTCAGCACATTTTTTGTGCTGTTATGAAGAACAGGCTATACCCAGCAGAGACCAGGGGCAGAACAGGTAGAGCTATGGCATGAAGTACTGCCCTGGCACAGTAGCTGAAGGGAATCGAAACAGATGGAAGTGTGTGATTTGCATTCAGGCAGATTCTCCTTTAGGCTATGCTCTGCCCCAGGCCATGTCATTTGCATTGAAAAATGATTCCTGCTTCTCCCCTTGAGCTGTATGACTCAATAGGTTTACAGGCACAGATACGTTGTGAAGGAGTGCGAAATGATATCCTGGATCAATAGCTACACTGCTCAAATCACTCACACCTGACATGAATGCATACAGTCAAACAGACAAGGTGTATATTGCTTTTGTTCTCACTCCACTTTGTTTTCCACAGAAGTAACTGTAGTGACAAGAGATCAGTTTATTGTAAGAAATGTCTTGACAAATAGCTCTTTAGTTTTTCATGTAGGGGAAGATCATTTTTGTTCTTTAGATTGAGATGAATGATCTAGTACCATAGACAATGCAGCAGAATGATACTTTGCAAAATGACTCCCCTGCAAAACCAAATGGCTACTGTCAGTAAAGTAGCTCTAATATGGTATGTTGGCAGGGAATAACATCTACCTCTAGATAAGTGGTTGGCATTTACAGCAAAATTATAGGGAGATTGCAGCATAAATTAACGCAGAGAGGACTATATTTAAAGTATATGTAATATAGTAGCATAATGTTTATACTGCTACAATTTTAATTAGTACTGTATATTTATAGACATTATATGTAAATATAACATATTTCTTTTTGATGTTGGAGCAGACTGAAATGTCAGATTGTTGTGATTTTCTGAAATCGCTAATTGAAATGATTCTCATGTAGTTTCTAATGTATTCTCATTGTTCCTGTCAGTGTGTATGCCCTGTGTGGTAACACATGTGGTTACAACACTATATACAACCTAGTGTTATCTTTTTGTCTGCTTCAGAAAAACGTTCCTATATTTCTTACAATACACGGTTCACGTGGCTCTGTACGCTGCAAGGAAAGAGAATGGTTTGGATGATGGTTGAATACAGTCTGTGGCCACTTTAATCTAAACAGATATTTAGAGACTGCCTCCCTAATAGTTTGAAATAGTGGTGTTTTGTGCACATTGCTTCCCTGGCATGTCTGGTTTGTCTGTGAGGTGCTCGTCACCTTGAGTGGCTGCTGCTGCTGGCATTGTAACTGTTACTGAGGTGTTTGTTAGCAGGGCACATTTAATTAGCTAGAAGAAGTCACTCTGCTGCTCGCTGGATCCTGTCATGTGGGGGAGGACAATCTCTCACTGGCAGCATCAACACAGGCCATGTGATAACTGTGTCAACAAGATTTTCCCCTGTGATGTCAGAGTTTTTAATAGCTGGTTTAGGGCATGTTTTCACTTAAAAAGCCAGCGGTGGTTTGAGTAAGCTGCCGGCATGACACATAATGATTTGACAGTGCGACATAGCTCTGCTAGGTATCAAATGAACAGGCAAACAAAAGACAGAAAACAGCCTGTTGGTGGAGGTCAAATGCAAGGCTACTTCCAAAATAAGTTAGCTTATCTAAATCATTTGACAGCAGTGATATGTGTTCTGTCAGACTTTGGGGAATGTGCAAGCTTTAATAACAAAGAACTATTTGGACTCCCACCTCCATGCTCTCTGCCTCCCCTTCCTCTCACTGAAATTAACTCGTAGTGAGGCACAACACTCGGTGTTGGTTTAACTCTGCTAATGTTTGGGCACCTTCCAGGGCCTCAGCAGCAGCAGCAGCAGCAGCAGCTGAGCCCAGTCCCTCAACTCTTTGTGTGGGAGAGGAGCTCCAGGGGATTCCTGTTGTGCCGTCAGTTGTGGAGATGCTGGCTGCGTCAGGACACCACAGCAAAAAGCCCATCAAGGAAAGCTCTGGCTCAAGGGACATTTCTGAAGGTACAGAACTAAATTATTTTGACAGCAAAGCAATGCACCTTATATTGTAGATCAAGGGTTCAATTTCAGACCAGAAAGATTAAACCTAAGCTTGCCTTGAGATCCAGGCTCATTCCTCATATGTATTATGTTCACATAGCAGACAGATCTGATAGAAAGTTGGAACAGGGCTGTGCAACACAATGTAATGACCCTGGTAATATAAACTGTGTATACCAGTATTTGTTAGTACTGCACATTGCATCTTTTGACCTAGATCAAAGGTGGCAAGAACACAATATTACAGACCTGTGGTCAACTCATGGATCATTGGTTTCTATGGTGTAAGAGGCCACACACATGTAAAGACACACATGTGCTCTTCATTCCAACACATACCCATACTATATCCACTGGTTCACACACACATACGCTATTCTTTGCCATGATTTGATTTCCACATGGACATGACATGAATCCAATTAATTCAGGATGAGGATCAATAGAGCACCATTTCCATGAGGGAAAAATTGCTTTTGGATTTCGACTCAGTCAGCAGTCACTATTATTTGAAGGTGGCACAGAAACGGGAGATGTAAAGGAGCCCTGCAAAGCTGCACAATGTTTTTATGTCCCATGTCTCTGATGTATTTTTGCACACAGCCCTTTGCTGTCACTTTGAATGTGTACACTATATTAATAAAACAATAAGAAAACTTTCTTCAACCTAAATTATAGAAAAATACAAAAATTGAAATAAGCAAAATAACATAAGACAAATAACCTTTTTTTGTTTTTTTTGCTGATCGTAATGAGAAATCTGTTACATTTGATACCTTATTCAAGGAATCATGAAATATTTTGTATTTGCTTTAATTTGAGGGCCAGAATGTTTTTGTATACAGACTATGTTTCATTTTTGACCATAAATACCTTATCCTGATTATTATGAATAATGAAGTGAGACTTGTTTGTAAAAGCAACCATTTCTCATTATGATCTAACACTGATACACAAATGCTTTCTTTCACATTTGCAACAGTTAGGGCCTATTTCTAATGGCAGTGCATATTTTTGAATTGCCCACAGTGTCAATGTGGCCTATGAGTTTATTGAAGCATTATTGTGTTACTCTAGAGAAAAGTCAGTGAGCAACTTCTGGTTTTCCACGTTAGAAAATAACAAGCCCTGTTGCTAAGACACCTAGTCAATTTACAGATATGTTGATAGACTGATAGCCCAAATCCAGTTGTGTTCTGCTCTGTTCTGAATCCTTTCTCACAGCGTAGCAAAGTGAGTGAGATATAACGAACATTTGTGTAGCTAATCCTCTGTTGTAGAAAAACAGTGGCTCTTTGTTCATCTGCTGGATTGTGTCCAAGGTTATTTTGAGTTTTAGACTGCATGCTGCTGAATAATCCATGACAGAATCCACATCTCCAATCAGATTAATTGAAAACAGTGACTGTTGCTGTCCAGGGCTTGGGAATAAGTGTTGCAGACAAATCAGAGTTTAAAACCAAATCAATAAAGCTCGCTGAGCTAAATTAGGCTGAAACACTCTCAAAGCAGTTAATGACAAATCCTACCGAGCATGAAGATAGAATGGGTCAATAGCTCAAACAAGCAGGATACAATCATGTTACATTACATGGTCAAAGCCAAGAGATCTCCCTTAACAAACAACCCTTCCAAATGATACACTAAGTATGTAAATATTCAAAGCTTGTGTAAATAAACGAGAGGAGAGAAAATCTGGTATATTTTATCTAATCTGCTTTGCCAGAAGGACTCAGAAGGTGCAGTTTGGAGATGTGTGTGCATGTTTTTTTTCAGGGAGAAATGTAGAAGAATAATTAACAAGAGGTACAACTATCAAACATGGAAATAAAGAATAGAAGACAGACACATGTTTTTAATATAAAAACAATGTTTCTTTATTTTGATGCTACTGGTTTCCTTTGTCAGATTTATGTGAGGCTGAAGCTGAGCCAGAAGTCATCTATGATGATGTTCCAAGTGAGGACCCCCTCTCTCCTGATGAAGGTCAGCAGCTGCAACAGAATCATGTAGAATACTTGTTTGCTTACGAGTCTTATGAGTGTGTAGCTTCTGATGTGGGATGTTTATATGTTTTAACAGATATGATTTATGAAGATGTTCAGAGAGACAGTTGTCCTCAGGATACAGACAAAGGATGGAGCTCCAGTGAATTTGAGAGCTATGATGAGCAATCTGATAATGAGGCCAAACCACCCACAAGGAGCAAGGTGTGTCTGTCTGTGTCTGTCTGTGTCTGTCTGTGTCTGTCTGTGTCTGTCTGTGTCTGTCTGTGTCTGTCTGTGTCTGTGTCTGTCTGTGTCTGTCTGTGTCTGTCTGTGTCTGTCTGTGTCTGTCTGTGTGCGTGTGTGTGTGTGTGTGTGTGCGTGCGTGCGTGTGTGTGTGTTTGTGTGTATATGTGTGCGGATACATCCCTGAAATATGTTGCATGTGTCCAACATGTATGACATCGGGACTGACTGGTTAGTTTGCTTTGGTTTACAGCAGTTCCAAAATCATCAAGGAGAATATTTAATCTCTTGTTCCTCTAGCACAGTTGTCTTTATTAATATAAATAACTGGAAGGAAACTATAAAGAACATGAAAAATATATGGGAGGCTGTCGAGGCTTTATACTTTCACTGTGGAATGAAAGTAAACAAGAGGCATCTCTGTTTAAAAAGCCTCAGATCTCCTGGCTTCTTCTCAAGGATGTTATTTATCAGTGTTCTGCAGCACTGCCTTCCACATGATGGCACTGTGTGCACATTCACATTGTGGTGCATTGTCTTCTCTAGCTTTACCACCCGTTAACCTGTATGCATTGTTGCAGGTGCAAGGAATATTTTGAGTCACACTAATAAAGAAGTACTTTTGCTGAGTTGGATTATTAAAGTATAGATTTATACCTACGTTCTTATATATTTACATACTGCAGGTGTTTATGTGTGAATATAACTGTTGTGATCCAAGAAAGGAAGGAGACAGGAGGGAAAACGTGTTTGTTACACTGAGAGAAAATGAGTTGCTCAGGTCAGAGAGTGTGTGATGTCGGGACTGACTGGTTAGTTTGCTTTGTTAGTTTGTCAGAGAGTGTGTGATGTCGGGACTGACTGGTTAGTTTGCTTTGGTTTACAGCAGTTCCAAAATCATCAAGGAGAATATTTAATCTCTTGTTCCTCTAGCACAGTTGTCTTTATTAATATAAATAACTGGAAGGAAACTATAAAGAACATGAAAAATATATGGGAGGCTGTCGAGGCTTTATACTTTCACTGTGGAATGAAAGTAAACAAGAGGCATCTCTGTTTAAAAAGCCTCAGATCTCCTGGCTTCTTCCTGGCTACCTGGCTACCTGGCTTCTTCCTGGCTACCTGGCTTCTTCCTGGCTACCTACGTTCTTATATATTTACATACTGCAGGTGTTTATGTGTGAATATAACTGTTGTGATCCAAGAAAGGAAGGAGACAGGAGGGAAAACGTGTTTGTTACACTGAGAGAAAATGAGTTGCTCAGGTCAGAGAGTGTGTGATGTGAAAGTCCCCCACAGTTTACTTGCCATTCTTGTCTCAGGCCACTGAACAAAAGGAAGGATTCAGCTGCACTTAACTATTAGTGCCCGGCAACACTCTTCAGCTAGTACAGCATTGTTCAAAAACGCATTGTTTTTAATTAGTTCTGCCCAATTAATTTTTCATTGTGTACCTGAAGTTCTCTTCTTGCTCAGTGCTTAATTTGAGCAGCCGCTGAGAGCTGTGACGGAGTTCGCTTCGTTAATATTTGCCCTTAACTGCTTGTACCCCTCTGCCCCTTCCTTAAATAAATCTGTGGCTATTACTCACATAAAGTATGACCTTTGGAGCAAAGCAGTGCTCCAAGCTTTCACTCTTCTTGTTCTTGTGATTAATTTCTGATATTGCCTAGCTTGTTTTGCTTTGATCACTTTGCCTCCATTTCCTTTTACTATTTCCTCTCCCCTACGTTTTCCTCCTCCCTTTGCCTCTCTGTGGCTAAACGTGACCTGACCCCGTCCCTGTCCAACACCTGTAGCTCTCTCCTGAAGTGTGTCGGCTGAGGGAACGCTGTGCCAGGACCAAACGTGAACTGGCCATGAGACTGTCTGGCAAGCACAACTATGACATTAAGGTATATCTCCAGCAGCGAATGAGTACAGCTCTGTAAAACTGTTTTTTGCAGAGCTCAGATCACTCTGCTAGATGTTTGCCAGTAGGACTGATGATCATCCTGAGCTGAAATATGCTGTGTTTGTATGTTCAACAAACTCAGTGGCCTAACTCACTCTCTGCACCATCCTCCCCAGCTTTTCTTTCTACTGTGAACTTCCTTTAAGACTCACTGTCATTCCCTCTTTCCTTGTCTGGTTTAATATCAAGATTCATTTATGGGACACATGAATTATTAAATAGTATTCTGTGCATTAACGTCTGTAAACACCAGTGCAACTTGCCCCCAGTTAATGACCTACTTTCCTGAAGTAGAATCATTTAAAAATACTACAACCCTAGGTGTATTCTAGGTCAGTGGAGTCTGGTTGCAGGTCCTCTGTGATGCTCAGGGTGGAGTTTGTGGTCAGTTGAATTCTCCCATACTTAGCAATGCAGCCCTGTTACTCTGATGTGGATCTCGCTCTGTTACCATAATCTCTCCATGATATACTCATAGACTCTCTGATTAGAGGCTGTAGAGCAACCAACTGGGAGTCGCAGATGGTGAGATTCATGATGAGTCCACTGAGCACCACTTCTCTCCATCTCTCTCCAGAGGAGCACAGTAGGTTATCAAGTCTCCACAGCATGGTGTGTTCCTTGTGTTCTAATGTCCCTTTGTTGTGTTTCTGTCTGCTCCTTTCCACTAGGTTCAGCAGCTCATGAAGGCAGCAAGAAGTGGAACGAAGGATGGGCTTGAAAAGACCAAAATAGCCGTCATGCGAAAAGTTCCCTTCCTGCAGAGAAAAGATCAATTGGGTAACACGGAGAAGTCTGAACATTTTTGTAACTGTTGATCAGCTCACTATTTTAGAAGGAAGTTGTTCTATTTTTAGTAATGGGCATTGGTTATAAAGTTTGGGTTTTAAAACTCTTGAAGTAACTGTTGACTCTTTGAATTATAGGCAGCTGGTTGTGTGTAAAGCTAGCCAAGCAAAAGCAGTGCTGGAGGCAGATGGAGCAGAAAGTCTTACCTATTTTAAACAAATCCCTACGGGGAGAAATGAAAGCACCAAGAAAAAGGAAGATCTCACTGATTATAACTGTAATAAATAAAACAGAAAAGCTTTTTCAATTTTCAGACCAATGATGTGGTTGAGTAAAGTTTTCACTGTCTAATAAATAGAAAGGATGAAACAACTCCGTATTGGTTGTGTTTTAGGAACCCTTGCCTAACAAAAGAGCGATTAGCAATCTATTAATGAAGCCGCTCTATAAAGCATAGATACCACATCCATGCCTCAAACGAATCTCTGAGCCATCACAGAGGTAAGGAGGCCAGTGCTGCTATTTTTAGGTGTTGATCGAGGGAAATCTGCACAGCTTTACATTTCTTTTCCACCAATCCTCTGTTATCATTCAAGTCTTTAATTGGAACAGTGGAGGCTTCTGGTATCTGTGTCTTTATGGTTACGGGTGAAATGGGGATTTTTTTTTTTTTTTTTTGAGACTATAAAGTGTCTTTGTGCCAATGCAGAGCTGAGAATGTATTGTATCGTGTTTTGCAGACACACTTCTGCATGCTAGCTTCTTTACTCCTACAGCACTACAGTGTTGTTTTTAAGGCCCTGTCTTTCTCTCGGTTATTTCTCGATCATTCTCTGTCTCTCTTTCAAAGAGTACAGACGTCTCTTCGTATTTTAGAGGTAATAAATTTAGTGTGTCACAGTGTGTGTTCAGCTGCAGTGAGATCTGAAGGTTCCCTTGCTGTTGTTTCCTTTTCTCATTTTTTTGGTACATATCCTCTTTTTTCTTTTTAACTATCATTTCTGAATGTCTGCAGAGGTTGAGGATGATGCAGGATACCTGGATGTAGCTGTGTCAGAAATAAAGCATCCTCCCCCACAGCTGAGCCCCATGCCAGAGGGGCTGACCAACCACCAGGTGCACATGATGGTTTTTGTTAATATGTCTTCTTATTTTTTCCCACCAGTACAGCCCGCTTATGTAGAAATATTTACATAATATTTACAGCTAGTATTTCTGTGAATGTTCCCATATTTATGTGAATATTCTGTACCCAAAGGCCTTGAGATAAGGCTCTTGGCTGTAATGTTAAAAGGATTTATTTGTTACTTCAGTATTTTAAAGATGCATATATACTGTAGACATTTATTCTGTTTGGAAAAGCAGCATGTTTTGTAAACTCTAGAATAAGCCTTTTAATGTCAACGGAAATCCAATGATTCAACACTAGTGAAGGCCTTGTTCAAACAGACCTACACTTTGAGTCTTCTCCCACCTGTGACAAACACATGATTATAGTGCAATCCATCAACCTGTACTGTGCTCAAATGAAAGCATGCCGCACAACGGTGCTCCATCATGTCCTCTTAGTGCTAAATTTCCTGACTGCTCTGTTGTCTGCGCAGGTTGTCAGACGCCATATCCTTGGCTCCATTATTCAGAGTGAGCGGAGCTACCTGCAGTCTCTCCGGAGAATCTTGCAGGTGAGTTGTTTAGTCCCTGTTGTCCTCATCTGCCACATGCAATATCTTCACCATTTAGCCACTATGAATTACACTGAAAAGAGAAGTGGTGGTATCCATCAAATTACGGAGGTGTCTCAGCTCAAATAATCCTGATAAAACAGCCGTCCTGGTTTCTGTGGTGTCGTGCTGCTGCTAACAGACAGAGACTGTCAGGCGTGCACAGGATGGGGTGCAGCCTCTCTTCTTTAATCTCTCTTTTTAGTGGGGAAAAGGAGGCTTGTTATCTCCTCATCATAGAAAAATAAGAGGAGCACCTAGTGAAGTGGAATCAACAGCAATCAATTGCTGCCTTTTGGACTATAAAAACTTTCACTGTCCTACCTTTGATGTTGAGTGACATGATTACATGTGAAACTTCAGGTTTAGCTCAATTGAAATCTCACAGTCCAGCCAAGTGATAAATGCACTGCCTCCACATAGACAATGTAAAAAGATGAAAGACCACAAGCCCAATTAGATATTGAAGGTTGTAACATTCATCTTCACTGTAAAAAAGATTGCACAGTTGTTCATGTTGTGCTGTTTGCCCATATCCCAACTGTCAGTTGTTAATTTTTTGTTGTGACTTGCAAAACATCAGCACTGATAAAACTGCCACTGTTATTCTTTTTTGGTGTTATTGTTTTCAGCTTTTATGTTTGGCTGCATTTGGCTTGTACATAATATTATCTATACTCCAGCATGTTCAAATTCAAAGAAGTTGTGTTTACTTGCTTGCCATCCACAGCAATGTCAGCCCATTTCTGTAGGCTATACTAATATCCCCATGTGTGGTGACTGAAGAATCAATCAGTGCCCACTTCAACATGTTGCTTCTGCATCTGTAACCCAGCTGGGAGCTGTTTTTTGGCATTATTATTCTGGCTTTTATGATTACAGATCACCTTGAATTCTGGACATGTTTGCTATTGGCAAATGCTGCTTTATGCATGAATCCTTTGGATTAATGTGCTTCCAGGCAGCGTGACTTTCTCTTATTTTTTTGATCCACAGAATATTTGTCTGCTACGTCTCAGTTGTCTATTTTTCTAGTGTGAAGAAGAGATGCTTAAGAGAGGTGGACTGCTGATTTAGCTTAAGCTGCCCCACCACACAAACATGTTACACACACGAACACACACACACACACACACACACACACACACATAGACACTGTATATGCACATTCTGACAGTGAAAACCTAATTATCTCTTATAATCTCACCAGGAGTACCACAGACCACTGATGGAAGCTGATCCACGCATCCTGAGTCCGCGGAAGATTCGCCCTATATTTTACCGAATCCGTGAGATCACACAGTGCCACTCCATGTTTCAGATTGCACTGGCATCACGTGTTGCTGAGTGGGACAGTAGTGAAAAAATTGGAGACTTATTTGTTGCCTCGGTTAGTGTGTATGCATGTGCATGTTTTTAGTGGGAAAATAATATGTGTGAAATAGAAATGGAAACTGGAGGCTAATTTACAGTTGTGCGTGTGTCTGTGTCTGTGTCTGTGTCTGTCTCTGTCTCTGTCTCTGTCTCTGTCTCTACACCGTTTCTGTCTAAACTGCAGGCAGCGAGTTACATTCTGGATAGAAGCACTCATATTTTTCTTGGCATTTCTGTCTAACTTTATAACACAGGTTTTGCTACTGGAGTTATAATGAGCTACAGGTTTTAAATAGGGCAAACAATGATCTTTTACCCCAAACATGGAATCAATTACAGTTGTGATGAATATCTCCACTGCATCCAACGCTCTCTAGGATATGTGTTTGCAAATTTTGGCTGCTGAATAATAGTGTTCAGTTTAAGTTTTTTTTGTGAGGCTCTGCAGTGTGCACAGCCATAGATTCTGCTCATTATTTGCCTATTAGAGAGGAACAGTTCAGCACACTTATTCTCTGGTGCAATTATTGTTCTTTCCACTGATATTCCAAGACCTCCCTGCAAAAGGGAACTTGATGGGACTATGTACTCCTCATTGAGCGGCCACTTTTTCATTCAGCAATGTATCTGTACCTTCAGGGCCTTTAGGGATAAATGAGATACAGGATCATGAAGTAAGGTGAGAGCAAAGAAGGTTAATTCCTTCGTGTGATTTGTTAATTTTTAGACTATCACTATCAGCTGCCTGATTTGGGTTTAATTGAGGAGAGAGAATAAATGTCTGATGCACAACAGACACACCCCCTTCTCAAAGACACACTTGTTCACTCCACCACCTCATTCCTCTTTGCCCACCCTCTTAAATGACTCATGAAGGGTGTTGCGGTAACCAGGATGGTAAACAAACCAATTTTTTTTAAGTACTATACTTAAATGGTCATTTTCTAGTCTCTCTTTATCATGAAATTACCTATAGGCTGCCTTGAACACAGGATGGTTAGACAGACATTTAGGATGTCAGAGGAAATTACATGACTGTGTTTGCAGGTGCTGGTGTAAATACAAAATAATCAAACATGGCAGTGCACCAGACCCACTTATTATAGGGCTGTTGTTACAGATTCAGATAATTGTGCTTGTTTCTGTTTCCACAGTTTTCCAAATCCATGGTGCTGGATGTTTACAGTGATTACGTGAACAACTTCACCAATGCCATGGCTCTCATTAAAAAAGCATGCATGTCCAAACCAGCTTTTCTGGACTTCTTAAAGGTGAGCTTCAGCCAATTAGCATAGCGTAGTTTTATTAGATTTTTTTTAAGCATTGTATAACCCACTGTTTGTCCTGGTATGGATTTATATACTTCCCTATGCATTTGACGTGTTAGTTATATCTTAAAAAGCTGCCAATAGTTTTATAATGAAACTGCAGAATGAATGAATACAAAAGATCTCAACTAGAATCCAGGTTGATTCACATCTGTATGTAAAATATGGAAAGTGGGCAGATATTAATTATAGGTCATGAAGAAGGAAATGTAGTGTCAGCATGCACAGAGGATGGTACAAAGTGATTTAAATGTGCTGGGTTTAACAATTCCCTGAGCACCTAGCATTCAGGTGTGAATATGACTTGGATCGTTGAGCTGCAATGCTGATTTACAGAACCAGATCACACAGCTGAGAGCCCCATGTGTTACTCCAGGTAACACATGTCCCTTTCTTTCCTTTAAAATGTTCCTCTGTCTCTCCCACTGTATGTTGCAGCTGTCTGAAGACATACCAAATAATAAACAGGCTAGGCACAGACACATGACTGCACGCACCATAAACACTCCAGGAACATGGATGCGGACTATTAAATTCAGTGATTCAATATATTTGACAGACATGATATGAGAGCTGCATTTTCAGAGGAACATTTAGGTGATTTTACTCAGTTGTTCTTCATATAATATTTATTAATAATTTTTTTTCTTTACTTTTGTACACCAAAAATATTGAAACAGCAAATCAAATATATAAAATCTTTGAATCATTGTGCTCCATTGAGACCAATAATGGAAGGTGTGTATGTACACATAGTGTGGCAGTTCAATAGGGAGAGCAGGTGTCGAGTTATCTGGTGCTTGGATGGACGTACGTATTATTCATTATGTGGGCCCTTGAGAGGTTCAGTTGAATATCTAGTCTTGAACATTTCTCCCTTTCTTGAAATCAAAAGTAGTTGTCAAGTGTTTTAACAGAAAAATAGACTAAGGGTCAGTCCAGTCAGTTCCAGAACAACAGTAAACACTGAGGCTTCTTGGTATGATGTTAAGGTTGCCTGGCAACAGTTTGTTTCTACTCAGTAAGATAGGTGACTTTGCCAGAAATATATCTTGCAGAAGTAAAACATTCCTGATTTGTCTATCATAACTATTACATTAGAATTAATGTAGGAAGAGTTGGTTTCAAGCATCCAGAAATAACTTTTAAATCCTTTCAACTCATCTTAAAACTTCTCTCTTCTGTAGAGCAGCACATTGATATTTGCAGCTGCTTGACTAGTCTCTTCCAACAGTACCAAAATCTGCATTCAGTCAGTACCTGAAAGAATAACATGACATCGAGCTGACTTGTCACACCTCTGGTCAAAGAATACCTTCTCTCCGTCTTTCTTGTGCTCTTTGCTGCTGCCCGTGTACAGTAGGTGAGACTGATCCTCACTCTGAGCATGCCACCGCCAGCGTTCAGGAAGCTGAAATGATCTCATGCATGTAGCCTTTCTAGTTTTTGTCAGTGCTAACTTTGTCAGTTTGACCCTGCCAACTAACCCCAAGCTGTTCGGGTTAAGTGAAGAAAGCACCAGCTTTTCATTGTTACAGCTCGTAGTTGCCAATATGAGAAAGGCCTCTGGCTTCACTTGCTGGTTCTATTGGCTACTTAGTCTAGTTAATGGGGAAGCAGGAGTCCTACACTAGGATGATGGTGATGGTTGAATATAGCAGTTCAAATGATTTAGGCCTTTGATCCTGGCTCCAGTGGCTGATGGAAACATGACTTAGTTTAGTGTTTCCCAGAGTGAAGACCAGTCCCATTGTGAACATTCAGGTCATATTCTGAGTGATCAGACAGGTCAACTATGACTACATTAACATCATTTCAGGCAGTATTTGTTAGACACGGTCTGGTTTGACAGGTTTGACTGAGCATGACTGAGAGAGAAAGGTTCCCCTTCCTCCTTTCACCACTTAAGGATTTTAGAGGCATAAAGCAGGAAAGAGTCCATCTCCATTGACATCTTGACCTGCTCAAGTGTGGTGGAAAGATTTTACTTGTTGCTTCTAAACTTTTCATGGCATGCACTCAGAGGTCACCTTCAGTTTAGTTGTATCTGTCCATTTGCTGGATGTTGCAGATTAAATAAAACATTGGCGACCATGTTCATAGCTGTGTGACTACTGACCACTGGTCTAACGGTTGTGCATGTTTTTGCAATGTTGATGATTGCAGTATAGTTATCAAGGGGATTCCTTTTTAGGCTTATTTTAACTTGTGCAATTATTATGTGGCTGTCCCAAGTGAAAGAGAAACTGAGTAAAATGTTTGGGTAGTCAATCAGAAATAGTGGTCTCTGTGAGGATCCCCCAAAGGCTGACTAAAGACATCAAAAATGGAGGCCCAAAGTCCCAATGTTACTGCTACTGTCACACGTTCATAACCAACCAACATGAAATCATAAAGAGCACACTGGCACACACAGAATTAGGCTGAACTGTGATATTAACATTTCCAAAACCTTGGGTAATATTCAGTCTCTGTCTCACAGTCACTCTAACCCAAAATTTACAATCATACTAGGTATTAGATGTGCCCAGTGATGTGCATTTTATACTGATGGTAATGACACTGCTTCGAAATGACACTGTATCTTCTCCTGACCTACAACCAAAGTAATATATTAGACGTAAAAAAAAAAAAAAAAACCTTCTTTCATACTTTATTGTGATGAACGGACCCTGATTTCGTACCTTATTTACCCACTCGTACACTGACACGTGGTCTCTGGAGGATTAATCCCCCCTTAAAGTAGGAATAGCATTTTTTTCCTCTTAATGGCATTTGTTGAAACTGTACTTTTTCCAAATGCATGACCTATTTTAATTTTTCTTTCTTTCTTTTATTTTTTTCTAGAAGAAGCAGGCATCTAGTGTTGACCGGATCACTCTGTATGGCCTGATGGTTAAACCCATTCAACGCTTCCCTCAGTTCATATTGCTCCTGCAGGTATTCATTTAGTTTTTATTAACTTACATTTCCAATATAAGAAACCTAAGTTGAAGTAAATGTTCAGTAGGATGTACACTAATAAAGATGCAAAGCTTCAAAGGTGCAGAATCGATTATGGATTTAAACAGGAAGTTATACTTCACATACCTTTACAACGTGGTAAGCCAGAGCTTGAAAGGTAGCTAGCCACATCAGATTTTCATATTGCTGGCTTTACATCCCAACTCTTACACTTTCTATTCTGAGCAAAGATTTGGATTTGAGCTTGACTTGCTGGATCTGCAGTAGCTCATTTCATTCCTCAGTGGGCATTGATTATCCATGAATTCAAAAGATAAGTTATGAATGTGAATCAAGCATTTTCTTCCAGCCTAAACTCAGTACTTCCAAAAAGCAAGTATATGTATTAAATCATACATTACAGGCAACTAGAGCTCAAGGCACTGAGGTACGTTTGAAATGCATATCAAGACAACAACAAGCTTTCACTTTTTAGGTTTAGTTGACACTGCTACAGAAGGTAGGAACTGTAATACAATAGGCTTTATAAAGTTTAAATAACTACTAGCTAGTCAGTGGGATATAATGTAAAACCTCTGGACACTGTGAGACACACCTGAGCAGACAGGATTTGACCCTGTTTTGAACTTTTGAAGGTAAAGATGACATTTCTAAAAAGAACGTGTTATTTGAATTGAGTATATTGCAGATTATACAGGAAGGTATAAAACAATAAAAATATTGGTTTGAATTTGTTCACTTGCAGTGTCTTTACTTAAAACTTCCCTTGTGACCTTTTCTAGGACATGCTTAAGAATACACCGAAAGGCCATGTGGATCGTCTGCCCCTGCAGCTTGCTCTGACAGAGCTGGAGATGCTGGCTGAGAAGCTGAATGAACAGAAACGAATAGCTGACCAGATTGCAGAAACTCAACAACTTGCCCGCAGCGTCAGTGATCGCCTCCTCAGTAAGGTGACTGGGTACACACGCACTCCCTTGTGCAATGTACATGCACATGCACATGCACATGTGTCCCAATCACATCAACCGCAGGCCAGCCACTAAGCCCTTGAACCCGTCTGAGTTGTTATCACTGTGAGCCAAACACCTATGAATTAAAATGGTATATAGCAATCACTTATATCACTTTCCCACACATTAATCTACGGAGGCATTTTTAGTCAGAGAAATGATCTCCTGGAAATGATGCCCATTATCATTGCTAAACAGTCCCAAATGCAATGGTGAAGGCGTTGCCTCTCCATTACCACACTGAAATTACAGTCCTGCCGCTGCAAATCTGAACAAATGCTGCTCTGAATAAGAAGAATTAGGTGGTAAATGAGTCATTTAATTGGAAACTGTAAGAGAGCTATCTCTTTCACCCTGTCGCTCTGCCTCTTCCTCTGTCTCTCTCCACTTCACCTCCCCTCTCTTCCCCTCTTGCTTACTTTCTCACTCCACTTACACATACTTCTTCTCTTTCTCTAGTGTGACTGCTTCTTTCTCTCACCCTCTCCCTTTTTATTTTTCTCTATCAGCCCTTGCTTTCCAGGACTCTGAGATGAGCCGATTCAGCCAATCTCCTCCACTCCACACAGAATTCCATTTGCTGCAGTGACACTGCAGAATTCCAATAGGAAACAGTCTCCTCTATTGCCCCCATAACCATCCAATGAAATATTCATTCTTTGTCTCGAAGTATCTAAGTTGCTGGAATAGGACAGATAACAATGTGAGTGAGAAAGGATTTCACACACACTCACACGCACTCCCTCTCACACATATACATGGTGCAGTGCTTATTGATGCCTGGAGTCTTTAAGGTTGTGTTCTTATAGCAGCCCACCTCTTGAGGGAGCTGTGTGGTTTTTCTGGCCATCAAACAGCAGTCCCAGTTGGACTAATGACTCATTTTGTGTGCTTTCTGAGTCACAGCCAAAAACAGCTACAGATTGCCTACAGAGAGGACATACTTTTCTGAAATGTGGTCAGATGCATTACTGCACTGCAGGCTGTGGAGTGGACACGGCAGAGACTCATTATTTGCTAAAATTTGTGCCTTTTGAACAAACACAAACATCAAAGTATCAGAATGCGAACTTGATTGAACTCTAAACTTGGTATTTGCAGTATAGTGGCTACACTTAAATAGTAATGAACCTGACTTAGACTGACGCAGTATACATAAAACTAAAAGTATTGATATAGGCAGTCATAAAAGAAGCTGGACCAAAGTGATGAAAAAGCTTTGTGTTGCTATTTCCCTTTGCCAAACATATGGGCGGCTGTAAACCACAGTATGTGCCCATGTACTCTTGCCTAAACTGCCTCTGCTATTGGATTCTTTAACTCCTTCTGTGTGTTGGGTCCATATGTCTAAAAGTGTGTGTGTAGCAAGTGTTTGTGCATTTGTGAAGTTGCCCTGTTGTGGTTTTAAAGGAATGCGTTTCCCAGTGCTCATAAGTGAGGCAGTGTTGGCCACAGTGGTGGTGACCTGGTGGATAGCATGGTACAGAGAAAGAGATGGAATGATCTGATGCGTGTGTTGGAATTATTATTTAGAAAAAGTTTCTGGCAGCTCCATGGGGCCCAGAGATTATGGGGTTGGCTTTAGGTTTATCATTGCAAATGTGTGCAAGTCAAAGATGGGCAGAACATGTGCAGTCTGTTTCACTAAGTTTGCTGAATGAACAGGCCAAAGATGAATGTGTGTGTCTATGCGTATGCTGTATGTATACACACATTAAATGACCTTCAGCAGCATGAATGTGTTACTAATCCCTTATGAGACATCTGTTCCTCCAGGCCCGACTTCTGTGTCCTCCAGGCACGGAGCTCTGGAGATTGGGCCTTTGTGATGGTGTCTCCTCTCCCTCTGATCTGATTACTGTCTCTTTTAGCAACTGAACTCGGAGCAGGGGTCGCTGGTCCTTTGTGAGACGCTTATTGAGACTGTGTATGGCGAGCGAGGACAAGTCCTGAAGTCTAAAGAGAGAAAGGTCTTCCTCTTTGATGATGTACTCATCTGTGGCAACATAAATGTCAAGTAAGTCCCTCTTGTAGAGCTCAATTAGCATTCAAGGATACTTTGCTAATGCTTTCCTAATGTGAGATGTGTGACTCCTTAGTTTTGATAGAAGAGTTTGCTAAACTGCATAGTTAAGAGAAACAGCTATTAGGTGACATGGGGCTCTAATGGGATGCCCTAGGTTTCGCAAGGATGTTTTGGCAAAGTGAATAGTAAAGAGAAATATCTGCTATGGGCTGTGGGCATTATCTGCAGTTGCAGGAGCTTTATCAGCTTTAAACAAATGGTAGAAAGCCTAACTACAGCTACAGGAGACCCAGATTACTGACATAAAACATTTTTTGGCTTCTTTCCAATTTATCTCGTGACAGCACCATTGATCACATCTTTCTCACTCTTTCCCTCTCTCTCCTAAGAGAAGTAAACAGGAAAGGAACTGCGTTTATTTTGCAAAGCTCCTGTCAAAGATGTCGTCTAAAGCCCCCTTGTTCAGCCTTCAAAGCAATTATCACTCTACGTCTTGTTCAACTCGAGTGTCCCGAAGTTGACTTTGTCTGCCCTCCAGGATCTTGACAAACCGATCACAATGTTGATTGTCTGTGTGATTACAGGAATACATGAATAGCAATGAACTCCTCCTCACAGCCAGGGGTACAATTTTGGTTGGGAACATGGATGATCATACGGATTCTAATTCCCACTCCCAAGTCTTTGTGGCAATTCAAAGAGCGTCTCCTCCTGTGGAGTGCTGGGTCTAGTACTTTTAGCAGTATGTGGATAGGGAAGGAAATTTTCTCACACTGTTTTGCCTTAAACTCCCTCCTCTAATTATTATTTTTTTCTTATCTCCACCAGGGGGCCTCCAGATATCAGCAGCCTGGTTCCTGTTGGCCCCAAGTACACCATGAAGTGGAGCGCCCCCTTACAGCAGGTGCAAGTAGTAGAAGTGGGGCAAGAGGCCTGTCAAAGCAAGGACACTTTATTCCAACAGAGTGGGGCTAAGCGGCCAAGTCTTTCCTGCTCTTCAGGTAAAATGAAAGAAAATGGGAACCAGTCATATCTCATTCCTTTCCAACATCTATATCTTCTACCTTCTAGTTAATCTCATCACTTGGACTGACTTGACTAGTCTCAGCATCTTTCTCTGACTCAGCAGGGCTAATCTATTTCTGTTCTCAAGTGTCTAACAGAGGGCTGGAGATACATTCGTGCTGCTTGTCACTCTGATTGAGGATCTGTTTGTGAGGAGGATAGTGATGACCGTCGCTTGTTCCCATCTGCCTGAGGTGTTTTATCTGGGAGAGATATGTGGGACTAGAGAGCCCCCTGCTGCATCGTCCCCACTGTCTCATTTCACTCTCTGATAGACCACAAACACATCTAGAGTGGACTCATCAATCTGCAGAGATTATTCCTTCCCTTTCCAGGCCCAATTAGAGAGCCAGTAGGAGCAGATAGGAATTGGTGGTTGAAACACGAGTTCTTCTACCAGCCCTCACAAAACTCTGGTGTATACAGAGCTTGACGAGATCCCTGATAAATGTGCCAAGGGAAAAGAGAGATACAAAGCCTTATCAGGATGTAATGGTACAGGCTTTTTAAAGCTGCAGCTCCATGACTTAAATATTAATGGCACCTTCTTCAGAGCTATCCGTGTCATGCTCAGCAAGCTGCTACTGTTTTGAGAGCTGGGTTAGATTCTCACTGGATTAAGTTTTCCTTTTTTTTAAGTAGTATGCACTCGTATACTCACAATTTTGCTGCAAGATTTTGGGATCATTTAAGGTTAGCTCAGTGCAGTCGTCTCTCTTCCTTTATCTGCACTGAACTCTGCAAATGTTATGCCCAGTAGATGGTGATGGAGTCTGTCCTTGACATTTTTTTAACCTTTTCGACATGGTGCGGTCACCTTAATCATGTCTATCCAGGAACCTCCCTGAACATCTGTGAGGCTGTTCCCCAGATTTTTGTTGAGACAGACTGTCTCATATATTTATAGCTCCATTCTTTGTGATGTCATTGAGTTGAAATTTTGTGCTCCCCCAGCTTTGCTCAAAATGGAGTCAGTTTTCCTCTTCTGCAGGCCCTGATGCTCTTCTTTGTTGAGGAAAGTTGGCCTTTAGGGAAATACGTGCCTGTCTTTCTTACATTCCCCGTTTGTCTCTGTCTTTCCGTTCCTGCCACTTCACGAAAGGCCCACAAAAACTGTAGGTGTGCTCTTTTTCTAAAAGCTGACAGTGCCAGTCGTTTATTATCACACTGTCTTACCTTCATTTTGCCCCTATTACAACTCCTTTATTGTGGAATCTCTTTTTTCACCTGCTGTCAGGAGTGCAGTTGTTTTGTCATAAGTGTACTAAGTGGGCTTTGGCTGTGGCTCATACAAGGCTAGTATCACTGGAACAGCAGCTGAGTTCTTGATTGGTGCCTTATACCACAGAAAGCAGGGATGGACCCCAGTGGCTTCTGGCCTTCTAGACCAATGAGCTACGTGTTTGGCGGCTTGTGTAGATAGCCATGTCTGAATGTGAAAACCATATCCTGCCTCACCAATGGGATTATGTTGGATTACAACTCACATTCACCTCTCGAGCTGTAGCCAACAGGGGGCCCTGGAGGGCTCAACAAACCTGTACTGGGATCCAGGCAATCCCTTTGGAGAGGATAGGAAGTCATTGTTCTTGTAGCTTGCAGCATGGCCCTTTATATTCAGATATCCTACCTATTGATTTCTTTTCACAGATGACAGATGTCACTGGCTGCCTGAGTCAGAAGCTCAGCCCCAGAAGCAACAATGGAGCTCTTTAAACGAACTGTCCCAGCCCACCTTTTTTCTCACTCCCTTTCCTTTTAGGGCTTTACTCTCACTCCATTTATGCACGTGGATAGACAAAAGACGGCAGGTCCCTTCGGAGGAGCATGCCTCACTAAGCCTGCCTACCGGCTCAGCTCTTCTGCTACTTTATTATGTGGCAGCAGTGACAGTGCAAGACAGCTCTGGAGCAAAATCTACCTGCAGAATTTAATTAGGCAGTTCTTATGGAGCCCACTGCTGGGTGGATGGGGCTAGGAGAACTAGGACGGTGGATGGCAGATAGGAGGAGACACAGCTATCGATTTGCGGCAGTAAGAGAGAGAGAGACTTTGAAGGTAGCGGGCCTCAAATCGATGCTGAATTTTGTGTTTAATGAGACACCTGCACTCCTTTTGGCCAGTAAAAGGGCATCATAGCTCTAAATAACAGTTTCTCCATCAAATTTTTTTTTTTACTTATAAATTGCTTCTCTGTAGTTCAGCGAATAATGAGCAATCTATCCACACATCAAAACTCTATTATTAGTGCTACTGGAGCCTCAGCAAAAGTAACTTTTCTATCTGTAATTCCAAGATTTTGCAGATGCAACATCGTTTTGTCTTGACCTTGAACTGTCATGCTGTCTACATCAGTTTAGGTATTTATCAAAAAATACAAGGACATTCACTGCTTATACCTTCTCAACAAGGAATTTTCTGATTTTGATCGCTCTGTGTTTAATTTGGTTTTTTAGAGTTTGGACTGCTTCATTAAACACAAAAAGAATAGATCATTCTGAGCATTGCTTTTTTAATTATTTCTGATATTTCATACATTCATTGGTTTATTAATTCAAATCAACAGATTGATTTGGTACTGAAGTAATTGCCAGTTGTGGCCATAATTCTATATTCATTGCTTTGGTTTCCATTGCTGAATATCCATTCTTCCATATAAAAAATTAAAAAGGGTTGAATGAACCTAACCTTGCTGCTTTTTGTATTTTACCTGTGTATGATGAGGGGACATGGTTGACAGTATCTGTTTTTTTAAATTTTTTTTTAATGAAGAATATGCATCATGCTGTGATATCAATAAGGTTTTGCGTGTTGCCATCTATTAGGAAAAGCAATCCTGGGCCCTCCACGGCTCTACCAAGAGCTGCAGGAACTACAACATGATCTGTCTGTTGTGGAGGAGGTCACTCTCCTTGTAGGCACACTGCAGGGGACATATCAGGTATGTGTTGCTTCATGTTACACTTTTAATGTGTATCATACAACATATATAATGTAATAAAGGCAGACAAAAGGCAAGATCTCAGGTTTCCTTAGTCCAGCTGGATCTACAGACCAAACCACAGAGCATTTTTCACATCCCTTCACAAACCAGCATTGTTCTGTCAGGGTTTGTTTAAACGTTTCACAAATTGTTCATAAGTCAGTTATTTCAAAATATTGACTGAAAATATATGAAATATGGAATGCATTCTGTAAACTGCAGCTTACCTTACAATAGCTCCTAGATTACTGGATTCAGTTTGAAGTAAGTTTAATTAAGTTTTAATGATACAAAGATTCACATATTGTGTGAACTGTTGTGACAAGCACACTGAGCGTCACTGTATTGGAGTCAAATTCCTTGTGTGTCCAACATAATTGGCAATAAACCTGATTCTGATATCGTTCTGCTATTCATCTTAAGGAAACTGCAAAAGGATTCTAGATTTTTAAAGTGTGATCAAAGAGCAGCCTCGTGCTTCTTTAATCATCAGCCTCCCAAAGCATAAGGTCGTCCGTTGATCTCCTCATCAACATTGTGTTTCCTCTGCTACACCAGATAGAATTTGCTATGTTGCAAAAGAAACTAGCAGTGTCCTTCCTGTAACGTTCAAATCAGGACGCTTGCCAGCAGTCTACCACTAACACATTTCCAGAACCATATGCTTTATAACACAGCCAGGGAGGTAGGCTCCCACAGCCACCACAGAGCCTCTCAGGCTAATGGTGGCACCTTTGCCTCTCTGCACGTAATGAGCACAACATCCTCAGGAGGAGTGATATTGGCTTGGCACTATGGAAATTACTGTTTTCACTTCCCATCCAGCCATAATATTGTCCACTGAATGAACAGACAAAACACTTCTGCAGAGCTCATTGACTTCAGTAAATTGATTTGATCCTATTAGAATTGAGGGACTGCTGTTTTTACTGTCAAATGAATGTCGGTGTTAAGGTGAATTTAGTGTCGCATTTAAAGGGGATAAAAAAGCCACAACAAGAAAGCTAAATGAATAAACAAGAAGTACTGATATTTTACGTTAGTTGATGTATGATTATACAGTAATACACAGTGGATATACAGTAATACACATGTGTCTGCCAGATGACCTATTGTTTGACACAGCTGAGAGACAAGTTTTAACTGTGTGTGTATTCCCGCCAAAGAACCTGAACACCACTGTGGCCCAGGACTGGTGTCTAGCTCTGCAGAGGCTTATTCGCATCAAAGAAGAACAGATCCAGAGTGCTAACAAATGTCGTTTACGCCTGCAGGTGCCCGGCAGGCCAGACAAGTGAGTAGTACCTCACATACAGATGTGGCTCTAAGTCAGATGTGCTGTGTATGTTTGAGAATATATTTGTTTTATGTTTGAGAACATGAATATTTTAATGCCCACACAAACAACGATGGTAATAATTAGGGACTGTGACATTCTGCATCGA
The DNA here is from genome assembly GCF_900324485.2 of Mastacembelus armatus. NCBI lineage: Eukaryota > Metazoa > Chordata > Actinopteri > Synbranchiformes > Mastacembelidae > Mastacembelus > Mastacembelus armatus. Next base: position 5,118,080 of record NC_046637.1, read on the forward strand.
CAGTCATCTTAGTGCTGATGCACTAAACTTCTGCTCAACAGAATCTAATGCATGCTGCTGACTTATTTCATTTTTTTTTTTTTCTTTTGTAATTTTTCTTTTTTTTATGTGACAGTTTGCATATTGTCAGGGTGGACAAAATGAGAGTAGCACAAAATATATGAATAAAGAGATGGATGACCAAATTCCGTAGTGGCTTCAGAAAGTATTCACACCAAGTCATATTGTGCACATTTTGTATATTTAGTTTTAAGTGGAAAAAAAATGACTATGAATCTCCTCTCAGTAGCACATAAGGACAAACTGACCTTTTTAGAAATGTTTGTCAATGTGAAAATTCAGCTTTTGACTTCACACATTTGCAGTATTGAAAAATATGTTTCCCCTTGTCACTCTTTCTGCAGTTAATGGGTATAAAAGGCAATTTAAAAATTTCTAACACACATTATTGTACAGAAAATAAAGAGGTCTGTATTGTATCTGAACGTAGCTCATTGGGCCAACAGGCCACACCGATCTTTAGTAAATTTAGCAGAGAACTATTTATTTTGTTGTGAGTGGATAATTACCTGAGTCAGATAATTCATTTCCTGCAGTACTGGATGGATAAAATAAAAATAAAACGCCTCCCCAAAATGTATCTTTTGCTGGATTTAACTGAGGCTTTTTTTTTTTTTGCTTCAGTTTTTTTACAAACATTGGGCCGTAGGATAGTGCATAACTTTACTGAATTGCTCAGCAAACAGCCACATGTGTAATGTGTTTTGTATCTGTGTTCTGAAAACCAAGATATTTGTCTTAGGTTCTTCTACACAATAGTGTTGCAATTGATCTCCTGACTGCAGGATAACACATTATAAATTAAATACACCTTTAGTTTTTATATTACTTTTGAAAAATGAATACAGAAAGGGTCAACTGTCTTAAGTTAAAAACCTAAAGGGACAGTTAGAGGGAAAATTCCTCTATTTCCTAATAGTAACCAGTTGTTGATTTTATTATTATTTAGGTTACATAGCAAATAAGTTAAAACGTGAAAATGATCAACAAAACAAGTTGAGTTGTTTTCAGATGAACATTTATATGCAATCCATGACAGGTTAGCTTGACATACTGAAGATGTGAGAGTGGTTGTCTTAATATGTCAGAGTGGCTCCTTCTGAATGGCTGAACGCCTACTTAGAGAACAAAGATGGCAAGGAGAGAGCATATGAGTAGCTTAGAGCACTGTACAGGAACTGGGAATAGCAAATAATGGGAGATTATAATGGATCCCATTTCATTGCTTCTGGTGGGGATAGGATAAGAAAGAGGCAGGGGATGACAAAAAAGAGACAGACTATGATAGAGAAGCCAAAGCCCTGCTGAGAGAAACTAAGCAGTAGAAGGAGTGGAAGAAAGAAAGAGTGAGCGTGATGATCAACCTCCCCGATGAAAGACTTGGCTCGGTGCCGGCAGGGCAGTGGCAGTCAAAGATTGGGCCTAATGCTTCAGAGCCAGGGAGAATCTAACTGTGCCAAGCCAAGCTAAAGTGACAGCTTGAGCAGTGAAGCTGTGCAGATCAGTTTTCCCACATCTCCCAGCTTCCTCATTGGTTGTCACACCAGGCCTGCAGGGCCAATCTGCTTACTCAGATGTTTGGTCGAACCAGATGTCATGCTTACAAGTGAGTCCCCAAATTCCCCTTCAAGGGGTATCCTATTGGCTGACTTCCTGTGATAATGTCATTAGCAGCTGCATTGACAAGTGGATTTCCCACCCCTATGTATGTCCGAACTGTAGGTTTGTATTTAAAACTTAAAAAATATAAAGCAAGAACTGCAATGATGTCATACTTGAAGATGGCCACAGTTTATGGGGAGGTAAAAAGATAACAATGTCAGCTGAAAGAGAGAAGTCTCCTGTGGGGGAGAAAGGAGCCAATGCTGGTTGTGTGATAGCAATCTAATTGAGGCTGGGCCTTGGTGTCGGGTGGCTGGACCGGCAGTGAGCCTCAGGGCTGGGGTGACAGGTGGCACAGCGAGTGCCCAAACCATTCTGACACTATGCAGGGTGCAGCAGTGGCAGATTGTGGGGAAGAGCAGCGAGCAGACAGGGTCTGTGTCTCACACAAGTGCAACACACATACGTTGGTATTCCCTTGAGATCCTTCTATCTTTTGTTACCAGTCTAAGTAACAATCTGCAGGGCACAATGTTACTTGTATTTCCAGCTTCCTACTGAAGCACACAAGCAAGTATGCGACAGAAATGCACACACATGATTTGGCAGAAGCACACATACAGTACTATACACAGAGCTGAGGCTTTGCTCTCTTGGTGAGAGAGTGCGACCACAGCAGGAACCCCCTGTACTGAATTGGTCCTCTCCTGTCTGGCCGCAAGCAACTCTCTGCAGTCAGGCAGGACATCACAGCCTCCACACTGCAAACAGACAGTACGTGGAGGGAATCCTGACTGCTGCCTCAAAGCAGCACCAGCTTACGTGTGACAGCAGTTCATTAACATCCCCCTTTACTGCATCTGCTGCAGCAACCACAGGCTTAGACACATGGGCCATGCTGGTACGTTATTCACAGTTCAAATTTCATAGTTTAATCATATGTGTTTGCTGCTTCAACCCCCTGCTGCACGCGCACAGCATACATGAAGGAACAGTATTCAAAGTCTGAAGCCTCTCTTTTTCATGGAGCATTCACCTTGCAAGTAGCCTGCACTGCAAGGTGAATGGCACGGCTCACAGTGACTTAATACAGTGACTTAATTTCTTCTTCAGTCTTTTCCAAACAGACATGCACCCTTATGTCTGTTATCTCAGGCATGTGGACAGCTGAGAGAGGGGGGAATCAGTGAATCGGTACATGGCAGGATCACACTCAAAAGGCTTGTTCACCGAAATTACACAAAGAGATAATTTCCTGTTTGCCTCCAGTGGCATCTAACTGTTCACATAGTGGGCTCGGATTGCCCAAATTTGCAGATTTCGTCCTCAGATGTTTCCTTCCACTGAAGTACCATGTAGGTAAATGGAATTTCACTCAATGTGCTCACAGCAGGAACAGATGACTAAAACATTCATCAGCAACATGTGTTTCAGAATGATGCTGTCCCTGTCCCTTTGTTTTTTTTTGTGAAACCCTGACTGAACACTGTGACATTCGTGTTGCAGACTAAATCACATAGATGGACTGCAGTATTTCTTCTCAACAAAATCTCTGTTAGACAGCAAAGTGCATTTCTGAAGATGGCAGATCCTTCCTATAGCATCTGTCACAGTCTTGTACACACACCCCTACCACTGCTCCACAGTTTTCAGTCTTATTCATCTAGGGACAGCTGGCTGTTATTTTTTCTTCTTTTCTTTACAGTCCCACATGTAGACAGAGTCACACACGGGAGCAACCGGAATAAAAAGAATACAACAGTCCTCTACATTCAGCCAGTTATCAGATAATTTCAGCCAGTGATCAGAAGCAGTGGGACTGGAGCTGAAAGGCACCTGCAGCATGTTTTCTTTGGTCAGTTTCAGTCCTCTGTAGCTTGTTAATTAAGAAGGTATTTATCTAATCTTTACATTATACATGCTATAGTACATTCTTCATATTTGTAGTAATGATATATGACTTTTTACCCAATATGAATCCCAACACTGATTGGACTGCACCACAAGAGTGTTTAGGATATGGAAATCTAAACAAGAATTCAGACTGACTGCCATTTTTTTTTTTTTTTTTTACTATTTGTGAACATTTGTGTCCCAAACAGCCAGTACAGTGACTGTAGTAGTCATTAACTGTAGCAGTGAGTTTATGGGAATGCTCAGACTTCACTAATTGACATCCTACCAGGAACTCAAGAGCTTGTTATATTCTGGTTCATTTAGTGCTGCCTACAGAGAATCCTGTGTTTGTTTGGTGCCGACTGTAGGAGATTGTATACAGTCGCGTCCTTGCTATAAAACACCTCATAAAACACTTGAGGTCTGAATCTGCTTTAACACAGTCTCTAAATCTATATTTTTCTGTGACTGGTCAATTCCATCCAGCACTAGATCAACAATCTTGTAGCGATGCTGAGCTGTCTCCTTTTATTCATTTCTATATTTGCAGAGCAGCCTTTCTCTGTTTGTTTCTCTGGAGAGTGGAGGTGAACTGAAGGAAGGGTGCATGACAAGCTGCCACTCAGCAGTCACTCCTACATCTGTCCCGTCCTTGTGCATTAGTGTCACACGTGTGCTTCGGCACTGACCTGCTCCCATAAATCAGCCCAGCCGGCTTCTTGCTTCGCTCGCACACCCCGTTCTTCTCTTCCCTCTCCCTTTCCTCCCTTTTTGACTCCTCTTGCCTCTCAGCACTCCTCATCTTCCCTCTGCCAGCATGCCTGAGTCTAGTTTACCATTCTAGTAGTGCACCACACCTGCACTGCGGCTGTCAATCAGTGGGCAGGAGGGAGGAATCACAGACTGCGCTCAGTTTAGCATGTTTGAGGCCATGTGGGCATAAAGTGTTGTCTAAGGAATTCAACCAGTGTGTAGTTGTATTCTTGTCACACCCTGTCTCCCCTTCTGTCTAAGGCAAATTGCCTCTGCTATATTTAAGCAGCGAATGGTTTGAATTACACCTCTTTGTGAAAGCTCCACTTTCTCAACATGTCAAGGAAGTTTGAGATCTTACTTACTTTATTCTGATCCTGTCTTCAATCTTTCTCTCCCTCTCTACCATGTGTATGCGTCTGAACCATTTTCTTCTTTTCTCCATAAAATGAAAAGGAATTTGCAGCGGGCAGTGGCAGATATGACAGAAGCAGAATTTCAGGCTGCACACTGTTCTCCACACAGTTACCTTCTAATGATGTCTGAAGGGGAAATTGTCTTCCTTATGTGTGTCTGAGACCACCCCCTTTCCCCCCCCGCCAAACCTGCACTCTGTTTTCATGTGTGTTCTTTCTCGTTTTCTTTCATCGCTTCAGAATCACTGTGTTGTGCAGGTGACTCAGACAGGGCCATTATTTTGCAGGTCTGCTTAGTGCTTTAAAAAGGCATCTCATCCTTGGCCTAACCGCTTATTTGTAGTTGCAATAATGTTTGATCAATCCAGACAACAGAGCACCCCTGTCAATGGATCGACGCTTCCTGAGTTATTGCTAACTCAAGGCTGATGCTGATAGTCTAAAGTTAGACTGCTCAACATTAAGACATTAAGACATTTTATTTTAGTTGGAAGGAGAGGGAGTCAAATTTAAACATTAACAAGCTTGAGTCCATTTAGCTTTCTCTGGTCTGAGAGCCTGATTTTGCTATTGACTATCAGCTGGTAAACCTTGCCTAAATCACTCACATAAGACAATGCCCATGGTCGTGTTCTGGCTATCACCTACTTTTTGGAGGTAAGAAGAAGGACGTGGTCTGTCACTGGGGTTATGACTGGAGCTCTTTGAGGACTAACTAAGCATCCAAAAACATTCTTTGCATAGGTTATAGCAGCCTAAAGCAGGCTATGTCACTCTGCTACCTGCTCAGTGCTAGGCAAATCCCACTTATAAATAAAAATTGTCACCTGACTGCTTAAGATTAGGCAAATAAGAAGCATCAGGCAACAAAAACCGGTCGAGGCAGATGGCCGCCCAAACTGAGCCCGGTTCTGCTGGAGGTTTTTTTCTTCCATTAAAGGGAGTTTTTTCCTCTCCACTGTCGCCAAGTGCTTGCTCATAAGGGAATTGTTGGGTTTTTAGTTTTAGTTTTTGTAAAGTGCCTTGAGATGATTTGTATTGTGATTTGGCGCTATACAAATAAAATTGAATTGAATTGAATTGAATTGAAAAACAATGTCCACCACAGGTTGGCTTGTAGCCAAGTCCTGTCAGCAATTTGTAACTCCTTCAACTCATGAAGAGAGGCTGACCTGAGGGAATAAAGAGACAAAACAGCTGGTGGCCTGATGTCGAATGAAAGCGTTAATGTTTAGAAGAAGCCTACTGAGAAACTGAAGTCCCTTGTCTCCAATTTGATAGAAATCTCATTGAAAGTATGTTTATATAATAATTAGTTTAACCTGTGCCACCTCGCACTGAAGCCTTTAAATAAAACTTGAAATAACACCTTAGAAAATGTAGGGACATTTGGGTCACACATCTGTTCTTGTGATTCAGCATTTCAATAGAAGCAGATTAAAATTCATTTTATTTTTCAAACTGTATTACAGTCTCTGCTGGCTTATATAAAATAAAAGCCAGCAGTTTACTTCCCAAATGGAAGAGAACGTTGTGTGTATTTTTGTTAGGCACAGACACATTGTCAAGGTTACAAGTATTGTTCTCAATTGTTTCACACTATCACCTGCAATCTTGTTTTGATTTTAGCTTGTTGTCAGAACAAATTCATGTTTGATTTTTGTCTGACTTTTTTTTGGTGTAAATTTTCTGTGCCTACTCAGATTATACATGGCTACAACAAAGAAATATCCATAAATATATAGCCACCGACAACATATTTACCACTTGTCAAGAGTACTAAAATTACCATAAAGGAACAGAGGCAAAATGCAAATTCCAGCATTGAGATGTGTGATCTGGCATGTTATGAGGCCTTAAGCAAGCTATAATCTATATTCTAATATTTATACTATTTATCATTTGTGTTGAAGAGGAAGACAGGACATTTTTCAACCCTGTTAAACACTGAATTATGGGCCTGTTATGGAAATATATGCATAGATTAGTCAGTGTACGGCATGAGGCACTTCTGTCTTCTAAGCAAATTTGGGAAATGATCTGTTTTATTTAATTTTTAGTTTTGAACACACTCATTAATCCATAAGCACTAATCACTAAGTTTCGATTTATTTTTCAGAAGATTGTATGTAAGAAGTTTCTTGAATATCAAATGCTAACCCCCTGCAGAGTTGAAAGGTGCCTGTGAAAAGTTTGCAGCCTTGCACCGTTGCAGACGATGGCAGGTGTAGTTCACTTGAATTCATGAAACTAAGATTCATTTTCAAGGCGAACGTCTCCTACCACGCCTGCAGTATTTGACATTTCTCCACTGTATTTTTGGTGTTCGTGCTTTCATCTCCTTTAGTTGTCCAGGTAAAAGGCTTCTTCATATTATATCTTTTCAGAGACCAAGACGAGACTACCTATAACAAACAGCATCAGTTTGTCCATGTCCAGTTTAGACTGATATATTAGTTCCTGTACTTATGTAGGTTCTGATATATTCATATATTCATTATATATTATGTTTTCACAAAAGTTCTGTCACTGGCATGAACATATTTTTATATGAACAGGTCTAAGTAGCCTGAAAGAGATGTCTTAATATTTATAAAATATATATACTACAGTAGCCTACAAAGAACTCTGGTGAGGACATCACTTTTTAAATGCAGATGTATTCTCAACACACGATGTTTTAAACCATTACTGTCATGATATGCTCCTAATGTCACACTCCCATTAAGGCTGCTTTCTCCCCTCTCTTTTTCTTTCTTTTTGTGATTTTCATGGGCACACACACATGAGATTTGGTCTCGTACTGTGTCTGAGTTCAAAATGGCACCAAAAAGCCCTCACTGAACAGATCCTATACTGGTCCTGCCTGTTCCCAGCGGAGCGCACAGTGGCTTTTTGAGCGGAGTCCACCTAGAAGCGATTTAGTGTGATCAGGCTGTGTGATCTTCACAACCAGCCCTGAATGTTGACTAGCTGAATCTCTCAAAAACAACCTGCTTTTCAGACAGAAAAAAAAAAAATCACTGTATTAAGTCTCATGAAATGAGAGAAAGGTATTTACCTTGTTGGTGCCCTGATTCTCAGACTCTATTGTTATGTGCTATGTTTTTATCTAGCACATCTTGAGTATTTTCCATTCATGCACTTCTGCTAATATTTATGACAATGCTCCACTTCTCTTTTGAGAATTAAAGCCCATAAATTCAACCCGATTCTGATCAGTTAAAAGGCTCAATAAGTTTGACGTGAATTAAAACTCATGGTTCACAGTTACTGTCAGTGTCCATTTGGCCTCTAACTCTTACACCAAGATTAGGCAACTTTCCTCAGTCCCTATGGAGCTACAGAAGGTTTCATTCAGTATTTTTCCAAATATCAGGAGTATTTCCCAAGACCTGTAATCAGATCTTTAGAATTCAAACATTTCCCTTTTAATGCACTCTGGTAAAGGGATTTGTATACTTGAATACATATAGTATACTTCATACAGTACATGTATGAAGTATACTTAATACACACATACAGTATACTGAAAAGTAACACTGTCTCCTACAATGAATTTGCAAAAGCAGGAATGTTTTGAAGGCAGTGTAATCTCAGTCAGAGTTTGTTTTCTGCTCACATAATAAATCCAGTATCCACAAACCACAGCGTTATTAAAGCTCTATATCGTTATATCTGGGCAGTTGCAGCACTTGGTTGAGGTTAGAAAGAAAAGTCCACACTGGCTTGAATCATGACACACAATGTAATTAGGAACTGTAACCCAAAACCACAATCTTCCCTTTATCGTGGTCAAAGGGACGTGTCTTGCCTTAAATTATTCACAGATGAAATGTGAATCAATGTAATCAAATTCCTGTGGCTACCATCCACCTTGATCACCTTCCTGTATTTCTGGTGTGGTAGAGAAATGTAGCACATCATTAAAAAAGTCTTATGAACATAATATATAAAGGTAATTTCTAGTAGATGGGGTTGCAGAAGGACATATAGCAGCATAATCACACAAGCACACCTGCTAAAAATACTGTGTTTCTGCAGTTATTTTTCCTGGTAGACATAATGCATTTCGGTTCACCTATCCTGTCATTAAACAACTACACCCGCATCGACCTGCACTTGTAAACCTTGTATTTTGGTGTCAAAAAGCAGAATCACAACTCCTGCGCATCAACATCATAGACTGTCTGACTTAATCAAATGATGACATGAAGACGTAAGACTAAACCAGCAATAATGTTGATATCTTGTGCTGTTCACTGAAGTGACAGATGTGTTAAGAATTGTGCTTAGGTCTGAGGCTGAGTCTGTGTGTTTGTGTGTGCATGTGTGTTTTCCTGCAGGTCTGGGCGTCCTGTCAGTTTCATGGTGGTCTTCAACACTCCCAGCCCTCTTAGTAAGATCTCCTGGGTCAACCGTCTGCACTTGGCCAAGATTGCACTGCGTAAGCACACACACACACACACACGCACACACACACACACACACACACACACACACACACACACACACAGGCATACACACATAGAAAGGATTACTGTGTCATTTCTCTTTAAACAGGATGATGCAAGGCAATGAAATGCAATAACAATGTTTTAAGTCAGAGGCTCAGACACATCACCAGTGTTTGTTTCACTCCCTGTTGGCTAAATGCACAACTGGTGTTGCAACTTATATAATCAGAGAATCACAGAGGCTCTCAACTGGGTCATCTGTAGTTTATGTGCTGAGGAAAGAATCAAACTGTTTATTTGATGATAAATTAATGAACTCTGTACTAATATTCCATGTATATGTATTGCAAACAACTATGACTAATCATTCAGGAAAGACTTCTATATTTAGATTTTATTTTTAAATTTTGTACTACAGATCATTTGTAGGTCTCCCTTTTTTATTTTGTTAATATCTCCTTGACTGTAGAGACTCAGTAGTGGTCAGCATCCGTGATGGGCAACAACAGCCCGACCCTGCCCAGCAGGGAGCAGCACAGTTCTTTTTTTTAATCCGCCTAACCTCTTTTCTCCAACCCTTGCCATGCTCTGCCTAGACCCAGGCCTATTATGTAGTCTGACCATGTTGTAGTACAGGAGGTCTTCCTCTTTGGAGTTTGTCAATGCATGTTGTCATCCAGTGGCAAAATCAGAGATGGGACCACCGAGGACATTAATCTGCTTATTTGGCCATGATGGCACGCAAATTCAACCCACTCACAACAACAGTCCCCTTTTTTTATCCTTTCCTGCTCCCTGTGTCGCCTTCAGCACTCTTCCTTGTCATACACACTTTATTCTGGCTTTGTTGTACATGGCGTATGTCTCTGTGAACTGCATGTGTGTGTGTGTGTAGCTTCAGTTGTATTATGGCTGCTTATATGCCAGAGGCTGTTGCTGTGAGCATCAACAAAACACATTCAAGGTTTCCAAGGAAGTTTTTGGAGAAAGATTAAAGGACTCTCAATTAAATGTTTGGCTCTTATAAGTGAGCACAGATATATTTGTCTATCCTGGTAAAAGCAAAGATAAAGAATTTGTCCTGAGATTTGGCTTTCCCTCTATCTTAAGGTTCTTCATTCTTGCACATTACAATAAAAAACAGAACACGCTGCCGTGCTCCTGGCCTACCTTCCACAGCAGGGGTATAGAGGTGCATGAAGCTTCAAACTCTCTAGTAGAGCTTGCTGTACAGTATACGGTGTGTGTCAGAGTGGCATCAGAAACATCAGGCAGTGCAGAGGATGCTGTAGCTGCAGTGAGGCACAGCATCCTCAGCCTTTGCTTGTTGCTCACACCTCATATCAGTAACACAGCGGGCGTGCTAATGAGGACAGTGGTGTAGTTATAGCATGCAACACGCCTCCCCTGTGGCTGCTGTGTGGACATTTGTGATAGTCAAAGCAAAATCATGCAAGTTATCCAGAGCTGTCAAATAGACGAGGAGCTCTGTTCTGTAGTGTATACTGGTCAATATCAAGTCTGATTTGAGTTGAAGAAAATGAACAGAGTAATTAAACAGAAATTGTTTGGTATTCACCTGGAAAGAAACCTAATAAATGTTTATTGAATTTTCTAAGGATCTTACACCTGCAGAAAACACACCCTGAAGGCAAGGGATAAAATGCTATCTAAATCTAAATATGGCAGATAATTTCTGCTCTCATGTTGAGTGCCTCTAATATGGCACAACTGTCAGCACATCTGTCTTTGTCATGCTATGCTACTACATTATAGCCTTGAGCCCTAGTCATCAGTACCACTGTTAAGATAAACATAAAATCTTTGACTTAGAAACGTTTCAGATGAAATGATGACAGAAACAGTCCCACCAAATTCCAAAATTGATCTCAAATTTACCTTAGAGTAAGATCTATTTGCAAAGAGCAGCATTTGTAATAAAAAACAAATTAAATTAATCAATGATACTTTTTTCATGGTAAAATATAGTAATATGATTTACACTTTATAGACATAAGACTTTAAACTCCTTGGTTCTTGTTCTGCTCTACACTTGCTGTTTTTGTTACACACTATTTCCTCCCTATTTCCAAGAAGCAATAGACATAGCTCTCATCTATTATGCATTATGTAGCATATGCAGGATCTCTGCAGTTTTAAAGTTCCTGCAGTCGTAACTAACCTTAACTATACCTGCAAGCAAGTGGGCCAACTTCAAACAGCAGAGACTGAAAAAAAGCTGTACTTGTGTTGTTTGCTTTTATTTTTCAAGACAACTGTCCAAAGCACTTTCACATTTACATTTACATTCCTCTCAGATGGGTTATAAGAATTTATATACATATACATATATACATGTTTGACAGCCACACAATGTCAGTCCTCTGCATCTGTAACCCCATGTGGCCTCTCGAACAGACGTTAGTGGAAATGTTTATGATCAGCTAATAAGACAAGAAGGTTATAAACAGAAGAGCAGCTTGTTCTTCAGAATGGGTGAGCTAACATTTTCTCAATATATAAAATAAATGAATCTGTTCAGTTTTTATATTTTAGTATGCTCTACAGTGTCACAAGGGACGTAAGGATTTGTCCCAGCATGCACTGGGTGAGTGACCCCATACACAGGGATAATGGTGAATATTAATGTGAAGAGTAAATATGAACTCAAATGAACAAGAGTTGATGATAAATACACTCCACAGAATATAAATTACAAATTTAATTTGTAGTTTCTAATCAGCATTTCAAATCACCTCAGAACCAACAACCACACTGTGGAACATCACACAAGGCTTTCAGATTTGATTTATGACCCACTTTGTTGATATAATATCTGTGTTAAAACCACGTTAGTCAGTTGGGTTCAGGATATTCAGAATACTTGGATGCAAAGGACAGTGTGGAAAAAAACCCTTTCTCCTGCAGAATATTTCTTTAATGTCAGTCTACGGTTGTGTCAGACAGGACACACAGGCGGGTTAGAGACACACGAGTATATAAAGTCATCAAATATTTTTTTTTAAAAACAGGTAGTGGACATGATGGCAGGCTGATGGATTTCATTGAATCCCTTGTGGAAATAGATCAGCAGCAACCTGGTCAGGATGACAATTACATGTTAATTGTATTACACTCACACTTTGCCTTCCCATTTAACCAAATGTAATTACAATGAGGGAGTTGTTGATTTAATTTCACGGATGGCGTACTGTCACCGGGCCTTCCTCGTCATTGCAGGCGGAGGCAGGCCTGCCCTGTGCTCAGGGGAGACCTACAGTTGAATCAGCATTTCAAATGCACTGAACCATGGTCTTGTTTAGTTTGAAATGAGTGCCGTGCTCCAAAATGTCCCTGAAATGGTGGACAACACAAATAGCTAGCATTCTCATGCATGATTTAGTGAGTGATTAGACGTCACACTCATTTTCCCAAACCCATCTTCACACCACTTCAACATCCTGCTACCTCCATCATGTTGAAGATGCTCTGCTAGCCAAGCTTTACGTGATATGGCAGTCAAGCCTGAAGAAATGTTTCTAGTCAGTAGTATTTGCCACTGTGTGAGTGCATGTGGTGTAGTTATGAGGCCTGGAAACAGAAAGTGAGAATTACCCCACAGTGGTACTTCGCTAGTAGCCCCAGAGTCCATTAATAACCTGGTGTGCCACTGCATCTTTTATGCCTCTCCAAGTGGCCCTACTGTTTCTGAAGGATCTTCGTGAAATAGCCAGAAGCATTCCTTAGTTAATAGTCATTGCAGAATTAATTGCTTCCTACCATGTAGTCCCAGTCCTTTCAGACAGAGGTAAGCCTGCAGAGTGTGATGACCCTCACAAGAAGAACAAGAGGCCATCAAATCATAAGAGATTGCTGCTGAGGTGTTGGGACAGAAGGAATGAATGAAAGGGCAAAGAGAGGGAGATGTTGAGGGTGTGTGGGATTATGTGTTTGCGTGTGTGTGTGTGTGTGTGTGTAGGGGGGTATGTGTAAAGGGGAGGAAAGGGTGACTGGGGGGGGGTGAAAGGATGATTGAGACAAGCAATCAGTCCCACTGCAGGGAACAGAGGGTATGCAGGGAGCTGTTGCCTGCGGTTACACTGCTAAGTGTGCCGGTCTCGCTTTTTCCATCGTGCAGGGATCAATAGATGAGTAGAGTGCAGCTTGGAAGTTCTGGCACACATGCCTTCTTAATCCAGTGTGTGATAACCTATGCCATGCCAATGTATATTGCACATTAGACAAACAAAGAAGAAGAATGCAAAATCCAGCCTGCTGCTTGGGCTTTTGCAGAGACTGCAGGGCTTTAGTCTCATTAGCCTGTGGATTTAAACTGCTTGGTTGTAATGTTGACTGATTTCTTTGCATCTTTTCAGATAAAATTAGCTATACCTAATGAGTATCTGTTGTCTTTTTTGTTTTGTGCTATTAAAATGTGTCTACTCAATAATGGTTCTTTATGTTAAAAGAAAATGGAAATCTTTAAAACATTCAACAGAAGTCTCACCCTCAAAAATTCATTGTGTATGTGCTGGAAGGATTTTTCCTTAGCCCTAAAATTAATCTGTCAGACAGCAAAGATTATCTCCCTATCTTGCTGTGCTCAAACATGGGAAATGTTTATGATGAGTAAACATTATCACGGATTTAATTAACGGATCCCACACTCTCATTGATCCATGGGAAATATCAATTGCACTGGTGTATTTAATTAGTCTATATCTTTGCCCTTTGTGTCACTTGGCTTGGTAGAGCGCCATGCTCTGCAAATTAATCTTCATCAGCAAAAGACTTGAAACAAAAACATGATTGGAATAAAGAAACTGAAAAACTAAATCTCCCTGCTTAGTATTCCAACCCGACACCTTCACAAATGATGCTGTTATATTATTGTACAGTAAACTTGTTAAAGAGTAACAACAACCTAAGCTACTTTTAAGAGGCGCTAACATCCACTGTAAAAGCTCATTGTTCACCACCCTTTGAACTTTCTGAACCAAGAAAAATAGGCAGAGCTGAGCATGTAATTGGAGAACCGTGCCCATAGTAAGAGAACCATTACTTCCATGCAGGGAGAATTTTATGTGTGCCTCAGCATGCATGTCTTTTCAGTCAGATTTGTTATTTCAGTGTCAAACCACCCACAGGGACTTATGGTTAAGCCAAGCTGGTTGTGTGTGAGCTTTTGATTGATTGTTTTGTTATAGATTGCTTTGATTATGTGCAGACTAGGGCTGCAACCAGCAGTTATTTTTCACTGACAATTAATCCGCTGATTATTTTTTCAGTTTAACGATTACTCATTCAGTGGATGAAAGTTTCACAAACAGCGGCGTCTCAGGGACCAAGATGACATCTTCAGATTTGTTTTCATTTTCAAATCCTTAACCCAAAGACTTTCATTTGGTAGAAAACAAAACAAGAAGCTCGGTTTCTCATTTCAGAAGCTGGAAACAAAAAATGTTTTACAATTTTTGCTTGGAAAATAAATGAAAAGATTAATTGATTCACAAAGTGGTTGCTGATTATTTCTTTGTTGATTAACTGATCAATTAATCAATGGATTTCTTGTGTGAAGATCCTTGGGTCAAATGGTTGACAAGTGTTCTTTGAAAGTAGTTAAACTGAAATGTTTCACCTGGAAGTGTTCACAGTTTGGAGAATGTTTAATCTGCATAGTTTGTTGTTCTGTTCAGGGAATCCAACTTTTAATTTGACATAATTTCCTCCCACACATTTCAGAAAGAGTTTGGTTTTACTTTTCCTCACTTGTTTAGTTGAATGACTTACTGACAGTTGTTTTTTATTGTCTAGGATGTTTGTCCATATGGCATATATTCCTGTTTTTGCAGTTTAACATATATAATGAGTAATTTTGCATTGACACAGGTGCTTATGAATCAACTTATATACAGTAAAGACAGTGACTAGTACAGCAGGTTTTTACACAGTAGACGTTTTTGGCATATATTAAAGGAAATGCAGCACGGCAACAACTTCTGAATGTTATGTTTTCCTGTGCTTAGAGCTCCAGCTGATGCAGATAAATGTATAAATGAAGATGGGTAACTGTGTGTAGATGTGTGTCTGTTGAGATGAGTGGTCTGTGTGTCCCTATTTGATGCCTTTTTTAATTTAACTCTGTGCTTATCATTTGCTCACCGTTATTCATCATCATTACTACATGGCAAAGACTGAAGGTTAAGGCTAATTTGTGTTCTCTTACAGCCACTTTCTCCCTGGGTCTCTGGTGTATCCCAGTCTCTTTCTGTCTTTCTGGCTCTCTGTGCCTGTCTCTCTTTTAATTGGTAACCAGATTCATCTTTACTCAAAGACGTCAGAATACCCAAACAGAGACTTTATTTGTGCTAATCTAATAATTAGCTGAAGAAAGGTGAGGATTACTCTGGATGATCTGCCCCACCTGAAGCAATCTGCCATCAATTAAAGTTTTTAATAAGTGACCTCACCTCCCTTTGTTCTAACAGGGACTCACTGAGGGATAGTCAGCCCACAGGCCAACTGTCCTCAACAACTCAAGATAAATAGAAATGACTGAATGATTTAATCCTTACAACCATCTTCCCCAGTCATCACAGTAACACTGACTGCAGTAATTAGTTGATGAGTTATATTTACATTGTGCAATACCTTGTATTTTTGACATAAAGCATCATCAGATGGAATGGTGCTTTAAAAAACTTATTGTAACAATGTAAACTTACATTTTCATGGCTCTAACACTTGACATGTTTGAGTGTTTTGTACTGCAGGGCTTGAAGAAAGTAAGATTAAATCTGTATGTAACCATCTGTACAATACATACACAAAGTGTAAGGGTTAGGTTCACTGTATTTATCTTGACTCTAGAGTAGTGCAGCCATGCTGGTAGTGCTAATGTTTTATTTGCAAACATTTTGAGATCCACTGTTGAAAACGCAACTAAGGTGAACAAGGTTTTGTGGTGGTCAAAAGAATGAAAAAAGAAATTTGAAAAACAGCAAACAAAAACAAGGTGAAACTCCTTGAACGATATGAAAAGACACAATAGACTTACCCAATGCTGTTCTTTTCTGTCCTTGATCGCTCTGGTAGCTTCTTGCTTTGTGTAAACATGTTTTGTCATTTATTCAAATGTACTCAGGCTTTGAGTGTGACAAGGATTTTGCTACACTGAAACCCTCAGTTTTCAAACTGACAGCCCAGGGGGAGTAAGGTGCACATATGTAAATAGAAAGTAATTGATGACTCATGCAGACACTACGCACAACCTTTGGTGCTGTCCTGCAGTCCCAGACTGTTATTGCTTCTTGGGTGGAACCATATCAGAAACTATGTAAATGACTGTTTACCTCTACCCTGGAGGCAAACTACAGGTAAAGTGTAGTTTATTCTAGGGTATCGTATGAAAAGAAACCAAGAAGCAGATTTAAGAAACTGATAATTACAAAATTAAATAATGGGAGATTGTGATTTTCCTGATGCCTTGTCAGTGATGCACCTGTTGTAAGACTGTGAGTGTAGGATTTGTAAGTGTTGAGATGCTGTATACACCAGGCAGATCCCGTGTTGTAACTCAAATCTAGCTGTTTCTTTTTTTTTCTGCTGGGACTCACTCTCACTGTTGATTAAGTGCAAATTTAATCACTGTTGAGGTTCTGTGTTGGCAGTACCTGGCCTCAGGAATACAAGGACTAATCCTCTGGCTGATAATAACATTCACATGCTAATAACACCATCCATATTACATAGTGGACATAGTGAAATGTCATTCTGATTATTTCACATGGTTTAGACATAGCCTGAGGGAGAGTGTATGGCTTGGCATATGTATTGTATGTCTACTATGAGGGTGAGATGCATACTGTTAGTCAGAATAAACAAAACATATTGGTAATCCACAATAACATCAAGCTACTGCTGCCTTAGTGAGATTTTAAGAAATTAAGAAATGTCACTATTTTACCATTATTCACTTTTTCAGGAGAGGAGAATTCACCAGGCTGGCTATGTGGAGAGGACGAAGGAAAAACGATGGCCCCATTTTGGTGTCCGCTGCTTGCCTGCCACATGCCCGTCTTTGCTGTGAAGTCACCGGACAGAAAGGTAATTCCACCTCCAACATGACAAGATAAAGATAATCTCTTAAAGAGAACAACATCTCACTCTCCTGCACTAAGTCCATGTTTTTAGAGAAAAAAATGAATACTGCTGAAATTCTTCACATCTTAATTTAGTGTACTTCTTCTCCAAACTAAAAGTTGTATCAGTATAATATGTTTTTACACTTTCCATGTAAGAGGGAAGGCATTATGGGAATCAGCCTAATCATTCAGTAGTGATGGTCTGTGGAGCAGAACATGTACAGTCCATACATCAGTAAACACTGGGGGACTTTACAGACTGTATCTGGCCCTGCAGGTGTGGATTATAGGGATACATTATAAGCAGTCAGTACATGAAATTCTATGTTGTAATATTGATTTTATAATGTGATTTGTGAATAATTCTTTTGTAAGTTCCTGTAAATATGGAAACATTTGTTATTAGATACTTTAATGTAGGTTGTCATGATTCAGTTCATAACATTAATACTAATTCTCTTACTAATATTATTGATGAAGCACTCAAGAATAAACGCTGGAATAGATGATATTTTCAGCAGGACCTCAGTTTCTGTCGGTTTAACGTTTTAAATCTCTACATCTTTCCGATCTTGCAAATTGTAATTCAGCTGCTAAGGTTTTGATGTGTTTAGTGTTTTTAGACTGGCAGTGTTTATACTCAAGAAGCAAAGTGCCTCCCTGAGAATCAATCTGTCAAAGCAATTTGACTTTCACTGATGCTAACTTCTCCTTTTAGGCAGCTATTAGCAGATAGAAATATGTGGATTTTGATTTTAATAAAGATTTTTGTTGACAGAGATCACAGTACCATTTAGCAGTCATTTCCCATCGAGTGCAATCAAAGTGCACTTGCCTTGCCCTAACAGCTAAAAATACACTGTCAGTGATGATCTCACTAAAAACTACCTAGACCACTGGAATTACAAGGTGACATGAGAGCAACCCCTCAAGATGCCGGCTGAAGAATTTCAATCAATACAAGCTGTTAAGACTTAGGAGCCTCTAATAGATCAAATGGTCAGCACAGGTGAGAGGTAGACTAAAGGGGTTTTAGGAGACAGTATGGAATCAATTTGCAGGGGAGGAAAGATGATATTTTCTATCGCCATAATGTGGTTACCGGTCTTACTGAGTAAGGTGGGTGGTGTGGGGAGCCAAATTACCATGGCCACCAGGGGAGGATGTTATGAAGTGATCATGCAATTATCTTAATGGCTGTGGGACACCTAAGCATAAATCAATGTTCCCACATCAGATTAAGACCTATACACTAACCCATTGTCTGCTAGCCATGCGGAGGAGAGTGGAAGGTGAGGTGAAACAGCAGCTGGATGTGCAGAAAGTGTAGCTCTGACATGATGGTGGGGGGATTTCCCTAAAGATTGTTCCAACGTTCCAGAGTATTCTGCAAAAGTGGTTACACCTGGCTGGAAGCACAGCCAAGTCAATTAATATATTTTGAGCCAATGGGACTGTGGCGTCTCAGAGGATCTGCTCATATTCTTCACTTCTCACACAACAAATGAAGCACCTGAGCATTCCAGTGAAGGGCATGGCAGTCAGTCAGTTTACCGTAAAAATTTTTTCACACTGATCATGTCCTGGGAACTGAATGGAGTGTGTATGTTTGTACATGGCTATAAAAGACTGCATGTCATAGCTCATGATATTAAAGCTAATGTGTGATTGTAGAAGAGGAAATATTTACCGTGTCAGCAAGAATATGTTCATGTTTGTCTCTGTGATATGTGCTTGAGTTGCAGAGTTCTTTGAATTGCTTTGACTGTATACATTACTGAATCACAAGAGTAGACATGATAGGAGTGGGAGCCTTGGTATCAGAAAACAGAAGAGGTGAGCAGTGGTTTTTCTTTCTGTTTTTTTGACTAAAGAGAAGGTAGCATTAAATGGAGTGATTTTAAGTCCTTCATGCAGAGCAGACTGTGATTAGGGGCTTAACTCAGCAGCAGCCCCCTCTCCCTCTCTGTGGCTCCATCTTTGCCTCAGCCACTGCCTCTGGGACACACACGCCTCTCAGTGCCAAAGCTCCACAGCATCTCTTTCTCCAGCTCATGCAGCTACTCTTGGCAGTCTGAGTTACAGTGAGTAGAAAGAATGAAGAAAAGGAGGCAGAAAAGAAATCCCAGATTAAAAGAGATGTGGCCGAAGGGGCCGAAGCCATTTCCTGCAGAAAATAAAGTTCTAAAGCAGCGTAGCATGAACAACATGCACAGGTCACCTAAGGGAGCTCAACCCACTGCTGGCTGTGTGCAGCTCTGTGCACCACGGTCCACGCAGTGGGAGCTGGAGAAGGCGACTGAGCGAACTCGTTAGGTACCGGAGATAAACCTTATCACAAGTCTGCTGAGTGAGAACAGTGGGGCCAGACGGACTTCTCTCAATTTATCTCTTTCATTTTCTCCCTTTCGCTCTCCCTCTCTCTCTCTGATACCCACACACACACGCAGAATGAGGTGGTATTTTGGTTAGTGGACAAACCACATTCTGATGGTCCTTGTTATTTAAAGAGTCAGTGCACAATCCATTTCACTGCCATTTCTGCTGCAGGTTTGACAGCTGGCCCAAAGGGAGGGTTAAAGGATTAATAGGAGATACGATAGCAGAAAGGCTAACAGCTGAATGAGATTTTATTTGGGAGAATCAGCTGTTAAACTGCACAACTGCCGTTTCTGTGCAAGAATCATGTTAGTGATTTTGATTATTATTATTGCTCAGCATTTGGCTGAAATCATATACAGAAATATGAAGTCAAAGGCAGACATTGCTATAATTTGTAGCTTTGCTCCTAAGTGCATTTATCAGTTAGACAATCAATATCAAATAAGTCCTTCGCCGATTTTATAATCCACATTCATTTGGCTATTGACATCTATTGAGGTAAAACTGAAAATGTATAATGTTTTGTTTTATATAATGCAAATTTCAATACTTGATTGGATCAAGCGAGTCATTTGAAGATATCACCTTGGGCACTTGTAATCTGTGATCGTTTTTCTTTATTTTCTGGCATTTTATAGACTGGATGATTAATCAGCAATAAAAACAGAAATGGTTAGCAGCAGCCATAAAATAAACATCTGGCCTTTTATTTTGTATGTCAATCCATTGTCCCAGATGTGGTAGCTACATCTAGGAATAATATTTACTGTTTGGAATTAAAAACTTTCAAAGAAGCCTTGTAGTGGCATGGACTATTTAGAGTTATAGTATTTCTAACTTAACTAAACTGGACAACATGTGGTGTTCACCTTTCCTCTTGACTGTATGAGACTGACACAGTTTTGTAAGTTGTTTCTTCCTGTTTTGTCCTACGCTAAAGCCTGGAGACCACAAATAGATTGTATTCATGAGAGCCAATAATTTGACCATTCAGTAAGCTGTATAACACGAGGTATTCAGATTGATGCCTGGTCTCTGTCCTGTGCTCAAAGAAGTGCATATGCAAACTGCACTGTATGTGCAGCATTTTACAGTGAGAGTATTTTACAGGAATCCCTTGGCTACATAATGATTCATGCATCATATCTCCCCCAAGAGGAAAGCACCTCTTCTTCTGGAACTCTAAAAGGTTCTTAAAGATCCAAGGCTACAAAGACTTTCAAAATAGTAAAAGGACATGTTTCCAGACTCCGTTTATGAGGCATTAGTCTAGGACAGTGTTGCGGATGGCTGCTATGCCAGAAGTCTTATAATACCTTGAGGGATTTCATCATGTATGCTTTGAAGTGCAGAATGACAAACTGGAAAAGGGTTTGGGCTGCATCAGGGTTAGCGTTCTTTTTCTTTTCTGAGAGGATTAGCTTCTGTGTCTCAGCTCAGAAAACAGCAAAGCCTACTCACCCCTAAAACACTCAGCTAGTTTACATAGATCACACAGATCCCAGTTAATATTTAAATATTTATTTATGGCTTACTTTTCTGGATGAGTTGTATTTCAGTCTTGAAATACATTCACCATGTTATAGGTTATTTTCGTCTTTGTCATCTGGTGAAATCACACTGTACCTGACCACTACGGTCTGTGCTTGTTTACTGGACTACTGCTTTTGGGGCATGTTGTGCATGTCCCTCTTATTCACCGTGTCATCCATCTTCCCTGCTGATGGAGTGATAAGAGAGCAGCGCTGTGCATTCAGCTAGCCACATGAAAGTAACTACATGTACAGAAAATGAGGCTGTTGAGCTGCATCCCTGGCAGCAGCAGATACACGACTGCATTTGTAGCATTGTCTGGTAAATGACTGATTTACGGACATAATGACTCAAAGCTCTTACAGCTAAGATGAAGGAAAGGGTTCGATGTGAACACTGTGTGGAGCATGTTATGTTATGAAATATGGATTAAAAAAGGAGAAGGACAGCATAAAAAGGTGGCCTTTTCCTGCAGCAGATGATTTATTTCTCTCCCCCAGCCTTTTTTAATCATCATTTTTTTAAGGTAAAGACATCATGTTGACATCTTATGCAATGCCTCTTGCTCTATTTTTCTTGAAGGTCATTTGCTTCTTTTCAGAGTAGCAGATATCAGCCGCTTCTCTGATTTATTTTTTTATTTTGTTGAGAATAGGTGTCACAGTATGGATTAAAAGCTTGTTCTAAACACACATCCATTCAGGCGTAGCACCTCCTTTTCCTACTCTGCAGAAACATCCTTCTTGCAAACTAAAAAAAAACAAAAAAACAAAACCAAACAAAACAGAAACAGCAGGTTGCAGAAGTGTTTGAGGTTGTTTGGAGAGACACTATTCTTTTAGAACTTATCCTCTTTGAATCAGTTTTCTTTTTCCATGTGCATTGCTTATTTGAAGTCTGGGAAAATCTACAGTACACAGGCCTTTGACTACGGGTCAGCAGAATCATGATTATGAGTAACAGTACTACTGTGCCGTGCTGTTACGCTCTGTTTGGCTGGTTTTGTTTCATCATCATGTCCACAAATGATTCTCAAATATGCCATCAGTGTCTACCCATCAGGTTGTTAATGTCGAGGTCATGTTAAAAATGTCCACTACTAATTTAAAACCAACAAAGTAATGAGTGTTTGTGAACAACATGAGTTTTTGCCTGCTGTTTGATTTGCATTGCATGATTTGCATTTCAAGATCTGACGGCTGCATTCTAATGCTGTAGATGCTCGCCACATCTCAAGTATCATGCTGATGTTTTCAGCACTTGAAGCAGAATGTAATGTGGCATCTACTACTGAAATCATCAGCTGCTGTTTGTAATATTAAGTGCACAGATTCTATTTTCCATTATACTGTATAAAGTAACATATGGTCTCTAAAACTGATACTTTTTGAAAGGCTTGTCCTGCAGATATTTATTTACTGTGTGATTCAGTACAACGTATGTCCTGATTATTTTTTTATTTAAAGACCTAAGTTTGATAAAGTGCATTTAGAATCCAAAGAAAATAATTTAACTCAAGTTTGGAGCCACTCTCGGTCCAATAAGCTTTGTAAACATGTACTACAGTTCTCCCCACCAAAACATACCACTGCTCCTCCTCTGAGTTCAAAGGGGGCAGACAAGCCTTTGGCATGCAGAATGTGAGAATGCAGCAAGAAGTGTCAATCTAATTTCTCTGTGTGAAGCTGGATCGCAGCAGACCTGTCACTGAAGCTGATACTGTTTGGCCCTTCTGGCCAGTGTGGCTCAGTTCAGCAAAACCCAACACACCAAACTTGTCACTGTCACAGATACAGGGGCCACTGACAGCACACAAGTTCTGACTGCTTAACACTCCCGATCAAAAAGGACCTTTCACTGAGGTCGTGGCAGAAGTCAAACTTTGGCATTCACAGAGAACAACTCTGAGGGAACTGTGACAGTTTGCAACATATTGGCTAATGTTCTAGGAGTGTGCAGAGGTCAAGCTTTGTTCTTTGTAGATCTGGATCTCTACTCTGCCGCAGCTAAGCAGCATCAGCAGTCGATTTTATTGAACTCAAGTAATGCTTAGAAGGTGCTTTTAACTCGAAAGCAGCAACTGCCAGCTGTGCCACCTCCCTTTGTGACAAATTTGAGTTCTATGTCAGCAGCAACCAAACAAGATACAAGAACCACAGAAGCAGAAACGTAGATGTAGTGGGTGAGCACTTAGTTTAAATGGTCGGTTTAAATGTTGATTCCTTTTTAAATGGTCTTGGTTTTAGTGTTGAATAATGCAAAGTAAATAACAGGAGGTGGCTGTGAAAGTGTAGTGTCGCATAATTTTCATTAGCACCTGTGAAACTAATTTGAAGACCAGAACATTCACACAAAGATACTAAGAGTCTTATTAGACATGCTTTTTTTTTGGTCCAGATTTTTATTACTTGTTAGAATAATACCTGGTACTTGGTACAGACTATATAGTGTATAGTGTCTAACACTAAGATCTAGTGTTATGATGAAAGGAATGATTTAGATGATGTTGCTAAGCTCATAGACAAGTTTGATTATGAATAGTCGCTGTCTGATGCAGCCTCTTCTCTCTCCTTTTTATTGGCCAGAACAGCAATACTGGTTTTCCTGCCAGACTAGGCAGTAAAGTTGCTGCTGTGTGTGCACTGAAATGAGTAAAGGAGTACTGAAAAAAATAGTGCAAATACCCAAAAGGCTGTGCTATCATCAGTACGAACAAAGGTATATTGAAATAAATAGTGCAAATATCCAAGAGGCTGTGTTAGCATCAGTATGCTAAGAGACATGTCATCATTACACTCGGCTTCCCTGAGCTTTTAATTAATTTACTAAACAGCTGGAACAGGGATGGTGAAAAGGATTTGTGATTTTTAATTTGTATCAAGGTGGTTTGGTAACTGCTGAGTGTGGGTCTCACAGTTAGGGCACACTGAAGAGATTCATTTACTGCATGTGAGCTACATTTTCTAATTATAATTTATGTGACAATTACATAGTCATTTCAAATTGATTTCAATTCCAGTTATTTAATTAGTATAGCACCAAATCCCACTAAAATCATCTGAGGCACTGTGCATAGAAAGTCAACAAATGCCTTGTGAGCAAGCACTTGGCGACTGTGGAGAGAAAAAACTTTTAACAGAAGAAACCTCCAGCAGATGGTTCTAACTAAACTAAGGAAAGTTTTACTCTAAGTCTAACGTTAAAAGTATACAGGGTGTCTGCCTCTTTAACCCGGACTGGGCGCTGGTTCCACAGGAGAGGGGCTCGGTAACCCTTCGTGTTACTCACAGCGTTTTCCACAACATGCATACACCTGGATTCAGCACCATAGACATAACACGTCTTCATTACTCTCCCTGCCAAAAGAGATAGTGCGTTACCTGTATACATATGAACAAGGAAGACACACCCAATGTTTTACAACGAGGTCATTTGTGAAGAGTCTGATCTTTGACAGTTAACAAACTAATTACAGAGACACTGGCAGTGCTTCAGAGCAGAGTCCTCCTTCTCTGGCCTGGGTTTCTGCTCACTCTGTACTTGTCAAGATAGCATGCAAGAACAAATTATGTACCCAGAAGGGAAATCCTGCAGATCTGCTAAATGTGCTAATTCAGTCACATTCTTTCTCTGTGATTATACATCAGTGTGAAGATGGTGATAGTCAATAAAATTACATCAATTGAAAAGGAATGGGAAGAAAGCCCTGTCCTGTCTTTGATTTGCTATTGTGCCAAGCCGGTCCTGTCTGATGCAGTAATATGTTCTCTCCTCATTTTCTGCTCTGCTAATTAGGCTTCCTCTTACTTTTTTCCAGACATGAGCAACAGCCACAATGAATGCTGCTTTATTTATTGTTGGTCAGTTTTAAGGACAGGGTTTTTGCCCACCTGCTTTCTTTTAAAGCAGTGCAAACGTAAACCTGACTTAGCTATTTTCACTAAATCTAATATTAAAACTAACTTGATCTGTGCTTCTTCAGTTCTGCCATAAAAAAAAAAACTTTTAGGTAAGTCATGGATAGAAAATGAAACATTTGTTCTAAAAATTGAAATACAGTGGTCCTAGATTAGTATGTGAGAACAGTTGTGATTTGTGTTTGTCTTATGTTATGCCAAAGAGTATAAGGCTCCAAGGATTGTAAGGGGCAGATTCAAATTCAGGAGATACTCCTTGATGTGCAGAGCTTCCTTGGCAGCAGTAGCTGCAACCACCACATGGCTTGGGCTGAGCTGGCACCAGAGCTCTCTTTGTTCTGTGTTTCCTGCCATCTGATATTAAGGATTATAGAAAGCCTTGTCCATTCATGTGCCCAGAGTTTCATCCAGGACCCCATGTTGACAAACAGTCTTGTCAGTTTCTGTCTTTGAGGTGGTTAAAGAGCATTCATCCAAAACTTGTCTGGGCCCTGTGCAGATGTCTCCTGTGTGTGAAACGCGGGGAACCGAAAGGTGGAGGAAGTGATTGACTACACAGAGAAGTTTTGGCTCGTAGTCCTCTTTTGAACCCATTAATGCAGGGGCAATACACTGCTTTCATGCAGAGTTGGAACTGCCATGGCTGCAGGAGTCAGCAATGTGTGCGCGCGTGTGTGTGTGTGTGTGTGTGTGTGAGAGAGTGAGAGAGTGAGAGAGTGAGAGAACAGGGGGCATAGCGACACAGCGAATTTGCATCACATTTGTTGGGCGTGTTGCAATCGTTCAGCTAGGAGCAGTAAAGGACAGGAGGAAGAAAATCTCAGTCGAGTCATGAATATCAGTTTGTGATGTCCTACCAATGTCAGGCTTTGGCTCTGAGCGGTGATATGCAAAACCACTCTCCAACTTCATTCCACTTATTGCTGATATGATCTGTGGCATAGCTAGGGGAGACAGGGAATCGTTACTGTACAGACAGGGGTTATTAAATTGAGGGAAATGTCCTGAGCCATATTTATAATAAGCTGATAGCTATATGGTTTTGCCGCAAGTCTTAACCACCTCCAAAGAACCAGATATGGGCCTATCAAGAGTTAAAAATCAGGCTCAGCCCCTCTTCTGCAAATGGTTTAATCGTATTGTCTTCAAATGACTTTGAATATTCTGAGTGTAACGCAGGCCTGCAAGCACAGCAGGTGGTTGGCCCTTTGATCTCTGCTTGTTGGTGCTGGAAGAATTCAAATCACAGAGTGACATCTAGCTCATGAAATCATAACGTGAACAGCGAGCTTCAACTTTGATCCTGTTGTCCTCTAGTATTAGGTTCATTATGGACTATGATGTATTAGACAACAGATAATGAGCAAACAACATTTTGCTGTTCCCATATGTCATGAGTGTGTGTGTTTGTCCACAACCAATGAGTGTGTAAGGGATTATGGAGTACTCTGTATGCTGTACAGACCTTAATGATGTCCAGTGTTGCTTAAATCAAAACTGTGAAATTCCTTTGAGAAGTTATGAAAATCTTTTTCTTTAACAGGGAAAGATATTTGCTACAATTTCTTAAAAAAAAAAAAAAAAAAAACTACTACTGGTTAAAACTAGTCACTGGAAAATTTTAAATTTCTCTCAGTGGCATAGTTAAAAAAGCAAATATCTTTTCAGTTCCTAGCTGGGAACCACTGCCAAAGAGCACTATACGTAGGGCTGAGTTTTAGTGCAGTGGCAGAGCGTGCTCCGTCACAGAGATGCCTGCCTGACACAAAAGGTCAAACCAAGACCAAACATGGTTAACAACATCATGATCCGTTTAGATTTTAGCACCGAAGCAATGTCGAGTTTGCCTTTTTGATAATCTGAGCAGCAACTTTTGTGAAATCTCTGAGGGTAGTAGCTTGTTTAGTGTGCATTACCTGTATCTGTGCTGTGGATGTAAGTAATTTCATGTTGCCTGGCGATTCACTCTGCGGCTGTCCTGCCTGCAGCCTAAGGCAAAGTGGTTGGAGTAGGGAGGGTGCGCCAGCACCAGTCAATTACCAGTTAATAAACAGTGGAACTTTTCTATTAGTGCTTGTTAGTGCGTGTAAAAGATTGTTGGTACTGGGGGAAGGCACTGTGACTATGGAATTTAAAAAAAAAAACAGATGTACTTTTTTTCCCTGGGTTTAACATTCAGCACCCAGCTCTCTGAACACATGGAGATGATATTTTTTATTATTTGATTTTCGGCATGCTGTACAGTGCAATATATAGTATTTGCAAGCTTGTTTTTTCTTTTGAACTGTCCAGAAATGTGTGCTCAGGAGTTTGACTTGATGCAGTATTTCATAAGGGACTATAGAGCAGTTTTCCAATAAAGGGAATCCATTGCATAAGCATGATGGAGCCAAACAATGCAATGCTGGCTGCAGTGTGTGTCATTGATAACATTATGGACCCCTGGAGAATATGATGCATGGACCCTATTTGGATAGCAGTTGTCACAAATCTAATGTCTGGTAAATCCCCCACATATCTGAGAGCAGATTTCACTGTGCTTACAGAGGAATATTGCTGCAAGGGAAAACAGTGCACCTGGGTAGCCTTGGGAAGTAAAACAACATTAATTGGATTTGGGGAAGTCATCCATACCAAGGGGACACAGTTCTGACAGTCTGACAGTGAAGTGCATAAATCATTAAAACCCCGGTCTCCAATATTAGACCCCTACCCATAGCCACCAGTACCTACTTTTGTACCAGTGTGTAATTAGGCAAAAAAAGTAGATAAAAGACAGTTGCAATGCATGACTCCATCCATTCTATCCTGTAGGGATGGTGTAATTACATACATTTTGCATTTATCTTTCACAAAAGCAATGCATGCTCCTCTGCTAACCATTGCCACCTGGAACCAGCATATGGGCTGGCGCCCTCTTGGGGTAATGGGTAGGGCAGACCCTCTGTCGACCATGGGGTCATTGGTAACCAGCAGCTGGGAGGCCACCCTTTCATCACATCAACAAATCTCGCTTTAATTAGCTCACCTGCCTGTTTCCTTCCCACACTCCCCAAAGTCCTCCATCAAACCTCCCTCAGCCGGTTTACGGGCTCACCTTCCTCCCTAATTTTGCCTCTACATCTGGGAATTGCTTCAGCTTCTCAACTTCACACCTACAGCGCTGCAAACACACATGCACACACACAGACTGTGTATAAATGAGAGTGACAATTGACTTTCAGAGAGCTTGGATCTCATTGATTTTTAAATGGTGTCTCACTGATACCTTATTAGCTTGGCGATTGACCCTGATATGGTCATTGTTGAAGAGCTGCTTCCTTTGTGCCTGTCATATTCCCAGGAGGAAAAGATTCACAGGTTTTCTTGCTATATTCACCTGGGCTCTTTCTATTGGCAGTTTAATGTTCAGTAAGTGGACCAGTGGTGTATTATATTGATCACGAGCAATTTAATGGCAAAACAATCTGTCCTTACTTTGGTATCATATTATGCTTTAAACCCCATGAGCCATTCACACACAGAATACTGCTTCATATGACAAAGGATTTATTCCAAATTGACAGTATGGAAATGTCTCATGCTAATTATTGCATGATTATGTTGATTTAATAATTCATGTATTTAATTTAGTTGTCCTATATGAAAAGATCTTTTAACATTTTAAGCATAATAGGATGTCATTAGCAAATAGGTAATTACAATATTCCAAAATGAGATTTCCTCTTAATACCCGCAGTCATTTTACAAGACTAGGCTTAAAATTTTTTCAAACGGTGGATATCTCATTAAGAAACAAGCTTCTTCATTTACACATCCGCTCTTTATCTGAATGATCTCAGCGCACATTGCTGCCTTTGAATACTTTATGATGCTGTGATGGAACTGCTCTGATAGAGTGGCTAGAGCCCACTAGTATTGCCATACTGAGTCTGGAGAGTGCTAACATACAAATCAATCTAGGCCTGGGAAGATTGGCCTATGATGTTTGCCAGTCTCAGGTGACTGATAAAATTCAGCCACCATTGAACTACCAGCACCATCTGCTGTAGTGCTCCAGTCCCCCTGGTCCACAGCAACTCCTTCCTTATGGACACCTATTATGGCCTCTGTTTAATTGCCTATCAAAAACATTTCACTGCACTTGATGAAGGGCTACTGAGCGAGAGAGGGGGAGAAAAAAGAAGACAGACGGGAAAGAGAGGATGAAAAAAGAGTGAAAGATTGTAAAGAGAAATGGGAAAGTGGGACTGAGAGATTGATAGAGCGGACAAGTCATGCATCTGTGTAGTGAATTTAAATAGATGGAGACAGACGGGAGGACGGGGAAGCCTTGAAGTACAGATGGGGAGAGCAGCATCCTTTTTTGTTTAGTGTTTACAAACACACCCAACAAGGGAGAAAAGGGGGAGGGTCCTGACCAAGGGAGGCTATAAATTACCTGTGATTGATGCTTGCTGCCGTAGAGGACGACAGTTAAAGACGTGCGGTTTTCATCGCTGACCCTCATTTCACTCCCTCCTCCTGTTCTCAAATCCACCAATACACCATCTCACCCACTCCCACCCCCCACCAACACACAGTTATGTGTTCTGTCTGTCAAATGGCCAGCCCTTAGCAGTCATACACCAAAATAATTATCATTCCCTACCATATGGAAGAGCAGCTTTCACCACTACAGACTCTATACTGTAAATGTCCATCACTCTGTTTCAGACAAAAAAATGACTTTATGTCTAAGGAATATAGATTTCTTCCCCTGTTTACTATGATGTTAGCTTATCATTGATAATAAATAGTCAGACAACTACTTCATTACAGGACTTCAATATTCTGGGCCCTCAGGAAATCCCAGGTGTGGCCATTTTCAAATAGTAAATGTCACATACAGTACCAGTTATATTAAGTCTCTTTCAGTAAATGTTCTGTTATTCTCGGAGGTTAAAAATTGTCTGTGCCAGTCATGTAATCTCAAACTAAATCTTGCATTTTGCCTTGAGTTTGGAAATAAGTAGGAAATGGAAAGGCTGTTTTTCTGCCCAGGAATCTGCCATGTATGAAGTGTCAGTGTTTCAAACTTTGCTGAACAAACACAGTGCACAATGAAGAAGCTGTTAAGAAGTCATTAGACCGTATGGTTACTAAATGAACCAGAGCAAAACCAGGCATGACGACAAATCTAACCATGTAAAAATAAGCCTGGTTTGGCGAAAGCTAAAACTAGACATTGGTAGTTGAAATAAATCTAAAATGCAACACCTGCAGGTTTTATACTAATGTCTCTAGCTTGTGTATATCATTGCATTGAGTATATAAAATTACTATTCAAGTGTTGAGACGCCTGTTAAAGCAGGAATTCATTTTGGGCTCCCAGCAAGTCCACAGTAATTTTGGATGTTCTACAATATGTAAACATGTACAAAAACTGAAATGTGTGACCAGCCAGTGCTTCAGACCAGCACATACATACAGCAACACTGACAGCTTAAAATATGGCTGGAGAGCCAGCAGCCCCCATGTGACATTACAAATGTCCCGTTGATGGCAGAGTTAAGGCACTTTGTCGTTGGCAGGAATTTTGATTTGATTTTCCAAAAGATGAAAAAATAAGGTTTCTCTTTTGCACTGATACATATAAAATCAATATTCATTTTTTTCTCTTGTAGCTTGAAGCTGCCATTCACAATCCTGTTCACTGTGCATTGTTGGGCTTCTCTGCCGCGAGCACATCCTTACCTCAAGGCTACCTCTGGGTAAGTAATACATTGCTTACGCTCAACTGAACACCAAGTTTTACAGTTGCTGGTCGTTGTAGCTTTTAACACAATTGCCATGTCCACTTCAAAGTCTTTTCTACAACCTGCTGTCTTCAATTAAAGGAATAAAAATGAATTTCTAGACTGAGAATGAAACATTAATACAGTATAAAGTTAAGTAGAACTGTACAGTTCTGCTGCTAATGTTTTATGATGAGTGGGGCAAATTGTGCTCCCAGACTCTCACAACACAATTTCTGGACTTTAGCTAATGGATTTAGTTCTAGAAAAAGGATGAATTAAAAAAAAACAAAAAACGATGCAGAGAATCTGCTATTTATCTTAAGTTTCAATTTTTGTTCCCACTCCTTTTGGAAAAGGTGGGACATTTATCAGGTAATCCTCTTTTGACTTTAAAGGTGGCTAAATCAACTGTATGCCCTCAAAGACACAAGTCCAGCTCAGTTTCTCAGACTTAATTGCTTCCTGTGGTGCTTTTCTGAAGAGAACTGGATGGTCACTGAAATAAGGAGAAGGAGATATTGCGGGGGCAGCATTTAGAGCATTGTGATATCAGTGTCTGAAAAAGCACAGGCCACTCTGACCTTCAAGTTCTTTTAGAGCACATACTATTACAGATGACTTAAATGTGTCTGACCTTGTCCTCCCACTCCATTTGGAAGAGCAAAGGTTGGTTGTTCACCTGCTGTGTGTTGCACTGGTGGAAAATGAGTGAAGGCTACACTAAAGCCATAGTTAAAACGTTAAAACCTTTCAGTTCCTTCACACCTGCATGTGTTTATGAGCAGTAACCCCTTACCACTGCTTCAGCATCTGCTTTGATAATGTTCTAACTTTGTTAGAGAAAAACTCGAGTCATGTCTCACAGATCTTGTGAGCGAGGCCAAATCAAATCACCCCTCTGGCTTGTCCTACGACTTATATATGTATTTTTTAAAAGTCATTTAGTCGAGTAGTCACTTGTGTAAGCTGGCACTCTTGGCACTCTTGACTCAACTCAGGATAACATTATTCCTCAGAAAAACTGAGAATCTACACAGACATACCTCAGAAAAATGTAAAAACGCTTATGTTCACGCTAAACTACAA
The DNA here is from genome assembly GCF_900324485.2 of Mastacembelus armatus. Lineage (NCBI taxonomy): Eukaryota > Metazoa > Chordata > Actinopteri > Synbranchiformes > Mastacembelidae > Mastacembelus > Mastacembelus armatus. The sequence continues at coordinate 5,150,106 of NC_046637.1, forward strand.
CTACAAGTGAAATGCTGCCTAAAAGAAAGAGCTATACTGCAGATTTGAAACTGCAGGTAACAAAGTATGCAGCAGAAAAAGTTCGGAGTGAGTGTTGGCATTCAGGCAGCCTGACATCCCGACATTGTCTCGTTACTTGACATGGATGAATGAATTTCGTGATGCACTTCTGCTTGTCGTTATGACTAACCTACAGTATGTTGCTCATAGGCTCATTTACACTATAAGCAGACTATAAAATTCGAAATTAGCGACTAAACCGACTAATATTCTGGTGCGACTTGAAAATATGGTACAAGTCAAGATCCAAGTTTCTGAAAGTCTATAAATTGTTGTCATTAACTCATGGTGACATTTTATTTTTATAGCTTTGTTATTGTTTTACACATAACTTAGACCAAGTCCTTAAAAAGAAAATGCCTAATAAAATAGATATGTAATGTGTGACCGTCCAAGGCCTGTCTGTTGCTGTCCCACTTATTTCTTTTATTGATCCAGGATTTTACCAGGTCATAACTTGATACTTGAAAGTTTCCAATTTCAAAGTCAAATTCTTTGAGAGTCAAGTTTAAAGTAAGTGGAGTTGAAATTAAATTTCAAGTTCACATAGTGACATGCCCAACTTGAATCCAGGCTCTGCCTGTGAGCTCTCTCTTTTCATGGCAGTAATTTCCAAGAAAATAGTTTTGCCTCATAAGATGTTTGGATCTAGAGAAGAAAAAATGTTAGAGGTCACAGGATCATTGCTAAGTAAACAATGACAATACACCTCTTGATGGAATTATAATTGCATTTTTGTATTTAGGGACTGTCACACTTGATATTCCGAGTAAAGTTTGGTGCACTCCTTGCACTTCAGTAACTTTAAAATTGTCTTCCTGTGGAGACACAAGGACTGCAGTGAATGCCACCTGTAAGACCATCTTAACGACATCAGAGGTCATCTAGGTGGTTTTTCACTTAAGAGCCAAAATGTTCAGCGGAGAGATTTCAAGAGTTTTTGAAGTTCTTGAAAGAAACCTTGCAAAGGGGACAAGCAGCTCCTAGAGTACATGTGACCTTGTTCCAGGACAATGTTACAGGGTACCTGCACACCTCTACATCTGAATGGGACAATACACGAGAGAAAATAGCCTGTAACCTAACTCTTAAGCCTTCTTGTTTAATTATCATTACAGCTTTGGGAACTCTGTTACAGGGCTTAGGTCAGGATCTGATTTAGAGATAATTACAACATGTAAGTAAAGAAAAAAGAAAATGGTATCCACTAAAGGTGATAATGAAGGCCTGCACAACCAAAAAGAATAATTAGTGGCTCAGCATACCCACCCCCAGTTGGTTCTACCTCTCTGGCAGGCTTGTCAAATAAGAGATGACACTAATCACGTTAAAGTGAGATGAGCTATAGGGATTTCTCTGTGCTTTGATCAGAATAATGACATTGTGTCTAATCAGCATGATACCCCAGTGTTTCACTCTTTGCCTTCACCTTCCTTGTCCCACTTTTCCCAGCATCTTATGTCTTGTTTTTAAAGTTTCTGTTAGCTCTGGCCTTATGTTTCTTGTCTTGTACACTTGTTTGGGATATTAGCATTCACAGCAAGTGTCAGTGATAGGGAGTTGAAATGCATCTTTGTCAGAATACATCAACAATCTGTGACCCATGGTTTTGGCTTCTTTCTGTGGTGAAAGCAGTTGAGCAGAGTGTGCTATTATGACCATTCTCCTACACTTCCTCACTGCATCCAGACCCATCTAATTAAAGTTGGCTGAGCATTTACTGTTGGGATACTCTTTGTTTCCCGCAAGCTGAGAGGACAAATCTGTCCAGGGCATGACTCCAGATACCTATTCCTCTAAATAAGTAGTGATGACTTTGGGGCACACAGTATTTGTACTGGATAACAGAGAAGAATGAAAGAAAGAAGAGAAAGTGTTTTGTCGACAGGGACAGTGGTGATGTTGGTGTTGAAGGTTATGAGATATAGATGGACATGTAACTATATAATTTATTGAGTTCGTTTAGGTGAAGGGGGCTTATCTCTGGCACTGGTTACACAGAGTTACTTGAAGCTGTAGTTTTTGGATCCAAGCTGCAAGCTAGTCCTCTCTATCTTCTTTTCATCCTGTGCAACAGACCATTATTTGTTCTGGCTCATTTTCAAGAACCCACAGGATCTCTGCTATCCAGATTCTGCACACTGATACAAATCAAACAAATGATTGTATTCAAATAAGGGTAAGCATAGACGAGGAGATCTAAAAACTATATTTAGCTCATGGCACATTCACACAATGTGATTCATACAGAGAATAAATCTTTGCTGTCTAGCAGCAAGCAGCCCTGCTTTTTTCCAAAAAGGACATTATATTTTGTCTGGACATCCACCTAGGCCTCACACAGAAGTAATGAATTAAATCATACTGAAAACCCACACCACCATTTTAATTGTTTGGGAATGGGAGCAGTGCCACTTTAATTGGAATTGCATCAAAGATAGGTTGGAGGGCTCATGCTGTCTTTGTTTTCTCAGTATTGGCATTGACAGGCTTACACAGAGGCCAATATAAATGTGGTACATAGGAAATTAAGCCTCTATTGAGGCAGACCCTCAGTTTGTGGGCTCTGAATCTCCTTGGGAAGCTTGTTATGATTGGTGGACTGTTTATGATAACATCTAAGGTTGTTTTGTGTTTGTTATGGATGTTTTTCATAAAAGCTTCAAAAATAGACATCTATAAGCAGATTGGTTGGAATTGTTTCTACAATGATAAACTGTAAGCTCCCATCTTTCAGCAGCTCTGCTTGTACATTTGTGGGTACTTCACTGGTAGTGTCCTCAAGTGTCCCCATTGTTCAGTTTAACCTTGGAAAATCACGTTAAAATCAGACGTCTTCAAATGAAGATGATTTTATTGGCTGCAGCAGTAGTTCAGTTACTTGATGTTGTAAATTTATAAAATAGCCTCATTGGTAAGCAACTGAGAAACTCACAAGAGCCTCTCTGTTCTTTGCTGATGAAAAGATCGCAAAGCTTAAGAATCGTTTGATGTTCGAAATGACATTGTGATTCCACTCAATTTCTGTGTTTAAATTTTTAAATGATATTCAGAAAAGTGAGGGAGGGCCGCAAATGAAAAGGGCTGAAGGGATAATTGATTTAAAATCCGCATTGCTGAAGTATAGAGTGTTTAACAAAAGCCACTTTGCCATCTGGTCTCCACAATCTGATAAAGCCAGTGAATACACATTGCACGAATGATCTCAGCAAGACTGGCCTGGTTCTTCTCCCTGCTCCTCCTATCTCTTTTTCTCTGTTTCAGCAGAATAGTTTATTACCTGTGGTATTGTGATTCAGTCCATTGGTACATCTTAACATGGGGTCTGTCCCTTTTCCAAACAGTGTTTTTCTTCCTACAGGTGGCTAGTGGAGGCGAAGGTTCTGAGGGGCACATAGAGATATTTTCCCTCAACAGACCCACACCAAGGGCTGTAAAGAGCCTGCAGGTAGGCTCTACTGTCCGATGTCTGGAATATGTGCCAGAACCTCTTCCGACTGAGGAGGCAGAGGCGGAGGCTGGAGTTCACAAGGCACCCTCAGGGATCTGCACCAATATTTGTGTTGGATTAGATGATGGCTGGTGAGATGTTGCAGAAAGCAACAGAGAAAAGAGTAATAAGCTTTTGTGTTGATACATAATGAGTAGAAATGAAGAAATTACATCTATTGAAAATATGATTTATTGTCAAACAAGAAGCAGAAATGTATAATAGTCTATATTGTCCCTGACATTTTTATCAGTGTAGATTTGCTTGTCATTATTTCATCAAAGCAAGAATTCAGAGATGATACTGCAACGCAGCATCAATACTACTGCCAAAATCACTGTTTCATTTTCAGCTCTAACAAAGCTTCTGATTTCCACTGTGTGTAATAGAGAATAGGTTTATTCTCAGTCTCCTGTCATAGTTCCAGTGATTTTTGTTTTTTCCCTTTGATGGAATATTTTAAAATTTCAGGTTTTCCTATTACATTATCAGTTATCTTTCATTTACAATAGTGTTGTATAAAAACCCAAATCGTGGCAGCAGTTTATACTGAATCACTCTCTTCCAATGCAGGTGTCTGACCTGACATATGTTAAAATAAAAATAATAAATTATTTCAGTATTTCAGCACACTCGAAAGGCTGTCAGCTTCATTGCTGCTTAAACATTTTTTTCCCAGACAGAGAAAGAGAAAAAAAACACAATATACATTTGTCATTCTGAAGAACACAATAAGATGCAGCAAAGATCAGATGGCATTTGAAACATGAGAAAGACAGAGTGGTTGCACATACACAATACTTTGCTCCAAAGTGCACTGTTAAATCAAACTGCATGAAAACGAGGCACTCTGTCATTTCAAATGACACTCATTTATCACGTTGGCTTGTGCTGTTTTTGTTCTTCCAGCATACTGGTCTATGGCAGTGTGGATACTACAGCACAGTGCCTATTGACCCTCCATAACCCAGAGGGCTCCCCTGTGCTGTGCCTGAAGCAGTCCTCTAGCTTCCTGTTCGCAGGTCTGCGGAACGGGACCTTGATGGTTTATGGAAGAAAGAGCAGTGGTAAGATGCTTCTAAGGTTGCTTTGTTTTCAGACTGATGGCTGTAGTTTAGCATCTGTCATGGGTTGCTGTTGCTACTCTTTGTGAAAGTGTGCAATTGGCATTGGTTCATTTATTTCCATTTGTGATATATTGTGAATAATGAATAATGAAACAAACTGCAATTCAAAAACACAATAAATACTTAAATTGAGTACATTTTCTGCAGATGTCTTGTAGAGGCAATTAAATCAGGACACATTTTTATTTATGAATTTCAGTATTTACTGTGTGGTAGTTTCTATACATTGCAGGCACAATTAGTCAAAATGTATTATTTCCCCAAAAAGTTATATATTTAATAGTTGGTTATTTACTTTAGTTGATCTCATCTGCATTGTCCCTTTTACATTTGTGCTATAGGTCACTCACTGTTTCCTGTTACTGAGATGTGACAGTAAAAATTGAAAAGTGTTATATTGTTTGTTTCTAATGGGGCAACAATATTTTTTTCTTACAGTTAAATGATTTATACAAATGAATTTTATTGTTTTTAGGCATTACGTATTTATGAAACAGCTCTGTAGTAAACACCAGTTGAGTTCCAATATTAAATGTTTCCCTTAATTGGATCTATAAATACTATTATTTGTTCTCACATGCATACATGGTGTGATATATTTTCAGAAAACCTGCTTTCAGAATGAGTGTATGTGTAGAGTTCTATTAATTTTGGATCGACTTTGAAATGGTTTACTTTAGCATCATTTTTCTCTTTATGCTATACTTCTCATTTCTAGTGAATTTCACACCCTGTGCAAGTATGAAAATAACACTGCACCATGTGGTAGATGGCATAGCATGTTTAGTCAGGCATTGCACAAGGCCAGGGGGGCTTAACAAAATCTCAGCGGTGGTTTGCAGTCTTCACAGCCAGCAGGAGTACAATAGCTCTATCACAGGGCTCTTCTTACCTGGCCACAGTATGTCAACGTGCCAGCCTTCCTCCTGTGCTCCTCTCTCCTCCCAAGCAGAAAGGATGATTAATTACACCAAGCTGCTGCATGCCGATTAAATATTACTATTCATGCTTTGTGTATAAAACAGGACAGTAGAAAAGCTTTGGAGGGTGCAGGGGGGATGTTTGTGGATTCGGCACATCTGTTAAAGATTTATGCCCTTGACTAACGTGTTACTGTAAGTCCAAGTCTGCAGCAGCCAAGAAATGCCAATGTTTCAGTTGAGACTTTTATCAAAAGGCATATGGATATATGCAACACATTGTCTAGTGAATAATGGGCTCCAGTTTCAGATATGTACATCAGGCATCATGTCAGTTTATAGTAATATTTTATAAGACAAGGCAGAGGAGTTTGGTTTGGTGTGATTAGACCACATCCACCCTTCCACCTGCTTTTAAAGAGAAGAATATTGGCACGATCGTCTTAGTGCAAGGGGCCAGAGGGACGTTTACAAGAGTGAATTTTGAAAAGGTGGGAAAATGACCTTTATAACATGCCAAGCAATTAACCTGTGGAAGTCAGAAGGCATTGTAAAGCAATTCTGAAATGAAAGGCAGAAATAAACAGCTCAAAATGTTAATTAAATGGCTGGGTGCACTTCCTTCTCTAATTTTTCTTCAATAACGCATAGCAAAGGAAATGCTTATGTAATTTACTTTATAATGTGTCTGTGCTAGCTGCGACGTGTGCACTGTAATTAAAACTCAAAGGTAGAAAAAAGTCACTTTCATTTTCACACTGATGAAGCAAAAAGAGAGAGCTAAATAGCAAGAAACAGCGAGAGAGAGAGAGAAGATCTGGAGATAAAGAAGTTGGAACGTAGATTCAAGTGCACACCACATTATTAGCATGTGGGTGGCAAGGGTAGGTCCACAGAAGGTCCGCAGTCTTTATTTAGTCAACCTGTAGTTTATGTGCTCTGTTAGTTTTGAGAGAAGACGAGCCTACACAGTCAGCTCTCTCCACTGAAGCTTCAGTAATTGCTCAACAATATTAAATAACTGCAAGAGTATGTTTCAGCGTGAACGCCCAGCTTACTTACTGTGGCACAAGTGGTAAAAAAGTTTAATTTCCCCTCTCAACGTAGCAGTGTTCAGATGGAAGTGGGACACTGGTTATGAGTTTATTAATATAACTGTAGTCAAGCTGTGATAATATAAGTAATTATAAGGATTTCTTCACGTCCTCGAGATAGCCTGGGAGCAGTTTTGAACAGTGTATTTGTTTTGTGTTCATGTATTTCTTCTGTTTGTTTTTTCACAGATGATCTTTGGGACCCTGAGTCCTGCAGATGTGTAAACCTGGGCTCAGAACCAGTGCGCACACTGTTAGTGTTAGATGACTCAGTGTGGGCGAGCTGTGGGAACTCTGTGACAGTCATGGACATCTCCAGCCTCACCACTCAGGTAGAAAACTAAATCGTTGCTGGGATCATAAGGTTGCACTTTACCCTGTTACTATAAAAATAAAGGGTATAAATGGGGATAAATTTTCATCCTTAAAGGGGAGGAAGCAGTGAACAAAACTGTGTAGTAAAAGAACTGTAGTAAGAATCTTCACACCAGCTGGTTGATAAATGTAGACATACTGTCACCCCATCAAATGGACTGTTGAAAATAGTCATTTACATTAATATAAGCTTATTGAATGACTATAATGAGATATGGTCACCTTTTTAGTACCTTTCATCATTGATGAATGAATGACTTACAACTATACCACAGATCAGCCTCAACTTCAAAACCACTGTCAGGTGAAGTGAATAACTTTGATTATCTTTTTACAATGGCACCTTGTCAGGAGGTGGGATATATTAGGCAGCAACGGGACAGTCAGTACTTGAAGTTGATGTATTGAAAGCAGGAAAAATTGGCAAGAGTACCGACGCGAGCAACTTTGACAAGGAGAGAGCTAGGCGACCGGGTCAGAGCATCTCGGCAGGTCTTTTAGGGTGTTCCCGGTGTGCCGTGGTCTGTATGTACCAAAAGTGGTCCAAGAAGGTGGTGAACCAGCAGCAAGGCTCAGTGATGTGTGTGGGGAGGGAAGGTGTCTGGTCTGATCCTACAGAAGAGGCCGTGTCAGAACACACTGGTCATTGAGTCTTGCTGTGTATGGTCCTATGTAGCTGCAGACCACCCAGAGTGCACATGGTCACCCCTTCCCCCTGGTAAAAGCAATGGAGTAGAGTGGCCCAATCTAATGAATCTAGGGTCCGATCTAGGGCTAACCCACCTCGCAATTTATAGGACTGAATCTGCTAACATTGTGGGGTCAGATGCCAGAGGGCATGTTCAGAAGTTTAGTGGAGCGTCACAGAGGTTTTGGTGGCAATAGTTGACCTATACAATATTGGACAGGTTGTTGTGGCTGATGTCTGTATGTACATTTTTTTTAACAATGACCTTTCTATTACATTATTGTTACACTGCAAAAATTATGTGTAGTTGTGTTTGGTTTATTGTATTTTAGTCCAGTTAATGTATTAAAAATGAGTGTGTTTCCACCCCTACTTGCAAAGTCAACCCTGTCCACATTCCCCTGGTGCTAAATATTTTTAGTCTTCAACCAAAACATGGTCTGAAGTTAGAAATTGATGGATTCATAAGTGGAACTGCTAGGCATGGTGTTTTGTTATGTATTTACTTTGTCTTTTTGCAGCTTTGAGGAAAATTTCCTCTTGTTTTCATTTTCTGAAAAGATTTATGCACACAGCCTTAGAGAGGCAGCATCCTAATCTGTGATGTCATCAAGATTTACAGCCCGGAGCTGCTGCACGGACAATGAATCAAACCCTTTGTAGATTCAGACAGTGTTTGTTGGATCTCTCACACACAAATAAGCCTCATTTTTCTGTAGCACTCTGAGTTACAGAACAGGATTGCACACTATTATCTCCAGAAAATCATCCTGGATGTTGTCTCTGTCATACTTTCCATTTTTGTGTAGCCAGTCTCCAAGGTGTTCATCTGTACTGTGTGTCATTAGATGTATATAAGGAGCAGCTTCTCTGGCTGTGGTTGATGATATTGAACTCCTCTGTGTAATGTTTATATACTATTCAGATGCTGAACTGCCAACCATTTAATTGTAGCTCTCAGATGTGTGTAGCTGTATAAATGGGTGGAAATGTTTTTGCCTCTTATCTTCTCTGGACACGTAAGGTCGGTCACAAAAAAACAATGTTGAGTATGAACAGCCAAAGTAAAAGAGTAAGAAAAAAAATCTATCAATTTGTTTACATCTCAGTGGAAAAGGAAAAATTAGGAAAGTAGCAAATGTTTATCCTTTATGTAACCAATTACTTCATTTGAAGTTCTAGATGTTCTGATTGACCTCATGACAAGTATTAAAGCTGCTGATAAACAATATGCAGCAATGCACAATTTATGTTAAATACAATGTCAAAGATCCACACAATCAGGAGTGAGATGAGCTAGGGATTTCTCCTTTTATTCCTTCACCTCTTTTCCATAGCCTAGTCCCCCAGAGACACACGCTTAATCAGTAGAATGGCCACGCAGTGGAAGCACAGTTCTGGTTCACTGTGTCTCCCACAGAGCTTAACAGGTCAGTTCTGGTTACTTCTTTGCTAACCTTGTCTTCCTCACTAATGTGGACTCAAGGGGACTGACTTCACCAGGGCCGTGGTGCATATCCAGGATCTGGAGAAGTACTTGGCACATGTATCTAAAGTAATGACTAGAGGGTCATGGACTCAGACTCACCTCATTCTGTTATTTTCCCCTATGAATGTTTACCACCTTGTCAGATTTGGGGCACTCGTTGGATGCCACTGATCCCTGCACCCTGTGTCTCATTTTAAATCTTCACTTGACGTTACATTATTTATTTAAATACAACCTTTTCAGTGTGTTTTGGTTAAACATGCTGTATACGTACTGTGTTGGAATTGCCCGCATGAGAAAGGATCATCACCACTTAAAATGTGTGTCTGCTGTCTGCTTTGTACTATTTGATTATGTACACTCCCCAGTGGGGATAGATGAAAATTATAGTGCTGACAAAACCGCAACAATACAATGACTGTGAGGAAAGACAAAGGAAAGTGTGGCTGAAGGAATGTGGGGCTTTAGAAACAGTTTCATCAGTCTTGAGATGCAGATATCTTGTGACAAGCTCACAAAGCCTCAAAATGATACCTTTGGCAGTTTTGACTGTGAGATATTACCACAGAGGCTTAAACAAAGGAAATGAGTCTGCAGCCATGTTAGCTAGTTCTTTGAGGAACAGTGGTGGTTCGAGCTGAATGCTAACGTCAGGTTACTAATAATGCTGACATGCCAGTGTTTAGCAGGGTAATGTTAACCATGTTTATCATTTTCAATTAATGCATTATCATGCTGACATTAGTAAACACAAAGCACCACTGAGCCTGATGGGAAGGTCATGACTTTTGCAAGTTGTGTTTATGGAACGCACTGACCTGCTGGTGGCAATAAATGAGGGATCACACCATTATCATACCATCACAGCTGAGACCAGCTTTAGTTCCCACTGATGATACCTCTGCTCTATCCAGGTATAGAAAGAAAAAAGTGACTTGTGGTGAAGTATGGTGACCCCCAACCTGAATTTGTGCTCTGCATTTAACTCATCCAAAGTGCACAGGGTATACAGGGTTCAGTGCCTTGCTCAAAGGGGAGGGCGCAGGCTATTTATTCCCCCCTCCAACAATTCCTGCTGGACCTGAGACTCAAACCCAGAACTTTTGGTTAACAAATCCGACTCTAGCCATTGGGCCACAACTGTGCATGCATCAGAAGAGGCAGACTGACCAACTTTGTGCAACAGGTCTGTCAGCCCTAGTGACCAATTATGGTACAGCCACAAATGATATCTTAAAGTGTATGGTCGCCAGCTTCTTTGTCTTTACTTGCAATTGCAAGTAAATACAGGCATGTTCGGAGCTTTTTCCATCATCAGAGGATTCCATTTACAGTGACACTGTGGTCACTGGTGTCTTTGTGCGAGAGAAAAATAAAAATCAGTTTAAACTAGTTCACTTCTAACAAAAAAAATATGGCAATATAAAAAAAATCTAAATAATAAAAGCCTATTTACATTCCTGTCAGACCAAATAACAGGGCTCAGTAGCAGCAGGAACCATGGCACACAATGGGAATTTGAAACAACTTAATTGGGGAGAAAATTAGGAAAAACTCAACCAATCAAGTGCTGTTTTCTTATGTAGATAGTCACACAGTGGGGGCTGATTTGAATCTGCCGATAATGCTGTGCTTTGTTTGTTTGTTTGTTTGATTTTTACACAAATGTCATTTTGTTCAAACCTGCAAAGATGTGTGTCTTGAGCTCAGACACTTCTCAGCTTTGATAGTGAATTTCCAAAGGCAGATTGCTGAATTATCACAGCTCCACAAACAGAAACTCTCTGTAGAGGTCTGAGTCCCTCCCATGTAACCAAACCTTAACAGAGTAGGACACGCAAAGATATCCAAGCTTTGATCAATACTGACTGGCAGGCGTTGTTTCTTCCTCTTCCCATTACTGTTTCTTTTACTACCTTTCTCCTATCACTCACATTTCCACTTGACTCTCTCACTATAGCTCAGAATGGAGATGTGGACTTAGTGCTCAGCAAAGGACAGAGACACCTTGCCACCTGGCGTAATGAAGGACTAATGAGCTGTTCAGACCAGCTGCACTGTTTGTGGCTTCAGTTCTGCTGTTGGAGGACTATAGAAGGGATGTTGCTGTTAGTGTGACACTGCCGAGTTGAGTGGAAAGGGCACATTATTGCTGTCAGGCTTCACTGACCACCTCATCTCTGGATTCAGCACACTATTACCAAGTTGTGGCTTGTACTTACCCTGTATTTGACACAGCACAGCAGGCATTCAACATTTTTGGACTACATCTGTGATAAAATATTCAGAGAATTCTATTTTGCAACATCGGCTTAAGTGTGAATTGATATTTATGTAAAAATATTGTTTTCTTACGGATGTTAGCACAAAGGTTTAAACGTATTTTCAGGCACTTTTTGAGATTCCTGTTTATTGCAATCAGCTGAGACTGTCATATACATTTACTTTCCCAAAATGCCTTCCAGGTGGTTTCAAACATATGGTAGGCAAGATGGCATTCAACACTAACAGTGTGTCAGCCATTGATTAGCTGCAAGTCCCTTTGAGTGCCACAACACTTTATAATGATTAATGTGATAACTGTACAGCACATACAGCAGAGTGGGTGTTTCTTTCTTTCAAACTTGTCAACACATTTGAATTGCAATGGGTTATTGAAGGTGAAATTTGCCTTTTTATTATGTATAACTAATAATTTAATGACTGCACATGAAAAAAATGATGAGATACATTCCATACCCCTTCCCAGGCAGAGCAGGCACCCAATGGTGATAGTCAATTAAAAGAGAAAACACATCAAAGGCTTCTTCCCTTTTCCCTAATTTCAAACAAAGCAGGGCCCACTGGCAAGGGCACACAAACAGGTGGTAATCCCTGTCTGCTGGTGCACTTGGGTTGGGGCTGAATTCTCATCTTCATTCACTCACTCTCACTGACTAATTGCAACTCATGAATTGACAGTGATATGAGTTTCAAGATGATGCCCAAACTAGCGTTTGTCACGCCTTGGACTGCAGGGGCTGCATGTGTTACCATGATAAGGCTCATTGCATTTATTTCAAGCTACTCATTAAGACGGTGTGCCTAAAACTCTTTTTCCATTGTGCTCTTAAAAAGATAGAAGCCAAGAGAGTGATGCAAAAACATGCCACGTATGTCAGGATCTCTTTAAGTTACAATATTTGGAGGCACAGTTAGACTTTAAGTACATTAAAACAAGTACAGAGCAATGACTTAACGTTTCAGAGGGTTGCTGCTGACCTCATCATATCATGATATACTTATGGCAGTTCTGCTGTAATGAGCACTACAGTAATTTAAGTTGATGTGGCAATAAAAAAAAAAAAAACTAACTTGGCCGATGGTAAAGCACAATATAGTGAGCAAAGTCTCACTCCTACGGGCAATTTAGAGTCACCAATCAACCTGACATACATGTTTTTGGACTGTGGGAGGAAACCAGAGTACCTGGAGAAAACCCACACAAGCACAGGGAGAACATGCAAACTCCACACAGAAAGGCCAGGTTGCGAACCCAGGACCTTCTTGCTGTGAGGCAACAGTGTTAACCACTCATCCACCTGATTTGTTTATACGAAGTCTAATTCTCCGTTTACTCTTCGGCTCCTCTTTCCTTTTTCCTTTTTTAGGTTTTCAATTCTTGTTCCTTATCTTTGTGAATTGCATAGTTTAGAAAAATAACCACATGCTACTGAAATAGCTGTGATGTTGCTACACTCCTCAGACTGAAAAATTGCACTCAGGCTACAATAGTACAAGTCAACAGTAAGACAAAAAATCCTCCCAATATATCTGTTATGTCCACCAGACAAAAAAAAAGGTTCCAAAGAGAACTACTCTTTTGTTTACATTTGGACCCAAAGGTCATTATTTGTGAATAATTGAAAAATGAAATGTGTGGATGATGTTATTTCCATTATTTATAACAGTGTTGTTGTTTGTATTACAGAAATTTGAAGTCCATCCAGACCCAATGGTTAGTGTCACACACATGGTTTGTGCCGGTGGAGGAGTGTGGATGGCGTTCTCTGAGGGTTCCTCCATTCGTCTGTTTCACACTGAAACTCTGGAACTTCTGCAGGAAATCAACATCTCATCACGGTCGATGCTACTGAACACCGGTACACACACAGCACATTTGGTCCTGACCTCCATATGTAGAGGTCAACCTCAAACCTGCACTGCAGCTGAATCACATCTTTTGTGTAAAAAGTTGTTTTTCTGTGACAAGTTATTGTTTAAAAATTGTCCAACAAAGTTTTTGTTGGACTGGTCACATTTTTGTCTTTGACTATCATATATTTACCATTATTTATTTGCATTATCTGTGTATTATATAAGAGCAATGAGATCGCACCAATTTACATGGGATTTTTTTACATTTTGATTTTGCTTCACAAACACAGAGACAAAAAACTGCAATTAATTTTGTTTACTCAGCATAATGTTCATTACCATTTAGTCTGAAGTAAGAAAGAACATGGGCATGTTTATATCACTCTGCTACAACCTTGCATTATGTGTGGCGTGAAAGGCTAACAGAATAGCGTGAACAGAGCAGCAACAACGTGTATGTGCACTTGATTCTTTCTTACATCAGAGACTGTAAAAAGTGATAGTGTTTGGAGCTTGGTTTTGAAAGACAGACCCCCTCATATTTTGTGAGAAACAAACATGTCGGCCAGTGCAGCAATGTGTTCAGTGGTGTCTTTTTACAACAATAGATGTAAATGGTACATGCAAATAACCTAAACCAGAGTCTGGATTCACAGATAGTACATCAAAATCATTCTTGGTTTTAGTCTCTGTATGGGATTTGTGGAAAAACCAGGAAATCACTGCTCTTATCCTTTCACACTGATGATTCTCTACTCCCTAGAATGATATTCATGTCATGTCCAAGTTGTTCCTTGGGTCTTGCACTCTGGGGGATGACCTGAATAAGTATCCATCGCAGACCTTCACAAAGCCAATATATAGAGCCATGGGGTGAGAGATAGGGATTAATAAAAGCGAAATAAAGTCTTTGAGGGGCAGTAAAATGGCAGCCTTAAAGATTTTAATACTAAATGTTCCCATGGAAACACACTTGTCTTACTTTAAATGTCCATGCTTCTGTCTCTCCATGCCCGTATTCTATCTTTTGCTCGGCATGTGCCTCCTACCTTCTTCCCTTTTGAGTTAATATTTTGCCTTCCTTTTGTCCCAGTTTCTCCCTCTCACTCCCCGTGTCATCTCTTCCTCACACCCCCTGTTTCATTTCTCACTGCAGACTGTTTAGGATGCCATAGATAACCATTAGCACTTCCTGTGTGCCGTCTTTCATACATGGATAAAATATTTATCAGCCGGTGTGGGTGTTTTACCTTATTTGAGGAAAGAACTATGATAAAAAAAATAGATAGCAATGAAGCATACCTAAAGCTGTCTAATGGTGATAACTACGGTACATGTGACTCAGTGCCAACTAATATATTCAGGCTGCAGCACATGCATCAGCTCATTCAGTACATGTGGAGATTTGATTTGGGCTTCAGGGAGTGGTTTGAATGCATCTGGATTTAGTAAATATTGTCCATTTTATTGAGTCACACTAGACTGTGATTGATGTATTTAGAGCAATACTCAAAGCTGTGGTAGCAATTCATCTCATCAGAAAAATGCTTGATTTTCTCTTGTGAGTTGGGTGAAGAGCAGATAATAAGAACAGGCATGTGTTTTGGATCAAACTTTTCTCTTTCAGATCAAAGTTCTGAAAAGACTTCAAGGAGAACAGACTTTTATAACCCTGGTATCTACTGAAAACCTGTGACCCAAAGGTCATTTTCACGCAGCACCACTGCTTCCCCTTGAAATATGCAGCATATTTAAGGGAAGGTGGCAGCCTCAAGGCTCAGCCCTGGGGGAAGTTACAGGGTGAAAAGAAAGAGTTGCTTGGCTCATGTCTTCAGGGTCCACAATAGGAGGGGGATCTTTGACTTAAGTTGTGACTGCTGAGCTCACAAGAGAAAAGGCCATTCCCCCAACACTCTACAATCACAGATACTGCACATGAAATACTGATGGGTCCTCTCTGTCAATGGGTCTCCGCTCCCCTAGGTTTCTCCTTGACTTATGCTAGGACATGCAGTAATGATATACTCACTAATCCTCTCCCCTTAATGTGATTTATACTCGACAGGGAATTCCAGTTGCAGTAAACAACAAGTTTTTGAGGCAGAGGAAACTGCTGATCTCTTCTCTACTAATGCCTTTAATAGTTCTATCCTTAGGGTGAAAAAATAATATTCCAAAATAAAGTCCTCAGTGACATATCACAGAGAAACATTTATCTTTGGAGACATCTTCTTTTTAAGGCAAATACTGGCTCCCCAGATAAACCCACTACGCTGTGGAGTGTGTGAATTGTTGCAAAAATTGGAGGTGCAAGATTGCTTGAGGTTAAGTTATACCTCCTTAATCTCAAGTGCCTTTGTCATTATCCCTCTTTATCACTATTCTTAAAGACAATGCCTGGCACCCACATCTTTCTTCTTAATTTCAGATTTCATGGTAACCCAAGAGGGGCGGGGGTTCATGAGCATCCCTCTCTCACTTAAGCTCTCTAACCAAAGTACAAATAGACTATGAGGTGAGGTAGCGGACAGTTTTGAGATAAAGGCCATTTTTGTCAGCACCTGACTCACTGCCGTGACCCTGCAAGGTCTGCACCCAACAGGCTGCGCTGTGTTTGCTGAGTGTGCTCCTGTGCTCTCCCTCCACTTCCTCTTGTACACATATCAGCTTCCTTCTAGGGATGAGTCATCGCTGCACAGATGAATTAATTAATTAATGATGCTGTTGAGCCACTCATGCAAATCGTCATCATCTAAGCATGACAGAGAACAAACATGTAAATACAGCTACACATGTAAATTAGCGTTCTGATAGCTTTCATCACGTGAGTGTTGTAATTCCATTTTGGTTCCATGGATATTATGGTAAACGGTTCTATAGATAACTAGGCCACATTGGGAGCCAAGAGCTGAGAGACCACAGGAGGAATGCGAAAAATAAATCCCCCACAATGTTTTTCACCCTTTTGTTAACTAGAAACAAAGGATGTGCATGTATAATAAGAGTGTGCAATTATCCTAATCACTAGTGCTACAAAAACAGTTCAGCACTGGGAAACCTCACAGTAGAAAATATATGGTGACTTTGCATCATTCTCTATCACAGAATGTAAAAAGGTAAATTCATCCAAAGAAAATCAATGTTTAATCTCACCCCAAGGATTATAAGCACACTTGAAAAGAAGGGGAAAATTCCCTCTGAATGACTTTGTTTGAACCTCAATCAGCACTAACAGCTCACTATATCTCATCTGATCTGAGTAGTTATGGGCAACAATAAACAAATATACAAACTAATTCATGCAATACATGTTAATTCATATTTTATGTTTTCTCAGTCCAATTATCTGTCCATTAAATGAGGAAGCCCTTCTTCTGTTGTTATCTGTTGTTCCTTACAAGGTTGAACCTTACACTACTAGCATTTGTAAGTTGTGTCTGTACTCTTTAAACTGTTCACACCCCCAGGAAATTGTGTTTTTGCTCACATCAAATGGTGTATTATCTCACCTTACTGCAGTGATGTACAGGTGTATTCCTGTCACTCTGACATCAACACTGAGTGTGATTACAGGTGCAGGAACAGCACAATAGCTTGGTGGTTATCACTTTTGCCTCACAGCAAGAAGGTTCCTGGTTTGAAACCCATCAGGGACCTTTCTGTGTGGAGTTTGCATGTTCTCCCTGTGCTTGTGTGGGTTTTCTCCAGGTACTCTGGTTTCCTCCCACAGTCCAAAAACATGTATGTCAGGTTGATTGGTGACTCTAAATTGCCCATAGGAGTGAGTGTGAGTGTGTGAGGTTGTCTGTCTCTATGTGGCCCTGTGATGGACTGGTGACCTGTCCAGGGTGTACCCCTGCCTTTCATCCAAAGAGAGCTGGGATAGGCTCCAGCAGGCCCCTGTGACCCTAAATAGGAATAAGCAGGTGTAGATGATGGATGGATGGTTAAAGGTGCAGTAAAGCAGTAAAAGAGCCCTTAAGCCGTCCACCAGAGAGGGCAGCAAGAGGCTGCTTTTCACTGAATGGTTTTCAGTTGTTCAGGATAACTAACCTATTTTGTTCTTGTATAGGACACTTAAAACAATTACAAGTTTGTGGGTTCTTAAAGGTCAGGAAGATGTAAATCAAGCACTGACTGTTCACACACGGCTGAGAAGAGGTCTGATCTAATCAGTCAAAATGATTTAAAACCCTGTGTGGGCGTACCATGGTCACATAGAGCCTCGTGTAATTTGGAAGGATTATGAGTTTGTATTTAGCTTTCCTGCACATTAGTTTTGCTGTGCTGTTGCAAACCACTTGGATTTCAAGCTAAAATATATAATAGCAAGTTCAGTCTCTTGTTTCCTACTTTGTGCTTTTTTGAGAGTTTCTTTCAACTCGGTCAGTAGCAAGTAGACAAATCCAATTTTTCATAATCTTATGTAACCCAGAGCCTTAGGTGGCTGTGCTGTGCATGTGTTAAGCTCGTCAAATACAGATTGATCACAGATCTTAAACCTAACCCTGAGCTAACACTGATAACCAAGAAAACTCCTACTTTTTACTGTTATTGTAGGACTGAACAGGTTATTTTCAACATACAGCATTTTGAAAAAACCTCGGGCGATGATAAAATAAGTGGAAGTTCATAGAAGATGGACCATCCAGTCTGTTTTGTCAGCAGGGAGTTATCTGTTATTCTTTCAAAAGGCACCATAATCTGATGCAGTTTTGAGCTATCTGTCATTCTATACCCGTAGGTGGCGAACAAAAACTGTTCAATTTTCTGTCAATGTTTTCTATATTGCAGGTCAAAAGGGCATGCGAGTCACGAGTCTCCTAATTTGCCAGGGGCTGTTGTGGGTGGGCACTGCCGAAGGCTTAATTATCACTCTTCCAGTTCCCAAATTGGAGGGCATCCCAAAAATAACAGGTATGGATGCAAGGGGACCAGGTGACTGTGATTGAACAGCCTCTTGGGAGGTCAAAAGAAAAGCAAAGAGTTTTTTTCACAGCAGAAAATTACTCTGCAATGCCCATTATTGAGGTTGCACTTCACATTTTTCTTGTAGCTCAGGGAATCAGTGCAAATATTACCAGGCAGGCAACACACAAATCAGACAGTATATATATTCTTGCAGAGTAATCTAAAAACTGCCTGGCAGAATTTTGTTTATTATGCCAAGTGAATGAGGTCATTAGTTTCCCACTTGCAGAAGCGTTACTTCATGACTACCGTATTCCAACGTTTATTGAATAATATCTAAATACACCTTGAACAACAGCAACTGTAATTACTGTTACAGATGTAAATTATAATAGACAATTACAGGTAACTGTTGATGAGATGCACAATGTCCCAGGGAAGTCATTTTCAGCATAACACTTCAAACTGCAACTGATAAGACAGTAACTTAAACCCAGCCCAGTAGAGAGATGTACCTGTTCGCCTGTTCTCTCTCATTTAAATATTCCTTCTGCCGGCCTCTGACAGGAAAAGGGATGTTCTCTCTCAACGCCCACTGTGGCCCTGTGGACTTCCTGGTAGCCACCACTAGCACCCTGTCTCCTGAACTGCTGAAGAGGGATTCTGTTGGGGATGGCCCAGACTCTGCCTGTGGGGGTGAGGACCGCAGTGACACCTCTTCTCAGGAATCCCTGCAGCAGTACAGCTCCTCTCAGGGAGAGGGAATGGGCAAAGAACGCGGTGTTCTGCTGCAGTACAAGCTGCGCTCCACGTCAGGGTTACCTGGACGGCCATTAACGGCGCTGGGTGACGAGGCGTCAGACTCCTCCCTGGAGTCTTTGGAGCACAGTGTGGAAGATGGATCTATCTATGAGCTCAGTGATGACCCAGAAATGTGGGTTAAGGGGCGTCCCTGTAAGAGGGATGGGGGACGCAGAGACAGGGTGATCTCTGCAGCCATTATCTCTGGAGGCAAAGGCTTCCGTAGACTGAAAGAAGGCACGGCAGCTGGTACTAGGATGAGTGGTGAGGGTTTAGAGAATATTCTTATGGTATGGCAACTCCCACTGACAGTGTGATATGAAAAATTAAATTGCAAGGTGATGTGTATTTATAGATGTCTGTGCAGCTTACAGTAGCATTTATTCACCTGTTCCATAGTTTGAAGGAACCTGACAGCATGATGAGAATGTCTTTCTGCTGTTACAGAGCTTGACGTCTTACGATTTAGCTTCTGAAATGAGGAAACAAAGGCATGCCGTTTACTAGAGGTACTGTCCATAGGACACTTTGAATGTTCAGGATCGAGCATCATCACCTTTCCACTAGTGGCAGAGGCCACCACAGTTTAATTATTTGACCATATTCCATCTCATGATGTAGTTAAGATTGATATGCTCCAGATGAATGCCATTATTGCTTTGTGTGGTCTGCCACATTTGTTTTATGTGCAGGACTTCTGTGTGAGCACCATGGACAGGACACCTTTTTTGAATCTGTTCTGTAGAGTTGGAGATGGACATCCTTTATCTGATCCTCTGGGAGAGATCCCATCTGTTTAGAGCTGAAAGCTGCGGACTACCACCGCATCACAAGGCACATAAGCATCACTTTATTAGCTTTGCCACCCTTTTCCCCATCCCATTCAATGTGAATTTATGAAACCTTCCACTGTGTCTCAAAATTGAATTTTTTTTTTTAAAAAACAATGAATTTCATTTTTTCTGTTTTGTTGCAGCTGTTGAAAAAATGAGTTTTGGTTAGGGAAAATGAGATGCTTCCTAGTGCACCAATGCTGTTGCTGAGGACATCATGCCAGTGCAGACTGTTATAAAAACAAACTGATATGGAAGACCAGAATGTTTAATCTCCTGCAGGGGGGTGGTGCAACAGAAACTGTACTGAAAGAGTCAAAGATGTTATGCTGTAATTATTACAGATTTATTTGAAGAAATTCAACTTTCTGGTGGCATGTTTTAGAGTATCATCTTGCCCAGGTACTGCGACAGTCAAAGTCAAGTCAGTCAGATGTTCCACAGGCTTGGTAATGCACAACTCACATTAGCTGGAACTACACATCAAAAGGAAATCTCTATAAAAGAATTATTAAATAAAAGTGCTGCAGCCATGTAAACTGCCATCAGCTATGTATCATCAGAGGGATCCTAACTAACAGACACTAATGAGCATGTTTACAACACATTAATTTTCAATAATATATGAAGTGATTCTGATTAAAAGGTGTTCTAAAGTACTGATGTATAGGCACTGATGTATATTACCTGTGGTATTAATTAGGTTTCTTGTAAACCATGTCCCATCAACACTTGTTTTCCTTCTGTTTTCATGCTAATACTTGGTAAATATTTGGAGTTTAATGCAAACATTAATATTTTATGATGAGGATGTGAGGATGCACATAAACAACTTGTCATAACTGTCGGCAGGAAACCTCACATTACCATTTTTGATGGTTATCGTGTCTTCAGTTCAGCTAAAAAATTACACAGTTTGTCTATAAACCTGAGGCTTAGAAAACACATCGGCTGCTATAAAATACATTGTCATTAAGCTTTGTACAGGTTGTTCTCTTTCTTAACTTGCGAAATAATGAGATTTGAAAACAGCAGTGTACTGAAGAGCAGTAGTACTGTGTGTAATATTGCAAAGTTTTTTCTTAACTTTTTAATATAAAGTTAAAGTAGCATTGGCAAGCTTGTAAACAAAGACTATTGACAAATGGCATCTTGCAGACAAAACCAAGAAGAATATATGGCGATATTATTTTTCACTCTGCTGACACAAGTATCCAACGATGAACTTAGCTTTGTGGCTTTTCAACAGACCATGCAATGGCAAAAGGTTATAGTATATCATTTTTCTCCACCCACATCTCTACTTAGCTCGTCCACCGCACATGGATTCTTGACTTATCCCTTCATCACAGATGAAGCAGAAAGTTCATGTTTTGTATTTCCCAGAGGCACACTGAGGTTTATTTTCCCTTCTCTTCTCCTCCTCACAACTGAAATTCAAAAGAGTTTAAACATCCTGCTGTCAGCCAGAATCATTCAAAGAAAATACGATGATGAAAACTGTCCTCGGATGCTTTCATCTAAATGTAAATCTCAATGTCACGTGAGAAATGTATAATCTAATTCATGTGCGATTCAATGCTGCTGGAACCACAACATCCTCATGGTCACTATAGAGGTTGTTTATTCAACCTTAACCCAAGGATGGGTGTGTAGACCTGCCCAAGTGGCCTTGATGAAATATAAATAATTCTTTTACAAAGGCTGCCATGGATTAGGTAACTGTTTAACTAGCCTATCTGCTGACAGCTAAGATTTAATCCCAAATATATGTTTACTTGTGTACGTTGACTCATACTCACAAATGAATGGACTGTACTACTAATTAGAACCATTACTGTACTAATTACACATTTATTCCCTTGTGTAAAGGATTGCAACAGTGTTCTTGTAGATTAAAATGCATAAAGCACAGTTGATGGAATTTATTATTCTTTGGTGTGAAAGGGTAATTGTGGTTTTTATAACAATATGATCTTACACTCGTCCATCGTTTCTTTCACTTATGATGGCATGTGCAAGTTAGTTTCTGAGATCAGGAGACAGTAACGATGTCTGGTGAGATAAGAAATACAAACTGTCAAATGATTATACAGGATGTGAATAAACACCTTGATCAGCCAGACTAATTTGTAAAAAAAAGTAAACACCAAAATTAAATTTATTATCCACATTGTCTGTTGTAAACATCCCTCACAGTTCACAGACCAGGTTTCCAGCTCAACTCTGACGTGTCAGGCTTGCTGTAGCTGTGTGCACACCGATTTCCTGTGCAACGAGGCATTACTGCTGACATAATGGATGCGTTCACCTTTAGTTTTACCACCTAGAACTGTTGGCTTGTTTACAACCTGTGTGATCATCTGACTGCTCATGTTTCTTGACCTGTCAGACTCTGTTGTAGCAACGTTTCCAGATCTCATTGATTACTTTGCTGGGTAAAATATTACCAGGACTGAAATGAAGAGCTGGTCAAATCTGCAAAAGTAAATTATAAAAGTAATAATCCAGAATTATCCTTGAAGCTGTAGTTTTACCCTTCATGCCATCACAGGTGTAAATAAACACAGTGCTTGTTTCATTTTGGTGCAGTACCTTAATGTTATGTGTAAACATTGTCTAACAAGCTCATACTAAATTAAAAAGAAATGTAGATGTGAGTTTGAGTTCAGTCTTTTTTAAGATCAAGAATGACAATGAGACAAGGATACAGTGGGTTTTACAAAGACATTGTACATCTGCACCATTATGATGCTGTGCATTATGATGCTATGCTGATATATTAACAGTGTTGCACTTTTCATACTGAGGAACAGAAAATCCTGTCTTTAATCCAAATCATTTGGATTGTTTTCTCACGTTTTTTTGGTGTTTGGTTATTCAAATTACAATGAGCTTACCTCGATATATGCTGGAAGCCAAGGCTTGAAAAGATATTTAAAAAAACAACATGAATCTTTTTTTTTTCGATTAAAGTACGAATACTGAAACCGTTAGGAAGACAAAATCTAATGTAATACCAATTAGCAGTGTGCCATCTTCAATACACTACCCTCTAGGCATCACAACACAGGTGACACAGTCCAGGTTATTTGTTTCTCATTGCTTTATCAAGTCGATTTTGACCGTTAGGCTAAAGTACAAAAGCAATAACAGAATCCATAAAGGGAGACAGTTTTTTATCTTCTTTTATCTTTCCTCAAATTGAAGGTTTTTTTGTCAATTACAGGGACTCTGCTGTTTCTGTGAGTGCAGCCTTTGAGTAAAACTTCTCAGTTAAATGATAACAATGGAGACTTGGTTTATTCATCTCCTTTCTGCTTCTTCACCTTCATACTAGGTGGAGTACCAGCTGCTTATGTCATTGCTGGCACACTGCACTTCAGGGAGACAGGCAGGATTGTTACGGGCCAGCTCAAACTGCAGGTGAAAACACACTGGGGAACCCCGACCATTTCCCATCCTCCACTTCTACCCCTGCTCCTCTGACTCTCACTGCAGGTCTGTAGCTCACTCCTTCGCTGTGCTGCTTTATTTTAACACGTGTCAAAGAAGTCTGCACGGAATACAAATCCACAATCCACCACAGTGAGAAATGAACTGTGTGCAGTTTCCTCATGACCAATAATCAGGTCAACATGTGCTGTTGCCCTCTGACTGACAAAGTTACATTTATAGCTTCCTCTATTCCTACTAACTCCACATGGAGCAGTCAGGCCACATAAGAGGCCCCCTTTGGTGCTGACAATGTCAGATAAAGGGGCACAAGGAGGGGGGAGTGTGGCTGTACATCCACTAAAGTCAACCTCAGCAGCAGCCTACAGGAAATTAGCAGGAAAGGTCAATGCTAAAATAAAACAGCAAATCTGGGTTAAATGAGAGGAGTCAGATGGAGGTTCAGGTGTGCATAGCAACATTTAGGTAATTACTGTATGTCACTAATATACTGGTAAATACAAGCAAACCCACATGTTTTTGTTTTGTTTTTTTATGTGAAAGTAGTGATGTCTTCCCGAGTCATGCACTGATTCATTGGATATGCATGGGGAGTGTCAGAAAAAATGCAATCTCTGCCATTACATGCCTCCTCATACTCTGTGGATGGCTATAATCTAGGCTTTGTTTACTTGTACTCTTTTCAGTTGTGTCGTAAGCTCTCATTTACCCAAGGTTTTTGGCTGAAAGATGTTATCCTGGGAGCCCTCAATACGCAAACAAGCATCCAGCAACACAGTAAGGATCACACCACTACAGTAGGCTTCAGAAAGTATCCATAAAACTCCTGGGAGAATTGAGAATGTAATACTGATCAGATAAGGCAGTGCTGAATTGTGCCTTGTACCTGGGTCAGCGGTAGACCACATCCGTGGCTGGAAGCAAAATGACAAAAGGAGAGGCCGAAATGCTGCGGAAGCATTTCGCTGTCGACTCAAACAGTATAGGGCATAAATATGTGTGCTTTTTCTGGTGGGACTTCACAAATCCCTTTTTTATAAACCTTTCTATAGATATTTTCTGCCAATTAACCCTGCTCCAGGAGAGATTTGCCTATCTCCAGCCCCAGCTTTGCGCCTGTGCAGCTTGCGGCGTCACTCTCCCTACGACTCAGGTATAATTTGCATGCCTTGGTCAAGGCTAAACTGAAGCGGATGAAGCGCTGCAGTTTGAAGGTCTCCCAGCTTTATCTGCCGACTCCTAAAAGCCAGGCATATTTGCATTGCTTTTCATTTTCGTCGGCTTGGCAGTACAAATGATAAAAGAAGAAGCGCAACCAAACCTACAAACCTTACTTAACAAAGGAGGCAGTAGCTAATGATTTGCATATGGAGAATGCAAGTCTAAGGCCCACACCGGGCTGCCTTGGTTGTTATTATCACCCTCCATCAACACTTAGAGCTGATGCCTGTCAACATCCCCACAGAGAGGGACTGGGTCACATCTCTGTGTCACATTTAACTGTCTCCCCTGGCAAAGTCAGTCTCCGATGAACCAGAAAAAAAACTTTTAATACAGGATATTGTTTTCCAGTTCACCAAACTTTGACATCTAAGACCTAAATTCCCACAGTGCATGTTCACTGCTCAGACCGATCAATCTCTCATGAAGACATGTCTTTTAAAGTCTCACTGCTGCTTACAGGTGTGTTTTATTTACTACTTTTTAATTATGCAAAAGATTGATGAAATTTTAAATGTACATTGTTCAACGTGTCCTGGAGGAGAGGGGTCTTCTTAATGGCAGGACACCATGTGTGTGTTGAATAGTTACTATCTCCAGCAGTATTTATCGCTTAGTCCATCTGGTACAGGAAAATAAATGCACTTCTTCAGTGGTATTTCTGTAATGATTTCTTATTGCTGCACTTTCCTTTAGATATGACTTTATCATTTATATTTTTGCAGTCTGTAAAACCATAATAGGTGTAGTACATCTGCGGCATTTTATAGGCAATTTCCTCAAAACTAATACTCCTATCCCCACTTCTTATTTACTGTTATATGTATAAACATGCCAGTTTTACACGCTCTGCACTTCTCTCTGTCCTGCAGTGTTTTATTTTCTAAGACTGTTTGGGCCTTTGAAGGGTGACCTTCAATTCATATATCTATTGCTATAACTCTCTGCTACTATCTCAGTGGGACCTCTGTGGAGAAGATAAAATTTCTTTTTATGTCTCACAATGAATCAAGTCACTTTTATGCCAACATTTCTCTGACTATTCAAACAAAACGAGAATTTTAGCATTCAGGTGCAGTCTTTCTCCTTTTGCATTCACATTGAATTTGGATGTCAGCCAGACAAGATCTCAGAGGTAAATAACGTGCTGATGTGGCTCTAACCTGGCCATATTTCACCAGAGAAGTAAGAGAAGTCGAGTCATTTTCAGCATAAAAAAAACAACAACAAAAGCATCTCATCTTTGCATTCACTGTTGGTCTGTGTGACATGCTGATGTAACGCTTGCATCACCTGCGTCTAAGGAGTCACAGGAATGCTGGACTGTCTTCACCTTTGGGCCTGGTTTTAACGATGTCTGTGTTTGGACTCACAGCAGTCTTTGTCTTGCTTTCATTCTCCCTCACTATTTTTCTCCCTCTTAAACTTTCTTCAGTGGTTCCTTGTGTTTCGTTGATCTCTCCTGCCTCTCATCAAGAGATGTACGCTACCTTTTAGTGCTGTTGTCCTCAGATGGAGCCTTTTTAAACACATTCTTATTGTATTATGGTAAATAACAAAGCCATGTTTTCTAATGCTGTTACCAAGACAGTGCTAGGATGCAAGAGGGAGTCATAGAACCATCTTATCATGGGTTCGCTATGCATGTACAGGGTACCATGCCTGTGATTTAGTTACTGAGGGTTTTCAGCTGCAGTGTCTTTGATTGTTTTGATTGCGCCAGTCAGTTGAGAGTGAGGCAGCAAAAAAAAAAAAAGCTCTGACACCAGCTCATCAAGCCTGATTTCCACTCCTACGAAAAGGGAGTGTGACTAAGTAATGGACTTTTCCCACAAGGCATCAGGGCTGACAACCACACATACAACAAAGTTAAGATACTTCGTTTTTCAGTAGTATAGAAAATCGATATCAGTGGTGGGAGGTATGATATTTATTCAAACTGCACACTCTCTCTCTCTCGCCTGATAAAAAAAAGGGGAGAGGAGGTTTGGCTGTGCAGGAAGCTTGGCAGCTTAGGCGCTGTCTGTTTTATAGGGTGGACATTCACACTAACCAACGATGACAGTTTCTATTTTTAAACCTCTCACTCCTCTGAGAGAGAATCAAAAGTCCAACACTGTCATAGCAGTTGGCTGGAACAGGAGGAATTCTCATTTAAAATGATAGGATGTACATGATTATCTTTTCCCCGAGGAAAGTATATGGGACTATGTTATATATTATGGACAGCACAATGTTGCTAGGGTTAGTGTTGTCGCCTCACAGCATTTCCAGGTTTGAATCCAGTTTGACCTCGCCCTCCATGAAGTTTGCATGTTCTGTCTGTGTCCACGTGGCTTTTGTCCTTCCACAAACCAAAGACGTACAGATTAGACTAATTGGTCACTCTAAATTGCCCAGAGGTGTGAATGTGAGTGTGAGCGTTTGTTTCTATGTGTCAGCCCTGTGATAAACTGGTGATCTGTCCAAGGTGAACCCCGCCTCTCACCCAAAGTCAGCTGGGATTAACTCTAGCTCACCATGACCCTGGATGGAGAGGTGGTAGGTAAAGGATGGACGGATATTATTATTTAGATTGGTGTGTCCATTAACCCCTTACTGCCCAAATTCATTTAAAATGATATAAATTCATCTATCATCTATACCCACTTATTCCTAATTAGGGTCACAGGGATCTGCTGGAGCCTATCCCACCTCTCTTTGGGTGAAAGGCAGGGGTACACCCTGGACAGGTCACCAGTCCATCACAGGTATTTACAATTATATTTAAAAAGAAAGTATTTATGTTTTTTAAATTATTTGGTTTTTTTTCAGCTCAGCTGCATTCAGACCAGAAGCAGTTTGAGGAGAATGTGCAGCAATAATCTACAAGGGGTTAAGCGTAAACTAAATACAGCTATAAACAAAGGTGCTTTTGAACAAAGCTTACACAGACAGGGAGTGAACAAGCTGAAGAAAGTTGCAGAGCTGTCAAAGCCAAAAAGAGTCATACGTTTTTATGAAAGTTACTGTACAAGCCAAACCAGGATAAAAACATGAGTTATCTGAATTATCCTTCAGCACGATCAAGACCACGGCAAGGATTGCATCAATTCACCTGCAACTGCAATAAAGATGAGCACAATTTTTCAGTGAAAGTCATGTTTTTATGCCTTTCCTCTTGTGGGTTTATATTCTCATCATTTATTTAATGTGAAACTTTGAGAGCATTAAAAGCCAGGAATTGGTTTATAATCAAAGCCACCTGCTGGGACTGTGAGGTGCCTGTATGATCATTAGGGCTCCAAGTGTGCAAAAGTATCACCATTAGCAAAAATGACTCTTTAGCAATAAAGTTGGCACAACACTTCTTTGCCTGTTCCTCACAAGCATTAACACACCATTTTCCTCAGTGCTTGAAGTCACAATCAATTATGAAAGTAAGAATTACATTTAAGACAGAACATGTTTAAATAATGAAAATGGCTGAACATAAGAATATATAGTTTTGTTTAGTATTTTAGTTTTTTTCAATTCAGTTTGTTCTTTTTTATTTATTTATTTATTTTTTGTTCCGCAGAGTGGCATCTATCAGGTTTCACTGTCTGTTTAGATGGCAGAGGGGTGATATGAATTCAGCCCCAGCCTGCATCACTTCTGGAGGCTTCTCCTCAGCCAGTGTGCACTGTGAAAACTGTGAAAGTCACGTTCAGAATATAAAAGCAGGAATTCAAATGCTCTGAATTTGGGAATAATCACCCATACCATAGCAGTGCATTACAAACTGATGCCCATTAGAGACACAGACACAGTGGATTCACTGTTGTTTTGAGACATTACCACAATAAATGCAGAGCCCGGCACTTTCTTTGATACTCTTGTTTTGAAACAGATGGGACCGGCTGGTTCCTTCTCATCGCTTGAGGTAGTTGTCTTAGACTACATACAACTATAAACACCCAAATAAACCAATGGTTGTTAAAGTGATTATGTTACTGTCACAGTCTGAAGTGTTTCTGCATTTGTCAGACTGAGATTTTTTTTTTTTTTTTTCATTACTCCTTTGGCATATGCAGCAGGTTTAACTACACAGTTTACTGGAAATAACTATACAGCTATTGGGATCCCTGCTCATATTCAAGAGATTAGGTGGCAAAATAGAATAAACTCCCTACCCTGAGGGGCCTTTATTGTGATATCAACGAACTAAGTGGCAGAAGGTAGAAGGTAATCTTACACAATATAAATGCCTGTGACAGAATGTGTATACACTTTATATTGGTTGGTGTGTTTATTGCTCATACAAGATGAAAAGCTCTGCGAGAGTGTGTCAGGGACAGTTAGAGCATTTCAGAAACATTATTTAAGGCTCTCCGTGGACGGGAAACCAATAGGTGGGAATTCCACATGCTGAACAAGCTAGAGTGAGAACAATAAATATAATATATCTTCCATCAGTCACTATTAGTGATGTCGGTGTTAAAGTTATGAAGGTTAGCTTATTCATCATCATTTTTGGAAAAAATTAAGATATTGTGTGGTCTTATTTCTACACACAAATAGCAAAACGCACATTAAAGAGACCTTATGTTTTTAAAGGTTACAAGTCAAATGCCACTTTACACCATGGATGTAGGGAGGGCAATGTGGCTCAGCTAGCTGCTCTACTATTTTGGACCAGACGGCAATATTATTAGATGGACTGCAATGAAATTTTGTGCAGACTTTCATGGCCTAAGTGCTTATTGTTGGACTTTTCCTGTAGCACCACAGTGATATTGACATTTGTTGTTCAGAGGGAAATGTTTTGACAGCTAGTGATTGGCCAGAAAATTTGGTACAGACTTTTTTTGTGGGTGATAACTTGTTCTCTAGAACTGTAATTGATTCAATGTTGAAATTGAACCAAAAAACTTTGGTATGTGACTAAAACTGGAGACGTAACCGTCAGCTGCAGCTACACTGTGTGCTGAGTGCTTGTAAACAAATGTTAGCAATCATGTTAAAGTAAAATTGTAAGCCCACAGTTTATGTCCTTTTCCTGGCAGTTTTATGTGAAATTTGTTTATTGACTGCATTATAATTCTTTTTTCCTTGCATCAAATCCATATTTATTTTGCTTTAACTGCTCCTAAACAAGTTTTTCAACCGTATCTACTGTTCAACCCAACTATTACCGTCAGGTCAGCAGAGTTCAGCTGTGTCCTCAGTGTGGAAGCCACAAATTATTAACTTGTTGATAAAGCTTACATTGTCCCCAAGAAAAACGAAATAGGCTATTACCCTGCAGGCGGTTCGGGTTCCAAAACCTCTGATTTACTAGAACCAATATTTTATGTTAGATACCTTATCACATACTCATTGTGGTACAACTGCAGGCTATAGACCTTTAACATTAAAGGCCCCTGAAATGTAACTTCATCATTGACCAAGGCCTTTCCATTTTGGACTATAATTGAATGTTACTCTAAAACCAAGAAGAGCCAGATATGTTGTCTTAGTGTATTGTAAACAGAAATAATGCTAGATCATAGCTGCCTTGACAACCATTAATAGTACACACTGTCTGAGGCTAATGTGCATATTAGGTATTAATTAAATTGCTATTAGTAGACCAATATTGTTGCCTATTAATTATCCAATGCAAAAAGGAGTCAAAGATTTTATTTAACACTCACAGCAGAAGAAAAGTGAATTTGAAGATTTTGTTTAATAGCTGTAAATGAACATTGCTTGCTGGGGAAAAATAATGTTATTGGGTCTGGTTTTCTGATTAATTCTGTGCTTTACAGCAATAGCTGTTTGCTATTATTGTTTTTTATTTGATTCATGCTTTTTTGTTTTTATCCTTAAAATATATTGTTTTTTCTTGTGCATCCAAGGCATACCTGTACATCTCTGTGCAACAAGAAGAATTTCTCTTTATATTGTTGTTTTCAAAAGAAACTGTAGCCTTTTCAGCTGAAGCTGTTTGCAATAACTTACCAATAATGTATCTTTCAAACTAAATATTGATTAACTCACAGGTAAGCAAAACAGAAATACAATTTCAAGGATATTACCCAGCAGCAATCTGAAACTCATCCTACACAACACACACAGACACATCCAGAACTATGTTCTAACCCAGTTCTAACTGCAGAAATGATGCTAGAGATCATAGCTGCCTTGACAACCACTAATATGTCAGAGTACACACTGTCTGAGGCTTGGTTGACTATGGTTGACTACACAGCTGTGATCAATCTCTAGCATGCACAGTGCAGACTGAATGTCCAGAGAATGGTATATATAGTTCTGCCAATTATTTATCTTGCATTGTTCTTTTCTCTGTAAAAGAAATGTTTTTCATGTACTGTAATAGCATGTCGGCTTATTTACAGTCGCTATATTTCCCAGCAATATCATGTACATTTATACACACTGCAAACAAAGAAATTCTGCTGCTGAAAATTTGTATCCCATCTAAACAGGATGACATGGCCTACAGTAAAATCTGTTTCCCTTTAGTTAGTCACACCACCCTTGAAAGCCAAAATGCACATAGTGAAAGAATG
This sequence comes from Mastacembelus armatus, assembly GCF_900324485.2. Taxonomy (NCBI): domain Eukaryota; kingdom Metazoa; phylum Chordata; class Actinopteri; order Synbranchiformes; family Mastacembelidae; genus Mastacembelus; species Mastacembelus armatus. Next base: position 5,181,244 of record NC_046637.1, read on the forward strand.
TATTTGAATCACCACATTAGGCTGTGTAATGTTGTTATTTTGGAGTATTAAAGTGCAGGAAAATAAAACTCTTTATTCTTTGAATATTCTGCCTCTGAAGTGAAATCAGATATAGTATTTATCTATTACCTTAATTTCCCTTTATCTCAAGGTTCAGGGCTGATACACAAGGTTGTTGATTTCGAGTGATTGTTAGCTAACTTGACACATATTTCTGCCTGTTTGATGTTAAGCAACCCCATGAAAGATATTCCCTGCTGCCTCTCAGTGTGTGATGTGTTGTCCATGTAATGTGTTTGTGTGCCAGCATAATTACAGCATTTCCCTGCAACTGCAGTACCAAGGATACCTGTGTAACTTAGTGTAACTATAATCATCCAGAAACCATGAAAACCTGCTAGATAAGCAATCTCTTAATACTGCATTTTGTTGTCTTGGAGGAAGGGATGATGGGCAGGATGTGTGTGTGTCTGTTATTGTTCAGCTTGTTATCGTCCGAATCAGAGCAGAATAAATATAGTGGTTAGTCATGCTGCTGGCTGCCCACAGCTCTGACCCATCATGTTACAAAAGATTGCCAGGTTATCAAAACATTCCTAGCTAGTATTTATTTGCACTTGTTCTCATTATATGATCACTTTACTATTGTAAAATGCATTACATCCACATGTTTACCGCACAGCAGCTACAGTTTGAAACACAAGCGTGTTCATATGAGATATGCCAGTACTTTATGACTTTACTACATTTCTACATTTGTAGAGAATGCTGAGCTACATAACTGACTTCAAGCATATCTTAGAGATGTTCCATGCCTGTACAAACACATCCTTATTGTCGGATCAGCAAGTGACTTAAGCGAATCACCACTGTCATTGGCTAAATTAGCTTTTAGTAGTGGAGCTACACTCACTAGTGACTGAAAGCACTCTTGTCAGCTCTGCCATCATACACGGTGCATTACTCTGGGGTAAAACTAAATTAAAGTCTATAAAAACCAAAAAAAAAATATGATGTGATTGCTCGTGAGCTGCTGAGATCAGTGCATTATGTTGCTATGTTATGAGCGATGATGCAGTCACTGACAGACCTGAACTTTGAGGACAATGTGCCTACTTAGCTGAGAAAAAAATAAAAACTTTAGCTCCATAGTCACTGACTACAACTTTGAACTGACCAAAATGATGTAAATCAGCAGTAATTTCACCTCAAGCATCTCTTTCAAGAAATGAGACATAATGCTAGTTCAGGCAAAGCACTAAATTTGCACTTGTATTGACAGATTGACATCTGCTGTTGGCATTATGATTGCACTGACTAGCTGATTCATAGTTGTGTGGCAAGCAATGCCCAATCACATTCATGCAGCTGCAAACCATGTACATTTCAATCTGACACTTTTCGCTGTTACAGTTACTCTGATTACACTCATGCCAATGCCCCTCCACCACCACAACCTCCTCATTATGTGGTGCTTTATGCTGCTGATTAAACTAAGATTCATGTTAATGTGTGTTTTTTAAAGACATTGCTCAGATTATTTGAGAACTCTCCCAAACGGCAGAGACTTTACTGTTTTGTTCCTTAACATAAGTTTACTGAACTATCAGAGATACCAACCATTTATTTGTTGAGAGAGGGATCATGAATCACTAAACATATATACTATTAAAATATATGACAAGGGAATCATGCACTGTCAAGACCCTATAAAACCTGGTGAATAAAGTGATTTTGGCGATCCCACTCACTGAACAGGATGAAAGGTCCTACAGAAAAAACTGTTACCCTTCGATGACACTCTGATGGGAATATTTACCCTGATACTATTGTGTTACCTTCATGGTTGGTACTGTGACCTTGGTTTCAGTTGTTTTTCAGCATCAAAGTGCCAGATGATGTATTACTTTGTTCTGTGCATTTTATGTATCTTCTGTATTGATTTGGTTGTGGGTGCAAGATTTATCTGTTATCTTAACATCCCTTTGTCTCAAGGTTCAGGTTTAATACAGGCTAATAATTCTTCACTGACCTTGGCTTGGAATACTACTCTGTTGATCTGATCATTTTGATTTTAAGGGACTGCTAGCCAACTCAACACATGCACTATTTCTGCCTATTAAGCAATCCAATGAAATATATGTGCATACAGTACATGGCAAATTGATTTCCATGCCTTATCCCATTAAATTACCAGTTCATGTATTTATTCTTACATCCTTGGTGTCATTATCATTTACAAGGATAGCTGTGGCAATTAAGAACATGGTAGGCCAATATATTTTACACAGAAATTAAGGGTCAAGTGTCTGATGTCTAAAATATATTGACTGGAGATTAAAGTGAAGCAGTGCCTATGCATACCAAGTAAGTGGTAAATATACCTAGTAAGTGCATAGTTTATGAGAACAAAACAGAAGAAAAAAAGAGTCAGCCATATTGCTGTGGGTTAGGGGAATGTAGGCTATTTGGAGGACCCAGTCCAGACCTATTAATGGGAACTGAAAAACTGAACTGAAAAAGAGCCACCATCATAAAAAAGTGCTATGGCATTATGATAGTAGTGGGTTGTATTTATATTAATCTGAAAATGTGAAATACCCACCTTTTAAAAACTCAGTTTCAAAAACCCTTAATTAAAAGATTAAGTACATATTTAAGTGCAGATTGCTTTTTCCTTATTTCACAACTTATTCTTGGGAAATTCCTTAATGAATAGTTTGATTTGTTGAAAGAAGTTGGCTTCATTTTTGATTTTTTAAATTACTTTAAGCAAAAGACTTATAAATGTCAGTAGCCCATAGATGAAACAACCATGGTTGAATGTCATTGGACAGAGTGTGCGCATGCTCTCAAGCTCTCTCCAGGAATGTGGCATGACGGGAATAAGAGTCATAAGATGGCGCGTATCAGAAACTACAGACTAGTGGACACGGCAGAAACGAAAGAAAACTACCCACATCTATGTAAATATGTTTTTTAAAAAAGCTTTTTAATGTGTTTCGACATGTGGTTAAAGACATATCGGTGTTCATTAATCGCAGAACATGGGTTATATTAACTACCGATCTAGTTAGCTAGCTGTTAGCTCGGTAATATTAACGTTAGCTAGTTAGCAGCAGTTTATTTGCAAATCAAGTAACGCTAGTTTTAAACTTGTGTTGTAGAGCTCAGTGCTAATTAAAGTCGAGCACACTTAGGTCACTACACTAAAAAAAGCACAATATTTTACGTAGATGTGTTTTAAGCTGTGGTTAATTATCTAATAGGACAACATATGCTTCTATTTGGAGTACTGATGTTTTCTTAAAACAGAGCGCAGTCACAAAAAAGGTTTAATTTATGTTTCATGTTTTAGTTCTCAGTTTGTCTGTTTGTGTTAGTGACAGTGTGTTTTTTTGAAAGCACATAAAACATAGATTGCATCAATAATTAAACTATGGTAACAGATATGATTACTGTATAGCTTTACTTTGAAAAGATATATTAAAAGTGTAAAACCATAGTAAATGCTATTTAATGGTTGTAGGTTGATGCAGACTTGGCCTTGCAACACCAATGTTCAGCTGAGGTCAAAGTTCATGCAGCCTCTTCTCACAGTCATGGGAGTTTTCCAGGAAAGGCTGAGCAGTTGGGTGAGAAGGGACATCATGGCAAACATTGGCACGGTTTGTGTTTTTTGAACAAATATGTTTGATCAAGAATATTTTTCTTTATTAATTTTATGTATTATATTGTACTTTGTTCAGTTTTGCGATACTACAAAATACGAAGGACATACTCTGTATGGTAACAAACTTAGTTCGATCAGAAACTAATGTTAGGTTGAAGATTCTTGCATTACATAAAGCAGTTTAATTTGCATGGTCCCTTAAAAGTCCTATCCACATATTTGGATTATTAATTATTAGCACATTTGTGGATGATTGTTTCAGTAAATATTTATAGATGTAGATGCTGTTGTTTAGTTTACCAAATGTAACTCTTAGGAGAAACCATTCTCACAAACTTCTTGCCAGGGCAGATTGGAACCAGGCATTGGCAAGTTGGGGGCCAGGATTTTGATATGCACATGAACTTCAACCTGGTTTTTGATGTGGATTATACATGAGTCCTGCTTGTCGGTATGCCTCATGTCTTGTCACTCTTAGGCTGCTCAGATGAAAGCTGTGTTGAGTAGATAGTCAATAATCTGGTAGTTTTTATCAACAGCTGCTGAAAAAATATTTTTGCCTCTTAACTCTGTGATGATTGAGCTGTGTTGTCTTACGTGTTATCACAAAATAGTTGTAATAGATAGTTGTTAATGTTCAGGCCTTCTGTTTCATGGTGCTAAACTGTTACATGTTATAGTGATCTTAAATTAGATTCAGGAATGTGATAGTCACTAAAGCAGCAGTATCAGTCACAATAGAAGGATTACAGGAATAAAATATAGGGGCTAAATTGCTAAACCTATACTTCAGATTTATATGTTCTATGTTTCATTATATGCTGAGACTGCTTTCGTTATTTTATGCTGGTCCTACTGAATAATAGAACACAACTTTTACCGTTGTAATGAAATATGTTAGGCATAGTCAATAGTGGTGTGAAGATTAACCAATAGGCTACTATTGGAAAATCAATAATAGTGTCAAGAGACATGGCTGCATTGGTTCACAACCACAACTTTGAACCAAATTCTATTTTAAAAAATTGTATAAAATTGGTATGGCTAGCATAAAAGCAGATCTTTGGAAAGTTTCTTGTTATGTCTCTGTGCTCTGACGTTTAGTGTCATTTCCTGCCAGCTTTCAATCGCAGAACAATCCTCGCTGCTCACTTACGAAGGAGGTTTGAATTGGGGGAAAAAATGCTTGGTCACACTACAGGTAACTGCAAAACAGCCAGTGTTAGCAGATACTTGTGGTGTATTTTTACTTTTTAGCTGATAACTCCACCTGGTTGAAGTTGATAAGTTATAAGCTTATTGGCTTATTTTTAAGTAGCTTCTCCTTTTAGTCTTCCTACCACTGGCCTCTCACATACATTTGCTAGTCTTTGGACCACCACAAACTGCCAGTCCATACAGATTGTGTATATGTGTATATATATTTTAAAAAATGTCATTAAATTCAGATTTTTATTTGTCTTTAGAACAGGGGGTTTCAAAATAAGTTCCCTTGTAAAACAGCTGAGAAATGTCCCTGCACAGATTTTCCACTTCCTGACAAATGCTTCACAAATATTCTGCAAATACTGACATTTTAAAAATAACTTCGCCCTAAGGTTTGGCTATAAATGGTAAGCAGCTGACACTTGGTTTTCTAGTGGCACATTAGACAGTAAGTAGATTTCCAATTTTATGGCAGAATTCAAGCTTTTTTTTTTTTTTTGTCTGCACCTGTTCTGGAACTGCAAGTAATCAAAGCACATTCAAACATCCTTTTGATATATGAGGTGTCTTAAAGGACTTGGGAGGTTGTTCCCACAGGCAAAGTTGAAGCACCTTTGAACCCTAATGATGTAAACTAATGAAAAAGAGTATAGTCTGTAGTGGCACCAAGACTTAATTGCTCTTTCAACAAGACTACATGTAAAGCTGTTCTGCTGCACCAGGATATAATGAGAGGCCTGCCAATGTGCTGCTGTCAAGTGTTATGGTGATAACAATTACAAATCACTTGGGTGCACACTATGGTGGAGTATGCCCATCTCAGACCAACAGATCAATGTCTGTGCTGGCAATGTTTATGGTTATACTGGTTCCAATGAAGCAGGAAGAGAGGAGGACCTGTGGTGAGTAGGCAAAACATCAGTTGCTCCTGCTTCCCCAACACATGTACACATATGATTGCATGCACCTGTGTGCCATGAGCATTTTCTGTTTTTCTTAACTACGGTCTGTCAGCCTGTGCAGTGCGTAACATTTGTAGTCAAAAGAAAAAAAAAATGTCAACATTTTTATTTAAATCTTCATTATATACTGCAACAGATACTGGGGCAAGAAGACATGCAATGGCTTTTTTGGTATCTTTCCACCTGGATAATTTTCCTGTGTTGTTCATAACATTCAAATAGCTTGTTCTGACAAAAGAGCTGAAAATGATCACGTATTGTTGCACTCTATTAACACGATAATGCATAAAAAGACTAAGGTTACCAGTGTACTGTTGTACTCTATTAATGAGATGAGATAAACTTTATTAATCCTCAAAGGGAAATTCAGGTATTAGCAGTGTTTCAATTATTGGTTAAAAAGCAACTATCAAGAAAATATAGCAGCAGCATAAAGCACTGTCCGAGTGTATTTTTGTAACTGTATCGCTTCATTGTTTTGTTACTACTAGTGCATTGTCATTCTCTGAGATCTATATGTTTACTGTTTGATCCTTTGTAGCATTTGTATTTATGTCTGTTTGCACTGGAGTACCCCCCCTGTACCTAAACAAATTCCTTGTGTGTGTGTGTGCACACACACTTGGCAATAAAGCTCACTCTGATTCTGATTATGTAGTGGAGTACTGGAAAATAAAATCTAGCTTAATAGATGTTTAATGGTAATAGCCTTTTTGAATAGTTTTAGATGTGACGGACAGAGAAGACACTCATTCTGTTGTTACTATTTTTTGTTTACCTTTATCGTCCACCCATCATCACCTGAGTGACTGCCACTGGCTTATGTTTGAAGCCAGCAGCGAAGATAATTGGGCATCATTTTAACTGGTGGTTGGTAGACCATGATCCCTAGTCATAGCACAACTTTCCTCTCTCGTTGTGGTCACATTATCAGTAAATGAAATTTCATTATGCTTTCATCTGATCACTCAGAGAAAGACCAAATTACAAACAAAGCGTCCCTGATCATTTATCCTCTAGAACGTCATGCCTGTTCAGTAGAGCTGTTAGCGCTGAAGTGTTTTCCTGTCTGAGCTTTGTAGATTGGTATGAACCCTCTCCATTTGACAATGTACTGTCAAAATACAGTCATTTCACTCATGTGCTTTGTGGATTTGCACTCAAGAATTTATCACCTGACTAGCTACCTTTGCATTATTCATTGAGCAGGGAGAGAGACACTGCAATCAGAATGCAGACAGTGTTGTACACACTCAGAGCATATGACAGCATTGTCTTCACAACGCCCTTGTTAAAACTCCACTTTGGGTAACAGGAGGCAAAGACAGCTCGTAGCCTCATTACAGCCCTTGCTGTACAAATAGTGGAGAAAAATGTGAACTGTCATTTTAATGCCCTTTGCAAAAGTTTCTCATTCGTTTACATGTGGAATCAGTCATAAGAAACTTATGCTTAACACCCACTGGGTCAATGAAAAACATGTTCCACTGCATGTGCAAGTGTGTAAACAGTAATATTTGCTCACTGACTCCAAATCAGCTTGTTAAAGTCCGACAAGAAGCAGAGTAGCATGAACTGCAAAACATAGTATGTATGTTTGACCTTGTTTATTTGGAAGTGACCAAAGAATTCAGTTTCTGTTCTGTAAAATATGAAAGCTTTAATATTTTAGTTGTAGATTAAAGATTTACAAATTAAGATTTTGTTTTATTTCAAGTTGACCAAATTTAATGTGTTCTCCTGTAACATCTATTGCTTTTGACTGTTCAGAGTAGATTTATTTAATTTATTATATATGATTATTCTATTTATTTTATTTATTTATTTTAACGTACTATGTTTGCCGTATTCAGTTTTTCACTTAGGAGTAAACAGGGACCTTAAGACCTTAAAATATATCTATCGACATAGACAGATTAGCTCAATAATGGAAACAAAAACATATCCACTTGATGTGCATGGTTAAAAGAATTCTTATGTTATCATGCAAACTCATTCGTACAACTCTTCAAAAATTCTAACTTTTAGCTGTATTTAAGTTACAGGATTTGGAAATAGACTGAGTACAGAGGATCACATGGTTTAATCTGCATTATCAACAAACTGAGAGTTAGATCATAATCATATTATATACAAATTAAAAGTAAGACAAGTGATCAAGTTTAATCAGCAGTGACAGTCTGTGTAATGAGTGGCTGGCAGAATTTATCTTGTCTGAATAACTGGCTCATTATACCTTTGGAATCTTCCCTGGGGATTCAAGGCTTTAGACCTGTATACGTCAATGAAGTATCAGCAGTCCAGAACAGTCTTGTTAAAATTTAATTGGCTGTTCTTTTAAGCTCTATTCATACACTTGCTCCTACCATCGCAGTATCAACTGCCCTCCCAGAATGCCTGACACACTAACCTTTTCAGAGTTGTCTCTAAATGGCAAAAGATCAAAAAAAATTGATGAAGTCACTGAGCATTATACCTCTGGGTCTGATTTATATATTCTTTTATATTTTTGCTCCAAGTAGAAACCAATAGAGCCCTCTTAGTATATATCCAAAGTTGTCAAGACCTGGGGTGTAAAACCTCTGTCTCAAATTGAAGTGATTGATAAAGTGCTGTGTTTAATTACAAGGAAACTATTATAAACCCATTTAACTGTATCTGAAAATAAAGAACAAGAACCCACCTTAGGGAAATATGGGTGTTAATGGTTTTAGCTCTGTCCTCAGTTCATTATGGTGAAGTATTTTTGACATTTTGTTCTCTTTGACAGCTCTTTGTAAATGCTGAAAATTATATTATAGGACTGTTAACCATATATTTTTATGAAAGTAAACTCCAAAACTAGGTTAAAAAGGGGGGCTAAGACTAAGACTAGAGCCTACTGTGCTGAGTTGACCAGATTGTGCAAAATGGGCACAAAAAGTTGCTATTTAAAGTACAACTCTTAAGGAATAGTCCAAGTATTGCTGAAAATGTAAATGTACACCCAACTAATCAGTACTTGGCAGAGAACTAATCAGTGCAGTCATTGTGAGATGCAATCCCTTAAATTGTTTGTTGTGTAATACAAACCATCAACATCATTATCATATTAAATAGAAAGTGGGGGAGGATTAATTGGAGTAATAATAAAGACATAAGAGGGAAAGGAGACCATGTTCTGTGTCTGGCCTGTAACAGCTCAAATAGGCATTCTGTTTCAAGAAAACCCATAGTTTCAGTCAGGCTAAGAGAAGATCAGCAGACTGTTCTTTTGTGTTGTTGGATCATTATGACAGCTGTGGTCCCAGGCTGTTCCTAGCGAGGTTGACTGACAGGTTGAGCGCTGTGGAGCTGACAGGCTTAGCACGTCCATTGGCAGATACAGATGTCATATGCACCACAGGTCCATCTTACAGCTGGGAGTGGAGAACAGAACGGTCATAACCAGAGGGCCGGAGGGAACACAGGGCAGCCTCACAAAAACTATACTTAGTTACTTGAAAGGCAGAACATTCATTTCTTCTGAATCACCAACTGGGTCATAATTGAATCAACACACACAAAATTGAATTGTTTTGTTGACAGACTGCTGAAAAGCATGTTTCATATGTGACATGCCAAACAAGCCCAAATCTGTTCAGTTTCATGTACATGCTGTATCATGTCACTATAACTAGGTGTCAGACGTATGGAGACGTTGATTAAATCCAAGAATTGGCCAGTGCTTGTCTTGCATGTATTGGATAAGTTGTAAAAGCTGTCTCAGTGGAGCTGACTTGTGCAGCATAATTAGATGTAACAAAGTTCAGCATCTCTTGGGGATAGGATTAAGAACACATTGTGGAATGCAGACTGTTTGGACAAAATCGATTATGACACTAATCCTTGGTGAATAATGAATATGATCATTTACTAAGAATGCTGCAGGAGGAAGTTCATTGTCTGATGATAAAACGATGCTTGGGGAGGTAAGCTGAAATGGACCCTTTACTAATGCATAGTAATTGAGATCTTCGCTATGATGATAGTGTGTGGTGCCCTGAGGCACTGACTTAGGACCGTTTCCACCCATGGGAGAAAAAGGCCAATCCAGGAAACTCATTTACCTAACACAGTTGAATCTATGTGAAATACTCAGTGACACAGGTAAGTTAGCCAGTCTTTTGAGAGGATATAAACTCACTTCCCTCAAGCTGTGGTGCTTAAATAATTTAACACATAAAAGACTGCGTGAGGGATGTGTTGACTGAAAATCAATTGGATGTCCACAGCCTCATATGTCTCTTTCGCAGCTCTGACACCAGCACTTCTTTAAAAGATGCAATAGGTTTTCCCTGCAGGGGCTCTACTCAAAAAGTACTTCAAATATCTACTGCATAACAATAGGATACTTCTCCACAAAATTTTAATAATATTTCTGAGACACCACATCATTGAAAACTCTGTACATCTTCCTGTTATGCCAACCATTAAAATTTTATACCTGCCTGTGGAAAAAGATAGGTAACAAAACCACCACTGTGTACCTATACATTACCCTGCAGTGAATACTTCTAACAAAAAAATGTAAACTTCATGAAGTGAGTCCTTAGCTACTGTTTTCTGCACTATTGGATAATCATAGGTTTGTAACAATGGAATAGGACTCAGCACTACAGCAATACAGCATTGGTTATATAAATATTTTTCTCTGAAACTCAAACTTTATTTATTTATTTTTTTAGTACTGTTATCTAGGTGGGCATAAAATCATTAATAACTGGTAGTGAAGTGTCAGTAATTAGTTGAAACAGAAATGCAGTAGGGCTAAGATGATTTTCATAACCCCAATCCAAAAAAAAAAAAAATGGGATGCTGTTAAAATCTACATAAAAACAGAATACAATGATTTACTCTCTCTCATAAACTCATATTTTATTCACAATAGAACATAGAAATCATGTCAAATGTTTTAAATTGAGAAAATGTACCATTTTAAGAGAAAAATAAGGTAATTCTGAAATTGATAGCAGCAACACATCTTGAAAAAGCTGAGACAGACCCATGTTTACCACAGTGTAGTGTCTCCTCTTCTTTTAACAGTCTATAAATGTCTTGGATCTGTGGAAACCAGTTTTGGGAAATGAATGTTGTCCCACTCTTTAGGATTCCACCTGCTCAACTGGCCTGGGTCGTCTTTTCTGTATTTTTCTTTCAATTGGTGAAAGGTCTGGACTGCAGGCAGGCCAGTTCATCACCCAGCCTCTTCTACTATGAAGCCATGCTGTTGTCATAGATGCAGTATGTGGTTTAGCATTGTGCTGCTGAAATATGCAAAGCCTTCCTTGAAAAAGACATCATCTGGATGCAAGCATATGCTGCTTTAAAACCTGGATATATTTTTCAGCATTGATTGTGCCTTTCCAGCTGTGCGAGCCGCCCATTCTATAGGCACTAATCACCCCGTACCATCAGAGATGCAGGCTTTTGAACTGAATGCTGGTAATAAGCTGGACAATCCCTTTTAGTTTTCCACTTTGCTACAGACCATATTACGTGAACTTTGGCTCAGAGAAGATGGTGGCATTTCTGCGTCATGTTCATATATGGCTTCATCTTTGCACGATAGAGCTTAAATATCCCACACACCCAGTGTTGCATTTTGGGACTTGTCCCTTGTGCACAGAGGTTTCCCCAGATTCCTGGAATCATTTGATAATATTATGTACTGTAGTTAATGATATAATTAAAATCTTTGCAATTTTATGTTGAAATTGTTCAACAGTTTGTAGATTTTCTTTTCAGATTAATTAACCTCTGCCCATCTTTATTTCTGAAGACTCTGACTCTCTAAGAAGCCGTTTTTATACCCAGTCATGTTACTGACCTGTTGCCAATTAACCTAATTACCATATTTTCAGGACTATAATTTGCTTTTAGCAAAAATGACCCTGTTGAACAGAAAATAACATAAGTTTCTTCAGTGTATAAGTTTCATTTCTAATTATATTATTTATACTGTAAATTACACTATGAAGAATGTAGGCTAGGCATAACAACAAGCAGAAGTGCATTACGAAATTCATTTATCTGTGTCAAGTAATGTTAAACAACCGGCAATGTTGGGCTCAGGGTAGATGAAACAGCGTCTCCTCCTCATCTCTGACTCCCACTCCAAACTTTGTTTCAGCAGCATACTTTACCTGCACTTTGAAGTCTGCAGTATGGCGCTTTGTTTTGGAGGGCATTTTCACTTTTGTTACACTGGGAGTTGTAAGGGTTTTTACTTTGCAGTGGTGCAATATTATCTTCAAGTCAAGAAGCCTCTAATGCTAGTGACTACTATACAAAATGACTGTAAATATCCACATATAAGTTCGCTGTATCAGTCGCACTGCAAGCCAGAGGAATAAAAAAAGTGCCACTCATTGCCCTCAAAATACGGTAGTTGCAAGATGTTCTTCCAGCTCTTCCTTTGTTAGTACCACTTTTTTCAGCCTATTGTTGCCTTTGTCCCAACTTTTTTGAGACGTGCTGCTGCAGTCAATTTTGAAATTACCTTATTTTTTTTCTTAAAATGGTACATTTAAACATTCATGTTTTCTATCTTCAATTGTGAATAAAATATAGGTTTATGGGATATGCAAATCATTGCATTCTGTTTTTAATGTAGATTTTACACAGCATCCCAACTTTTTGGAATTGAGGTTAGAATTCAACACAGCAGAATTGCTAAAAATATAAATTACAAAATCCTTTAATGTGTGCCATCGGTGGAGTTGTAATAAAACTCAACATGTATGTGATTCTCCATGAACAAAAGATGGATGCTGTCAATAAAGCATTGCCACTTAAAACTATTTAAGAGACAAGCAGGTAATTTGAATCCTTTTTTGTATCCTTTGTGCATCAAACTCAGAATCAGATTTGCTTTATTTCCATGACTTTATTTCATGAAATGCACATGGAAAAATAAAGGCTTTTCCCTTTTATTTTTCCCTGCTCTTCCTTACACTCAACTGAAGATTCATGAATACTACAGCTTTTGCTAGATCACTATATTTGTAATAGCACCAGAGCTGAACTTCTGATTTATTAACAGTCAGGGGTCTACAAGAGGCCATTAACTATAGATAACATGGAATAGTGAGATCTATATAAATTCAATTAAAATCCAAGGTTGCAAGTTTTGTGCTAGGAGAGTTTTGCTGGTATGAGGACTATTGAGTTTTAACCTAAATTGTCAGACCTGAGAACCTAAATTGCGTTTTATATGAAATGTGTAATGTGACAAATGGTAACAATAGAAATGAATTGTGATTTGTTGCAGCACACAGTACATTAATGTTAATAGTTGTGCTTGACAGAGAGACTGTCAAGTGAGCTTGTGTATTTTTTTGTGCATTACCGTCAGTGTTTATGAAATACATCCAAGCTCAACTTTAGTTTGTTGATTTTGATTCAGTTCCATGGATTTAGACAGACATTTCACAGAGCATAATTCTGTTTTGCAAAGACACCAAAACTCAGCGAGGCATACTTTTAGGGCCTTGGAAGTTCCACAACGTCAAAGCGCTGATCCAAGCATTTCCATCTCAACAATGGTTGTAGTAATTTAAATGATTTGACAGGTACATCTTCTCTCCTGACAGAGGCAGGCTATTACAAAGAGTCTGTGATTCATGTACAGGTTGAGTTGAGGCAGCTTTACCAGTAACAGAAGCATACAATCCTTTTCTTTCAGGTTTATTTCCCTGAATCCACAGTTGAAGCCACAATGTAAATTTGGCAGATGTGAGGGGACACACAGACGGTACAATAGATGATCAAACAAGTACATAGCTTCTTGGTAAACAGCTGCTTAATTAAAACACCATGTTGGTCAAAGGCAGTGGTGCAGCCGCCCCCCCCCCCCCCCCCATCAACCAGAGCAAAATTGCACCAATTGGTCAAATGTAACTTTTTTCGAAAGAAACATCAATATTATAACTGTTCTTTTCACTTTTCTGTGAATAATTTGATGATTTGATTCAGATAATGTGAGAGATTACTCCACGGTTTCCAGCCAGTGTCCTGTGTCAACTGCAGCTGCAGTTGCTGAATCCAAGGACCTTTTTTTTTTTTTTTTTATAATATGTGAACATCTAAATGTCAGGAATCTTTATACGAACTGAAAGAGAAAGTCCTTTACAAGTGAATGATGCTGATTCATCTATTCCTTTATTGAAAAAACATATCGTAGCAGCCTAGATTGTAATCTACTAGCTGCAAGGAGACTGTATAGCATAGAGTAACCTGGAAAATGCAGAGAAAATTGCAAGTTTAGTAGCCACTAAGTCAAGATCATGCTGTCAGTTGGCCATGTTAGAAAGGTTCCAGGTGATACCTGAATTAGCATAATAGACAATAATCCCTTCTGCCACCATAAGAAGAAGCGTTTGAAAGTCACTGGATTGCTTTGCTAACTGTGCTTTATTTTGATGTGTAGTTTTGCCCTGTGCAAAGTGACATTTGGGCTGACACTGTGTCTAAGCAGCTGTTGTCAGGGGGGCCCAGCCAGATGGGAGTCATCAGGGGTTTGATGGGTGTATATCTCTCTCTAATTCATCAGAAAGGGAGTAGCCATAGCTCCAAAATGAGTGAGTGCAGGTACTAATTGATGTAAAGTTAGATAGGTGGCCAAGTAGAAAGCAGATACCAGTGAGTCAGAATGATTCAAAGCCTTTCAGGCAGTTTTTGTCAAGAGTTGTGTAGAGATGCTGGATGGAAGGAGGAGGAGCAGGACCCAAATGCAGGACACAGTAACTTTATTATCCCTGGGGATCTCCAGGGTGAACACAAGAGCACAAGACCCAGGGAACCGGATGAGACGGCAAAAACTCAGGAAGACTGTGTGGGACGGTCGTCGCAGACATACACACACTAGCTACGATCAATATTAACTACGGTTAGGTCGACAATGCTACAGCAACGAAACAGAGAACACAGGGAGTACTTATACTAACCAGGGAGGAACTAATAAGACACGGGTGAACATAATCAGGCTAAAGAGAACGCAGGTGCCAACAATAACTCATTAAGGTAAAGCTGCTGGGGACCAAAGACAAGAAGTCCTTTCAGTCTAAAGGTCCCTGGCAGGAAATCCCAAAAGGGGACTCGTGACAGTTTTGATATCAGATGGAAAGTCCCACCAAGGAGGGCAAAAGGTTTGAGCAAAACTGTAATATCTCTGCTCAAACAGTGACACAGCAGGATTGATTGATTACTACAAAGTGGCATTAATTATGTGCATATGTATTCTTCTCCATCCACGTTATGGTGAGTTATCAGTGTTAGGGCATATGTGCTCAGCACTATGCTGTTTAATGTGTGTTTTTTTTTAACTAATGTGTTTTACTGTTGTATTTGATTGACTATTGCTATAGACAAAAATGGAAAATCTGAAAGAGAAATAAACATTGCTCAATAATTACCAACTATGCAGGTATGATGTGTGTATGCAGTAACTTGTATTTCCAGCATGTTTACAGTACTTTTGAGTGTGATCACATGATGTAAGAGTAATGCAAACCCCGTTGAGGCAGTGTTTCTGGGTTGGAATGTGTGAAGATGTTGAGCTTTGAGCTAAATAGTGATAGAGATGGGTACTACTAAAACATCTGTTACACAGCCTCTTGAAATTCTTAGATTTTCAATGAGTCCAAAGCTGTGGTAAATACAATCTCAGGTCTTGTATTTACCATACTTTTCGGACTATAAGTTTATTCCTGTAGCTTGTCCTGCAACTTATATAGCGAAGTGACTTAAGTATATATTTTTTAGCATTAGATGGCACTCTTGACTCAACTGAAGATAATTCCCAGATGTGATTAGCTTTTAAATGTAAAATCTTCATATGGATTATGTTCTCATAGAAGCTTAATGACAAAACGCATAAGCAAATTACCACAAAATGATCAAAACACAGGGTGACTCTTTCCACCACTATTGATGTTCTGTCTCAGATGCTGACCAATATGAATATTTACTCTTCAAAAGACTGCGAATGAAGTAAAAATATGAGCTAAGTCACCTTTAATCAGAGTTGATGTCATTGTACTGTTTCAAGTGGTTGCTAAAACCTGAATCATATCCCCACTTTAATTTTCTTTAGAAATATGCACATGAGTTTATTTGTGTTTGGGATAATACGCATATTTCATGGGGCAATTATCGTTTTGTTCACAAGTCGTGTTACATTTGTGTCAGTGACAAAGGTACTATTATTCTCTTGATGCTGCTGCAAAGGAGTGGGTTGTGTGATGAGAGGTATTGTCCCCCTTTACTAGGCATTGTTTTGCCAAACTGGTTGTTTCATCTTCTAAATAGTTCAATGAGATTGTGCTTCACATAATTACAAGAAACTTGTGGCATTCATTATTAAGCAGAAGACATAATACTGTGTATGTAAATATAGCATGAGTGGGATAACAGTGTGTACTGTTAAAGGGTGAGTGTATATTGATTTTGCAGTGTAACCTGAGAGATTTAAACACATCAACATTACCTTAAACACATTACTATTTTCAGTTTTACTCAAAGGAGAATTCATGCACAGCTCACATAAGATATTGTGTGATGTCACTGCATCAGCTTAATTGCGTTTGTGTGACTGCGTGTGTATACAGAAACCCCAGTAGATAATTATTTGGCTTTCATCACGTATCAATTACCACCACAACAGACTTTTCAATATAGAAAGTTTAGTTGGGAAGTTATTACATTTGTTGAACTGCTTTGACCTCATGGAGATGTAAACTGATCTATAAACGTACCAGCTTAAACACCCTATGAATATTTCAAATATTGAAGTATGCGGATCATGGAATGAGGCATATGGTTAAATTATGCATCCTTGAGTGGTGAGCTCATTAACCCCCAGGAGATCCCTCTAAATAGACCACAGGCATCATCAAGGCCTCCATTGAGAGACTATATAAAGAAAATAGCTTTCAAAACCATGCTAATGGTTCACAACCTGATGAAAGCAACCTGATAATGGCACAATAGTCTCATAATGAAATCAAATTAGATGCCTCCATCTCATATTGTACTGTCCATTTCCAACTGTAGGCTAAGCATGCATAACAACTCTTTATGAGTCATGCACCCCCCCCCCCCGTTAAAGATTGTGTAATAAAGACTACTGGGCAGAATAAAAGTGTTTCATCATGGGTCAGTCTGGTGGCATGACAGTCTAATCCAATAACAGCCCCCTTATGGTGATCAGGCTGAAACTTGAGGCTAGTCACAGACAACACAGAAAAATTATGGATGGTCCTTTTCCATTACAATTATGACTGCTGTTATAGTGAAGCAGATGTGTCATTCCGTAACTGGGTAGAAATTTCATTTCTAAACACACAGCATGACCTGCCTTTTGGGGGGGCAATCTGAATGATGTAATAAGCTGCAAGACTCTTCAAGTCTACCCTAATAAATACTCACTCCCATTGTAGGCTATTGTACACCGGCAGTCCCACTACTTCTTGTAGCAAGTGCCAGGAAAGACTGTGTGTTACTACCTAACTGAAGGAGACTTGCACTCAGTGGAGGTGTAGAGTCCCTCAGGGAACTACATTACTTGTAACAGTGCCACAATCCCTGCATCTTACTACTCAGAGAGTAGACGCCTGGTGTGATATACTCCTTCACATTAGCCCTTGACAAGAAAGGGTTTGTTTTTGATTAAGTGCAGTGCTTTGGTGACAGCCTCCTCTCTCATGAAGAATATTTACACAGCCACAAGTGGAGGGCTGTAAATAAATTGGCTTGTGGTGAACCACGAAGTCACCACACCTTTTCCTGCAGAGAAGGCAGAGATCAGGGGATATGACAATCTTACACTTCTCCAGCTTACAGTAATTGCAGCCATAGATCAGCGACATTCAGTCTCCAGAATAAAAGGAACTTGTGTTTAGCATTTTTATAGCTTGTTCAACTTGTATCTGTACTTGTTGCAGACTCCAGTTCATTATAATTAAAAAAAAAAAACAAAAACCAAGGTGTACTGCCAGATCCATATTGTGGCTGCTCAGAAACTCTACAGCTTGTCAGATGTCATTTTCAACATTCTGCTGATGAGTGTGGTAAATGCTGTGATTATCAAACATCTTTGGGTAGATGAGCAAGAAGTAAATGCGGCCATGAGCTGTCAGATCCTTGTAATGCTCTTAATGCTTATGTAAAGTTACCAGTGTGACAGAAATCACTGAAGTTCAGAGGTTTTTTGTTGTTGAGGTTTTGGGAAGCTTGTCTTACTTCTTCTTGAAGTTTTAAAGAAGGCTTATAATTGTTTATTATAATGAGGTAAACATTAGGCAAGTCGCAAAAGGCATAGCATTCCATGTTTAGTCATAACCCTGATTATTCATGTGAGCATCACTAAGGCTGAGGACACTAGAATATTTTATTCCCGATTTTCTCCTCTCAGTGATCGGGGGGGTGTGGCCCAATTCGAGGCTTGTCACAACAATTATTCGTCTAAAAAATCCTCAAAGGTGTGGTGTCAACACGATTATTTTACTACTCCTGATCGGGGTCTGAGCCTCGCTTGTATATATCAAACATGTTTCCTGGTTGGGAGAGGCTTCAACTGAATGCTCACAATAGCCAATTTTACACCTCACAAACATGGTAGCGGATCAAAACAAAACCAGCGGCAAAAGGAGCATTGATAAAGAAGACACGCTCGTTGAATTATGCCAACAACATGGTTGTCTATTGTGTATTGTGCTGGACTTAATGTTATCACAATAGGGCTGACAATGAAAAGGCATGCGTCACAAAGTGATGTTTGATCATGCGAGTTTCTGTGAAATTTCATGTCTGTGTCTGTTACTACAAATGGCAGGTGGGTGGTGTCCTGGTCTTGTTGAATCATCTAGTGTGTTTGTGTGTGTGTGTGTGTGTGTGTGTGTGTGTGTGTGTGTGTGTGTGTGTGCGCGTGTGCGCGTGTGTGTGTGTGTGCGTGTGTGTGTGTTCAGAGGATTATAATATTCAAATCTGGTGAAGTTTTAAAATCGTCTAGTGCAGGGGTGCCCAATCTCGGTCCTCGATTTGTGTTACAGAACCACATTGCAGTGTTTCCTCATTTGAAATTATGTACATACCCATTTTTACATAAACATGCAGCCTATTAGCCTAATATTGGTCTACTCTTCACAGACATGATGTCAGGGCGATCTGACATACAGCAGCCAAATGTACACCACTCATAAATCAGATCTAGATGTCTTTGTTAGTGATGTTGCTTAACAGATTCTTGACAGGTTTCTTTTTTTATCTCAAAGATTAATGTACAGGGTATTTTTTACCTTGAAGTGTATGTAAGAAAATAGGCATAAAAATAAGAGGGTTGTTTATTGACATGCTCCTAAAAAATTAATTTCTGTTCATGACCTAGTCCTAGAATTTTTTCAATTTTGCTGGGACACAGTATAATTAATATTGTATGACAGCAATTTGAATTCACTCACTGCGATGGCATTCTAATAAAATAAGCCTCATATTGCCAAAACTGTGAGGATTAAAAACCAGGTGCTTGAGGCATTTTGAGTGTACTGCATTACATCTTATCGCCATATTAAAATTGTCTTTGCCGGTTCTTGCTCAGTGTGATGGACCTGAAATGCAATACAGTAAATTAATCTTGTGTTACTGATTGTTCAAGAAGGTCATCAGTATTTTTACTGTAGGTTTGATTACTGGGCGACTGCAAAGACATGCCAGTGATCAGTTGCATGAAAATAAGAATTTTTTTTATTTTTTTATTTTTACAATAAGAATCATCCCTGATTTTTGATGCCTAAATTGAAGCTGTGTGTTTGTAGCAGTGGATTTATTATCAGCATTGCTTGCTAACTCTTAATTAATCAGTGTATTTCCCTTCAAAGCTTTTTGTTTATTTGCTAGTTTGCTGTAGGCCCTCTGTATCAGTCTAATAATTTTAATAGACTACACTATCTTATACAGAAATCTTAAATAAAATACAATCTGAATGGTGTTCAAATGAGGAGAGGGGAAATGTGCAGTTATGAAAACCTCTACACTTGCTCTTGAGATCTCCTGCTTTATGAAAATGCCGAACCACAACATTCAGGTAATGGAACCATTATTTTTCAAAGGTCACAGAAGAATAGTGACATAAGTAGATATTGGCTGTGGGTTGGTAGAATTTGAGATGTGATGAAGGACACAATGTTTGGAGTTTGTGCTCACCACAAAACAGAGGTCCATGAATTCACAGAAGTAATTTGAAAGTTTCTTCTTCAAGCTTGTGGCGAAGTAGCCCTCATGAACTGCGGTTGTGGCACACACAAACACTAGCATAGATGTTGGCATGGACAGACACTCACAAGTGCATATTCACACTACATATACAGAAACAGCCTAGGGAATCATCTCTCGTTTACCTTTTTATGTTGCCCTTTAATTTCTAGGTTACTCTCACCTTCCTCCTTGCCGTCTATCGCAGGTCATTTAGAGTGCACACTCGGTGACTCTGTTTGGACATGCTTTCATTCACGGTGGTTTTTGTGGTACTCACGATCAGCGTCCACCTATTGTTCGCAGGGTCTGTAATCAAACTGACCCATCTGACTTCTGAGGTTTAAAAGAGCACATGTAGATATTTTTAAATATTTATGTTATTCATCAATGTGGGAATGAGTGTACAAATAAACTGAAAATGTGTGTTATGTAATTGCTGGCTTGCTGGGAGGAGTCTCAGACTATAAATGAGGGTGAGCTGGTCACAGGGAAGGAAAGAACAAACCATTTAAAAAGGACAGTAACTGCAATATTTCTTTCTTGTTTTTGTTTTATATTGTAAACATTAATCTTATATACATACATACATATAGTTATTTACACATTTTGTCTGCACTGGTTTACTGGTTTGGGAGAAGAGCCCAAATAAATCACCTTAAATCAGAGCCTTGGCTATGCCGTCATGCTTTGCCTTTAGTAACCTTGCCACAGAGCTTAAAGACGATTTTCATAACAAGTGCTATTTGGCTATACCAAAAGGAAAAAAAAAAAATAGTTCTTAGAAAAGCAGAAAGCGTATTGAATTTTAGGGCTACAGCTTATAAATTGAGGGAATAATTACAGACACCTGACATTAATGGTCATTCTCTTTGCTTCTTCACCATCAGCTATTTCTTTTTTCCCTTTAAGTGGTGCAATGAGTTGTTCCCCTGTCTGTCAGAGCTGTAGTTGACAGGGGCACTTAAAGTGGTCACCCTGAAAGTACATTTGTAAATGAAATAGTCTCCGTTGTCTGAAGAATTTCTGTGGCTTTGTGACTTACTTTGCAGAAAGTGATGCTGCCTCATGTGAAGCAGATCTTCCACAATGTTCCATAGTCCTTGATTAAGCACACAGTTACTTCTAGAGTAAAGGTATTCTGCTGACAGGCACATACTGTTTACTTCAATCAGGCAGGCTCACTTGTAATGCTACGCACATTGAAATTAAACTCTGCCTGGACTCACTATAGAATAGATTAGGACATCTGTTCGTTTCATTCGGCAGTTACTCATGGTGCAGTAATGTTCTGTGAAATATTCGCGTATCATGGAATGAAATTAGCAAAGTTTTATTCAGTGAAATTTCATTGAAAAAATGTTTATAGCAGGAGTGATTGGGAAATCATCAAATCACATTTCAAATACAAATTCACCCTCATTTCTGTTCATGTCCCTTCATCTATATTACCGGTACACACAGAGCATTTATCCTTTCTTTCAAATCTGACAGTATCAGATAAGAACGATAACAAACACTGTATAATAACAATGTATAGTCACAATAACTAAACGCAGTCTCTTTTACTGAAATTAATCATTTTTCTTTGACGATGTACAGTCAGATGAAATATCAGAGGTGCCATGCATGTGTTAAATGTATAGCTTAAAAAAAACAAGCCTAATTGAAAATAATACCACAATTGTTCTATTTATCTATTCCTAAACCACCAGATAAATGCATAACAGTAATCTGGTGCTTTCTGGGTTGAGTGTGGGCTGTTTATGATGAGACCACATGGTGAGCTTCTCTTCATCTCTCTCAGCAGGAGTGCTACTGGTCATCCTTCCCATTCTCAGAATCGCTTGTCAGAGCACCACTTATCTGTTTGCCCAGAATAGCGGCTGGCTTCTATCTAGGTTCATCCTCTTCGTCCCCTCATGCTCTTCTATGGCATTCCTTTGTGAGGATGAGGGCAGGCTAATACCTGTGCTTTTTTGCAATGCTCAGGAGCATCTTATCACATGCAAGCAAAATCCCTGGCCCTAGAAGCAAGCAACTAGGCCAGCCTTTTTGGGAAGGGGCTGAAGCATGGGTAACCAGTGGCAGGGAGGCTGCCTTATCTCGGTGTGAGCAGCCATTGGACCCCTCCCTATCTGTCTAAACTCCTCACAAGCCTCTTAGATTAACAACACTCATCTCCTCCCTCCACTCCTCTACACATGCCCCGTATCCACCTCCCTTGCTCCTAAGTGCCCTTGAACAGACATCATTACTGTGATTATTACTGTTTATCAGGCTGATGAATACAGAACAAAGCACTGGCCTGTTTTGTTTAGGAGTAAGCTTTGTTCTGCTTTTTGTGTTTGTCAGTTCATGGCTGTGTCATGGCAGCAAGAAGTAGGTCTATAAAATGTGTTTTAATGGGGCTTTTGGTTGGACACTGAGCAGGATGTAGGATCATATACAACATCCCAGGTTTAGTACAGCTTACTATTTTACCTTTATCCCCTCTGCTATGCTGATGCTTCATGCTCTGTGGTTTATCTTGTACTCTTCTCTGGATTGTCCCAGGGTTACACAAATATACACACACAAATATACACACACTAAATTGTTTTTTTTTCTGTGTGTTTTTTACATTTATATTCATGTGCTTTGTTGGTCTGGAAAAAATTTTACAATGACCCTGTTTGTTAAAAGCACCTCATAAAAACATTTGGATAGCCCTGAATTGACTTGATATATGCTTACAACTCCTACAACACTGTATACACAATGGAAAAATCCATTTTTCATTTTTGAGAAATCTGATTTGGGCTTTCATTACTCAATTATTTTCCACTGAAACTTAACCTAAGGGCAGTCTGTCGTCAGAATACGTATTGCATTCCTGGCAGCATGACGCACTCAGAAACATTGGATTTCTCTTGTCCCAAATACTAAAATATGCAATTAGGATTTTATTGCTGAAGAACAAAATGTAAATCCAAAGGTTAAGGATTTATATTTTATGTAGTGTGCCAATGCATCTTCTTGACAACAAACTTTGTAATCCACCAAAGCCAGGGTCTTTTTGATTGTTCCTTTTGGCTGGCAAAATACATTTGAACTAAGACTGGGGCATCTGTTGATTTGGGAAGACAATCAGGCATCTTAATTAAATTCAAAGTGGTTTATGCCAAGGCATTATTCAAATCATACTGTCTGAGAAATTAAGTTGGAATGCATTTTGAACATGAAGTCAAATATACTGGAAGGGGAGGAAAATCGTTTAATTAAATCCCTATAGTCGTCATTAGTGTGGAGGCTTCCGGAGCACTGGTCACAGATTACATGTGATGTGCTAAAAAGCTGATGAGTACTTCTATTCAAAAGTTATTAAGTTTTTAAGCACCCAATTACGTCTGCTGGATTGCAAGCACACAACTTATAATCTTCTAAGGCAACTTTGGCTTAGGATCATTGTCCCTCAGAAGTATGGCCAATTAAGCCCAGTTGTGGCTGACAGGGGAAACATAGACCATGTAATGCCAATATGATGCTATATTTTCATTCCGAAAGTGAAAGCATAATTGTTGACACAGTAAGATATCTTCTCTCAGTTTAGACAATTAATATGCACAGCAAAGTGGAAGCACATTGTGGTACCGTCAAGCAATTAGCAAAACTGATTATTCAGCTTTCTTGACTGCTTCTTGGGAGGCACAAGGCATGACAGCATATCATAGTTAAAACTGTCAGAGCTTTACCATCATAACACAATGGATAGACTGAATGGAAATAAACAGACTCACCCCATGAAAATAAAGACTTTGTTTACCTTGGAAGAACTCTATGTTCCACTCACATCTGTCATTGTACTTATCTTTAGACTACATTTTCTTTACTCACTCCCTTCTGAGCTTTAGTGTTTTTCTTTCCTTCGCCCCTCTTCGAAAAACATTGAATATCCATTTGTTGTTTGTAATTGCAATGTGTTGCTTTATGGCAAAAATACTGATGTTGGAAAAAGTGGGATTTTGATTTGTTCATATCCTCAGTGAGCACAGACGTACTGTAAAAAGCTTTCAAAGCAAAACAAAAGGAAGTAATTCTCTGGAGCAACTGTGCAACACAAAATAGGTTTTGTAGCAAAGGTAATCGCTGGCTGGATTATGTTCAGAGGAGCTCTACATCTATTAAAGGTGGTGGATTCCCCAGGATGGTGGATGGGATGGATGTAAAATACAAAATACACATTGCTCACACCTGAGAGGATTTGCATCCTGACCCTTTACTGCGGTTAGAGTTCGGCAATAAAAGGACTTTGGTTAAAGAATGGTAGTTTTCATCAGCTGTAAATAAGAACTTTTCCTGCATTAAACCAGACAGTGATCTTTCCATAACCATAAGCCATGTCCTGTCAGTGCCCAAACATAACTATAAAGAATATTTTGGCAATATTTGAATAACATTCTCTATGTTAATAGAAAACATCTTCCTGTTGCAGTTACTTTTCCTAAAAAAAATATTTGCTTATGCAATTTAGTTGTATATAAACATAACTTCATACATGCAATTATGTGGAATTTTTCATGGAAAGGCTGTTCTGAACTAACGTGTCACAAAATTTTCCAGAGGTCAGTCTTGGCATTTGTCAGCTCATTGGAATTCTGCGAGCTAGGTGGGAGTAGAAGCTCATGGTGTGAAATTGTCATTGCAGTGACTGCAGGCGACTTGAGGGACGTGGGTCAGTTGTCAGGCAAATAACAGGGTAGTCCAATCGCTGACTGCCTCCCAGGGTGCATATCTCAGCGGCACACATATTCCTGCCAGGAGACGCTGTTGTACAGCTGTCCTAAGCTGTTGTGGCTTATGTTGGGATTTATCCAGCAGCCTGTAGTTAGATCTTTCTAAACTTTTTAACCCGGATGCCATTTCTTCCCCACAAAAGTCCAAAGCCCTTGACACTGAAAACACTTTGATTGATAAAGACAGGACTACAAGTGGCTGCATGCATGGACACAGCAGGCAAGACAGTCTGAGCTTGAATACTTCAGACAATGCTTTTCTATTTATACTGATTGTATTCCGTTGATTATATCACATGACACTGCACAGCTTGATTAATAAGACAAAAAGTTGTCATACAAGTGATAAAATATAACCTTTTCTGACTAGAACCTATAGATTTAAAGCTACTTTTCCAAGTAAAAGCACTGGTTGGTGTAGATGAGCATACTGTGTGGCTTGAATTTACTCTTCTCATATATATCTGATTTCATGTAGCTACAGTACAGTGGTCACAAGTTTTGTGCAATCCTACTTTCTTCCTCTTACAACTTGCACTTTATTCGAAATAACACAGAGCATGGGTGGTTAAAAGATCCTGGGCCAAGAAGACACTTAAATCCCCCAATAAGCTACAGTAGCAACGAGCCCTGACAGTAAATCTTCAACTTAAAGCTGACGTGAAAGTGAATAGCTCCCAACCAAGCTCCCAGTTTGACAAAACTATACTTGTTTTTAATCTTCTTATTGAGTCCAATGCTGGCCTTTTAAAGACCATTGGGAAAAAAATGTAAATCACATACAAATGAGGAGTAATTCTGATTTCCTCAGTCCGCTTGTCCCTCAGTGACCATATCCAATTTTCAGACTTTTATTATCGGGCTTGGTGAAGTGGTCAGCACACTAAAGGAGCTAATATCTGCCACACCAGCTGCTCTGCCAGAGCACAGAGAAAGCCTGATTCATACTCTGCTCTGTTACCCCATTTAAATGGACAGACTGGAGCTAATTTTAAATAAAGTTTAATTATGGACATGCTTTTGAAATGAAGAGAAACATAAGCTGGGCCTACCATCTAGTGGAAATTATTCTGTGGCATAATGCTTCTTATAAAATGGAGCAAAACAGACTGCAGTGCATTAATGGTTTTTTTTAACTTTGTCAGATCCATATGAAGTCAAGGTTCATGGGTCTTTTCCTCTTTTGAGATTTTACATTTTATATTGAGTGGCTGTAAAACAGTGAGTTTAATCTTTACTATCGTTCCCATCACACTGGTTGTATTCAGTACAGCAGTACAAAACAACAGGGAACCGAGTGAGACCGAGGGTGACAGCAGTACAGGAAAAGTTTAGTTTTGGTTCTATTTTGGCATTTGATTAAGTTTTCAAATTTCTTCTTTAAATGTCCTGACCTTCCACCCAGCTGTTCTTTTTCTGAGGCATGTCAGTCAGTGAAGCAGAATATAGGGGTGGTATTGTTATCCTTTTCACTCATGCAGTAAAGTTCTGGCACGTCAAAAGCTTTGTGAATGCTATATGTGAGTCTAGAAAAGCTGTGCTGCCCAAAAGTACTGACCACTGAAAACCAAAAGATATTGGAATTGCTATATGATACTTTGCTCAGGAAGAGATATAATATACTTACAGTAATGGTGTTATGTCTGTAGTTGAAGTTATGAACTGCCTGTTTCCAGAGTGCTGAGAGTCTGATAGTTTGGAACATGCCTTTATATCATCAGTCTGCATCTTTGTCAGCAAATGTTCTGATAACGTCTATAAATATGACACAGCCTTGATGTGACTGACAAACACAGTAGAAGTGTAAATACAAAAGGTTGTTTTTCTAGCAGGAAAGCCATGTATCAGTGATTACATTATTTGCTACACCTACCACCCTCTTACTGTGAATAGTCTTAATCTGTCCGACTGTAAATATAAAAGCATTCTCATCAGTGTAATGACATTTGTAACCATTAAATACCATCAGTCATTTCATATTGAAATCTCAAACCCACATAATGGTTGATTATATGTGATTTTGACCATAACTGCCTGCTCTTTCCTTTGGGGTTTTGAAACACTTCCCACTGTGACGATGGCCAAGCTGGAGCTGTATTGACGCAAAAAAAAAAAAAAATAAACTGTGACCTCTGTCAAAAGGAAAGGTCAGAATCCCAAATGCTCTTTCCCAAAAGGCGTCCTGTCAGCTGCTATCACAAACAGTATTAACCCAGCTTGGTGGCAACTCCTGCAGAAATCCCACCAGCAATTTTCACCATCTAAATGAACTGTCATTCTCTTGTCATAGTTAACTCTAACTGATTCTCAGCCACTAATCTCCTTAGCAGATATCCTAAAAGGACACAGAGATAAAAAAAAAAAAAAAAAAAAAAAAGCCAAATCTCGAGGAATGATTTCATAACAAATTCACATTTAGGTCATTTGACAGTCATTGTGGTTCATCTCTGAAGGGCTAAGGCTCATGACAGTAATAATATTCATCATTCTGTGGAGTGTTTAATGGACATGTTGACATAATCTGCATTAACCAAAGATTTTAAATTTACAGCACAGTTAAGCAGGGGATAGTGACGGCCATATTCCTTTGGTATTCAACTGTCATTCAACTTTAATGTGCTGTTCTACTGTACTGTGTTGCTTGCTACTAACTTGCTTAACAGTTTAAAATGTCCAATTACACAGTTGGATGACCATTATGACTACATAAGCAAATGACATGACTGAGCCATTGAAATTGCTTTTGCTGTGTGAAATAATCTCAAATCCAAATGGTATGGTGGCAAATGATGATAAATGATGATAAATATTAAGACAAAGAAAGTGATGCTGATTTGCTTGTATTTACCACACAGGAGGTCTGACTTCCCTTTGCTAAAAACTAAATATATTAACAGAAAAGTATGTGAGATAAAATTCTATATTGCATTGACATATTGCAGCTGGAAACAAAAACTTTCTTTCTTTTTTTCTTTTGGCTGTCAGATTCATTAAAGTTCTTTGTCAAGCTTATTTTCATCACCCCATCTTGTCAGGAGTCTATTCATCACAGTCCACATCTGTGCCATGAGTGATTGATGCATGTGTTTGATGGCAGCCAACTGTGAGGGTGCTCTTCACAGATCGCCTTTACTTTTCGTCCTGTTGATGTTTTGCTTGCACAAGCAGTCTCTCTTTCTCACTTGCCTGCATCAGTCATATCGGAGCAGCCTCTCTCAGGTGATGGCTCTGTAAATAATATCCTTTCACTGTGGTAAACTACACTCCACACCCAACACTAACCATATTATTTCTTCTGTAAATTGATTTGCATTTTGCACTGCTGCTGAGTCTCATCTTCCAAGGTCCAGTTGGCATCTGCTTTATGTTTCCAAAGCATGATTATCTGCATCAAAGGTGAAACTGAAGCAAATGTCCACAAAACTCAAGCTACATGAAAATTTAAATGAGCATTTTCCGGATATGTTTCACCAATGTAAACTAGTCGCCTTAAAGCATAGGTCACATATAAGGTTGCTCCCTTCTGCTGTGTATTCCAGTATTCCATTATTTGACTCCAGATGAACAGGTTGGGTCCAGGCAGCTTGACTGTGGTCCTAATCGATACCAATGACACAATGATTGCTCTGCTGGATACTGAGGATTTCAAAACTGACTTTTCCATCCTGTGCTTTGTTAAAAACTCATTTTTTAGCCAGTATTGAAACAAAATGCCATTGCCAGCCCGACTTGCAGTTGCAGACATTGCTGTGAGCAAAGACATGCTCATAGTAGCTCACTTTTTTTCACAACTTTGTCTTGGCTGTGGAAATTACCTTTGTCACATGAGATATGTGGTGCTACGGACCCACTGATGTGGTCCATTCCTTGTCATTGATACAGGTCAATAATATAACGATTTTAATTACACCACATTCTATTATTGCTATTATTAATGCTTTACTTTGACGTCCGGTCAAGGACAGACACAGCAGGATTACTTTCTGCCATATTTGTGTTTCGCTGTAGCTTGTTTTGAGCTGGTGTGACACTGCTCACCTATCCTTGCATTAAGTGACACTGGATCGCAGATATTTTGTCCATGTCCTATTAGTGGGTGATACAAGTGTTCCTCAATTAAGGATCTCATTAAGGACACTTGATAAGTTTCTCTCTCCTTGGGGAATATCAAGAAACTCATTAAAATCCAAGCTAGGCTAAAGTGCCTAACATTCACTGTGTGTGACAGATCTGAAGTCTGTTTGTATATGTGTGGAGTGGCAAAAGAGCAGCACAGCCATGACATATTGTACAGTGTACTGTGAAGTAATTAGTCTCTACAGTGCAGGACTTAGTAGTATGGATACAAACTTTGCACAAAGCATGGCCTGCTCACCCTTCTTGACCTTCTCCAACAGAGGTGCATGACTAAAACTAATGATGAGCATCTGCTTTGGAGTCAGTGTAGCAGAGAGACACAAACACATTAGCCATCCCTTTGCCTGAGGGGTTAGTAGATAGTAAAATAAACTGGCCACAAACATTCTGACCTGGGTCAGATGGTTTTCTGGTTACTTTGGAAATATGTGTGGGCACAGAAAGCAGTGCAAGGTCAGTAGTCAGTACATATTTATCTACACTGCTTATGAAATCTCCTGTTTTTATCAAATGAGTAAATAAACCTTTTAATTAGAACATAGCTACAATAGATTGACCTTCATGTTTCCTTTCTTATTCCTCATAATTCCAGGTTTATTTACTCATGCATTAGGCAATATTGTAGTTTGAATTTCCACAGCAAGGAGCTATAACATTATTTTGCCATGATTAGACTGAAGGCCAGAATACTGCACATTTGGGGATGTGTGAATTTATGTTCAAACATGAGGTACTGCAGATGCTGCTCTTACTTTATTTACCAGGGAGAAAGTCAGATAATTCAACCATCAAACCATATACAGAGAGAAGTGCTGTAAAAGTACATTAGGAATACCAATGAGATTTCTTACCTGCTGGTCAATAGACACATTATCTTTCTAGAGAAAATAGATGACTGCCAGTTTTATCACAGAACATTGGCTTTTTCTTAAAAGAAAACATCTATAATCCATTTAAAGTGTGAAAGGTGGGAATATGTTGTATGTAATACAAAATATTTTTTTAAACAATTGTACTTACAGGCCAGGTAGAAGGTATTTGGGCAGTTTTATGGTTCTGTATTTCAGCACATTTAGTTAACTGACTTAAAATAATAGACACCACATTGTCCTAAGTCTCAGCACTAATTTGAGTAGGTTGTGAATGAAAAAATGACCCTTTCACTCACAGTGGCCAAAGGGGACAGTAGCCTACTGAATGTTTCTTGGGCAGCTGTGTATCAATTGAAGGTTGGTTCATGCACAAAAGAGCCCATAAACGATGAGCGCTACCATTTAGGTTTAAAGTGCAGTTGTCTGTCAATATGCGGACTCATGTAAAAGAAAAAGATCATAATCAAGCTTAAAAATATTCCGTTTTTTAAGAATGCTCTCCAACCTCAGAGAAGTCACCACAAGATGGAAACGCCTAATAAATCTCAAAAACAAACAGGCTAGTTTGCAAAAACCTCCACAGAGAAAAGCAAGAGGTCGAAGTGGCTGCAGTGAAGGCAGGGAAGATAGAAATCATCTGGGGATGTCTGTGGGTCAGAGATTTCAACCAGCCACTGACTGCAAAGGAATTTCCATAAAACATTCAGTATGATGCTTTTATGTGACTTCATTTGTATCTGCCCAATTACTTTTTAACCCCTAAACCCTGGTCACTGTGTTAAAAGCGATATATTACCCCCCTTAGGTCTTTCTATATTTATATAAACCTACTGTATTCAGATTTAAACTGTGCCACTTTAATGTAATATCCATTATTTTATTTCAAATTTAATATGAAGCACAGAGCTTGAGAAGCAAAAACATGTTTAGCTTCCCATATACTTAGTTCTTTGGACTGCAGACACAGCCTTTCATCTCACCCCAGAAATAGAACTCACCACGTCTAATAATAAAATATGCATTAAAATTGACTCTTTATTTCTTAAAATTGATGATTAAGATTATGATACATAACAAACATTTTGACATTCAATTCATATAAATTTCAATTACAATAAAAACATAAGAAAATATTTTAGACTAAGTGCCATTCTCCAAGCAGCACTTGCAGCGCAGTCATAAAATATGAAATTAAATTTTAGATAGGATAGCATAGCCTAAAGCTTTTCCCCTAAAAACATTGAGCATGTTTAGAATTTAACAAGACAGAAAGCTAGTAGAGGCCTAATGGAGTAGTCAGTGTTCATTATATTCAATTACATCCCACACCATATTTTGTGAAACTATTGAATGGTAAAAACAACATACTAACTATCTTGCTATTCTTATGGTCAAAATTTTGAAATCCACTATCAAGATCTTGTGTGAAAATGGAAATTTTTGGTGTGAAACTAGATAACCACACTTGTATATTCCTTATTGAGGGACCCAGAATATGCTCAACAAATATTTTGGAAATCATGCCTTTAGACATTTCGTTTACAGTTAACAATGAGACCTGTGGGTGTGGGTGGCTTGATAATCAGAACAGACTGTTGTAAATTTCAGCACTACGTGTGACAGTGTGTGGGAGCTCTCTAATTTTTTAAGTTGTGCTTTCCCCTGAAACACTGTTACATACTCAGGTGGACAGAGATCTTATTTCAGTTTTTTTAGGATATTTCTGATCAGTGAATAGTTAGCAACATTTGAACAGTTCCTTACAGATACGAGTTAGGTGGTGTTTTTAGTTGCTTGCTTCTGGTCACTCACAATCTAGGAAACAAACAAAAAAATTAAAGAGCAAAATACTTAAAGTGATTGTGTTTTATACCTGCATTGCAAAGAACAAAGAATGCAGTATTTCCAAATAAGCAATATAATTTTAGAAGAGCTGTTTTCCACTGTTTAATGGAAGAAAATACGAAATATATTGATTATAACAAGATAACATTACAATAGCCTCTTAACTCCCACTGCATCTGCCATAATGCATTTGATTTGAGAAAGTTGAAATGCAAATATAAATCTAATATTGATCTGAACAAACAAAACAAAAAAAAAAAAACACCTCCTTCATAATTCACTTTTGGTAATGCATTTTACAGCTTAGTTCAAGCCTGTATTCCTATATTCAAAAGAATCCAGGGACAGACTTGACGCAGTAGATAATGAGGATTAGACATATGTAATTATAATTGTAATGGCACAGTGAGTGAGCATATTCATGAATATCAAGTATGCCTCAACAAAGCAGTTATTCTGTCAGGGAACTAGTACAGAGGAGCTATTCTGTGATTCTTATGACCTCTTTTAAACTGCAGCAAATGAAGTTCACTAGCGCAAAACAAAAAAAAAAAAAAAAACATAGCAGGTGTTGCATATGATATGAAAACACAGTCAGATCTGTGTTTTTCACTGAAAACAATTGAAAGAAGTTCTACTAATTTCTCATGTGTTGTGATAAGTGTTTTATGAACTGGAATATATGTTTAGCTGATTAAAAGGAGTCATTTATGGCCTCAACTAATCGCTTTAGGCCAGTTAGACAAGTGGGTCAAGCACATGTTAGCTAAAGTTATGCAGAAAATTGCTTAGTGCAAGAAGTCAGCCAAACTTTATTGGGTTAATTAGTAATTCTTAATGTTATTGACCTCCTAGCTGATGTAGTTATGTAGCTGTTTAACATCAAACAACATTTCAGAGACATAGCTAAGTCAATGAACTTGTCCAAGACTGAATAAGTGAGAGTGTAATTAGCACTCTGTTGGTAAATTTACTAGCAGTGCAGACATGAATCTATTATTCATATCTAATTACAGTTTGAAGCTACCGGTCATCCTAGTTCCTTTCAGGTGTTCCTGAAACTTAAACAAATGTTTATAGATAGGTCCTCCCTATAGTGCAGTGAGCTTGGACGATGGAGCAGTTGTTTCGTTTGAAATTCACTAACAGGTGGGAAAAGGAGGACCAATTGTCACAGATAATGAAGTTATCCAATGTGAAGTTATCCTCAAGTCAAACCGGTATTCAGATTCTCAGTTCACCCAAGATCCTCTCATTTCTGCATACCTCAACTCTATACCGTTTCCATCTACTGCAGCCCATGCATTTAAATAGGATATTTAACTGAACTGCACCTGCATTTTGGTATATATGATGGTCACTTGTACACTTCTGGAAAGTCGACCTCACATTTTAGTCTCAGGATATCACATTTTAATTTATTTATGCCTGATTCCATGTCCATATCATGTGTCAGTAAAATACACTATCTCTAATGCAGTAGAAATACTTTAAAACTAAAGTTACATTTAGAGGGAAAACCTGGCATATTTACATTTTCTAATTTATTTATTACATTTTTAAATGCTCTAAATGGGCACTGTGCTCAGATTTGTGCCATTTACTTCCATGTGTACTTGTTATGCACTGAGGTAATTGGTATAATGATCAGTATGGTGAAGTAGCCTTTGGTTAAGTGCAAAGCCACAGTATTAATGCAGAACAAAATACCTGAATATTGTTAGCAACAAATTACCTTGGGTTCGTTGTTGTATGCCATGTAACTGCCTCAGGGTTGGGGGGTCATTCTCTGCAGTCATCTGGTAGAAAAAGTCTGAATACAGTTTGACAGCTGTAGGAAAAAAATATACACCTCACAGGCAATGTGGAGCCATGACTGAGCAGGGGAAATTACTTTTTACTAATACCCAGTATGGACAAAGGCAGACAGAACACAATTTGATTTGGGTACACATCTGGGATCTCAGGTTGCGTGGATTTGACACTCTGAATACATATATGAACGGCATTTATCAAAAAGTAGGTGCTTTATGGAATAATTTTAATAACTTTTCATGTGGAATATTAAATAATAGTTCAGCTTTTTTGTACAACAATAATGCTTAAGTGAAAAATGCAAGATACATTTTTATAATCAGTTCTAATTTGTCTTAAATCCATTATTCACATTCATAAAGTATAAGGGGCCACTATGAATTTCTGAATTCTTTAAAGAATGCCAGGTTCTATAAAACAGGGGATCATTAATATCAGTAGCCTTGCAAAGCTAATCCCATAAACTCAGTTTTGACAATGACAACATTAGTTTGCAAAATATCCAGTGAGAATTCAGCGAGGCTTGCAGCTGGAGGCTTGGAGAATCTGTAAACTATGTGAAGTTATTCAAATGACTTCAAGTAGCTCCTATTTTCAGCTTTAACTGTGCCAGCTCACTGCCCCTGAACTCTGGTACCTTGTAGACAGCTAGATAAAAGTGTAGTAGATACAATGTAATTAACATAATTTTGAATCAAATGTATGATGAAGCATTTTTCAGTGGATAAATTGAATTGTTAATCTTTAATTGAATCTTTAATCTTTAAGAGTATGAGCAGCTATATAAATATAAAAAGGAGGAAGCAGGAAATGCTGCATATGTGAGAAGCATAGGTTGAACTAATAGGTTTGATTATTGGGCCTATTTCATTTTGTCTATCTTTCAGACTTACTCTTGCACACCCCACCACCTCCCCATAGCCAATATGATGTCCAGTGAGAGTCAGCTGAAAGTTTTCATTTACCAACAGATTGCAAGCACACACTAACATAAAACCTACAGATCTTGTAAAAGTGCAAGGCACCACTCGCACAAATGAAAACAGCAATCCCATGCTGCCCAATATGTGGCAAAAGAAACCAGAGGGGGTGTGGGACTATATGCCCTCACACTGGTCTGCTTAATGCTTAATCAGCCACCCAGTGTGACAAACTCAGCTAAAACAGATGCTGTCACAGTGTGCTGTAAAGAGTTGGTCTGACTGTCTCAAGTCTGTTGTAGACATTTAATAAAAAAGCTATACTGCACCAGCTGGCCAAGCTGAGTTGGCCCTTTCCTTTATCTTTGATGTAAATGACAGACGTTTCTGATTGATGGATGATTTATAGGGACAGATTTATAAATCTGTGCAGAAACATGGTGTGTATTTAGCTATTACGTGGCACCCACATCATCATGTCACCATTGGTTTGGTTTGATATAATTGACATCTGCATGGGTCTAAGAGCTGGACCTGAATCTGGCACAAGCCATGGTATTGGCAACCATAAACTAAAGCAAGGAAATTCCATTCCATGGAACAAAAGAAGCCAGACATTTTCCAAAATCGCCTCACTTTAACAGGCACCTCAGTTTTACCTGGACTCCAGCCTTTCTCCTCCTCTTACCCTCAGCTGTGCAAGATATGAGTGGTGTGGGCCACTATTGGAATTAGTCAGGGCTGACATAAACAGGGATTAAAGAAAACCATCTCATGGATTTGCACCAATGCCATCCACCACAGAAGAAGTATGATGATCATGCACCAAAGCAGCAAAGAAATCCTCGATAAACAACACAACAGTCGGGCAGCTACGAAGCCAAACAAAATCCCTATGAGGACATGTCATGCAGATTTTGGTAAAGTTGTACTGTGGGCTAAGAATAAAATGATTTTCTTATCATGATGACTGTAGCCCAAGGTGTGGAAGCAGTCATTTAGTGCATATGTTCAACTGGTCATTATTGCTTTATTCAAACTTTTTTTTTTGTAAGTGGACAAAATACATATTTTCTTTGCAATTTTTTATTATTAAAGCAATTGCCTTTTTGAAGGATTGTGCAGGTTTTGTAGTGGTAAGGTCCGCTAAGTTATAGCTAGATCAGCTTATGTTACTAGATTTGTTTCTGTCCTCATGTGAGGACACCTGTCAGTGCACATTGTTTTACCTATGTGTTACGGCTCTTTTTGTTCAGCCTCCAAAATTTGGCTCAAAGGAGCAGTCAGTGCTCTCACTCATTTAATTACACCCATGTGATGTAGTGGCTGAGAGCTGCACCCCGCCTGGCTTCCCTAATCTGATGGCAAATAAGGATGACATCTATCTCACCATGTCAGAAATAGTAATGGCCACACTTTCTCTTCTCTGTTTGGTCTACATTGATGCAAGACAGTCATTCAATCTCCACTCCACTCTAATCCTTCCTTTGCTCTTACCATTCATCACAGGAAGTCTCAACAGATGAGATCGTTTAACAGTGGGTGTGAATGGTGTTGTGCACTCTTTCCCTGTGTTAAAGAAGAGCCTCTGCGATTTGGAGTTCAGAGCCTGACTTCAAAGGAATTTGTCACCAGGGCAGACGTTTTAATTGGACCATTAACTTTTGGAAAGACTCTTCCAGATATCTTGATGAGCTGTCGCCCTCCAATCCAAAACTAAAACTCAGCCTTTTACATACACCTCTGACATCTTCATATGCACTATTTCCATCTGGCATGATTTTTTCTTCCAAGTGCATTATACACTGTCCTGGTGACAGAAATTGATGAGTTATTGTGAAAAGTGAACAATAAGACACATCTTACAATGCCTATTAGTACTGTGGCAGTTACCGAAAACAAATAGATTTTTTAAAAAGTCTTTTTTGTGCACTCTTAAAATTTGTTGTAATGTTCAGTGTATTAAAGGAGCATGGCAGGTGCTATAGGTTGATTCACAATAAAATTGCATTAAATACTTCCTACTACTAGAGACTGTTACTGCTTTTGTACCATGTTCTTGGCAACACTGAGATGTGTTATGATTACTGCAGTTTTCAATTTTCACAAAAAAAAAAAAAAAAGTCATATGACCAAATCACATTGCCTGCAACTGCTGAGCTCAACAAGAGCACTTTTATGTTTTATGTCTCTTATGCATTTTCATTGATAACCAATCAGTCTAAGCAAATACAAGCTAGAACACAACTTATGTTCTTGGACATTACAGCAGTGTCACATAGCGAACAATAATAATAAAGACAGGGAGTAATAGAGAGAGTGCCAATTCTCAAAACCCATCGAGAATAACTCACCAGACGGATGAGGTGAGAATGAAAACAGAAGCGTACAATAGAGGAAAGGCGTTCTTTTCTTTCCATTGCTTGTGATCAGTAATCACTGAGGCAGACAGAAGAGAGTAATCTTAGAGAGGGTTCAACAATTCTGCCCATCCTGAGATCCTGAGATTACATTATTTTCCCAAATTGCAAGTGAAGCCTCTCAATCCACCTGCCAATGAATCAACAGTGTAGGCAGGGAGGACAGAGCGTGCATGCTGTGTCATCTAAGATGAGGTTTGTGTGAGGCATCCCATTAAGGAAAGAAAACAACTGGGAATACTCTGTGTGGAACATAATGGCAATGTAGTGCAGTGGTAGTAGCAAATTATTTCAGAGAACCCTACTGGAATGTTTCTGGGGAGGAATTCTCCCTTGGAAATAAATATCTGATGCGAAAGTCCTCAAAAGCATACAGTATTGCTTGAAAGGATTATGCTAGTACTCCTAGAATAACAATTCTAAAATTGATTATTCAATTATTTGAATTAGGTTTTTGTGTTGTAGGTTGGAAATATATAAATATGTAAATACATATATAAAAAACAAACTAGGATTTCCTGTGGTTGTCTCAAAAAAATGTCTTCACTCAAGAGACTTCATTCCTTAGCATCCGCTGATCTCAGACTTCTCTCAGGTCTTCGCACAACTTTTCTAAGTGTAGATTTTTCTTGATGCAAGCGGAGCAACAGTGAGACCACTATCAGTGCTAATCCAACGAGGCATGTGGCAGAGTAGAAGCGCTAGCGAATGACTGTTTTCGTTTTTGTTGTAAAAACATGAGAATACACGGTGTAATCACAAGTTCTGTGCATATTTTTGAACAGAGTAAACGGCAAAAGCCAGTTGTAGAAAGATTTGCAGACAAGTCGGTACATATGTGCAAGGTTTGTTTAAATCTGGTTGGATGACTGGAACGTAAAGCCCGCTCCAATGCAAATAACGGGCTGTGATAGGCCCAGCTCATTTGAAGCCGGAGAAAGAGACCCCAAGCCAGGGGCCCCAGGTCCACATTCTCTCTCTAAGAAATGTGGATCTGGCTGCCCAGGCTACTTCATCCAGTTGTTTCAATTCACTCTCTGATTAAGTCACCAAATCCATATACAATCCCAATTCCAAAAAAGTTGGGGCACAGTAAAATCCACATTAAAACAGAATGCAATGATTGGCAAATCTCATAAGCCCATATTTTATCATCAATTGAAAATAGAAAACATATCAAATTTTTAAACTGAGAAAATATACCATTTTAAGAAAAATGTAAGGTAGTTTTTAAATTGATGGCAGCAACACGTAGCAAAAAAAGTTGAGCCCATGTTTACCACATTGTAGCATCCCCTCTTCTTTTAACAACAACCGTTACTGGTTTGGGAACTGAGGAAACCAGTTACTGGAGTTCTGAGGAAGGAATGTTGTCCCATTCTTTCCTGATTTAGGATTGTAACTGCTCAACAGTCCTAAGTCTTGTTTGTCATATTTTTCATTTGAAAATACGTCACATATTTTCAATTGGTAAAAGGTATTTATGTAGATTTTACACAGCATCCCAACTTTTTTGGAATTAGGTTTGTTACAAAATAATAAATGAAAGCAAAATACTTTGCACACGTCTGGATCAGTCATGCTACAGGCTTCACTGACAGCAGGTAAAGTAAGTCAGGATGCTGCACAGTCTGCTGTTGTCACTCACCAACAGCTGTGGAGCTTTGAGGAAGCTCATGCCAGGGAGTGGAATTGGTATGATCCACTTTAGAGGTGTGTGATATTGCATTATACATCATCTTCAGGCCATGAATGTAAAAATATATTTTATTTATCACAGAAGTTACAGCGAACATGTTGAAGTTTTATATTTTGTCGAACCATCCATCCACTGATCTCTCTGTGTTGTGGATTTTGCCATGTAATGCCCTGACTTCCTCTTGTCTCCCATCATAATTACTATGGCCACAAGAAGGCGCTGTCAATCATTCTGGGGCAAAAGACTTATACAGCTAGATGTCACTTAATAAAACATAACTGCGGGTTATAATAATCCACTTACACAAAACAATCTTTGCTTTTTTGAAGAAGAAGAAGTTGGTTTATGCTTTTTAGATATTAAGAGGAGTGACTGCTCTGGTTGGTATTTTTTGAGATGAACATACAATACAGTGATACCACACCAAATGCTTTATCTGAGAGTTTTATAACTTCTACTTCACTGAATCCATCTCAATTTAGTTCCTCCAGGGATGACACACTTAAATCAGCATGTTTGGTTGGCAATCAATGAGTCTGAACCACGGAGGAAAAGAATCTACACTACTATTGATTTGGAAAATCTGTGCTACCTTGCACAATCTCTAGAGAGGCCCTTAAGCACATCTCACCATGAGACCTGTTAAAATCACTGTACATATGTCACAGCTCAGCCCATATGTTCTCAAATCTTGTGGTAATTAACTTAGGTTTCATAGTAATACATAGAAAAGCAAGAATCAAATATATTTCAGACATACACAGTTGTGATCTAACAGTACAACCCCTTGGTCTTACAATTCCACAGAAAAATTAAATGTTAGAACACAGCAGTGCATGTGGATCCTTAGGCTATTTTTATAAATAAAATGCTGTTTTAATATGTTTGTCATTTGCTTTATTCATTATTGGTGTTTCTTAGCAATATGAAAATGTCTGGCCTAATTCAGTAAAACACCACCTGAGGCAAAATTGGAGGAAATAAGCAACACATTACCTAGAGTTGATAATAACAATTAACGTTTTGAAAAGACTAGTCTCTGGGTGAAGGCACATTTGAGATTTTCATGACATACACTAAGAATAAGTGTTTTAAGAGTTGGAATTGTGCCATATAAATTTCCTTATCTCCTGATTTCATTGTGAATCATATGCAGGCTGTTTTGGGGCTCTACTAGTTGGTAGTGTTTACTGTCTGACAATAACAATTGAAATAAATCCACAAAAAGACTTATTGATATTTTTTAAAGTAGAATTACATTTAAATGAATGTGTAGCTTTCAGCAGTATTGTATGAGTCCAAACTGTGATGAACACCAGGGAAAAATCAGCCACATGCAGAACGCAATGCTAAAGAATCCAGTGATTGATTTAGTCAGTAATCTTACTCCAATGCGAATGCTGCTGCTTCCTTTAAATGGAAGAAAGCGTGAAAATGGTTTTGTTAAGGGATGTAAGCTTTTCAATCTGTTCAGTAGACATCTAAAAACTCCAAAGTTCAAAGATGAGGAAGGGTTTTGATTAGTGTTGTTTAATGTTGTGTGAGACTCATTTCATCGTCTCGATGATAAATAGTATAGCTACATAAAATCTTACTGAAAAATTAGTGACGGCAAATTTTTTTTGTGAAATTTGGAGCCATATTTGGAAATATGATTTTGTTGAAAAATTCTGCAGTGTTTTTCACTGACTGAATCTTTAATACATGGGAAATATTTATTACTAGTGGATCAATGACATTCAAACCCAGATATCTGTTTTCAAATAACTCACAAACAATAATTACACTTACATAATGAACTATTTGAACAGACATTCAACAAACAAAACGAAATGAACTGATTATGGAAAGCTCATTAGCTGCTTTTTTAGGCCAATTCTTTCTAATAATTGTCTGTAGATTTTAATATGTTTGTGGTTTATGTCTGTGTTGCATTAACTAACAAATATAAAAATCTAGTTTATTTTTACAGTAATATTCAAAATATTTCTGGAAGTATACATGTAAATACAGAAAATAACAAGCCTGAAGAAACATTGTTCCAAATGTCAATACAAAGACTGGATGTTGTCTGACTGTGTCTGCAGCAGTTACATACATCTAAACAAATGGGCATTTTGTTGACCTTCATTGTAATTGGAGTTCAGCATCAAGTAAATGGTCTGAAAAGTTGGTGGTGATCTTGCCTTAATGCGCAACTGACCACAATAAGTCACACTGATTGCATTTTAATGCTGTGTGGAAAAAACAACAACGTTAATGGTCCGGTGCTGGCACAGTGTGCTGAACGTTGACGGAGACTTATCTCACCCACTGTGGAGACAAGTCAATCAGTGTGAGGACCGCTGCCAAATACTTGTTGTTGCTTTGTGTCTCTGCAGGAAGGGTCACACTCATCATACTTTCCACTAATACATCCTGCCCATCACATCCACTGATGCCGCACATTGGCCATGTCCTCGGACTCGCACCTGTGAATCATCTACTACATGTTGCACAGACATTGGTTCATGAGAATAAAATTGCTGCACTGAACTTTATTTAAAGTAAAGGTCAGAATAATGAGATCTGATCTCTGCTTCCTCATTGCACAGTATGACCATGATAGATCTACCAGCGATTATGGTTGTTGATCAATACTAATGACTCACTGATTACTTTGACTTTTTTATTTTGGCTTTCAAGACCCAACACCTTTTATATGCTGAATGCTTCTATATAAAACTTAAAGGGCCTTCAGTGTTTGCGCTTTGTGGAACTATTCTCTGTACTTTTGTCCAGCAAGTTTTGAATTTGTTCTCACCAACTTTTCAAACCAAGCCTTGAGGTCAAAGTTCAGATACGTGCTTCTCAGTTGCAGAGGTGAATTTACCAAAGAACATAAGGTCACAGTAAGCCTAGGGTCCTAATGGTGATCAGAATGTAGCTTTCACTCCTGAGCAGAAAATGACGAAGCTTTCTTTACTGCAGCTCTGCATGGGCTGGGCTGCAAGTCATCAGTCACATAGTTGTACGGGGTAAGGGTGGGCACATCCAGACCAGGTTTGAGAGTTGACTGATGGGTTATTGCACTAAAGCTCTGCCGCTGAGGCTGGTCATCTATTAATGTCAGTCCTACCCAGTGAGCTCTGGATCTGGACTTCTGGCAGTGTTTCTACAGAGCATTTGATTTCATTGCACATTTAATGTTTGGATCCACGATATGAACTATATTGCAGTTCCTCTTAGATTTGCAATTTAAAAGTGCACAAAATTATAGTGGGCACATTGTAATTATGCTGAGAAAGAGAGACGAGTGTAATAGAGAGGCACACCTTTCTGGTACAGCCTCAGCAATTTTCAACGTCAGTGACTCTGTCCATTTCAGTGCTAGAATCATGCTGATTGCACTGGATGAAAATTGATGTGATTTTCTACACAGAATTCATTATGTGTGATGACAGCATGTGCTGAAAAATGAATCTGAAGTTGAATCAGGCTCAACAGATGTCCCCCAACTTATTCTTTAATGCTTCCCCTTGTTTCTGGACACATATATACTGTACTTCCTCCAATATGCGTATATGTACAGTATAACATTATTTAGGACTGTGATCTTCGAAAGATTCTAGAGGTGATGTGCACCAAATGACATATAATGCTTTAGATGTTTATTTACAATTTATTGCATTGATACTGAAGTTTTGTTTTATTACTGCTTTTTTCTGGCTTGAGTGTAAATGTGCAAAGGCGAGACACAAACTCTAAAAAGTGGAAAAAAAGCTGCTGTCAGGAAAAGCACTGCAGGTACATCTAAATTACAGTTTGTCAGAGGCAAAAGCATACAGTGCATGTGGTGCCTAAGTAACTTTGGTGTGTGCTGACGTGGAGATCAAAACGTTTAAGGTGAAATCAGACTGAGGCTGGACAGAATAGTCAGCATTTGTATTCCTTGAAGGGAAATTGCTACGGTGGAAAAGCATACTGTAGAAAAATATTAGACATTACTGAATGACATTCTTCCTTCATTTTCCTAAGCCATCTGGCTTTACAAACCCAGGCATGCCCAGAAAAAAGTATTGTGGGTGTTTCTTTATTTTATTTTTATTATTAAGGTATTTTTCCCAGGGGACTCACTAAAGAAAGACTGGGGGAATATGAAAAATGCTAAATTCTAGTTTATGAGATTTTCTTCATTCGAGGGAAAAAGATAAATAAGGGAAGCAGCGTCCTCATGAGGTGGGGGAACGACAGAGGTCAGTGCCATACTGCTTTCACCCTTGATGTCTGTTAAAAAATAATCACCAAAGATCTCAGCAGTTCTACTCCGTGTGACAAATGCATTATATTCAGAAGACCAGTTGGCTTTGGTCCTCCTGTTTATACGCTGTCTCAAATGCATCCATATAGCTCATCCATCTCTGCATGCCACATCTTCCAGTCCCTTGTTTTTCTGCTCTGAAGACATTAGGCTCCTCTTACTAGTTTTTGTGTTTGTGTTCCAGCAGGCTATCTGTCTCACTGTAATTTTCATATCCACCTTTAGCAGCCTCTTGCAAGTATTTGTTCTTTCTTGACTCCATCTTTGTTTTCCTGTCAAAGACTCTGTGCTTAATTGTTTTGATTAAAGCACTTTCTAATTAAAAGTACAGTAACTCCATCTGAGAGAGGCATTTTGATTACATAGGAGTGGCCTGTATAATGCAAGGTCTTCAAAAGGAAATGGGTTCTCAGACCGCCCTGCCCAACCTGTTTTATTCAGTATATCTCAAGAGAAGAAAAGGACAAGAACAAACAACAAATTCAGGAAAAAGTATGATGATTAATTCTCTCCTGTTGTGAATCTCTGGGTTACAGATGTGCTTTAAAATAAAGTTAGGCCTACTGTATGTCTTAGCTTACTGTGGGACTGCTTCATACTCAAGATAAACCCTCAAGTTAGAGTGAAAAATAACATGTTTTTCTTGGATGTTTGTGGCTCATTACACTTAAGCCTGGGGACAGTAATCTATGAGATTACAAATAAGTGGGCCCTACTGCTGGAAGGCAGGATCTGTGCATTTTTGCGTGGGGAGAGGGAATTTGGCAGGCTGCTGTCAAGCCAGTGGATCAAAGTCCTTTTCCCACTGCAGTGGCTCATCACAACAGAGAATGCAAGAGAGAGAGAGGGCGGGCGAGAGAGATAAAGAGAGACAGAGATCTGGGAGGAAGACAGCTTATGCCGCTCATGGTTGGCTTACTGAGCACACTTCCTTCGCATTTTAGATCCAAAGCCCATACTGAGTATAGCTCAATAAAACACTCAAGTCAGCAGGGGAGACTAGATGTGCCGTTAGTGTCAGTACATCCAAATGGATTGCGACAGTGACATGAGTGCATACAGAAGCAATGTCTCCATACAGAATATGAGAAAAGGATGTCAACATTTGCAAATGTTATGATTAAAAACTTATAGCAAATTTTAAAACGACATCCATACAGAGATAATGATTGTACGTCATACTGCTGTCAAAATTCTTTCACCATCGAGTACTGAGCAGAGATGCGCACAAGTCTTTTTTGCAAGTCTTTAAGATAGTCTAAATCTAGTCTGAAGTCTCTTATTGTTTAAATTAACGTTCTATCATCTGCTACAAGCTGTCCAGACTACTTTGAAAACTGCACTGATATATCTTAGGCGATGAGAAAAGGCACTGTCATTAATTCGCATAAAAATGACCATATACATTACTTCATAATTCACATATTACAGCTTGTCTCAAAGGTAGTAGATGTAATCCATGAAGTCTCTCGAGCAAACTACCTTATCCCGAATTGCTCTGATAGAGCTACACTGTGGTCAGCCACATCCACAGTCCCTGGGAAACATCAGATCTCTGTACCTTGACTCCTTAATCAAAAGGAAAGGGAGATAATAAGAGAAAATAATGGTCATGTTACATTTCACAAAAGATTATACATTTCTATGCACTGCTCACACACCTATATTTTCATCATTCAGCTGAGATGTTAATGTCTACAGTGTCACAGTTTGGAAGAGCTCTCTGTCTCGCTTTCGACATTCATTATTAATCAGAGAATGTTCTTTTTGGTTT
The DNA here is from genome assembly GCF_900324485.2 of Mastacembelus armatus. Lineage (NCBI taxonomy): Eukaryota > Metazoa > Chordata > Actinopteri > Synbranchiformes > Mastacembelidae > Mastacembelus > Mastacembelus armatus. The sequence continues at coordinate 5,225,910 of NC_046637.1, forward strand.
CATGATCGCTTTAATAATCAGGGTTGCTGATGGGAGAGCACATATTCAAAATTGATAGTTTGAGCATGGACAACTCAAGGGACAAAAGTGTTAATTAATTAAGCAGTAAGGTGAACAAAAAATGCACGGGCTGTGCTCAGATTATTGGAGGTTCCTAAGGTTTTAAGACAAATCCCCCAGTTGCATCACTCATAATGTGTTATAAACATTACCACCAACAGCTATTTATCTCTTTTTTATGTTTTATTTTCTTATCATCATCCAACCATGTGTATGATGATTCACACAAACAGGAGCTATGATACAAAATGTACAGTATTAGTACTGGTTATTACACAATTATAGATAAAGATACACACAGCGGCTCATAGTGAAAAGAATAAATGATATATTCTGGAGGTGCAGAATATAAACTTTCCAAACTTTTCCTGCAGGACTGTTTCATCAGTTGAGTTTCATCCATCTGCAAAGTAAAACAGCAGTTAGTGATCGTTGTATTAAGCTGTTCTATATCGTTGACATATCATGAATACACCATGTGCTACTGTTAGGATTTGATGGAGGAAAAGCCTTTAATTTGATGCTGTTGAAGCAATGTCATGTACTTAGCCCACTCGCCAACCCTGTAGCTGCTCTGTAAGAAGCGAGGTGAGCTTGTGAAGGTGCAGATGCTCCTTTAGAAAAGTGACTCTGTCAGGCATGCTGACTTAGTTTGTTCCCAACGAAACCAGCTGGCTTCTCTTGTGTTTGGGAAATAAAGTCTTCAAGTAGCATCTGAACTTGTTTGGCTTCATACTGTCATAAGATAATGTCTTGAGACACAACACACTATGTTCTCTCTTAGCAAGCGTTGTACTGGTGAAGCTAAGGGTGAGATCTGTCTCATTTCTTTTTGTCATTGCTCTGGAATCTGCAATGTTTGAAGCTTGTTTGTTTTACTTGGCAGGGTGTTTGGTCATCAACTAAAATATTGGACAAATATAAATGTCTTCCTAACTCCAGCCAGATGATGGAACTAGATAAAATGTTACAGTGAAACCTGCTGGGTTTAACCACGTCTGTTCCAAGTGTCACAGCAGTTCGTTCTTTATGTCATCGTGGGCCAATCTCTAGTCGATGTTGCGATATTTTAGATATTTATGGTATTCCATCCAAACATGCTTGAGCCATTAATAGAAACTATCCTATGATGAAGGATCCACCATACTTGCAAAACCAAAATCTCCTTTTAATAGGTTGTAATAAAAGATAGCAGAGAAAGGGTCAAAGAGATGTTAATATGTAATGCTTTCATTAATGGTTGAGAAAAACAGGAAGTCGTTTTCTGCACCTGCTATCTATGAAAACAAGGATAAAAGAAGAACATGAAAGAAGCACTTTGCACTTTGTGTGGAAATGGCAGGCTGTCTCCCCTATTTAAACTGGGCAGCCAGGTTCAGTCAAAAATTAAGACAACAAAAAGAATATACTGCATATTTAACATATCAACACATTCTCTAGCTTTACTTTTATCACACAGCCACTAAAATGTGTGCTACTCCTGGTCCTTAAGTTTGCTTTCAGTGCTGCCTACTGTTTTGTTTACCTACTGTACTGGCATCCAGGTGTAAATTACACTACGCTGGAACACGGCTGCAAATGAAAAATCTTGTCGTGGGTGTTTAGCCTAAGAGGCTACAGTTGGAGTTGCAAATGACAGTGATGATGTAGCAAGGACAGCAGGGGTGAACTGTTAAAAAGCAGCAAGACGTCATACACATAGAGCCTGCACAGCAACTGAAATCCAATTTGATGTATTTCCTCAACTGTGGGAGAGATGCCTGTGGGCACAAACAAATAAAAAAAAGTTGTGAGATTGCATCAAACGTGTGCTCATAAGAGAAGCTGGTTTCTTGGGTGCAGTGAATGCCTGGCAAAGTATACTGCATACAGGCATTTATGGATAAAAAGAAAAAAAAATAGGAACATAGTGAAAGAGATCAGGACAGCATGTTTTTAAATTAACTAAAGAGTATGTGTGAACTAAGATTAGCATGATACAGATATGTTAGCTGCAGTGGGACATCAGGTACTGCTAGTTTTGTCAGTACAGTATATTCAGCTGCTTTAGATGTATGCATCAAGATAAGACCTGCTGCATTAAAGCAGCAGTAGCCTGGATGTCCTTGGTCAAACTCAAATGATACACAGATTCAAGGATCCTGCCAGCTAAAGTACGGGGGAAAGTGGTGTACCACATGCCCTTGTGACTGGAGGCGGAATTGCCAGTCCACTGAAAGATGAGATTAAGGGAAATAGGCAAGGCAGTGCAACCCATGAAAATTGCACAGGCATTGTACCACTGAATATGTCTAGCCATGACAAAGCTGAACATACCTGTATGTTCAAAATGTCATGTTTGACAGCTTCATTCTGCACACTAACTGTACAACCATGATTGCTAAATAATATGACTGTCAAATATATTGGCTTGATAATACTGTATTTTCACAGCTTAAATATTTTGTATGTCACATTTGGGGGCATCTGGATGATATGCTCAACAGGATTGAGATAAAGCACCATTATAGTCACATACTGTAACAAGGATCAGGGCGCAGGATGTGGTGGTTTCAGAAGATATATATGCCTCTCCAATTTCAGATATTATTGCTTATATGTCCATTAAAGTTTAAAATGTCCTTCACACAAACATGGTGCTATTTCCTAGGCTGTGAGGATGCAGGATACTCAAAACACCACCAGGGTTTAAAGGTCTAGGAGGTCTAGGAACGGTTTTTTGTTTTTCTTTACAGGCTACCAACACTGAGTTCTTTTTCAGTTCAAAAGCAGCATAGTTGTAAGAAAAATGAAAGAGACTAGAAAGGCTTAAACTTAGGCATTGAGAAAGTCATACGCCAAAATTAAAGATCTGTTTGTTGTAAAGAATAAAAAGATTTCAGTTTCCTTTTTTTAATGTTTCGTGTAAAGGAGATAGCATGTCAGTGTTACTACACCTTACCACAAACAGGTATATGTAGCAAATGTTGCAACATAAGTAGTGTACCTCACATCCTTGTCATTTAATAAGTCCTGTCGCTCTTCCGTATTTTATCTCAGTGTGTGAGGCTGCATAAAGGTCCCTTTGTCCTCCCTCTAAAAATAAAAGGGAACTCATAAACCATGAAAAAACTCATAACCCTGAGAAGATACCCAGACTAACTCTGCTGCCCCCCCCCCCCCCCCCCCCCGCCCCAGAGGGGGCTGTATCTACAGTCTTCACATGCTGGTCTTTCTGGCTAGTCAAGGGAACAGTTAAATTGACCAGCAACTAAATGTTTTTTTTTTTCCAGATGTAGACAATTTAACCTTAGGTTTCTGGCATATAACAAGAGGCAACTTCTCCCAGCTTCAGTGGCGCAGACAGTCAGTCTCGTCATTCTGGGGAATCTACCAATATACTCTTAACTGATTGAGTGCCTGATTATGGGGTGCCTGTGTGACTACCATAAGGCCATGAACTCAGACATCAGGGTGCTTATTTTCATAAGTCGCATGCAAATGAATATTTCTGCACAGCAAGAAAAACCTCTGGGACTCATGTAGCACCATTTTGTTTGCATAAACATTTAAACTGTTTGTACTGCAGGCTGGTTTCAGTGATTCTGCTCACTGTGTATACCAGTAATGTGCTGCTAAATATTCAGAACGAAAACAAAATTTGGGTGATGACCTGTTACAATTGCCTAGATATGTGTTTTGATTGTAGCGTTGTAAAATATAAAAAAGACTGACAGAAAGGTTTAGGCATGTGGATGGCTGTTAACTTTGGGCTGTTACCAAATTAACTGGTAGGCTTAGAGGGGTGACCTCTAAGCCTGCTGAGACCCTGCATCCTCATACATTACATTTTTGGATTGGTTTTATAGAGATACAAAACACTGAAGAAACCACAAGACTTGTAGATGTGTTAACATTGTTTATGGTTCTGTTTTTGCACCATTCTGTTCAGGCATTCAACAGTTTTATATTTCATGCAGTAAAATAGAGTTTTTTTTTTTCCTCAAAAACTTTGTGGATTTTGCCTATTTTTATTAATATCTTTATCTGTTGTCATCTGATAGTCATTTTACAAATTTCCAAAAGTATACCTTTATTACGGAGTTGATAGGTAATAATGAAGAGAGAGAAAGATGGAGAATGACATATAGCATCGATTCCAGGCTGCATTCAAAGTTTCAGTTCATGTTCTACACCTTCGCTAGGCCAAAGAAATTGTTCTTAAGAGACCTGCTGACAGTGTGTGAATTCATAAAGGTAATGAGGGAATCTAATGCAAAGTCTAACATCTGAACGTGATACCTGTGCTTTTAGCACCTGGGTAGACTTACCCAATTTTCTTCAGGAGAGGCTTTGTAAAAGCCATTATGAGAAATAATAGGATGTGAGTGAGACAAGACATCAGTAACAGGGTTAGGATGAGTGCTGGCTGGTCACAACAAAAGTTAGTCCAGGTGGGAATGAGAGGAGAAGAAAAAAAATCAGGACTGGCCATAGCACCTGGCCAAAGGGTGTTACTGCTGTTACACCTTTTTTTACATGTGTTCATTATATAACATTATGTTAGTACTGGTGAGTTTTAACTGAAGTGTAAGTTGTTGTATGTGCATTATTACATCAATATATTACACATAGCTGGTATTTCTTTGTAGTAAGTACTGATTAATGAACAGAATGTGATTTCAACTTATTTTGCTGTTCATGTTGTCACAGTAGTTGCTTATCCGTGGCCACCAGGGGAGAATATGGTAATGAGCAGATGGCTGGGTGTGCCCAGGTGATGGCACGACGAAAGATATGTGTATGTCAACATGTTGCTTGAGTAAAATTGGCCTCCGACTGTTGTGATGTCTTGGGCCTTGTGATTAATTGATGTACGACTAACAAAGCCTTCAGCCTGAGGTCCCATGAAAGTGCTCCCCACTGTTAATGGTCTTGCACCGTGTTTATTGGAATATTTCTGCTGATCCAGGAAACTCAGGCTGTGGCAGAGGATTCTAGTCATAGTAACCATGGGGCAGCTTGCTTCTTCTAATGTAAGGGAGAAAAAGGTGTAGTGGGTAAATGCACAGAATTTGTTTTTTGAACGTCCAGCTATATACTAGTGAAAGTAATATTTCATGTTCAAAATATATGAAACATATATATCTGTCTTCAGTAACAACTTCAAGATTTTCAAAGCACTTTTTGTAGCTGGGAGTGTTGGAAAGTTTTTGTCAGTATGTGTTGATAATGAACAATGACTTTTTAAAAACATTTCAGTTATCTAAGTTGTTGGTATTTCAAAGTTAAAAGCATGACTACATTGTCACAACATATGCAAGCAAATAGTAAAAGCCACAGCTAAGTTGCTGAAATGTTTTTAATTACTCAGCCAGGAAGCCAAGGGGAAATTTAATTTATTTAGACAACAGGTGTTAAACTAATGTTTATCTCATCTCCAAAATGCACTCTACTATATCTCACTATGGCTATTTTTACAGTCAACCGTTGTTATGATAATGGCTTATGATTAAAAAAAAAAAAAACCTGTCTATATGGTTTCAGGCTGACACCGTGCTTCCTACCATACTGTGCTCTGGGTCCTGTGGTTGCATTGCCGTTATTGATTTTTTTTTCTCTGTGTGGTGCTTCTTAGGTTCTTCCTTGGTAAAGTTGTTTGAAAAGGTCACAGCCCCTTCAAGATACAAAGAATCTAGACATCTCACTACCTAGAAACCAAGTCATATCACATTAAACAAGGCTCAAAAGTTTCAAACTTTCCACCAGTCTCTTTTCTCCAAAAATACAGTGATTTTACACCATGTTGTTGATTTTATGCTTATTTGCTTCTACACACTATTGCCAGGTCTTCTAGCAACCCTGTCACTCAATTGATTGTTTGGCAGTTTATGTTCAGTATGTTGCCTGCACTGACTCATCGCTCTGTGTCAGGATTTATTTCTTTATTTTGCACAGGTCATAAGGAATTACATCAAACAGAAGAGAGCCAAGCATTTCTCTGCCATCTGCAACCCAAAATGACACAGTCTGTGAGTGGGTAAAGAAGTGGGAAGGAGTATTGATGGATGCATGTAAGACTCCATAGGAAAATCAATAGGCCTACCACAGCCCACGATTGACTTAACAGCACATGCCAACCACCTCCGAGTGAAGCTGAGAGCAAATGTCGGCATAGTTTGTCATTGACGCTCTGTGCCGATAAGATCTTGGAGCCTCACTTTTTAGTTCAGCACATCACCTGCCCTGAGGACACTCACTCAACCCCTCCCCAGTTGGGTCGGAATAATATTATTGAGGTGGGCAGCTAACATATCACATTCCCTTACTATTTTATTGCTGTCAAGTCCCAGCATGTATCAAACTAAGCTCTTTTTGTGGATGTTTGGAGAGCAGTAGCTCCCTATTGTTGCATGCCAGAAGAACGGTCAGATATAATCACATAGGGTTTTAAAGGTTTACCTTGTTTAGTTATGCATTTATTATTTATTTGTTTGTGTAAAGGAATGTGCATGTACTGTATTGCAGCATTTCAGCTTAGACTACAAATGGATACACTGCATACAGTGACAGCACAGTGGTACTTTTTCAGTTAGGAACCAGCTATAGCATGTTTGCCATAATCCAAATTATTTTTCAAAGGTCCTTGATTTTCCTGTAAGTGAATTATGACACCACCGTTTGACTACTAAGTGAACAACTGGAAGAACCTGTCAATCTTTGCACTTAACTGACAGCTCTGTTTATCGTAGCATTCATGTCCCTGCTGAAATTAAACCCCTGCCAGGACAAAGTGGCTTTATACCAAATGTGTGCTATAATTGCTTTTTAGGGATGAATTAATGCTGCACTTTGTAATAAAATGAATCTTTTTAGTTATGGCAACACTTTGGAAAATGTTAATGGACGGATGTTAACGCCAGGCAAGCAATTCAGCAAAGCCACAAAGTCAGACCAAAGCAGTACATTTAAAGGTCATTCTTTGCGCCATACAAAGCTTTAGCTACAGTAGAGTTCATGCAATTATTTGACTCTAAATTCAATGGAGGGACAATGGAAAATGCATATACATACACTAATTTAACTTTGTACTTGTATGTATACAGCAGTACTTGTATGTTACTGTCCACTTTTGATAAAATACCATGATGAACCAAGTTTTCACACATTACATTACTGTCAGTAAAAAAATGCAGAAAATGATTCATAGTAAAAAATGACTATGAACCATTTCAAAAGATGTGGGAGTTCAAATTCCACTAGAATTAGAATAGAAAGAAAAATTCTACTTTTATGTGTCAATATGTTCAGATTCACAGAAAAAATGTCATGGTAATGATAGCAGGGAAAAAAGGTTCCTTTCTGGTATAATGGACTTTTTATTAAGTAGGGGAGTGACACCAGGGCACCAAAATGCCTCCAAACAGTAACCTGTTGGATAGCACAATCCTTTTAACAACTGTAAAGAACAGAGCTCTGTCCTTTCATTACTGCACTGTTCAAATGAATGTGAGCTCTCATCTATGTTCATAGTGCATGGTTTGCAGTGTAGAACCTTCTCTTGAAGCTACCGACACCTCCTCCTCATTACCATTACCAAATTCTCCATTCTCTTTAAATTCATTACAATGGCCAAAAAAAGAACATCAACCATTATGCAGAGTGTAGAATTCCCTGAGCCCTGGCTTCATGTACTAATTGCTGAAGATTTAAGACTAATGATGGGGATTTTAGCTCTGGAGTCCTGTCAGATCTATTCTCTTTGCTTGCCAATAGAAATTAAGTTTCTCCTGGTGCTTGTAGTCCCTGTTATGGTGCACAACAAAACCACAAGACCTGTGTGAGATGAGGCTGCAAGAGAGTTCACAAATCTGTTACGCGATCACGTCTGGTTTTTTTTAATCACCATATTTTATTGACCTCGGGAGGGAAAAAAGATTTTAAAAAATATTATCTCGCTTGAATTTTGTGACTAGGCAATTTTACATTCAATTACATTTTATTTCTTCATCATAAGGAACATTTTAAAAGTGAAATATCCACCAGTGAATATAAAGCAATTAATGTTATCTGTAAATATGAAGCTGCACAAGACAAGTGATGAGTGAGTTAAAAATGCAGTTCATTGCCACTTAACTCAGATCCAAGTGTGGAATTTGCAAAATGATGTTACACAATTTGTGGGTGTTGTTCAACATTTTAAACACTCACTATGCAAGACCAATTAAGCTGCCTGCTGCATCAATAAATATGCTGCCAGAAATATTTTAGAGGATATTTTTTAAGAGGATGCCTTTTTATTGAACTTCAAACTTCACTGCATAGATTTGCATTTAAGTGCAGAACAGCTTGAACTTCGAATGCTGCAAATTTTGCATCATGGAAATGAATCTACTTTCACAGTATTGAATTTAAAAGTAAACCACATGCTTGACAAACAGCTGGTAGCAATAAAAAAAACACTTTCACTATGGCATTATTCTTGGTTGGAGAGACCAGGACAAAACAGTGTTGGGTAATTCAAAATTGTGGAATTTTGAGCACTGAACATGAAAAAACTCATGTCATGCAGTTTTAATATTAAATGCAAATATGTACATTGAGTTCTTTGTCACGCTCTGGCCTCTGTGCATTCCTTATTTTATCCAGTGCTAAGGTTGCCAGTGAAAAAGAGCATCGCTGTCACCTGCCAGCCTTCCATGCCACCAATCCCCAACCCTGAGTGACCAGTTTGTCTTGTGGACCTGCTCAATGAACTGGCAGTGGCCTGAGATAGTGGGAAGATGCCACCCTAATTTGCTGAGGACTGATGCAACATAAGTAAAGGAAAGGCTGAATTTCCTCATTGCTCTGTTGGAAGAACAAATTCCCCAATGTTTGTGGATGTGGGTCACTAATTTACTCTTGTTGCATCCACAGTTGAAAGCAAAGGAGCTCCAGAGAGACACTAAAGACCTCAGTGGTTTCTTTGTCAGGGGTGCATGTGTATGGCCAGAATTAGAAGTCTGACTGGACTGATAGAAGTAAACAATCATAAATAATGACTTTAACTTGGTGGAATTTCTTATTTTTGAGCTTTGTGAGCTTTTAACATTTTTAGCATTTTGACTGGAATTTAATGTTTAAAGCCAGTGCTTTTTGTGTGTGTTTGTTTTTTGTAAAAATAAACAAACATGATTTTATCTAAAATATTCTCAGCAGTGATGCTGCAGTGGCCTGGGATCAGACAAAACTAAGCTAAACGATGGTCTAGCTACTACACTGCTTTATGATATTTGCAAAGATATAATACCTGTTATCTATGGACAACGTAGCTTCACAGTAAAATCCTTTCATTAAATAGCATCTGTAGCAAAACAGAGAATAAAGAATAAAGGTTGAACCAGGTAGGTGTGACTGTGGCTTGCAGCCGTATTTGAATATCAGTCAGTCTGGCCTACAGTAATTAGCAAAAGTTAGACACACCTACGCAGTCGCACTGCTCAATCAATCAGTTAACACCACCACCGCTCATACGTTAGCCTTCTCTGTTTTCACCTCTGTAGTTCTTTCAACTCCCTCAAAGTTCAACACTTTAGACATGGCTTGCGATTAGTCAGTACTGTGAGTTCTCAATGTGAAATAACTACATGAATGAACTGACTTCACCAAACCCTCTGATTACAGTGACTCAGAAACTGAGCGTCATGCAGACATCTGTGGTTCAAACTGCAAAACTAGAGTGAAAGCATCAACCTGCCACTGACTTGACTTGACCTGACTAACCGTTGCATTTTCTTAATCTTATAATGTGCCTTTTAAATATACATATGCCATGTTTCTATAGTAACCCAGAATGGACAAACCAAAAACTGGCTGGTAAAAAGTGGGATGTGAGGGGTGCTCAAAAGGCTGCATTCTGCAGTCTTACCGTTGGATACAACTAAATCAGTGATGGGTTAATGCTTACTGTTTGCTATGTGCTTCAGTGGCCAAAGCCAGCCGTAAGGATATGGGATTTGAATATTATGAGCTCATTAAATGGCACTTATCAATTGTTATAATACCCATCACTTTCTTAGTAAGTTAATACATTACTGACAATCTATCCCTAAACCTAATCAAATTGTTTTGGAACCTAGACCTAGTATTATAAACCATGACAAGAACCTACTGAGCTGACAAGGAAGTGGGGCAGGCCCCATTAGCCCATATTTATGATACTGATAATGGCCACGAAAAGCATATCATTCAAGAAGTGTTAAGCTTTGGAATTTGATAGTATCCTTAGTTGGGCAAATTCCAAAGCACAGTACACATTAGCAATCTGTCCTGCATGCATTAATCTTAACTTCTAAGAGGTTTATTTGGATATGAATAGCAAATGTATATTTTGCTGAAACAATGTGTTCTCTTCATGCCATCTGTTTCAGGTTGGTTGTCTGTGTGTCTATCCATGATTAGGTTTTGAATGGCTGGATATGCATTTGATCATAGTGCCAAATTTCTGTATGTAAGACAGGGCTTGTTGCAGGGCTTTGTTGTTTGTTAGCTGAAAAGAGGAAAGCTGTCAAAGAGCAGAGGAAACATTTTCTTGCTGCATCCATTCATAGCCACCAGATAAATAATACAAATAAAATGCTGATTTATGGTTTTGCTTTGTGTGCATTTTGACTTTCCAAGTGGACCTTGCAGATTTAAAGATAAAAACTTAGTAATAAAAATAGCTTAAAAAGTGATCATTGTTAAGGGTTTATTGGAATGTATATATTGTGTAATATACAGGCTAATTCACACAAGCTTTGGGGTCAGCACTTATACATGTTTATGTGTATGTATGTATTTTTAGGCATGTGGAATAGTTAATGCCAAATGTTTTAAACAGGGAAAAAAAAATCTAATTTCTCATTTTGACTGTGTAGGATTCTACTACAAATTTGGAATCTACTACAAATCTGGAACTACAAATTTTTTCATTAAATTTGGTTTCTTGAACTTGAATTTTGACATTTTTTGCATGAATAAATCATTTACCAAAACAGAGAACTCAGACCCAGACATTAAATAGATGGCTAGTGCTTTGTGTATCTGTGCTTTTGAGCTTTTAATTCGCAAATAAGGTTTATTCCATTGTATTGCTTTCAGCACTGAACCAGAAAATGCAACTATATCCCTGGAAAATCAGCTCCAGTTTTGTGCCCTAGTGTCCACAAAGCCAACCCACAACTCACTGCGACTGAGACACTGGAAAGTGTTGTTTAGTGCTATATTGGATTTTTTCTTCCAAGCACTGTGGAAAAATACACATATTTCTGGACTAAATTGTATAAAATCATGGTTTTTTCCAGTTAAGAATGAAGTGGAATTATTTCTTTTTCTACTTGCCAATACTTTGATCCTTTTTGGTGTAGTGTTTCTAGAAATAGCAATTAAAATACGTGCAAGATACATGAATTCAGCATATTCATCTTTTGGTTTTAATTATAAACACTTTTGGCATTGATTAAAAACTGTATCATTGTGATTTGTCCATACCCGTTTTTAACTGTTGATTGTGAAGTGCCCTCGATAATCTTGTTAATAATAAAAAAAAAATGATGAATGGTTTTTGTGAAGGTCAGCAATTAGCAGTGATTAAAACAAGCTTCACATGACCACATTCACCTGTTTATTTTTAGATTAAGGACTGATTTCTGGACAGAACCATTGAAGAGTGGCTTTAATTTACCTTTTTATGTTCTACCAGTTAATTAAAGTGCTCAAGAAAAGTTATCACAGCAAATTACACATCTTCAGTTTTCTTTTAATAGTTATGGGCAAAGAAGTCATTAGAAGCTGAAGGATAATGATCAATATGACAACATGTATCCACTCTGTAGTTTGCCCAATAAAGTGATTTATTTGAGACACTGTCTGATAGTGCTGATTGTTCCCAGTCCTCAAATGCACAATAGTATTTAACACTGAAACAAAGATAAATCTTACAAAGGTTTCAGCAGGTTTCCATAATAACAATGCAAAAATCAGATCTGACGTGTGAGAATATGCAAATGCACCATAGCCTTGGCATCAGCTCTAAATCAGTTTAAAGTATGCAATGATAATGGAATGTTCCATTAACTTCCCTCCCCCGTTCATGTCTCAACATCAGCTGGGGCTGTTCCATCAATCAAGACATTACCAGTAAGGTGAGGTGGGAAGAAAAATAGATTTGTATGTGACAGGTCTTATCTGCCCTTCACTAAACACATTTGCAGGTAGGGAAGGGTATGCTAGATTAGTCAGTGCATCATGTGGAAGATGAGCGACAAGGGCAGGTGCCAATAACCCTATGCTAGATTGAAAATTGAGAATTTCTCTGCAAATGCAGTGGGGCCACATTGGCCCATTACATGACACCAGTAGGGACCCTGTCACCAATAGTAGCAGTTTAGTAAATAAGCTAAAATAAATTTTAGAAAATTGTTTATGTGTACGTATATATATATATATATATGTATGTGTGTGTGTGTATATGGTATTCATGCAACAATTTAATGTATTCATCATAATTTTGTTTTACGTAAACATTGGACACTAGACTGGTCCAGATAGACAGGTGTGCATGTTGTTGATGATTCTTAAAAGACACACAGTCTTTATGTATTTTTCATCTTTTTCATCTTCCGATTATTTGGTTTGCTACTCACAGCTGTTAAACTGACATTTAGGAAGAGGAAACAACACACGGACTAACCATCTGCTTATAATTCCACACAATGTTTCACTTTTGCTGTTGGTATTTTATCTGACAGTCATTTAAAGTAATATTTTTAGTCTTATTTCCTGTTGTTTTATTCTTATAACAGCTAGAGGACCAATTTCTTTTACATAATCCTGAAGACAAAATGAAAAATTTAATTTGGGCAGAATTAATACAGGCTGCAATCAGCCCTCACTCACATTATGAGGCTTTAATAAAAACCGTTTGATTCTTATAAAAAAAGAGAGAGAGAGAGAGAGAGCACGGTTTTGATTCTGCAGGGAGCATGCTCTCCTTCTATGGTGCTCTCCTTGACACAAATATTATCAGTGGAAAACATGTTACAGTGCTTTTATAAATATTAATTCAACAAACAGATGAGTTTCTTTGATGCTTTATATACATTCACATAACTGTACTAGTGATTTGCAGTAGATGAAAGAATATCATAGTGTTACATTATGTGTTGTGTATTAATTCAATTTATTTGTATAGCATAAAGTCACAATAAAATCATCCAACTGCTAAATAGTAATGCTTCATTCAAAATACTAAAATGTACATTTCGATTTTAAGAATTCATAAACTGCAGCATATTTTTACCAGTCAGAAGTAATGGCCATTACTACATTTAACAATAGCAGCACTCAGACCAAAGTGCAGGCACATTAGAGTGAAATATCCAGAGCTTGACTCAGCTGTAACACACGATACTATTCTTGTTCGACCCAACTATTAGGAGCATATTAGAAGCATATCCCACTTTACCTGCTATAGACAATGACTCAGGCTCAGGGTCATGTTTGCCATCTCAAACATCCAGAGCCATCTTGCCTGCTGGCTTCTAATTACCAACACAAATCATCCAGAGATAATGCATTGCCATTGGCAGTTGGCATGCTGTTAATGAGAGTGCTATATCTACTGTGAGATGCCAAGAATCCTACAAGATTTTTGCATTTGGCAGTAATGATTTAAGTAAAATGTAACATAATGTGCACTTCAATTTTTTGCAGTGTATCCTTACAAAACACCAATGTGATTTGAACTCACCAGTATAACCATGGTGATGTAGAAACAGAATATTTTGCATTGTGTTTAGGTGAGACTGAAATGCTAAATATACCTCTGTGCCTTTTAGAATCAATGAAAATATGGTTTAACTCAATAAAATAGTCAGCAGACCTTCTAGGGAAATGTTCCTCCTGTAAAAAAAAATCATATGTGCAGTTACATGTTAGTGTTGGTTTGTCTCTAGTGGTCATAATAATAATGACACAAGCAAAGGATGGAATTATGTGACACATGACGTTCAGCGACACAGTCCATGTTAACAGGAAGAGGTCGGGATAAATGGATTGTGTTTTTTATCCCTGACTATTATTTTCTATTATTTTCAAACTATTATTTTAACCTAAAAAGGAATCTTTCCCTTGATCTGAAGTAATTTTCATGCATGTACCTAATCAGTTAATTATGGCTCCATAGTTGTAACAATTCTCTCTGGGTAATGCATATTTAATCTGCATCAACCTCATTTTAAATATATATCTCTTTATATGATGCTCACAGTACTGATTTATAGCAGTTGCATCAATACGAATTTCCTTTTTACTCTCAAAATTTAGATTTGGTCTATAGGAAATGCAAAGTAAAAAAGAAAACAGCAAAAAGCAAATCCTTTAAGAGCCAGTAACAAAGTATGCATGCATATATTTACAATGAGGAAGAGTATATGGCCACTTCATGACAACAGTGGTAAGTGCAACACAAATTTCCTCCTGTCATCATTAAATACTAACGCCTCAACCCAACCATCTGGATGGATAAAATAAACAAGATCTTCATTCTGCATCTATCACTAGGTTATGATGGTTTTGTAGTATTTTATTTATTTTCTTTTCTCGTGTCAGCGCTTGGTAGAAATGTCAAGCTGACAGAGAGGGAACAAGAAGAGGTCAATTGCCATGCTCCAGTTATTTAAGCAGCTGCATGTGTTTGGACGCTTGGATGCTTAGAAACCTTCCTTGATACAAGGCACACATCAAAACCAAAACAAAGTAAATGTGTTATGAAAACAAAATAGGGTACAATGGAAGGTAACATTGTTGTGTTGTATAAAAGAGCTATTGGACAGTAGGATCTGTATAAATTTGTTGAGATTTAGAGATAACTGAAATATGGCAGTGTTTAATTAGAATTCACAAAATGTTTGTGGTTGGCACATTTGGTCATGCTCTTTTGAGGTGCTGATTGGCAATCAGATTCTCATGCCACAAGAAAGTGTTATTGATCTATTTCCAGGAAAGCAAAGGCAAACACAATTGATCTTCTTTCAGACCTTTCAAAGAAACTCAAGTTCCTCCTGTCCCTGGCATTGAATCCAGAAGCTTTGTTTCCGATAACTGTGAAAGTCTTGGCAAACTTTGCTGGCTCCTCTTTCAGCCTCCATCCTGGTGTGCTTTACAAATAATTTCTGATTCACCACTAAATCACATTAAATGATCTAGAAGTGAGTCAGACTCCATACAACGAACAGAATAATAACGTAATAAACAAATAATGAAGCACTGACGTTCAGGTTCAGCTGCACGTGAGTTTCAAAAGCGTCCTTGAGATCCACAGCCTTATCCAATCTACATTCTTAGAGCACATAGTTGAAAAAACCATCTCTTTATTTAAAACACTGAAACAACCCAGTTTTAGAGACACTAAGTACCACACTTCAGTGAATGACATTCAATAAAACTATCAAAACCCATGTGGAAAATAATTGTACTTTAACTCAGCACATTTGTGCAGTAATGAGTAATGAGGCCAAAGCTGGTCTCTGTTTAAATGCAGCCATTAGCACTGGGTTAGAGCTAAACAAGCACCAAAGTACAACTGCTGTACTCAGGTGTTTAAATGCCTTATTTAGATATCCAAATGCATAATAGTGTTGCTCGGGTACTCTATATCTGTACTCTGTAATAAAATGATATTTCAAAATGACTTGCCAATGCTCAAGGCAAACAGGTCACAGCTGCCCATTTGCTAATTTTGCGTACTGAGTTTATACAGTACAGATCATAACAATGTAATCCATCTCAGGGTGGCAACAGTCTTGTAATACTCAGCAGATGTCTGGAAAGGTGCTTTATAATGAAGCATGGAGGATTTTAAGGCAAGAAGAAAGGAGAGATGCCTTAAAGAAATGAGGGGAATTACTAGTGTGGCATGTTATTCAGCAGTGTTCAGGAAGTTATTCAGCGAATCAATGAGCACTACTGTGTGTTTTCAGGATGCTCAGTTTTCTAATACACCTAACAAAAATTCATGCTTAAATTTGGCCCAATTTTATCTAATACAAAAACTAAGTTTAGACTAGTTGGGGGATGTTCTGACAAGAACAGTTTCAAATGTAGCCTATTTATTGTCTGTGTATCAAGTCTGATCAATTTTGCTTTGAAGGACTGTGGTCTGATATACTGGGTCTGACTGCAGGGGCAAACTAAAACAATAATTCAGTACAGGAATTTGACTCCATTTAACAGTATTTGCTGATAAAACAGGCAGCAGATTAGTTTTACATTTGGTGACTATGTTCATCTGGTAGGACAGTTATTAAGATTAGAAAATACAAATATTTGGGACTGACCAACAAGTAGCCTGTCTGAATTCTAAGTTTTCACTGTATGTACAGTGTGTCCACTTTCCCCACAGCCTGTGACATAACCTAGTGCTGAGGCCAATGAATATAAAGTCACACTATTCGACAGAAATGTTGCATAGATTTATGGGCATGAAAACAGAGCCCAAGCTTGTGGGTCTAGGCATGCTCAGAACACCTAAGAAGCACATCTTGATAGGTAGAACAAATCCACAGAACACCGGTTGACTTGTTATGAGCTATACTGGAGGACAATCAGGTGGATCGTTGCCATGATCTACGGTTGCTATGTGCATCACGAAGGATGTAATGTGTTTTTTGGTGACGCGGTGTTTGATGCAAGGTCCTTCAGCTTATCCTGCTGCTATATTACCACTGGTCAAGTTGAATGGTAAATGGTCTTTTACTTGTATAGTAGTTTTCTACACTCAAGTGTACTTAAAGTGCTTTTACACAATTTGTCCATTCAGCCATTCACACACACAATCACTCACACACTCATACACCAATGGAACAGCCACTGGGGTCAACTTGGGGTTTAGTGTCTTGCCCATGTGGACATGTGGACCAGCTAATGCAAAGGATCAAACTACCAACTCTCTGGTTCATGGTCGACCTGTTCTACCTCCTGAGCCACAGCCACCCCAACAGTGCATGTGACTGTCCAGGGCAGGCCAAAAGACCCACAGGTTCAAAGATCAGCTGTCCAGGTGTCAAAATGCAGTCATATACACAACAACCGGAATTGGAAAATTGCTTAAAATCATGTAGAAAATTTTAATTACCAACAACTTTAAGGTCCTAATAATGAAGTGTTGACTGTCTACTCCCATATATGGTCATTCTGGAAAGGTTTAGCACGCAGGCTATACTGTTAATGGTTCATATACATGTAATGTTTGATTTGCATGTTCTCTTAAGCTTAAATTCAAAAACTGCTGTGATGAAATATTACAAAACAATACCTGTCACCAGATGATTATAAGGTGAAAACAAGATTAATTTAGGATTAAGTTTGTATCTATTGTATGTACTTCTTATTAAATACATTTCTGTGTCATATGTAAACTCAAAATATATTCAGACTAAGACCTCTTAATACTTAAGTAGAATAAATGCATTTTTCCTGTGAAGGAAGCCAGTCTTTTAGGACAGGTCTAGTTTGAATTTTGTTCATACTTAAGAGAAAATTACAAGAGAGTAAAAAATGGGTGAATCCTACAAAAATCTGTTGTAAGTGCCACGTAAGAATGATTAAGGCCCGTTGTCTGCCCCACCCCACCTGCTCGAGGAAGGTGCAGTTGTATTGTTTGTTCTGTCTGTTGAAGGATCCATTCATCTGTTTTCCACTAATCTGGAGTTGGGTTTGGCAGTGACAGACATTCCTCTCTCCAGCAACAAGTTCCAGCTCTTCCTGGAGGCCTTTCACCAATCAGATGCCTGAACCACCTCAGCTGGCTCCTTCCAAAGGAGCATCGGATCTACTCCAAGTTCCCTTTGGATTGAAGAACTGTAATAAATGATAATGATATGTAGCATTTTTATAGCCAGACATAGTTATAGAGTCATGTGGCCAAGCAGGGTTCCTCCCACAGTCCAAAAACATGTATGTCAGGTTGATTGGTGACTCTAAATTGCCCATAGGAGTGAGTGTGAATGTGTGAGGTTGTTTGTCTCTATGTGGCCCTGTGATTTGGTTTTAAAAACAAAGTTTGTTTTTAGATGACTACCTACTCCTAGAGGGCAACAGGTGGACATTTGTGCATTTCTATTGGCTGTTATCCACCTGTCACTCCAATGTCAAAGGTGAAGGGGGCGGAAATTTAACGAGACTACTTAGGAAGTTAGCAGATGGGAGCTAACGTACGAGTTAGCTAACGCTGCTCAGAGTAATGAATGTCTGTTTTTTGGTCGATGCACAGTTTACAGATGTGGTCCAGGCATTTTAAAGTGACTTCCTCTCTGTATGTACTTGGATTGTTTCATGAAGACTGGATGCTAATCAAGTTAGCTTATTAGCGCGCTAACATATTTAGCCTGTTTTGTTTCTGTGCTGTGTGTTTGTTGTCAGCTAACATGAAGTCGGGTTGAGCTTTTCACTGTAGATGAGGAGAACACCAGCTTTTTATTGGTGTTGGAGCAGAACCATGGGCCCATTGGGAGACTCCCCCCACCCCCCGTCCTCGGCCTGTTCTGTCAACCATAATGGAGCACTCGTGAGTAGAAACAAACTGTTGCTGTTCCTGAAACTGTCCATAAATGCCACTTTATCTTACCTTATCTTCTCGTATCTTACATACTACATTTCTTTCTGTTGTTTGTTTAGAAAGGGAACTGACCATCATGTTATTTCCCACCCCAGTTTATTTCCGTGGGCTAGCTTCCGTTTTGAGATGTGTGTCTGCAGACTGCTTGGTCATAAGCTAAGAGATTGTTTTATTCTGGATCTGTGGCTTAAAAGCTGTGGATGTTTTGATGAAATGTTCGCATAGTAACAGTTTAACCTTAATTGAAACCTCAGTTTAAAACAATAAGCTTTCTAAATATTTGTTTTCATGACTTAACTGCTCTAATTATTGAAATCTAAAGTAGGCCTACAGGCAAATCTACCATGTGCAGTAACTGGTCACTAGTGCAGTGGTGATATGACTTGTAACATGTATTAAAGGTCATATTTTAGCTAGACTTCCCGTGTTGTTCTACTTGGCATTATTTTGCTTTTGTAGCCGACAGTCAGAACAAGGCCACTGACACTGCAAAGCCCGTCAGCAAAAGATGTTTCATACCAACACAGCCAACAGGTCCAACTTGGCAAAGCACCTCGCAGACAGACGTGCTGACTTGTATAAATAATTTAAAGAGCAACAGGGTAGCAATTAGCGAATGTGATAGAAAACATTTGCTGTTTGTGACAAGCGACCTTTTATCGCCATCAGAGTTTGACGAGGAAATTAAGGGTAACTGTCTAATTTAACTTTTTAACTGTGAACTTAGAAATGTGACTAATATAATTCAGTCCTGTTGTTTTATGGCCTGTTCACATTCTCAATGACGGTGACATTTTCAAAATATTTTTTATTTCTTCGTGTTTATTACATTCAGTGTTCTTTCATCTGTAATTACATTACTTTTCCTGATGGTTTAGTGTTTTCTGTGGTTTCATGTCAGTAGTGGTATAGAGATCCTTAGGCAGGTTTTGGTAACACTAATAGTACCACAGACAGACTGCTTAGATTAGTCAATGATTACATACTTTCTTACTCTGTTGATCAGGGCTCTTAAGGTAAACATGTGGGCCCATAACGCTTTACTCAAAAACTCACAGCCACCTAGCCTGTGCAGGGTTAAAGGGGATGACTACTCGGGTAGTTAATGTGATCGGGTCAGCTGTTCTTGCAGCTCCAGAGCTTTAAAAAACTGGTTTGATTTTGCTTTTTCAGTGCATTTCAGGCAGTCTTTTATGTTGTATTTATTGCGCATATTCATGTATGATGATGAAAATAGTATTTGTTAGTCAGCACTAACTCAAAGTAGAAGGTGTATGTCTTGTGTTTGCAGTTAATAGTAAATAAAATGGTTTCCTAATGGGATTTACAACCAGTCAGTTGCTGTGTTGTCCTGCTTCTTGGAGGCACCATCGTTAGAGTTAGGCCTTTTAATTAAGTTATTTGGCAAAGTTAGCATGACCAACCACAGGTTAAAGTACCCAGGAACCTGCCTGTTGTTCAATTGTAAATGGTCTGGTCTTGAGGATGCTGTCCCCCAGATACTGTGGGAATAATCTAGGCAGCTACATAACAGCAGCATTGACATTAAAGATCGGCACAGTGAGAGCGTGAGCTGTCAGATTATAAAGAGCATATCATTGTCTTCACTGTAATTTTTCTAACATCTTTACATGGGTGTAAGTCTGCTGAATTGATGGTGTGATCATTAAATGAGCTAATGGATGCTTGTAGTATACAAATGGTGCAGCAGGTCGTTAATGAGTTTTCTTTGTTGAATTTGGACAGAGACAGTTATATAAATCCATTTCTAACAAGGGACTCTTGTTTTTTTTTTATGTTCTATTCTCTCATAACAATCTAAATATCACTCTGTGGGAACATATTGTAGATAGTTTATTTTCAGGCCGTATTAACTTGAATGGTTGGGCAAGTCTTGCCAGTTACCAAGGCCAAGATTTGACCCTTGGAAAATAATGAGTAACAAACTGTGCCACTAGCTACAGTCAGCAGTGAATTAAATTGCTCCACGTAGTGTGTTTTGGACACATTCATAGTTTTATGCTAACCCACATTCGCATTGCAGTTTTTCACACATCTCTCAGATTGCACTTTAATCAGTTGCAGCAGCAGTGACACTTAAAAGGAAGCAATTACACTATTACTTATTAAGTCACTCGTCTGCATTTTAAACATTTGCTTACTGAAATGTTAATAGCCAAAGCGAGAGAGAGTGTCCTTTATTTAGAAAATTAGACAGTGCCAGTAGCAGTGTGGTGAACAAAGATTGTAACTTTAATTTGGATTAATTTGTTTGGTTGAGGTTATTTGGGAAGATAAGTGAGGTAATCACAGATGTGCCTAGGTTTGATTGTCGAGAACAATGCTAAAGTCATAAATTTGATGCTCCATAATTGTAACATAACAACTCACAATCAAATTTTGTATAGGCTGTAATTATCATGGGCAAAAAGCATTGCAAAGTTAGTGATAGGCCAGGAGACAGGCAATTAAGCCAACAAGGGTGGCTTGGTGTATTTATCACTTGTAGTGACTATCTATACCTGTGTGCAGTTTCAGTGAACCAGTTACTCTCTGCATCAGGATGGTAAGGCTAGCAAAACATCTTTGCAGTAGAACAAAGCATTAGAAAAGAGAATGCATTTACAGGGTTCTCATTAAAATCTGCAGAAGGCTATTTACTGAGAATTGAAAGATCTCATGCATTTTCAGACTGCCCACAATTTGAGATACACTTCAGTGTCTTTGTAACAACATAACACAGCACAACACAAGTATTGCTGAACATGACTTGTTGAGGGAACACACAAACACACACAAATAATACCGCCTACCATAAGTGGCTTAGGGAGATTCAAGTGCTAATCAGGTTGTAAAAAATGACAGTTAAAACGTAAAAAAAATCTAATAAGACATGAAAAATGTAAGTTTCAGAAATATTATCTTCAAAGTTTTCAGTAACAGGAATTTCTAATTATTCATTTAAGAATTTCAGAGCAAGCACTTAGGGATCTTTATCATTCTGTGCCTTGGCATCCTAAACTGGTTTTTCATAACACTTTTCAAAATATTAAGAACACCAAACAAGGTATGACCCTTAAATCAAAGTATGGTCTGTACTGTACTTGTAGTTCTCTCAGCAAGTCAATCCAATTGTTTTTCTAAAGTTTTACATAGTTATTATCAATGTATGTAGGGCAGGGCAGTAAAATAATTATTGCAAAATAACCTTTCCTCAATAGAAACATAAGACATGGTCCACAGATTTCCATTCATGTTTTGACAGATAACAAAGTCAGTTTTAATGGAAATATAGTAGCTCTGTGTCGAACCAATCTTGTGGCTGGAATGCAGTTACAGCCATATCAGGTTAGGGTGACACATATCACAGAGCCCTACTTGAAAGTTTGCCATTGTAGATGTTTCCACCAATTTGGAGACAAAAAAGAAATATTAATAAAATGCATCACCCAGATTAAGGGTATTACAAAAAAAGGGTCCAGTCTTACTAAAAACCTTTACTTTTTATGCCAAGCAAGGTTTTTGATTTCATTGTCATGTTGGTCTTGACAAAAATGCGCATTTAGTTTTAGTCACATTTTAGTAAATATAGACATTTTAGTCTTGGTTCTTCCCTTCATTTTATTATACTCTGTGCATTGTTGGGTTTTTAGTTTTAGTTTTTATAAAGTGCCTTGAGATGATTTGTATTGAATTGAATTGCATTTTGGTGCTACAGCTGTCGCTATCTTTATGTATGTTGTTGACCATGGTTACTGGAGTTGTTTTTGTCTGTCATGATGCTTTATGTTCATTAGTTTGTCTGTCACAGTTTTTTAGTTATTTGTTGATGAAAAATGTAAGACATCTTGCCATAGGTTAATAAATAATAACCATAACTTCACCCATTAATCTGCGCATAATTTGAAAATAGACTAGAAAGCTGTGCTGCCATACTGGCTATTAGTATCTGCTCTAGTCTTCTATCGAGTTCTTGTCTGGAACATAACAGATAAGAACGCAAGACTGCTCTCAGGCACTGATACCAACAATCAGACAAAACTCACTGGATTAATACTTATGCTGCTGTCTGGTCATTTTGAGGTTGAAGAGCCCTGGGGTGTTTTCTCTTGAGAGGCCTGTGCATAGCAGTTGCGCTTCTGTGGTAAGATATTTCTGTTTTATGAAGCATGCAGAGTATTGTTTTATTATGTTTCTGATTACAGTCACACACATTGATGATTAGGTGCAAGTTAAAACAAAAACAAAGCCAAATATATTTGATCAATGTTGATGATTATATTGGTGTATTATTCCAGCTTTAATTGTAGCCCATCTGGGTTAATTAATTTAATTATATTTAATAATTGCAATCTTGATTTCCATATGTTGGATAAGTCCTCAGAACTGACCTAATTCAAATGTCATTTTGGTCAAGACAGTAATGTAACACAACAAATTCATATATGAAAAAAGAAATTTGGCATTTGAGAATTTTGATGGGTCCTGATATTTGCTGTCTTTGAGATATTTGACCCACAGTTGTGTTGCATACAAGATGGCAGTTCAGCTTTTCTTTATGTAAAGTGGCCAGTGACACAAGGTTCACCACAGATAAATGTGTCAAGCGTGAGGGACAAGCTCCTGTGGGAGAGTGACGTGTTTCTTGCGTCACTGACTCACACATTTCCTTTTGACTTTTAACAGATTAATTTCTAGCTTCACCCAGCTCTGATTGATTAGGTGTAAGGTCTTTCTGTTGTGTCTTTTTTTTCATTGTTTTCTGTATTTTAGAGTGAACAGAGCCCATATAAACTCAGTCAGGACACTAGACCTGTGTAATTACTGCCCAGGGCTAGTTTATCCCACCACTCTCCCACTGTACCATCACTTGAATGATTGGAGCTGCAGGGGGATCACTGAAGTAACAGGTCATTACTCATAAAAGTCTAGATTGGCAATACAGAGTCAAACTTCTACAAAGTGGGGAAAAAAGCTTTTGCTTCAGTAAAAGAACATGGGTTGCTTATCTGAGATGCTGGCAAACCCCATGGATCATTCTGCTGCAAATTGCTTCAAAGTAGTTGTTCTTGTCCACAGGTTGAATAGTTTTTTGTGTCTGTGACTGTAAAATCCAGCATGTCTGACAGAACCTAAAATACTGTTGCATCAATTATATGACTTGATCGAGGCTGATGATTGGTGGAAGGAAATCTTTCTTTGTTAAAACAAACATGTAAGATGTTATATAATCTTACATATTAGGATGTGTTCACTGTTGAATTTGCAGTATAACTAGGTCATATGTCAGACATCAATTATGTAGGTAATTTGGAGGTTGCTCATGGTGGCTTATGACCAAATCAAGAGCTAATGAAATGAAGAAATCCATCTGGAAATGGATAGATTACCCTGGATGCTGGCAGAAATTCCATTAACATCTGGCAAAAAGACATGTTGCAGCCCCATCTCTGAGCCACAGACATTTGGCATGATGTCTGAATAAACCGTGAATTAAAATAAGTGACACATAAACTTGTTTTTGTTTGTTTGTTTTGGCCTTTTGACTTGAGGGAATTTTGATTCATTGTAAACCAAAAACATGCTAATGTTTGCTAAGGAAATTTAGATTTTTTTTTTTTTTTTGATTCAAGGAGTGCATGGTTTAAAGATGTAGCTATTGTTGTTATTACTCAGTCAATGCACCAATCAGTACAGACTCTCAGGTTTGTCTTGAAACGCCTTAGTTTCCCTTGAACAAGTCTTTGCATCTCTCTCTTCTTTGAAGGTGACGTACTACAGGTAGCACATTGTTACATGCATTAAGACACTTCCTACATTAATGCTATCCTGTGTAATGTTTACTGAGGATTGCAAGCATCATAAACTTAAAAATAACAATGCCACATAAGTCATTTGAAAAAATAAATGAACAATGAATTTCTGTCCTCAAATCTACTCTATATCTGTGTAAATCCAGTATCACAAAGTACCACAGAAAATATTGAGATGGAAAACGACGATGGGGCTACATTAAAGATAATGTAATTCAATTCATTTCCAATTCATTTCATGTTTATAATCATTGTTTAAAGCCTGGGTAAAACTGGGTATTTCTTTAAATATCCTAAACAGATGTTATTAAGCTTTAACACAAAGCATGCTACAGCCAAAACCTGAGCTCATGTAAAAGAAAGCTGAAAAAATTTATTGTACTTAAAGTGAAAAGGCTATTGATTTCACCAATTATGTTTCATATTTATTGAAAATATAATGGTTACCTCATCCTCTACATATACGAAGATTTTGTTTTTGGCACCAAGTGAGGACAAAGACAATATAATTGAGAAAAAACAAGTTTATTTTGTCACATTATGATTTTTGTGTGGTGTTGCTGCACCTAAGCATTTTATATGGTACGGAAAACCTTGCAGTGTGCGCCAAAGTATTCTCAATTCTTAAAATGGAGTGATATTGGTATTTGAGTGCTTGAAGGAACAACTGAACACAGAAGTGTGCTGATTCAGAGCACTCAGGGTTCTCTGGTATAGCACTCAGGGTTCTCTGGTATAGATGGCAAGACTCGGTCACTTTATCCCTCATCTCAAGCAAGACCACAATGACATTGGACTGCCAAGCCCTAATAAACAGGCCCTTGCTGTGGAGTCCGGGAGCAATTTAAGAAGAGCTCAAACAATGGGTCAGCTCCGTCCTGTCAGAGTTTGGTGTGACCCTAGTCTCAATAATATCAGTTACAATAACTAAAAACACAAATTACAATAAACAATATAGCACAATTGGAAACATGGCAGTAACAGAGCAAAGATGTGAATCATAGTGGTTGTCAGAGTATTTCTAGTGGCAAAAATACTATTACCAATGCTATGTGTATGTATGTATGTGTATGTATATGTATGTATGTGTGTGTGTATGTGTGTGTATATATATATATATATATATATATATATATATTTTTCCTCTCCTTCATACTCACATCTTGTAGCCACCTTTTCTCTCCCTCTTCCTATGTGCACTTTTTTCCAGTCTGAACAGTGTGGAAGGAGCCCAAATTGACACTCTCAACATTTGACAGCCACTATGCTTTTTACGCCTTTATTCTTTTGTAAGAGGCCTTTACTTGTTTTTTTTTTTCTCTTGCCCTATTAGCATCCAGTATTTTGTGTTGCAGTTGGTAAATTAGAAGTTCTCAAATACAGGTGTTAACATGGTTTGCTGCATTTACTGTAAGGCATTGTGATCCTCTGCTTCACAAATTCAAAATTAGCATTCTAGGCATGTAAAAAGATCACATACATAGATATATTGTACATGCACTAATAATACAAGGATGCCTGAAGTTCATTCCATTAATGAAAAAGAGGTAGATAAGGCAACCAATTATTTTTCCTGTGCTGATAGCTGCACATAACATGTTCTAAATAACCAAATCATGTAATGGAAAAAGACAGAGGAGGCATGCAATAACCATGTCTAATTATGAGTTACGCTGTTAAAATATTTGCATTGTCTTGTTTCATAAATTAATTGTATCACCTGACACATTTTATCAAGACATGAAGTCACACAGTCCATCAGCCATCTAGGTTACACACTAAATCTCCATCTGGGTGGTGATGAAAATGCTTGCAAGCATAACAAGTGTAATTCAGTTGCAAGATGCTCATTTTACAAAATGTCATAGCACTTTCAACCCATTTCACAAATTTCAGAAAGAGCACAATGGCTTTCAAAGCAAATATGCTCTGTGCACAGAAAGGGTTTTCTTATCATAAGAGAAAGAGATGAGCATGCTGTTTAATGCTGTCATCATTTAGCAGCTAGGAATTAAAACATAAAGGTGAACGTTGATAATATAATGCGTGACTTTGGCAAGGGATCAGTTTCCAACTCCAACAATAATTTTAGTCAATCGTGGGTCATGGCATATTGTAGCAGGTGGTCTGATAATGGCCAAGCTGGTGTTCTGCACGTTATATACTAACATTTATGCTTATGCCACTTTACAACTATTGTCTACTAAGGTCATCAGCACTAATGTGCAAAAAGCTGAACACTGAAAATGCACTTCTGTTATGGTGCATCATTGTCCTAATAGAAATACTGTTCATTTGCTTAAAAAATGAACCAACTGAAGGCAACAGTTAAAAGTGAAAATTCATTTTTAGGGAAGCATAAAGAGCTGAGATCATTGGGAGCCACAGCCGGGTACAGTAGAGCTACAGTAGGTGTCACCCATATAGCAGTGAAAATTAAGATGCGGAGCTTTGGGGCATTCCATGTGAAGAAATGTATCGTTGGGTGGTGAAAGTTTTGGTAAAAAAATGATGATAGTAATGACTCCATTTAGACTGACCTTACCTGTGTTCCTAATTCACTCTATAGATAAGAAAGAATTGATCAGCAGTATCGAAGGTTGCATTTAGTAACTCCAGTATTATTTGAGATGTTGCTTTTCTAACCACAACCACATGTTGGGTTGGTTATGAATTTTACTTGAATTCTTTCAGTGTGATGATGGATTATACAGAATCCAGACTTCCCAATCTATTACAGTCTTCCCAAACAAGGTGTATTTCTTTAGTCAGAGACCATTTATTTAATAGAAAGTAGTGTAATTATACAGCAACTGCTCACAGCAAGGTCTGTGTATAACACTGAGGGGAATCATTTCTTCAAAGACACACTGCTGTGGAGTTTTTCAAATGTGATTTAATAGTTTGAGCATCACAAACTAATTTCATTCACCCCATATCGGCGTGATTGAATCTCAAAGGTTGCTGTATCAAGTACAGGGCAAATAACAACAGATCTGCATGGTGTGATACCACAATTGGCAGTGAGCAATTTTTCTCTTTTATTTTTGTGTGACTATAGTCTATAGCTAGTGTAATGTTGATTTGATGTACACCCTGATTACTCCTTAGCCAGGCAGAAAAAATTACTGCCATTTGTCTCTGCAGGCAACAAAATGACAATTGCCAATAGAGACGCAAAATGGAAATAATAAAATCTTGAGATTATGCCCACAAGTGATAGTGATTCTCTTGAAATAAACCTGTTGTGTTATCACAAACTGATACACCATGCCTTGTCAGTCTTTGCTTTACCCTGTCAAACCAATGAAACATTTTAGAAAAGGAGACTGTCCACCCTCCTTCTCAAATGGAAAAGAAACTGTTGAATGCCACTGATGTTCTGATGTGTCATGAATAGAAACACTTGCCTGGCTTCCTGCAGCTATCCCATCTGTGTGCAAGTTCTGGCCATTCACCATACAGTTTAATAGCTGTGCACCCATTAGCTGAACACCTTGCAGATTTATGTGATATAAAAGAATCAATCCAAGGATTTAGCTTTAGTCCAAATATTAGCAGGGACACCATTAACTGTCTTACAACCATAGAAACCATTTCTTCACTGAGGCATACTGATCCATAAACACACCACAGTATATAGTTTCCATAATTTCCTCCCACAGTCCAAAGACTTGCGGGTTAGGTTGACTCATGGCTCTAAATTGCCTGTAGGTGTGAATATGAATGTGACAGGTTGTCTCTGTGTCACCCTGTGATAGACTGGCTATCTGGCTAGGGTTTAGCCTGCTTATTGGCCAGTGTCAGCTGGGATTGGCTGCAGCTCACAAAGTGAACTTTTGTAAGACTAAATGAATATCAGAACTTGGAAATTTGGGACTGCTGAAGAAGCAGTGGTGCATCATTTATCAGTCATTGGTTATTCACTTAATAATTACAGTAAGTAAAACAGATCAAAAATGTTGTAACACAATGTTATTTTGTCAGAGTGAAATATGTTTTAAACTTAGACCTTTATTAAACAATGTCAGTGTGTATTTGAAACCTTGCTACAATCTTGGTTTGTTAATTACTATTTATAATCATGAACAGTTTATGAAATGTAACCAAGAGACAAAACCTGCAGGTTCTCCATAGATGATGTTACTTTGTAGACTCATAAAATGCCTATTCAAGCTTTCATATTAAAGTAAACTACAATTCATTAATTTTAGTTGACATTTAGGAACCAAAATTATTCCCAAAGCTCTTTTAATTTACAATGCATACTGCCATTTGATCTACAAAGTTACTTTCATTTTTACTGTCAATAGAACACCTTGCACTTTCTTTCATAACTGGACCAGAGGTCTTCTCTTGGCTGTCTTATTATTTTAATTAATAATGGCATCAAAAATCATAGAAGTATCAAAAGAAAGCTTCATCCGCATCCAGATAATTTCAGTGCATTCCAGCAGTAATATCATGAGCATACAATTATTTTCACAGGCTTAACCATTAGATGATCTAACAGGAAAGCTGAATGGTCCAATGAATTACTGATTATGCATGCATTTTATACTAAAATGTGCCTTTTAACAATATACTGCATCTCATTATTGAATCCAGCCTTTTTTAATGACCAAGCACGGCACTTTGATAAAGCTCCAGTTTAAAGCTGAGTGGTTTCTTACATCAAACTGCCCTGCAACACTTTCCTTTGGAAATGATGAATCTTTCTATATACTTTCAATTCTGTTTTATTTTTTGGCCAACAATAACATGGTTCTATCACTCACTGTGACATGGTCACAAAATATATATACACAAACAAACACAGAACATAAAAGGATACATATCCAGGCAGAGAGACAGAAACACACAAAACTTCTTCAAGGATTTTAGTTGTCAACAAACTGTTGATGTGCAACATAAAAAGAAAGTGCGATATAATAGTAACATAAAAACTGTGATTATTCGTGAAATAAAAATATGCATAATTCAAATTGCGCCATCGCAGGTATCTCTCCACCAGTTGTGTTTACGTATTAATATTAGTAGAAGGCCATAGTTGGGAAAACATTAATAGAAAATCTTCAATTCAAATCAAGACACCTCTTACACCTCGACACCTTGTTTAACAGGAAATTTTTCAAATTGATTCAGGTCTAGAGACCTGCAAGTGTTTTTTTTTTTTTTTGGTGGGTTTATTTGTACTGTCAGTTTTTGCATTGCACCCAAATCAGAGGAGGACAAAATAAGAGGCATGCAGTGGGCTTTTTGAACATTTTAAGTCACTAGTTTGTTCCTGTATTGTTTTTATACACACATAAGTTGTGTCATTGGCATAACCTTAATCTGTCCATATATTTTAAAAAATATTGCTAATGCCTGTATAATATCTATTTTTGTGACCAAGCAGTAAGGCATGCAGTTGGTCAGATAAACAGACACTAACTCACAATAAGGACGGTGATTAAGGAGGCGTTTAGGAAAATGCTTTAAGCCACATCGGATTCCAATTTTTCAGCAAGAACTAATAAACGTGTCACTCGCGCTGCTTGAGATATGGCTTGGCTCCACTAATGACAGTTGCTACCGATTTAGCCTCAGCTAGCTCCATAATTAACCGCTTGATTTCCAGGTGCTCTCTAGCAGCTTCAATGCAAAGACTGGGCTATCTCAGCATGCGAGAGTGTAATGAAGGCGTGTCTTTTCAGTCAGCGTGAGCAGTTAAAGTGTTTATTATGCACAAATTATCAGCTGGTTCTATAATCATTAACCGCTCTTAATATGCATGTGTCCTGTTTATGATTCTGACTGCAATTAACTCTAATTTAAAGGGTTTGGTGTATGACTACTAGTGAGGCACTGGAAACAGCAGTAGGGAAGATGATAAAGGCAGCTGAATATGTGGCTGTGTTTTGTGTTATGCTGGGTTAAGGAGGCTGTAATAATGGTTTTTAAAATTTACAAGTCAAACACTTCTGTTAATCCATGAGGATGTCCTAAATTTTGATGAGAAAAACATTATAACTCTTGGGATTAGAAGTAGCTGTTACACAGTGCTTATTCCAAGTTTATGCTGACAGTCATGAAAATTTAAAAGAGATGTTGCATATGGTTTCATAAAAAGTTTATGTCGAACAGCAATCAGTGAAATATCCTGTATTAAGTAGAAAGGTGTTTCTTCCTGCAGTATGCGGCCAAATCAGGTCTCCAACACAATTGAGGATTTTCTGGTTGCTCCTTTCAGATAAAGGACAGCAAACCTCAGATAAACCCTCTATTACTTTGAAGGTTCTGTTGTAGGATGTTTTTGTAAGTACACAGGGCGGCGCTGTTCGAGCTGGTGGGGCTCAGTTCCATCTAACCAAAGACTGATGCCATGTTGTCCCACTTTCATGGATGGCCTTAATCTCTGCCCTTAGCTGAGGCAGATTAATCCCGACAGTGCTGACATTATCTCCTGTTCAGCACTGTGACACTGGACACAGGAGGAACTCCCCATATCCTCGCTTCTCTAAGCTCAAACATCACCTCTGATGCCACTGGATCCCAGTCTGGAGGAAAACAATAACTACAGCATGTGTTGTCCACAACTGTACACTTCTAAACTGTATTTTACACATCCAGTTTTGCTGTTTTACTCAGGATTAAATCTTGTGTTGCAGCATATATATGACTATATTTGTATTACAGAAAATATTTGATTTAAGATATTGGCAAGCCACATTGGCACATCAATATGTACTCAATATGTACTGTGCTGGTGCTAAAGTTTTGTGTCATTTGTGTCCTATCACAATAATGACACTGCAATTACTCTTCATTAAAATGCATGCACTGAAGGGGAATTACTGTAGAACATGCTTCAGAGCATGAGTAATAAATATATATACACTACTATGTATGTATATATCTATAGTGGTGATGCGGTTAAAAACACTGCTGGAACTTTCTGACAAAGGTTTTCCATTAATTATCTTTATAATTTATAAGCCAGGAGCTGTTTGATGTACCGTGACAGATTATCATAATAATGATGGAGCAGAGGCGACGATGGCCCACTGGAAAACGTGTTTTATCATAAGAATGAAGGTTCTTCTTAAATATGTATCTCTAACCCTGAAATGGGTGTCATGTCCCATTGTTGTGGAACTACAGAACCTTCATACTCTCATATGCAAATGGTTGAGCAGTGATGCAGCATTGGGTTCAACACTTTGGTTACTTGGAAAAACAAATGTGAGGAATTAAACATTAAAACATAAAACATTAAAACATTAAACGATATAGAAATATTTTATAAAAATAAAATTTCTGCATCATGCAGACTTTACAGCCTTTAAACTTTTTAGCCCTGTTAGCATAAACTGAAAAGTAATAGATATTTATGATACATTGCATTCACTATATAATCAGCATGTGATGTTACAGTAAAGGCTTAGGGATACTTTACATTTTTATGGCTAATAGAGATGCACCTTACCTGTTGTATTACAATGCAAGCATGTCACATTCATTGCAGAGGGACAATGTGAGAGATTGAAAGCATAGTTGGTCATGCATAGCATGTGGAATAGTTGTGGATAAACATATTTTTGAGACTAGGACACTCCTTGACCATTTCCATTTGCATCACTGTTACTCTATCACAGAATTGTATGGCTAATAGGATCACATCAACTACAAAGCCCATTTTCATGACAGAGAATAGTCTGCAGCATCTGAATTGCCTAGAATTGCTTTCACACCTTCCCACGCTGTAGCATTTGCATTTGCATCTTTTTTGGATGAGGAACAAACAAAGTGTTTTTTTTTTTCTTGATTATGCATGCAGTGCCTGAAGAGCTCACGCACTGAATATGATGCTCTAGATATTCCAAACATTTGTGCATGCGTCTATGTGAATGCAAGTTTCCTAGTTGTAGTGAACAATATAGTTTATTATACATGGATCACAGCAATTTTTTTGTATTTGGTTCCAGGAAGGTTGATTTTTAGCAGTCGTTTAATTCAAGAAGTTGTCAAAGAGCACAAGAAAAAGTTACCAGTTTTACTAATCTCTGTTACTATCTTTTTTTAAAAACATGCCTTAATCTCAATTTAAGTTTTTAAAATAAAATATTTCTTTAGATTCCTACATGTTAGTTGCTTTTCAAATGCAATTTGAAGTTGACGATAGGGTTGAATGGAGGCGGATGATTCGCTGTGGCGACCCCTGAAGGGAGCAGCTGAAAGGAAAAGAAGAAAGTCGTCAAATGGTTGAGGCGGGGATTCATAGACAAAGGTTAATGGTTTTTTTGTGTATGTTTCTGTGTGTGATATGTGGCCTCTCAACTTTTGCTGTTTTTAATCAGACGGTCAATCATGTCAGTGTTTCAAAAAATCTATCGGGGCCAAATATCAGGACACTATGTCCCTTTTATTACGTAGAAATTAATCAGAAACAGAAATCACAAAATGAAGGACACATATGCTCCTTTGTGATATCTGTTTATTCAACCATATGGAGTAGATTTTAAACCATCTTACACCGACAGCAGGCTCTGGTAATTAACACACTCATCCCTCAAGGATCTTGTCTATGAGCAAATCAGAACCACAGCTGAAGGACACATCCCCAGGTCCTACCAGCCTCACAGCCTTTGCTTTCATTGGACTGTGAGATAACTGGCTTTACTAAGCTGGGAACTCTTTCTGTGAATGTCAAAGTGCCCATGCAGTGTCATGCCTTGACACACCGATGTGAGCCACTGGAGTCAGTAACCAACCTGACCACACGGTGGAGTGACTTGGAAGAGGTGATGCTCCTATACCTTGTACAATGGCTACTTTCTGAGTGTATAGGGTAAAATAGAGATGTCTTACTCTGCAGTATAACATCCTGTATCCTATGTTTCTGCTTCCTTTAACAGTTATTCTATCGTTATGTTTAACAGTAACATGCACGTTAGGTTGATTGGTGACTCTAAATTGCCCATAGGAGTGAGTGTGAGTGTGTGAGGTTGTTTGTCTCTATGTGGCCCTGTGATGGACTGGTGACCTGTCCAGGGTGGACCCCTGCCTTTCACCCAAAGAGAGCTGGGATAGGCTCCAGCAGATCCCTGTGATCCTGGTTAAGGAATAAGCAGGTAAAGATAATGGATGGATGGATGTTTAACAGTGGACCTTTAAGTACTTCATTTTCTCTTCTTTGTGCTTCACCACTTTTTTCATCTTAAGCTCAGGTTGTTGATGTTGGCTCAGAATGCTCTGTGAGCAGTGATACTCTGTGTCAATTCATCTAAATTCTAACTAACTCACCAGGGGTGAAGTAAGACTTTGCTGGATAAAATTAATTGCTTAACCTCTGCAAAATTGGCTGCCAATAAATTACACTAGAAAAGGACTGGTCACATACATCATGGTTTTATCACCAGAGACTGATCTGTCGTTTTAAAACAGGGTTTAGTTATATGCAAAGAAAATTCAGCATCACTGCAATCAGATGCAACAGGACTGTACCATGCAGCTGTGTATTTAAGCGCAGTAAGGAGCAGCTGCACTAATATTAGTCCCAACATCCATACACAGATGCTCTGACAAAACACAGTGAGATTGTTTGCAGTTTACTTCCAAGTATATCTCTATTGTTGCTCGCACACATTTTCAGATTGCTTCAGTAAAGGAAAAGAATAACAAAGGAAATATAAGTATCACATTCCACTCTCCTTGAGTTCTCTATATATAAACTATTTCAGCCATATTCGCTTGAACACTTCAAGTTTCATCCCTGCAGTGTGAACATCACTGCTGACTTAACAATCAGTCAAATGAAAAGAAAAAAGAACGCAGGCATACTGATTCCTGTATTCATGTTAACAACATGCTGTGTTGATGTGTGGTGATGTAAATGGGAGCAGTCACAGTTCAGTGCAGCTGGTTCACATCATCTCGGTATTGGTTTAGCTTCGACTCAGGTTCCTACTCCGAGACGTTTTGTCAGTTTTTAGGGCATCTCGGGGTTGAAGCAACTGAAGTTAATGGTCAAGCAGAAAGCAAGAGTGTGGGTGAGAGACAAATATTATAGTGATATTCAACTGAGAGTCATTCAGAAGGGGTAGAGTATATTCATGGTGAGCATAGCAGTAAAATACTCTGGCTTTAGCTGACCCTGCTGTCTGGCAATAAATATTTTAAAATACAGACCCTGGAGATCATTTCTAAAGTGTGCATGAATTTGCATTCCTTCTGACAGTGTTATAAAACAGTAGCACTGAGGAGCTTCATTGCCTTGCATTGTCTAAGCAGTAATGGCAACTGAATACAAAGTTTGCTGTTGCTGCTGAAAAGTACCTTGCTCTTCTTTCCCATTTTAACCTCTAAGCATGATTCCATAGATTCATACACACCTAATGTTTACAACTTAAATAGAAACATACTGCACAATAAAAAAAATAATTACTTTTAATAGCCGAGCTTATTGAAGGCAGCAAACCGAGGTAGAAACACAAACCCAATGTAAATGGCATCTTTCACTTTGTGAGCCCACCTTGAATTAATCCCATTTAAGGGTTTAGCTACAGTGTGCAGAGCAGTATTCACTCAAACTAATCCACATCACACCCACGTACGTCAGCACACAAATGCAGATACACACACATCCACACACATAGATTTTCATGCAAACACACACAAAGATGCAAAGAAAGAAAACAAATGATTACTGTACTTAAGTGGTGATTTCAATTTACATCGAAAATCTAAACCATCTGTTGTCATAGTCACTAGTCACTAGCATTCGCAGTCGATGAATGAACCAGCCCTCCATGTGGTCTTCACAAACTGACTCTCAGTAGGCCTCTCCTGGATATTATAGCACTTAAAATCACTTTTGTCCTTTTTCTCTTTTCTTCTCATGAATATTCAGCAGTCAAGTCTTTGATGTGACGTTTGTGAGTGGGAGCACAGGTGGATAAGAATCTGTACATGTGTGTGATTCTCTCTAGGGCTCTTTACCCCCACCTTCAGCATCAACACGGCCTCGAGGCAAAATGAGTGAGAGCTGCAGACTTGAGGAGTGTAAAGGAAGCTAAGAGACACTCAGTAAATACTCAAGGTTAGGTTTCCTCTCACCCCTTAAACACACACACTGCCGCTGAACAGGGAGTGGATGCTGATGTGTGTTCGTCTTCTGACAATTATTATAGTAATACACAGTCATTTTTCTTTTTTTTTTTTTTTTAATTTCCATACATTTGTTCTTCAGTTCACTGTCCTCTGACTTTAAGCAGTGCATGGAAAAAAAAATGGAAGCATCATCACACACATTATACATCAAGTGAACGATTTAGAGACAAATTATGCTTATTGACATACTGACAGTTTTCAGAGAGAGCTTGTGAACGATTTTGAGTACTTGATGACTATTCATTTCTCTGCAATTCCACTAGTTTTTCTACCTCCAATTGAATTCTTGTAATGGCACATTGAATACTATTGAAAAGACACTAAATGTGCTATGAAATGCCTTTAATGTCGAGATGGATCAGCCAATTAGCCATTGTATCTCACAGCGTGCTATTCAAATTTACTAGAGTGAAATCAAAATGGAGTGTGTCAGAAAACACTATGATTTATTGCTGCAGCCTACCTTACTATTCCACAAAGCGGTAAATCCACTTAGAGTGCATGGATCATCACACATCCTCTACTGTCTGATAAAGGAAGGCGAAGTGGAGGTTAAATGTGAATGTTGGAAAGAAACAAAATGAAAAATAATACATTTATTCCAGATTGTTGTTTCCTGTCCACTTTAATAGTACTGTCCGAACATACCTGTAGATGAACCAATGATTTTTTTTAATTTTTTTTTTTATGGTAGTATACACTAGGTACAGTTAGGTAATGTTTTTAAATGGAGAGTTTGTACCTTCTGAATAATCTGTCTCTTTACTCTCTATACTATTAAAAAAAAAAAAAAAAAAAGATAAGGTTCTCATCATTCGCACCTAAGTTTGGTTATTGGCATTTCATTAAGTTACATCATTACATTTCATCTTAAAAGCTCACTAAAAAGTCTGTGCTGTTCAGTGGGTTCACATGACTAGAACACTTTTTTTTTGTCCCGAATTGACCTAATATTTCATAGTGTTTTTTTTATGATGCACCAACTTGAATTTCTTACTGCCAAAATTAAGAAATTGAATTAATTTGAACAACTGACCTCAAAATGGAGAACTCAAATGGCCTCCAAAGAGCCTTCAATGGACAATTAGCATTGTCTCTGTGTCTGCCTGTTTTGTGAATTCTTCTTTGGCTTCAGGACTTGGCATTTGAACATGGGCCCTGGAAGACACTGGCTAATTAGTTCCTGAGGAGGGAGCAATCTGTCTTCCTTAGGAAATGATGTGTACGCTTCTGCATCTGTGGTCAGTGCACTTTAAATTAAAATGTCTCAAACCCAGATGAAAGAGACCAAAGTAAACAATATCTAAACGGTTTCTTACAGGCAAGTTTGTCTACTATATGTACTGGTTAAACATTGACTGTGAAAGCTCTTTTTTTGTTTCCACATGTTCTCAACCTTTCCAAAGCAGCGCCTGGACCACTGACTGAAATGATCCAGGTAAAAGTGAAAGCAGTCTGAAGCTCCCTGCTGAAATGAAATGCTGATTAGTTGAAACGTCATCTGCTAACAGCATACGATTTTTGTATTACATTTCAGATACGGTATTATTAAGGTTTCATATCTGCATGGAAAACATATGAATGAACTTTGAAGTTGCATCAATGTAAATGCCTCCTCTAAGATGGAAGAACAGAGGTTTCAGGTATAATGGAGCTTTCCTTACAAGTCAGTCGAGCATGTAAATATGGAATTGTAATACATAAATATATTTTTAATGAATTGATATTCTAATAGATCAAGGCAGAAAGCATGCTTCACTATATGTGCACCATAATGTATTATTACATTTTGTTTACAACGTTGCCAGTTATGACCAAAAGCTAATATTTATGTTATAGAATCTTACATTTTTAAACACGTAGTTAAGAAACAACAGACACGTAATGGGCGTATGCAGTGTGGTGCTGATTGTTGCCTGCTGTGCTATCGTCACGCTCCTGCTGTGCAAACTGTTGGTAAATATTAGTATTAAAATGTAGATCTGAAGCCAGATCCAAATAACTATTATTTGTATGACTTCCAAAGTGACTGACGACTCAGGCTATAGCCACAGCTGGATTTGATTCTGATTGTTTTCAATTTATTTAAAACTGTTACAATAATGAATATATAGTGTTTGCAAAATTCTATTAGAGAAATAGAGAAATGCTTGGTATGCATTGTTTTTCTTTATAAATGTACCAGGGTCTTCCCTTCCCCAGTTAAATGCAATCCAAGATACCACTCATCCTTTTTATACTATTAAACTACAACCATTAATATGGTTACATGTTAAGTATGTAATATGAGTTTCATTAATGCTGTGATTGAATTTTAATGTATTCTGCCACAGCGTGAGCACACAGTGTGTCCATTTAATATGAAAATAAGCTTTGGGCTTATTATGTATGGTTTAACATTATATCATTTTGTCAGTATTCCAGAATAAAAAAGACGTGTGTTGTGTTTTGTGCCATACAGAGAAAACACTTTCCCTTATCTGCTATTCACAATCAATCAGAAGCCAAAAGCATTTAGACTGTTGGGTTGTGTCACTGCTTAGGTACATTTAGCAAAGTAAAATATACTGAAAGTAAACTGTGGTCAGAGATTGCATTGCTGAATGCATGGTAAGATGAAGGGACCCATCTACAATGAAGATCTGAGGCAAGCAATCAAAGCTGACTAAAGACATTACCAACTAATGAGTCAGTGGGTGGGGGATCTTCCTCCATCTAAAGTTATTGGATGAGGACTGTTTGCGTTACTTCTAATCCCCAAAGAGTTTATTGAGGAGAAAAAAAGTGTACTGTACTGTAGAAAAACAATAAGTGTGTATTTCATGCATGAACTTGAATGGCTTCTAAATGCAGAAAGGGGACAGCAGTTCGCCTTATTCAAACTGCTTTTACAACAATTCATAAAAGTCAACTTATCCATTAAGCAGAATTAAGGGATGTGCTGTGATGACTCACCACAGACTGGGAAGAACAAACAGGACTTCACATGGCATTTGGTTATGTTGGTTTTAAGGGAATATGTCACATTTAAATGTTGACTATTTATATGTATTATTGTAATATTTTGAAATGGTAAAGTGAAGAACAAACGCCTACGTTTTGTGTTCATAATTTGGCAAAAAAAACAAAAAAAAAACTTTAGCATGTGTTCTCAATATAATGAAGAGACTGTTGATTCTGACAAGTTGTCAGAGGTTGACACTAAATGCAGCAGCAAAATGCTCCAACATTTCCTTTGTTTCAGACTATATCTAATTTTGCAACACAGTATACAGTAGCATGCTTTAGAGTTATGGTTAAAAGTAAACGTGACTTTAGACAGATGTACTAAAGCCTGCTTTTAACATTTAATTAAATCGACAGTCTAAGACCAATGTAAATCAAAGAGCTTTTGTTCTCTAAACCACAGACAAGAGATCTCTGTTGCTAAAATCCTGTGCTTTGTACGTCTACCTTAATGGCCTCCATGTGACTTGAGTGCCTTACAAATCTGCAGCACAAATTAGTAGTACAGAAACATAATAATTGGTGTTTGAATAAATTTAGTCAGTTACGAGTTTTGACTTAATTTTTCCTTCTGCTCTCACTGTTGTCTGTATGAATACATATGTAAGTGTGCACAAGTTTGTGCATGTGTGTGAGAGATAACGAGAGAGAGCAATGTGGGTAGGTGCATAATTACATGCTTTCAGGCATAAGCAAGCAAAGTGGTTACAGTATTGCTTTGCTGGATCTGAATTAAAAATTCTCTTTATCCCTCCATCAGCAACTTGACACACACAAAATGGCATTTTCTTTTACTATGCTAGGTGACCCAGATGCTGTGGCAGTCTGCAAAATGTTGGAATAGAGAGCTGCCAGCCAGTGTGATAAGGCTAAATCATTGTGTGGTAAAGATATTTACCTCCATCAACAAATGAGGCTATATTTCCACTCATCTGTTGTTGTCTGTCTGTTAGCAAGATATCCCAGAAGTTAATCAGTGGATTTGGATGAAATTTAGTGGCAGATGGCAGTGGGCCCAAGGTTCAGTTGATCAGATTTTGGTAACGTCTAGGTCTGGGATGACTGCCACTGGACAATTATCATTTTTAGTCATAGCTATTATGCTGTGTTCACATGTCACTGGGGTAGTTTCAACTTGAACGGCTCCTAAAAGGAACTGTGCCTACAGTATGTACTATGTGCTACAGTAAAGGCAAGAGCGCAGCAAAATCCCATCCAGAAGACAATTTTGTTTTTGCTGCTTTAATTTGTTGTGACAGGTGAGGAGTTTGACTTTCAATCAAACGGTTTAATCTTCTTCAGTTTCTTAATTAATGGATGGTTGTCTTCTCCCTGATAGACAGAGCATGGCCAAAATGTGTTACAGTGTGTTTCCCTCAGAAAGTGTTGACATAAAGGCAATTGAAATCATGGCACAGTTACTCATGGTAATCCACAGACCTCACTGTGGACAGTTATTTTTCATCAAAGTATGCCTGCCAGCTGTCTGTCTCTGCACAGTGGGAAGCATGCAAATGCTAAATGATGACACATGTGTAGTTATAACAAAACAGAAGACAGTAGCTTCCCAAGCTAATTAAATTTGGACCTATCTGATTTTGTTACAGTGCTTTATATTTCCAATGTTTCTTTTTACTGCCAGTCTAAATGTAAGGTATTTTTAACCGATCATTATTATTATTTTTTTTTTTAAGTGAGAGATGTGGATGGTATTTTTTGCTGTACAACAGTCTGAGACATACAAAAAGTAACACAACTAATACTGCAATATATATGTAATACAGCAAATACTGATAATGATTTAGCTGAGGGTTATTTTATACATTTTATAGCATTGCTCTATGTACTGTGCATAAATATAAAGACACACTCCAGCCAAATTAATACTTCTGTTTTAAGCTATTTTACTCACAAATTAATTAGCAGTTACAAACCTAAAAATCTGTTCCATCCCTACCATTTAACTGTAGTTTTGTTGTGATAATTAGAAAAGCCCATTCAATTGGGCCGTACCTATCATTCTGGCTAACATGACTCCATAGCAAACATTAGCACACAAATATAGCCAGACTGTTTTCAGTAGCCTCTCTCTGTTGATATGATAATCCACCTGCCATAATAAGCTTATGGACATGGTAATTAGTATGTATTTGTGAGCAGTATAATGACTAACACATGTCCCAAACACAGTTTCTTTTGCAGTACCGATTGTTTACTTTCAGAAGTTTAAAACCAAACTACTACTCTGTGGAATGACAGACATTACAGTGGTCTGCTCTTATTGCCCAACTTGCCTATTCAAGTGGACTTTTCATTTCTCTTTCAAACTCTTTTCTCTCTTTCACGTAGCCTCTAAAAAGTGTAGTTACTGTGAATATATAAATTTTATACTTTGGATTTAATAAGTTTGAATGAAATTAATGCACTTGTGCTTGGAGAATGAAGTTTCACATTTCACAAACTGATAGTTTTTAACTTATCCACTGAATTAATATGAGATACTGCATTGCAACTGCAAGTCTCTGAAAATGAATATGATTAATCTGTTGCAAGTGACTTTTTTGTGTATTTGAGTTTGTATGGTATGTGTGGCATAACTGCGGTAATGGCCACAGGAATTCTGCAAAGCCGCTACAGGGTTTTATGCTTTTTACTGAGTCATTTGAGGCCAATCGCTTCAGGAAATACTTGTAGCTGACATAGATGTTTTATTTCTCCCTATATACGTGTGTGACAAATAAAGGCAAATTGTGCAGCTAAAGCACGTATACAGCTGGTTCCAACCTGGTCAACCCCGCAAGCCTGGTCTTGTCCCATTTTTAAGAAGTCACCCCTAATCTCTGGTGATGGTTCAGGCACACTGCAATGTGTTCCCCACTGGCAGACTTCTGAGTCGTCCCCATGCATAATATCCATGCAATTCTGCTTCTGACAGATATGTGTTGTAATCTCTTTGAAAATGAGCATTTGCAACATGTAAGAGCCTCAAAGCTGCGGGTCTGAAAAGTGTGAGGGAGAAAATGACATAGAAAAACTGCAATGTAAAAATCCTTGCCTCAGGTCTAGCCTTTCATCCATGTTTTCATACAGAGTTTGGTATTAATTTCTTTGAAAGTGGTTGTTGTAGTACATTTACAGTTGGAATATTTTACAGTTAAATGACTCATATTAATGTTCATTAATTGTGGCAGTCGTTATTACTTATTACTTACTTATTAGGACACGATCACCTGATGAAGTACAAAAGTCTTTAAGCACGTGGCAAGACACTGACTTACATGTTACATCTCGAACCATGGTAACATGGTGCAGTGAACTTGTAGGACGAAAACTGTACAGCACCTGTTCCATGTGACATAGAGAGAATATTCACCTCTTTTTAAGACTCACCATTGTCTTTAGAAAACACAGTCATGTAAAGTAAGATACCTCTCAGTATTGGATCTCTGCCAGTGTCTTCACTTGTCTGTGAATGTGCATTAAATGCTTGCAAGCAAAACGATCAAATAATGGCCAAAATGGTTTTAATGGTTAGAGCAAATATTGCAATATTGAAGTAATATTAAAGCAATATTGACTGTAATCTTTCTACCTCAGTACTTTTAAAGTGCTCTCATCCTGTCACAGTTCACTAATGGAAGTGTAAAAGCTTTCTCAGATGTGACTGTCGTATTAAATATCCCACACATGGTTCTAAACATGAAAACCATTTTTATGGAG
Organism: Mastacembelus armatus; assembly: GCF_900324485.2. Lineage (NCBI taxonomy): Eukaryota > Metazoa > Chordata > Actinopteri > Synbranchiformes > Mastacembelidae > Mastacembelus > Mastacembelus armatus. The sequence continues at coordinate 5,268,282 of NC_046637.1, forward strand.
AAATGGAGATTAATTAAATTATTAATTTATGATTTTATGATTAATTATTAATTAAAATCTATCCCACTGTACTTGAACAATTAAATTGGTCAAAATTGCAGATGGTTAATAGCTGGTTGGTCATTAACCATATTGACAAGTATTCAGATCAGTTTGAAATAAGAGTCAGTTCTGGATATTAATTCGCTCTGAGAAATAATTTGGACAAACTATAGAATATTGAGACAGACAAACATTGTTGGATGCGATGTCTGATGTTCATCTATAGGCACAATGGCCTTAAAAGGATCCCACCCACACTTAATGACTTAGACTCTCTGTGAGAGAATGTACTATATCGCAGATGCACAAGTTCATTGGACTGGAATGAAGCTGTCAGGGCCCCTACACGCCAAGCTGACAGTCAGCCATTGGACCTCACTGGGCTGCAGTTTTTGTTTTGTGTCTGGCACCATCAGCCCATTTTGGCCTGTCTCAGCGAACGAGATTTGGAGGCAGGCGGTGAGAGAAAGCCTGACATTACTTCACTTACATTTAAATGCACACAATGTGGTGTGTCACCAAAAATGACAAGACCAGAATGCATTACTATTGATTATCCATGCGAATGACTAAAAGAATTTGTAACACCGGTCTGACAAAACTTTTTCACACGTCTCTTGTCATCTGTATGAGAATTCAAACTGAGGAATCTCCAAGGTACAGGGAACTTTGCAATATGCCATCCATCTATCCATCTATCCATCCGTCCATCCGTCCATCCATCCATCCATCCATCCATCCGCTGGAGCCTATCCCAGCTCTCTGTGGGTGAAAGGCAGGGGTCAATGACATGAATATACATTTTTGCTAATTACTGTAATGCCTGTAAGAGTCACTGATGCAAAATGTTGTTATTCAAAATGATTGCAGATTTTGCTTGAAGATGCAGGGAAACATACATCACATCATCTCGTGATGACAGCACAAATACGGATCTTACCAGATTCTTTTTTTGTATGTGTTCCCCATAGAGGAGACAAGACTTTGCCATGAAGTAAAATAAATACAATGAAATAGTATGATGCAGGGTGCAAGAAGATGCTCTTCAATCGTTGAATATCAAAGATCAACCCAGATCTATATAGAATCAGGAGTTATCTGGGGCAGGCCTCGTGTACATTTCTCTTAATACCACCATTGATTTGTTACTGACTAACTGACTAAACAAATGTGTTCTTTCAGCTGATACCACTGCAGCATAAAGACACTATTAGATACTATCCTTTCTGTTTGCAGTCTCATATCTCTCACACCATTCTTGCAAATATCCTCTTGGAAGCTGTTCTTAACGCTTAGAAGTTAGGTCGTGGTCTTTAGCAACAGTTCCCTCATGAATTCCCAGGTGATTGCACTACTGCTGTTCGCAGGTGTCTGACTGTGAAACACAAAGGTTGCATCACTGGTTGTGTACACACCTCGCTTTAGCCAATTGATTCATGTCATTTTGCTAGATCGTTCCAACAACAGATCCATTTGTGCCTTGTGCGCTGTTCCACACAACAGGCGTAGAGCTGTGAACTATATATTGCAAATGACACAGTATCTGTCCTTGGGGGGAGGGGAGAATCTGTAGAATCAGGTTGATATTTGTTCTGTTGTTGTTCCAGCATTACTAATGTTGTTAAACTTTTTGTTATAGAGTGATCTTCAGGCTGTTTTCCATTGCATGGCTGGTTTGCTGTAGGTATTATGCCCAGAGAAGAAAAGGAATTCCAGCAATTGTTTATCAGTTATGAATTTGCTAATATTTATAGTCTTCCATGAGGACTAATCAAATGTTGTGCATTTTGCGATATACTATAAATGAATTATATTTATTATTATTGTTATTTACAAATAATGATCTTGTCTTTTTCATAGTTGATGTCCAGAGCATGTGTTTTCAAAGAAGAATTTGTTTTTTGATAACCAGTCAGATAAATTTTGCTTTTTTGTCATTTTGGCTCATGATGTTGTAATATTATCTGCAAATCTATGGTACATGAACACTGAGTGGAAAAAGGAAATCATAAATTATATGTAAGTAATGTGAAGCCTTGATGAATTAGAGACAATTTTGAAAATTTGCTCTCACTTTCCTCAGCATCGAGTGAAGCCAAAAAGGCATCAGGTGCTCTTTTTGAATCATTATCATCCTGACTCAAAAAGAGCACCTGTATTCATAGGTACAAAATGCCTGGACTGGTCTGAACCATTGCACTACGGACACTTTGCAATATTGATAGAGGGTGAGCCAAGATGCTCCAAACCTAGAGTGCCTTTCCCAGGCAAAGCATTTGGCCTGTTATGCAGTCAGTGCCATCAGCTGGGTCAGGTCTGGATACCACGGTATTGTTGTGCAATCGGGGGCTACAGTGTCTACGGACAGATGCTTCTGTGATTCTCTTCAATAGAGGGGATCAGGTGTGGTGAAAGGAACACAGAGAGCAGCTTACATTTCTTAGACAAGGGCACATGTGTATGGCTGTCCAAAACCATTTGAATCAGCATTATGATATCAAATTATTATTATTATTATTATTATTTGTAAAAGCATCCTAGCTTACACTTGGTTATATAGTTATGAAGTAAATGAACAAAGCAGAAATTGAAGGAAAATGTGACATAAATTCGTGTTTCCTTTCTGCTTTATACGGCATTAAAACACTGCACATGTGACTATGGACATGTAACCTACAGCTAAATAATAGAATGAAAAATATATAAAACATTTGGTGTAGACATTCAGGGGTTTCAATAATGAACTGACTTTGAAATCTCATTTGACATGGAGTTCAACAAAATACCTGTAGCTCCATCTTTCACTAGAGGGAGTTTTTGTGTCACCCGCTAAAGGCAACACCGAAAGGAGTTTCTGATCATGAGATGGTGTGATGTATGTTTCCTTTGACTCTAGAGAGTCCTGGAATGATATGTCTAACAACTAATTTGTCAAGTGACAGAAGATGAATTAGTCATATTTGTGGTCATTGTAATTGATTCATTTTAGGTATAATAATTCAGCATTTGTCATATTTCCTATTAACTTTTTCTTAACTCATTAATCCAAAATAAATGACAAAGAAAATGACTGTTCGTAGCTGTGAGGTATAAAAAAACACTTACCGATGACAGCACAAATACAGATCTTACCAGATTCTTTTTTGTGTGTGTGTTCCCCATAGAAGAGACAAGACTTTGCCATGAAGTAAAATAAATACAGTGAAATAGTACGGTTCAGTTCATGCACATGAAAATAAAACAGAAACACCTTTGATTTGCAGCAGTTTCTATTTGTGTAAATGAAACAACTTACTTACTTATATTTCAAGTATACTTTCATTTATAAATGTTATAGATTAGACTCCATATATAAATCAGCACTGACCATAAAATTATGCCATAACCTGTTTGTTCATCTGTTAAACAACTACCATAAAATTAAATGTAACCTACATTTGTGTGTCCTCTGCATTCGGTGGTTAAGTGTTTCATTGGGTTTGAACTTCATTTGAACTCTATTTACATAAAAACATGCAATTAGACAAGTGCTGCTAAGCAATCGAATGCGAGTGCTGTACACAATTTGTCCGCCCACTGGCCATGATTGAGTGACTGACCAAACTGTATCTCTGATCGCTCGATGGCAGAATTGTATATGCTCACAAAATAGTTGATGGATAAGAGGGAATGGTACAGGCATCACAACAAGGTAATTCAAAGGAACAAGTACTTAGTGATAACTGTGAGGACATGCAGAATAAAAGGAGACAGAGTAATCCTCAGATGGAGTCAGTTCTCTCTCTCTGTGTCAGGTTTCTTCTTCTTCGCAATTCCTCAGATCCTAAATAAAAAGCTAAAAACAGTTTAAGGCTTATTGATTGGTGCCTATGGTGCAATGAGAAAAGTAAGCACATGAAAGAGTATGTGGACTCTCACAAGACTGAAAGCCCCTTGTTGTGGGTGGGTTAGATGGCGTATGGAGAGCAACACGTTCAGCTCTGTTACCCCAGTAAGTTGCTGTTGACACTGCCCTCTAGAGATGTGTGATAGTGCATTAGTACTGCAGATCTTAACCAGGGAAGGATCTTCTCTGTGTGTCAGCAGTGGGGGAGGGACTGTGGGAGAGTCTCTGCCACCGCATTTACATGTTCCTAAGAATTTTTATATTTGTGACAGCTTTTCATTTTCATGGCATTGCCCTTTGAGAAAAGGCTTTTTCAACTGGTTGTTCAGTTTGATCTTGTTGCACTGCATGGCAAGGGGCTAATATTGACTAGACTGACTGGACCACCAAATCACTGCCTGCTAGAACACCGCTTTCCTGGGGTACCTGCATAGGTTCAAGGTCTTACTGGGTCGCTGCTTCTCAGATCAGTACAGGTTTATGACCTTGATAGATTGAGTCTGCTTCGCTGAAAATGGGAAACCAATGGCTTTATTCAAGTGAATTCATACTTTTTGGAGAATGGATTTGGCATGCTGGTGACTGTCTTCCTGAATAACCTGTTGCCTGGATTTTGAAAGCGAACCCAGAGGACCGTTTCACAAAAGGTCTGTAGTGCTGCAAACGTCACTTCAGAGAAAGAGAGAGTAGCAAAGCAGGCCTAACCTCGCTAAGGTGACGCTGATTACAGTGGCATAGTAGCCTGAGGCACCTGTCAAAGTTTGGAGAGTCATGACAATACTTCTGGCACCATCACTCTTGAACACTTAAGAGCTGATCACAATGACTGAGAATATAGAAATTGAAATCCTACTTAAGTTGTTACCTGTTAATCCAAGGTGATGTGAAAGTGGTCCATCTTTGGAGCATGCTCTCTGATTTAAGAGACGCTACAGAATCAGACAGTGCAGCGGCCATTATAGGCCTAATGTGTGAACATACAGGTGTCCGTGGTCTGCCCAAGCTGATCACATCATCCTCTGGGATGTGTGATAGCTACTTTTTAATGAGACAAATGATTGCAGCCAATTTGAACCAGGACAGTGACTTTAACCTGCCCGATCAGGTCCATTACACAGCTACTCATAAACTTCACATTAATCTTTCTGTTGGTTTTAATGTTGTTGGAACTAAATATCTTTAATATGTTTATGTTAGCCTATCCACTTAATGACTGATGGATGGATTTTGTGGATTAATGAACAAGGACATTACAAGTTTGGATAAGAGCAGAGCTAAACTGACTGAAGCAGCTTTTTATTTGCAGAAAGTTTTCCTTTCTTTTTTTTGTTGGCTCACACTAACATACATAAGGAAAATCTTTTTTGATGGTTAAATATGTTCAAGCACCTGGACGTGGTCTGCCAGTCGCTTTGTGTATTTGTATTCTAATATAGCAACACACCACATGGAGCATAATGATCTTTAAAAAAATGTTTTTAACAAGGAAAAAAAAATCCAAGAGAAATAAATCGGCTTATTGGACAGAATTAGAGGGTTCTCAATCCAGGGCAGGATTAAGGAAAACTGTGAAATAAAAGAGCGAGTGATCAGGAAGGACTGTGCGTGTGTCTGCAGGGCGGGGGGAGAAAGGGAGAGAGGGAGAGAGAGCTGTGACTGAGGAACACATTTTCATCCAAACCTCTCCGTTTTTCCAGAGCCTGTCTCTGCTCCGCGGCTCAGCGCAGCTCCCCATTGTTTAAACTGAGAGGGGAAGCATCTTGTTCTGTAATCGCAGCCAGTGAGTCTTTCTCTTCTCTTTTTGTTTTTTTTTTTTTGATCTGATGCTCGATTCTCGCTGGTCTCAATGCTGCATTCACTGTCAACTTCTCCGATTTTTCCACTTAGACTTGAGCTGCATCATGAATAGTTTGGGAGCACCTTTCAGTCGCATACCTCTGGAATGGTGGGGATTACACAGCCGAAACCCGGAGAGCATGTAAACGCAGATGGAGTTTGGGATTTATTGCGAAATAAGGGAAAGATGACCGTCTTCTCATTGTGCTTGCTCTTGTGCGCAGATCTACTGGATTTAGCCGTCGGTAAGTCTGACCCTGTCCTCTCATTTTCACGCAGTGGGAGCCTCTCACAGCCCTGCGATCCATGTGTGGGGTCTAACAAAACCCTGACTGCCAATGAGTTGGGTGGTTCATATGTAACTGGCCGTGCACAGGGCAGGCTGATCGAGTCGATCTGTGCCATGCTTGCCTCATGCCAACTTTCCCCTCTATGCCAAGCAAGTGGTGGAAGAAAGAAATCAGGGAATCAGGGCGGACCTGAGTCCAGGCTGCACAATGCGCGGTGTCGTGCACTGAGGAGATGCAGGAAAGGGGGAAGCAGGAGGCCTGGTTTTGTATTAAGTCTTAATTCATCTGCATTGACTATCACGAGCAGCGTGCATGGCAGCACCTACTTCTGAGAGACCGCGCAACTAACCCGTGTTGAAGCGCACTTCTCGGCGTGGCGGTCATCGCGGCGCCCGCACCCAGACAGCGCCCATGCTCAACAGATTTGAAAGTTGTTGCTCTGAGAAAGAAAAGATGAAAGTGCGTCTTCATGATGCAGATTGTTGCCTTCGGCGCGGTCTGCTCGGCACAGCGGTGGCATCAGTGTCGCGTGTTCTCTCTGTGGGCTGTCGCTGCTCAGCGCGTTCAGATGCTGGAGGATGAAAACACGACAGATAAGAAAGCGCTTCCTGCAAACGGACAAATGAACCTTTTATTGTGGACAATTATTAGACTGTCCTCAAGCTTTACCTTCGTCTCTGCCGTGCGGGAGCAGTAGTGATGATGTGCTGTAATTTAGGGCTTCAAATATTGCAACAGATAAGGACCTGGAGGCAGCAGTTTAAGGGTGTTCCCTTGTTCTGATATTCCTCTGTCCTCACATATGGTCCCTGTGGCATTTCCTTTTCTACATGGTGCCATACATCATTAAGAGCTTGCATTACAAAACTGCACTGCGAGCGTTTGATTCCCTTACAGCCAGATCTAGAAGGAGTCTGTAAGGCTGCTTCTTATTCTGCTGGAGTTATGCTGCTGCTCGGTGCACCGGTGCTAACACTCCTGTGTTCGAAAGACTTCAGATGAGAGTTCAGAGCAGACAGCATGCCTTACAAACTAACCTGTTAAACCTTCATCTGGTAGCTGAGGCTCCTGTTTTTAAAAGCTGTTGACCTTCACTGACCCACATAGGAAATCAATCCTTCAGCAGTGCTTAACATAATGTTAAGTGATAAAATGCCTGTCTGTCTTGCCCGGATGATGGTGAACTATACACAGGCCTTATACTATGTGAAGTATTTTTGGGCTGCTCCTTTGAAATGTTCACAGCAGCTAGGACTTATTTCATGTTATAGTTGAGTGACTGAGATCCCATGCATATTTAACATTCCTGACCATGTAAACAAACCAGTGAAATCTCAAAAGAACCAGTCAGATGGCAGGATTTGAGCTGTAGTGCATACTTGTTGTTGTCACTGCAGTTTAAACAACATAAGTGTGTGCTGTGACTAGACCTTCCAATTTTACCTTTTCTTATCTGCTTTCTCCCCTAAACAGCTTTCCTTATATAGACTGATAACCGTTTTCTGGATATCACATTTTTTCTTACCATACAATTTCCCTGCTTGTGTGTGTGTTTTCACATTATCAAGCTTTCTCCATTTCAAGGTGTGCACCAGTGACTTAAGATAGATTTGTTCTCCACAGAGTGTCCCTGTGGTCAGTGGGTCTCCTGTTATCGCTGTTTTCAAATGTCATACATTTTAATTTCCCCCAGCAGTTTCTTTTTGGTCAGCAAATATTTTGAGAAATGACGCACACTATCTCATTTTAGAATGAAAACCATTTTTTTTTTTATCCACTCAGCTAACTCTCAGCCATATCAGACTTGGGCTAACTAACTTGCACCATCTCTATCTGCTGAACATGTTCCTTTAGAAACGTTGGCACAACTCCCTGCTTAATGCAGCTGTGCCTACAAGCTGGCTTCTGCTACTGAAATTCAGTAGTTTAGGATTTATGATTGGCTGTTAAGCATGTCACAGCATCACTATTTCAAGAGCAGCCTACATATTCAGCAACTGTATACTTAGTGTTTTCTCCAGGAGACACTTCTCTTTCTACATGCTTAATGCAGGAGGCAAATGTATTATGTCTGCTTTGTGTGTGTGTACACACACAGGAGTGTAGTGAGTAAATGTGTTTCCCCAGACATGCAAAAGTAAGAAGGAAAGAAAAAAGCTCTCAAACAGGTGAAGGCTTCTACAGTATTTACCAGACAAGGAGCCGGGTTAATTCCTGCCATCTTCATCTCATCTCTAATAACCAGTCGTAGCTTCTTAGTCACAACCACTTGCTGCCATTGAAGAGATAGTTAGTACGTCACCGTTAGTTTTGATTTATGACTTCTTGTTGGGGAGAAATTAATATGCCTGACACCCTAGAATTTAATTGGGAAAATTGTGTTATTCTACAGGATTCCATGTAGAATGGATGGGCTGTTTTCTCTGCAGTTCCATTTGGTGGATGCATGTTTTTATATTAATGCGGTGTAGGCTGGCTTGATGGATTTTTTTTTTTTTTTTTTTATCTTTACAGGTTTCGCCTTTGCCACGTTAAAAAAAGAAGAAAAAAACCTTTCTAATAATAATTGGTAGATGGTGGCATTATTATCAGTATTTCAGTGCTGTTTAGGGAAGAACAGACTTGCTTTACAGAGCTTTGGAGATTTCTTTAAGAGATTAAGAACTATAGATAAGAAATTTCAAAAGTTGAACTGAAATTATATTAAATTGGAGCTTTTTGAAGCTTTTTTTTTTCCTCTGGTAAGAGCAGTTGCCTTGGAATTTCCACTTAAATTCATCCTCTTGCCTAGACCCTTTTCTAAGATCAGTCTTACCTAATAGAAATCAAAGTAGCTCTATTGCTGTATCTCATTTCCCTTTCACTTTTTAAAGCAAGCTGTGGCTGAAGTGTCTTACACAGTGATATTAGATATGTCTTTCTGCATAATTTCTACTGAAGATGATATTCTTCTTGAAAACTACAGGAATATCCCTCCTTTTATATTCTCCCCACAAGTGACAATTTGCTATCCAATGCAGTCAATTATGTCCTTCCCTGTGGATGATGATATTTCTATATGTTGTTTTAAAGTTTCCCAATTTATGTTGAAGTGAGTAAAAGACTTTCTATATTTAATCCTCGTTTGTCCCAGGTTGAATGGTAAAGGCAGATGGAAACTACAATAGTGCCAGGTCTGAACAGCTATATAGGGGTTGAAAGTAATTCAATGTAGTAAACACATTGTTAGCTAAAATGCAGTAAAAGGATTAATATAGGACTGTGTGATATTGTGTTCAGTTTGGGTGTATATTAAACTCTTCTGTTTGACCTGCTGGGAAGAAAAAGCATCTAAGAAAAATGTCCTGTCTCACATCACAGCACTGTAGGTTGGCTCGTAGACTGTGGATCATAGCGGTGTTGACAGATGTAACAGACACTGGATCTCTGTTAGATCTGATGGTTTCCGGTGCATTGTGACTGTCTGCTACTGATGGCTGCTCTTCACTCACAGGAAGTCAGAAGAGATACTGGCTGGAAAATGAATTGTGGTTATACCACTATCTAACAATCACCCGGCTTTGCATCAGCACTGCAGCTTTCAGCAGTTATATAAAAAGATTATGCACAGATTAGGAGCCATCTCCATTGTTTTATTTTGCAATTGTTTGGTCAGTTATTGTGTCTGTTTAAATATAGCTATGTGTGCATTTTTCAGCTTACAGTTACAGACAGGAGAACATATCCCCAGGAGATCACTGTTAAATTGCAGTGCAGATGTTTGATTTATTTATTGATTGATTGCTCATGAGTCATTTCTAGTCCGTTTTTGATTCCCCTCGAACTAAGTAGGCTCGCTACAGTATTTTGAGATGGATTTACAATATAAAATCACACTGTCTTCTGCAGCTGATAGGCTCCCATCTGTCTTAAAACTCTTATTATGTATTCTACTGATCTCTCTAATGCGACAGTGAGACTGCTGTTCCACACAATGAGGTGTTTGCAATTTGTAGAAAAATATAACATTAATTGCCGTCAGGTGGCAACTTAATCAAAAATAAGAGAGTGCAGCTGGACGCAATGACACACAACACAAAGCTGGTTTGAGCCTCTGGCTCACGTCACACTCAATGAAAGTGCTGGAATTAGGGGGGCAGTACTTTGCAGTGATAGCAGGACTGTATCTAAACTTCACTGAAGGAAAAAAAGTCCAGAATCCAAGACAGTCAATGTATGTACCATATGTTTGACTACCAATTGCCTCCTTCAGTGATCACCTTCAATTATGCTAGAGAAAATCTATCTTTCGTTATACTCATCTTTTATTCTGCATCTTTTTGTAACTTGAAATCCCATTTAAGGTGATGAAAGAGACATATTTAAACTTGAAACAGGTTGGTGACCCAGAAATGACAGCTTTTGTTGAAAGACTTCAGCCAACCTCACACATGTAGACCACTGTGCTAAAAATGAAATAGCTTTTACTGAAAAATCAAAAAGGCCTAAAAGGTCTTTGTGGTGTCGTGCAGTCCCTGAAGGACTTCACTGAATATTGAAGTGTATTATCTGATTATTAAGTAGAAGAATTTTAACTGCTTTGAGATATGAAACTCTTTAGCTTCCACAATATTACATATTTTTGACTGAAACAGAAAAAGGGTAAGGGATACGGTTGCAGGAGGGGATTTGTTTAACTCTAGATTTGATTGGCTTGCTTAGGGCTTAGAGCTGTGGAGGACTGCTGCCTCCACCCATGCCATCCTAGATAAAGAAGGGGGGCAACAAGGAAGGGAAAACATCAAGTTTTGTGATAAAAAGACAAGGAGATAAGTGTCTTGGTTGCTGAGAATTATTCAACTGAAGACACATAATACAAATAATAATACTGAAGTTAGAGAAAACTCAAATCACAGTGAGGTCTCCTGAATCAGCAGCATGTTCCTTCCTGACACTGATGTTAATTTTTCCAAATGCAATTGTATAATTCTTTGAATACACACAGTTTCATTCACTTCCAGTTTGTGCCAGAGGACCCAGTCATGAACATCTCAAAGAATAATCCTTGAATATTTTTTTTTTTTTGAAAATCATATTTTGCTGTTTTACATGGAGGCTGTATAAACCTGTTATGCTATTATTTAACAAAGCTCAGTCACTTATGCTTCAATTTTTCCAACAGCAGGTTTGCACCGTTTTTTTTTTTAAACTCTTCTCAACCGTGCATGCCTTTGCTTTCACGTTGAGGTGTGGGTGTTGATCTTGAAAGGAATTCTGGCTTTTAGTTTCTTCAAAGGCATCTATCCCAATAGTGTGACACCCAGAAATGTCTGAGACAGTGATAAGCCACATGTGAGAGAATAACATATTCTGAGCATTGGCATACATGCCAGCTGTCTGCTTTTCAGGTAACCGTGCGAAACCAAATCATCTCCTTGAGATTTTGGACAAGCTAAAGCACGGTGTTTGTTGTGAAGCAGTCATTGGAAATCCATGAACATATTTTATTAACAGCTGGCACCTTAGGTTCCTGGGCTTTTTGCTCATGAAGAGCTTGGAACCTCAGGCCTAAGGGGTCACCCACAGGGGCTATGTCTCCCACAATGCAAATAATTGAACACAATCTTTAAACATCATGACATATCTGTCCTACCCCGCTGCCACTATAGCTACCGGTCTCTTGGTAAAGTGAAGAATCAAGGAAGATGTCCTGAAAAATTAACGTTCCTTTGCATATATGGCTGAAATATTTTTGCATTCTCAAGCAGAGATGCTCCAAATCAAATGAAATCAAATGGTAAAGAGTGTGATGTATAGAGACAAGTGAAGGCTCGGGGCAAGGGAGTTCAAATAGCACTTGCCTTTTTCCTGAAGTCCCTGTAGTCCTCCATACGCAGATGTAGGCTGGCTTGCTGATGTCTCTGGCTTGTGTGGGAGTTTGAAGCAACTCCAATTCCCTCAGCAGCTGGTGGTTTGCAGAGCTAAAAAACAGAGCAGAGAAGCTTTGCTGAGAACTGGTTCCCATTATGGGCTATATAGAGAAAGTACCATTCCTGTTTGTGTTCAGCAGTGAGCAATACAGTCAGATAGTTTATATTACCTTAAAAGAACTGTTATCTGTGACCTTTTTTCATGGATATGCCATGAATAATGCAAACATATTGTTCTGAAATTAGCAGCCAGCCTAAGCAGGGGTTTCTTGACAGGCTTTATCAGCCGTTTGTTGTATTCTCCCCTCACTGTTTCCTACATGCTATTGTCGATTATGCTTATCGTGTTTTAACATGGCTGCTGAGTAATAACAATAACTCTGCCACCATGTCCTAACATTAGCCTCATTATTAAAGCCTTTGAGAAGTGCCTTGTATAATATACATGACACTTATCTCTGCCTCCATTGTCCATCACAGAAGCTTAAGCTTCCAGGAAAAACGCCGCTGTGCTCAGATGATTTATTAATACTGATATTCTGGTCCTTTGCAACTTGCTTTCTTTTTGCTAGTGATGACCATTTATGGAGGAATGGATTTATTATTCAACAGTAATGTAACTTCAGGAAGCATGACTTTTTAATATCATATATCAAATCTGAGGTGAGACTGGAAATAATGTGCTTTGGCTGCTTACTAGAAAGTGGTAAATGTTTTGTATGAAAAATGAAATCAAAATACTGTATTTTCAGGGAGTATTGTGTATTAACATTCTGCTTCATTTACAGTATGTAGTATTGTATGAAGGTAATTTAATTTCATAACTGATCAACCGCTATAATTACTCATGATGTTGATATTGTATGCAGGCCCTCCACCAATTCTATACTCACTATCAAAACATTCTTTCATACATTCTTAAAGACTTATTGAACCTCCTCTTACTCTATCAGTTCTTTCAGTATGTAGTAACTGTACATTTCCCAAATCACTGTTTGCCCTTTTCTGTTTGATTCTTCCGTTTCTTATGTCAATTCAAAACCATCTTCTAGGCAGTGAATGCAGCAACACAGAGGCTTCATGGAAAGTCCAGATTAGGTGTGAAAAAAGGGAAGAGATGGGTAAGGATGGGGAAGAAAAGGTCTAATCTGCACATTGACGTCATTCTGGATGGGCTGAAGCTGTGCAGATGGGAGCGTAAGGGAGGATTGTGTGGGCTATGCATCTTATGACAACAGATTATTTCCTTTTCATGCGAGCTACAGAAAGACTTCTTTTCCTTGGAAGGGCTTCGCTGCCTTTTCTATCGCCCAAAATATCATGAAGACAAAACTCTTGAGTCACAGGAGCAGAGCTTGGCGAAGTTTTCCAGAATCTGTCACGGGTCAAGTGTCTGTGTTCATCCTATAACATCTGTCATTTATGATAAAGTTTATCATCAAACTTTTGATCTACTGCAGAATTTATGCAAATTCAGAGAAATAATCTCCTGGACATGTGACATGAATTATACAATAATAGAAACAGCTACTGCATGTGGATCAAAGCTGTCTTTATATACGATTATTTTACTTCATTGTGTTTCAAGATGAAGCTTAATATTGCAAGGTTGTTTCATCTTCCAGGGAGATTACACTTAACTTTCGACTTTTGGTGCTTTCATTTGGAATTTTTATATAAGCAAAGATTATCTAATTTATTCTTGCCTAATAAAACTGTCAGTGTTGATTTAACTCTGCAAGTGAGCGTGGCTTATGCATTTTACCTGCTAACTCACTGCTACAGTGCAACGTTCTGAGGAAAGTGGAATGAAATATTGTCATAGAGCAGCTGAAACGACTCCTCTCTGTTGGTTGCTTGGGGGAATTAGACTGTAGAATGAAAGTACTGTACACAGTGTCATTTGGGGTCATTGGGTCTTTTCTGATTGCGATCTGTTGAGGCACACAACCACATGAACTATTTAGATGTACAAATACAAGTATTAACCTTTACACGGTTATGTTTGCAGAGCTCAGGAACTCATCACACTCATCGTTTTCTTTCATTCATATCTTTTCTTGTGGCCATTGTCTCTGTTGTGTGACGTAGATCACATTAGGGTGTTTCCCTATGCAGAGGCTGTGCCAGAAACTGCGACTCCAAATGCATCAACTTTGCACACGAATGCGTGTAGTCATTCATGTTGCTCTGGAGAACAAAGGTCAGAGAAGGCTGAAGCATATTGGTGGGTGACAACAGGGTGTTGTAGCAATTTAGGTGAACAGCACCTGAATGGAGTTTTCTTGACCTGGTGATATGTTGACTGTCCACATTAGGGAACTTGTTCTACTCAGCTCTAAGATGTGCCTGTTCAGAGCCTGGGAGGAAGTGCTGCTTAAGAGGGTTGTCTTAGCACCTTAACAGTTCTGTTTCCCTTCATCACATTTGGAAAGACTGTTATTTTTTGATTCTTGGGTAATAATCCCCAAATGCTTTTCCTGGCAGATGTATAGTTCTTTGTAAAAAAAAAAAAAAAAAAGTGTTGCAAAGACACTGTGCTGCCAACAGATGCCATTTGAGTTCTAATTCGTAGAATTTGATTCATTGTGGTTAATTTAGTGCATATTGTGTGTGTGTGTGTGTGTGTGTGTGTGTGTGTGTGTGTGTGTGTGTGTGTCTCCCAGTTACATGAACAATAACACTGGCGTTCTTCCATCTTTCATTCCTTCATTGTTGGAGGGTATGTCATTCAAAGTCTAGCCATTGACAGCAAATTAGATGTCACTTCTGTGTTCCTCAAAGGAAAAAAGTATTCAGGTGTTGGTGAAGTGAGATCTCTCTAAACGAAGTCACAGCATCTGAACATATAAATCTGTTGAATTGTCTCATTGTCCTTTGTAAAACTGCCATTACTTAGCTGTTAAAATGACTTGCCATTAGCTTTAGTGCTGCTGCTGATCCCATTGTATTTATAATCAATCAGAATAATGTAGACTATGTGTTAGTAACAGCATTAACATAATACCTGTTACTTAAGCTTAGATCTACTCTTTGAAGAAAAAAAATAGTAAATGGAGGATTTCAGAGCATTGCCATGAAGACACCTTTCCTTAAAATGTGAAATTCCAGTGTTTTGTGTGTGTGTGCGTGTGTGTGTTCGTGCGTGCGTGTGTGCGTGCGTGTGTGTGTCATGTAATCGTCTATCCCTCACGTTGATTTTCCTTAGACAATGGATGACCAAGCACAACAGGTTCAGAACTTTATTTATCCCCTGTGTTATTAGACCTGTCACTAGGTTGCAATTCTGGGCATCCTGAAAGTGATGAATACAAGGTGGGACTAGGGAAAAATAATGCTAGCGCAAAATCTTTGGCTTTGACACAGCACAGTAAAGTCAGCCCTGGGCAATGGATCAAGCCTGTGCTGAAACACCCCCACTGGATTGTACTTAATCAAACTTAGAGAGCAGCATAGGGAAGTGATGGTAATAGGGAACAGCAGTAGGAGGAAACAGCCTAGAGAGCTGTGCGTGTTTTAGGTGTGTAATAAGAAGACTGGCAGACTAGGAATCTCTTTTTCTGAGCTTTCGTCATGAACTAAAACTAAACTCTTTTGGTTAAAACCAATTCATTACCATATATTTATGAGATGTTTCACAGGTGTAAAGTGCCACTGATGGTTGAGGACTTTTTTTTTAACCTCAGCAGTGGATTTTTTATTCATGCTGGGGGGAAATAGGCTGTCCAATGCTTCCTGCCTCAGACTGGCACTTCTGTTTCAATAGATTTATAAAAAGAAAGTATATTTTAAGGACTAAGCTTAGCTACAGAGTTTTATAAGGAAAAAAACAAAACTATGTTCAATTCAAGTAGACATCAGCAGCTCCTCCGTATTAACCAATCTGGAACAGAGTTACAATTGTTAATTTTGATCTTGCTCCTTGCCCTCAAGCTAAATTTTGTCTTCACATTAATGACTTTGTTTCACTATGTATTTATGTAGTTAATCAAACATGGTAGATTTTTACCATATGTATCAAATGTTGGTTATGCACCTGTTTGGCAAAAGCAAAGGTAAAGTAGAATTGAATTGCTTTCTTGTCATTTCAGCAGTTTGATTTACGCACCCACTCAACTGCTCAGTTTCCTCATGTGGCTGCCTCTTCCAAGGGGAGCTGAATGTAAGAGAAAGCTCACATTAGTCCCCGTCACAGCCGACTGAACATTAGGCTGCATTCTGCAGGATAGTGAGACCTCCATCATGTCATAGTAATACTTGGGGATAGAAAACGCCAGTTTCAGGGTGCAGTCAGATTGTAGATTCAGTCTATTATCACTTTTATCTACCATTTTTTTATGGAAATACAATGAATATGTATGACAAACCTCATGTTTTGACAATGGCAGTGCTAAAAATCATAAAAATTCTGTGTACTTTTGACTTCATTGAAATTCAGTGAAATGTCCTTGATATCAGATGTTGGACATCTGATGCCGCAACAACAAAACAGATGTTTTGTAATCAAACGTAACCCTGTCTTGCATTTCATTTCATTATTTAAAAACCATGCTGTACACTTTGGACAGCTGAGCATGAATCACTGAATCAGAGAATGTCATGTAAAACTGAAAGTCAGTATCATTTGGTCTGAGGAAAAGAAGAAAGGTCATTCTTTAGATTCCTAGATAAACACTGTCATCACAGTCAATATAAAAATTTAAAAGTGCCATTAGCACTTTCAGAACATGTAAATCATGTACTTCTGTTATGATGGGGATTTTTTTTCTCTCTTTCCAGAATTAAAGGGTATTGTGAAGTAGACCTCTGTCATTCTCCAGAGACAGAATCTGCTGATATATGTCTCATCCCTCCTATCCCTTCTTTCCTGTCCCATTCCCTGCTCTCCTGATGGGACCACACTGGCTGCTATCAGTGTTCTGGATAATAATTTCACAATAAGGAATAAATGTATCAGCTGTGGTGCTGAACTAGTCATAATTCCTACTCTTTATTACCATTCTATCTAAAGCAACACATGGGTTAATAGTAATCCTACTGTTTAAGCTCCACCCATGAGGAAAGACATCAGCTAACTGAAGGATTACACTATACAGAGCCAGAAAAAGGTCTGGCTAAAAAAAAAAAAAAACATTTGCTCTCTTGTTTATGATCATGTGCTGCCGTAACAGAAAGAACTAGAACAGTAATTGTAATGACATGCCCGTTTTAAACAAATTAAACGACACCTGCTCAGGTAAAATCCACATTGTGCCACTATTTTAAATCTCACAGTTTTAAAGACAAAACAAGACTTTATGACAAAAAGCGGCAGTAAATAGTCTTGGCAGAATCAGTTATTGTAGCAGTATAACCAACATGCATATCTCATTCAATCATGCAGCGTTAAAAGTGACGAAAGAAGAAAGGAGGCATCCTGCTGTTTTACCTGCCATTAGACTCTGAACACATTCTGCAAAATATAGCAGAAAGAAATAACAGTGTATTACAACGTAAAGTGGCTGTTTATTGTGACTCTTTGTATTGTTGTGTGGGGCTTTGTCTTTCTCTACAAGATATCAGACTTGTATATATATGACTGGATCTAGATACATAGATAGACATAGATAGATAATACCACAAGCACATTCTCTATTCTTGAGATAGTACATTTAGTTCTGATTGTGTAATGTGCTGCACATGATGCAGACCTGTGTAACACATGCATACAAAGTCTGTCCAACAAACAACAGCCACAGTTGGTGTGCCCCACCTTCACTGGCTGGATCAATACTTTCTATTCAGTCATGTCTCGCAGTGTTGCATTTACGTCCTGATGAATAAAGCCAACCAGATGGAAGGAGTTTACCACTAATGAGTAAAAATAATCTACTGTGGCCACAAATGGCAAATGACTCAAGTAGTTATTTGAGTCCCTGTCAGACATCATCTTTTGATGTAATTGCTGTATAGACATACTTCTCAGAATGAAGAAGGGTAGCTTTAAATAGTTTTTCTTTTTTAGTCTAATTCACTTCCACAGTTTCCATATTTCTGTCTGCACTAAGAGCTGAACAGTTAAGTGGTGATGTTCTTATCAATGATTCCACTTATGAGGCTTCATGCAGAAAGAGTGGAAGTGGCAGCATTTTCAGTGCAATTCATGGTTTTTTATCATAAGGGAAAGTCTAGTATATTGTTTAACAGAGAAAAAAAAGTCCCTTTTTGCATAAAATATACATACAGTATTTCACTAGGGCAATACGGATTAATTCATTAATAATACATCACTGTTATACTTCTGTTGGATTGATGTTTTTATGGCGTTTTTACTAATTTAAATGCAAACTCCCCAAAGGCTGTTATGGTAAGTCTGTTCAGATTCATTGCTATTGAATGTTTCGCAGGATATTCTGGATTCAGGTTTCTGTCAGTATCTCCACATACAGTATATCTGGATATCAGCTCCTTTTTGAACAATTTCCTGAAGCTAGGCTAATTTCTTTATGCTACTGGTCACAGCTGAAGTGTTTACCATGTGTAAGATAATGTTAACTAGTGCCAAAAACACATTCCTGACAAGATCAACACAGTAGAGTATCACAGCGTAAGATCCTGCAATTTAAGTGGAGAAAGGATGATATGCAACGGACAAGGACAGAAGTACACAATGTGAACAAAGGACACATTCACTGCTTGACCAAGAAGGTTAAATCCTATGGCAGATTAAAAACTGAGGTTGTAAATGACATAAAAGGGGTATAATCATATAAAGAGAGTAGTGAAGGTTCTGACTTCATCACTGCTGTTCCATGTTTTAATGAAACAAAAACAGCTTAGTGAATTCCTTTGTAGGGATGAGACTCTTCTCAATTGACACTTTTTGCAAAAGCAAGGTGATTTTGCACCAAGGATAAAAAAGTCGTGGTATTGTCCCCAGAACCCACTGAATCTTTTCTCATTCATAGCAAACAGCATCTCAAAATACAGGATAAAATATCTACTGGTATATCAGTTTTTATTTTGTATAGTTTTACATAAACATTATAAAATTGTATAATTTGAAAACTTTCTGCTGGATCATTTTGGCAGTTCCCCATTTAGAGTTATATCTGTGTATTTACTTTTTTAGAATAAAATTGGTACAGTTCATTTATTAATCACATAAGTAAACAGCTAGAGAACTAACCAAATATACACTGCATAAATGAAACCATAGCGCATCGCTCCAATAAGACAGATATATTTGGAGTATATTGCAGAATGTTTGTGACTGTTAAGGTCTGGCAGATGTTAAGATGGTTATTACTGTACACATAACACAATTTCACAGCAAAATATGTTGTGTCATTCTCTTTGTGCCAACTGTGCCAAGGCAGTCAATGCACATCCATTACAGGCACGTAATAATGACAGCAATTATCACAAATGGTGAGGCTGGATTCATTATGGAAAAGTAGCTTATAGGCTTAATTGTTTTTCACATTTAATATGCTTCTTAAAGTGTTTGGGGAATGAGATGGTCCAGTCGCTGAGGAACTGAATGGAGAAGAAGAATGAGACCAAATACAGTACACGCTGCAGAATGTCACATCTTTATTTTTTTATTTTTTTATTTAAAGGCATTCCTTCACTTTTGTTCTTTAATTATTTGTTGGGTCTGTTACAGAATCAGGTCTGCCTGTATAAACAGTGCTGTACATATTTGACCATAATAATGACTATGGAAATTTCAGTGCAGGGACAGACATGATCTTTAATTCTTATGTTTGGCTTAGTTTAACTCTTAATTAATATCTAAGCTTTAACAAGCACCAGTCTATTGTGAAAATGCCTAAAATGGGTGCAGACTAAGTATTTGTGTGAATTATGAGTCGTGTCTATTGGCAGCCAAGCTAGAAGCAACATCACATTGCTACAGTCTCCATGCAGGGTGGAGGTTGGGCTCGATGAATAGCTGGACAAAGATGTCAGGTGGACACTGACATGGATGACAGCCATTACTATGCCTAAACTTTACCAAACCCTTACCATGACAATGATTTGTAACTGTTTTGGAAGGCTCTGACACATAAAATTGTCTGCCAAAAGGGCAGAATGCTTATATGGGCTATAAGGCAATAACAAATTATATATTTTATTGTTAGGTTTGGTGGGCTTGTTGATCATAACAGATGCCACATACATTACACAAACACAAAATCCATGACTGATATTCTCCTTGCTTGAACAATGTGGTGTAGGTCATTTTTAGAATTTAATTTGATTGTATTCCAAATTATATTCATATGCAGCTATTTGCATTAGCTGTTTGCAGTGCCAAAGCACAAGTGTGAAGTGGAGAGAGAGTTTGTGCAGATTAGAGCGGCTGATAGTGCTGCTGTTGGAAGTGCTGGCCTGGAGACACCACCAGCTCAAGGTCTCTCCCCTTCATCATATTGGCAGGCAGAAACTTTAATATTCATTTCTATTCAAGCATTAATTAAACTTATGTTGGTTGTTCAAAGGCTAACTTAAGTTGCTATGATCAGATGGTGAAATCATATCCAATTCATGTACAATAACGTTTTGAATGAGATGTCAGAAGAGAGGAAACTGCTACACTGGCTCAAGTGTTCCCTGAAGTACTTTGATGTGGAGGTAGAGCAGGCAAGTTATCCTTTATGGAGAGATGGCCAGATTCACTAAGCCTTTAGTACCCATAGAAATGAGCGTGTAATTTATCAGACATTCACATCAGCCAGATAAACAGTGTGCTTGTCATCTGAGGTGCACCTTGCCCTTGCATGTAATTAGTGAAAGGTGCCTTCTTTCTTTTTTTGCATATGCATTAGAAGAGGAATTATGCAAACAGTGGGATGAGATTTGATAAATGTGGTTGATTATGCTGGATTTACCAGAGCAGTTTGCTGGGGTCAGTTTGGTATTTGAACAGTTCCAGCTCTCAAGAGTAAAGATACACATTTGCCCAAGTGTTTATTATTATTAGTATTATTATGCAAAACAAACTTTATTGGATCTTTATATAATGCTACGGTATTGTACTTTCATAGAATCAGTTCAAAATGAACAGCAGTGTCTAAGAAAGCTTAACAGCTGAATACAACATTTGTCCATTTTTGACAACAAAAGAGTGGGTGTCCAGTGACGCTGTGGTAGTTCCACTTTTAAAAAAACTCCTACTCTACAAGTATTATTACTTTAGGAATGTTGGGTGGCATTGACGGCATTATCTGCCTCCTCCAAAGGCTCTGAAGTGAGCCTCGACAGAACCAGCTCCTCTTTTCCCCCATAAGAAACCTTTTCCCTTGTGCATTTATGTCATTCTGTTTCCTTTTCATTTCCTTAGAAGAGTATGCAGTAACTTCCACTGCATTAATTTTATGCTCAGTAGATGCCCAGATACGTTTTCTTGGGGAGAGTGGAATTGCAGCCTGTAAGAAAGTTTAGGTAGCTTGTTACTTCTATTGATGAGTATTTCTATTTTAGTATTGCAAAGCTGATTTTCTTTTGTTTTTTGGAGCTTGTTGATGTCGCCTGTGGTAGATTCCATCACTGTATGCCATGTTCAATCTCTGCCTCAGTTTGCCCAGAAGCCAGTCTTTTTGCCTAATTAGATACTGCCTTGGTAAATTAGATGCTGCTTTCACACAGACTATAGGCAGAAATACCTTGAAGACTATGCAGGAGAGTAGCATTGTTTATGTATGATAATCTTTGCCTGTATGTTGTAATATATCCACTGCATTTTCTAACTTTCTCTCCTAGAAACTGTATTTATATACAACTAATTTGCATGTACATTTTGTAGAAAACCTAATTGCATCTGGATTATGTTTTCTATTAGTGTAATGAGGATATATTATTAATTTATGTATTTGGCAAGTTGCAAATATTTTGATATTGCTAATATCAGTAAAAATAATCACCATTATTTATTTGTCTTGCATTACATAATAATAATTATTATTATGTCTTGCACCTTATAATAACTGCAGTTCATGGTTATGTTTAGGCAATCACAGCACCACAGTTCTTTTCACCTACAGCACAGACTGTCAACCTCTTGCACCTCCTGTGGTGTCATTCATAAAAAAAACTACAGCAATAACTGCAAAACAAACAAAAAATAACAAAAAATCTTTGAACTTTGTGCAGCTAGGATTATATTGCCACCCCACTGGGAAGACAGTTTAGTAAGATATGATTGTAATTTCTAGGAGACAGGGCTGTGGTTGTATCGTCTATGGATGCTTGACCACTTCTATCTTTGTGCAGCAATAGACCTTTGCTGGGGATATTTTTGTAAAAAACATTGTTCTGGATAAAATTGTTCACGTCAGAATCTGTTAATTACAGTATTACTATGTCACAATACTATTGCAGTACTATGTCATGATTCATGCAGTGACCTTGAGTACATTTTGGTGTTTGTGAGGGCTGTACACTGACGTGAGCGATATCTGTAGAGGTTTACAAATGTAACTACATCGAAATCTATGCATCCAGTTCATGGATTCATGAAATTTAAAATGAGTCCAGTTTGTGGTTTCTCTTGATCTGTCACCTGTTCTGGTTTTGTCCTAATGTGTGCACTGCTTCTTGCATTGATCGCAGGTGTCACACAGCCACAGTTTAGGCTGGCCCTGCGGTCATGGTGGGTTATCCTTATTAAGTCAGCACAAATAATTAGTTCAAAACCCACTGCTCTTTCAGCTTAAACTCTTCTGAAGCATTTCCACACAGTTCACTCAGCATGATGCAAGCTACAAAGAAGTTCATTTACTGTAAGAGCTCCACACTGATTTGGCAGCAGTAAAACAATTGTGAA
The DNA here is from genome assembly GCF_900324485.2 of Mastacembelus armatus. Lineage (NCBI taxonomy): Eukaryota > Metazoa > Chordata > Actinopteri > Synbranchiformes > Mastacembelidae > Mastacembelus > Mastacembelus armatus. The sequence goes on from NC_046637.1 coordinate 5,291,055, forward strand.
AAATCGTTAAAGAATAAACTTTTTATTGATTTATTATTAATTTTCCTTATTGTTAGTTTCTATTTCAGAAAATGTGGCACTAATGTTATTATTTTCTTTTACCTGGCTGGTGATTTATATTATAGGTTAATGTTTATAAAAACAGAACTCTGTATGCTCTGTATGTTGCTGTATTAATTATGTTGTACCTATGCTGTCAATCCAGTCTGGTTGTAGGAGTTGGTCTCTTCAGCACTGCTCTCTGCTGACAATACAGTCAGAGCCTGTAAAACTGTAATCTCCTATAAATTCCATGTTCCAAGGCTCTGCCCAGACAACACTGTGATGTATGAAGTCACTGGCAGGGAAAAGGGCAGGTGACGAAGCTGCGGACTATTTTATATTCAGAAGGGTATCCTTCCTCCCATTGACCTGAGTGAGTAATAAACGCCCTTGCAGTTCAGTCACTAAGGCGACAATAACCAATGAAAATACTGTGTCCTTATAGTTACTGTACCTTTCCACTACCTGTGTATATTAGACCTGAAATGTTCAAGCTCTGTTGACTTGAAAGTGATGTTGATTCTTTTGAATGTGTTTTTTATGTGGCTTTATTAATTGGGTAGTCACAGACTTTGACAGGACCACACTGCTTTTGCAAATGTAATGATGTTGCAGTGAATGCTATTCAAAAGCTGCAGTGGAAACCATGGAAAAGACGCAGCAATAGCAGTTGTTATCTGAAAAGCATGTAGCATTATACTCCTGTGAAATCAGCACATGTTTCTACTGTGGTATTGTTTAGAAAATTGCATAAGGGACAAGAACAAGTGTTACTTGGAATGATGTGCTCTGAGTACAGGGAACACTCTGGTCTCTAGCCAAAGCTGGCTTGCTCAGCTTTGTAGTCCATCCTCACTGCAAATGCCATCTTAGGTTTGCCCCGCTGAAATGCTCCCCCATCACCAAATGTATTTCTGCTTTGAACAGCACCCAGACAAAATCAACCTCTTGCCAAGTGCTCTGCAGCTAAGAGTCAGCAATAGGTAATCAATAGAAATTTACAAAAGAACTTTTCCCAGACATCTTCACTGTCACTTGGCTCTACAAGCAGCAACGTTCAACTGTAGGGCTACAGAAATTTCTGTGGGGTGGATTCACACATCTTCACCGGACTAGACCATTCACCTCTAATTATCAGCATCAGGTCAAATAACAAGGCTGCACAGAAAAGTAACGTGTGTTGCTCTGTGTAGAACTGTAGGGGAAGGTTTTTACCTAAGAGCTGTTGTTTTCTTTGTTTTGATGGTGTTCACTATTATAATCAGTATTTATAAAGGCCTTTACTACTAGCTCTAGGTTGAGTATAATAAACCAATTATGCTGTGCCTTTAAAAAAAATGATGTGAATGAAAGTTGAAACATGTTGCAGGTCTGCTTGGAAAGGCTGTAGGATTGGAACATTGGTGAGAGTAAAATTTCTTTACAACTGTATGTGGTGAACTTATTAAATGCTTGATTAAACACCAGGCAGGGGAGTCTGGCAGCTTAATTCAAAAGCATATGCAAATAATTTTGTTTTGTAGATTATTGCCTTTTATGCACCTTTCCTCACTGACACACACACACACACACACACACACGCCCGTGCAGTCTTGGTAATGCATATTTATACACTCAGACTGTGAAAGTATACAGTACATAAACCATATATAGCTTAGTGCACACCTTAGTTCACACAGTTAGCATATGTACTGTAAGTCAAGCAAATGAGGTACTGTAGCATACATGCTATCCACCTTCCAACAGGCCACAGCATATTTTGTTGAGGATTGCAGTTTTTAGAGTTTCAGCAAGCATACAGCCTCAGGCAGACTTTCTCAACCTTTTCTTTCCTCTGTGGCACACTTTCCATGTTCAGAAGATACCAGGGCACACCACTATCCTGTTATCCACAAATATGTTAGAAAATACCACACACAGCCATGGGGCCTGCAGATAAAGTGCCATGTACTGCACCTTTTATGTAATAAACCAAAGTTTAATATTTAACATAGTAAAATACGCTGATATTTCTAATAACCATATTCAATAGGCCACATTGAACAAGTTTAGATAAAAGCCAAAGATTTGTGGCCTTTTTTTTATCCTTAGAGAAACTGGCAGTAGGCTATTACCTACTATGACTTACCAGGTGTCTTGTAAACATGGATTTTTGAAACTGAAAATCCTTAAATAGAAACTGCATTTCTCAGCACTTCTTCACAGCAGGAGCATTGCTGAGCAAGTAGTATCATTTTATGTAATTGCATGACACATCATTCAATACATCATATCCTGCAATAAGATGTAAAAAAAAAAAAAAAAAAATCACTGAAATCTGCAGACATGGATTGATTTGTGTTACTCCTGTTCTGACTGACTGTTTCCTGTTACTACTTGGTGTTTAAACCATCTGCTGTAATACGCCTATAGCATTTAGCTTATGGAGAATCCTTGGAGAATAATTAGCTTTCATTGTGCTGTCTTAAGCAATTGTGAGCAAGGACATGACAATGCTCCATGTCAACATATGTTGTCACATTTGTTGTTGTACATTATTTCACGCTTTAGGAAATGGCAGCGTCCCTGTCTTTGCAGTTATTGTTGTTTTCTTATTTTCCCTCACTGGTTGATGAAGGCATCTCTGTCTTTCAGATTACATCTTTTTTCTCATTTTCACATTCCCACCCACAGAACATAAATTTTGATTTATTCTAGCTCCTGGGTAACGTTTCGTGTGTTGCTGTCAGTTTTTTTTTAAAATTCCATTGTCATTTTTTTGTAGCATAAAATTATAGTTTTGATGACATGCAAAACACTTCACATTATCAGGTTTAAATGTTACAGTAGTATGTTTTTAGCAAATTTTAAATTACAAAGCATATATTTAAAAAAAAGATCCCCGTGACCCTGGCTTTCAGGAAAAAGCGGGTATAGAAAATGGATGGATGGATGGATATTTAAAAAAAAGTTCTCATGTAATTGTATTTCCTTTTTTAATCATTTGTTTTAACATGACAGGCTGAAGGATGGATATAAGGACTGATTAGTAGAGTACAGTGGTGTGAAAATTAGCAGAACAAAATAGGTACATAGTGTAATGGGTATATTGTTAGTTGGAGGTACATAGTTATGTAAATGAGATATTAGAAAATTTTCATAGCAGTTTTCTAAAGATTCTACAAATATTATTCATACTCAAACTAGAGGCTTTTCATCAGGCAGGATATTTTGACAAAGTATGGTCAATGCACAAGATGATTCAGTAAGCTGAGAGGCTGAGTTGGAATTTTTTAACCTCCTGATTAGCCTTTTAAGTCATTTATTTGATTTATGTAATTTTGTCCATCTTCTTGTGCAGATGTCTTTAAAATGTGATCTGATTATAAATGTTGGTGTTGAATAAGAGACAATGTGAACAATCTCAGAATATCTTTGGGCCAAGATGGAGATGGATTTCTCTGAAACACAATGTTTAATGACTCATTATTGCGGTCAGCCACTGAAAATAGATGAGATAGACATTTTATCCTGATTAACACACCTAATGGGTTTGCCCATAAAACCAAACTGTTCCTTCAGTGATGCATGCTGAGTCTGTCTCTCTCTCATATTTTCAGGTCGATAATGCATACACTAATCCATCAAGATTGACAATGATCATTAGAATAATAAGGAGAGTAGATATTTGATATAAGCTCTCTTGGTGGTTGTTGCCAGTTGAATAAAATTGTCTGAGACAGGCCGGCAACCTTGACAGCAGAAGCCAATAACTCTGTGAAAATCATCACTCATCCTCTAAAAGTTCATCCCCACATTAAACTTTTCCATTTTCAAATAAATATAGATGTTTTTTTTTTTTTACACTCTGGCACACTAGCAGACATTGTTTGAGGCTCCTGTCCTTGTCTCTCAGTAGAGTAGAGACATAGACACAGTTGAGACTCTGTAATGTACTACCCACAAACAATCTATATTTTAAAGTGTTATCAGCTCAGTGCTGAAGGCATAAACATAATTGGTTTATGCAAGCAGGAGAGTAAGGTGTGTGCTCGATGCTGTGTATTTACCATGTATTTGTGTGAATGTTGATTTTTCAGGTGTTAATGTTTGTAAATGTGTGTGTGTGTGTGTGTGTGTGAGGGTGTGTGTGTGCGTGTGTGTGTGTGTGTGTGTGTGTGGTTGGTTTAAAATTGTGTTCCAAAAAAGAGCTACAAAATATTTATACATCTCCAAGCAAGTTTTATTTTAGCATCTTATTAAATATTAGTTTGTTTTGTGCTTGCAACTTTGCTGAAAGTGTTTCCTCAACAAAATTCCAAATACCTTCAAATGGGGTATGTGTTATATAGAAATCTAACCAGCATATTGGCTGACAGGCCACACAGCTTTATACACAGGGATAATATTAAGTCATTCAGGACCCATGTTAAAATAGAGCCATCACATCATTTCATGCCTAAGGTCAGCACTAGAGATGCAATGCCAGGCTGTAATGGAAATAATGGAACCAGTGACCATCCATCTCTCAAGCACTTGTACTTGGATCAGCAAATGAAGCTTATCGTGATACAGATATATTAATGAGCGCTTTAGCACAGTAAAATACTTTTCCAATGGAGCGTTGAGAAGGGAGAGGTTAAGGACTCACTTTACCTCCGTCAGAGGCAGAATAACACTGGAAGCTCAGTATTTCTTCCCTTGAAAGAAAAGCATATAATATGGTAGTGTCTGATCTCTTGCACCCTGTGAACACATCAAAAATGTTTCTCCTTTTTTTTCTGAATGTATTAGCTATGCTGTAATATGCTGCTACAATACACATAATTTTGGTATCACATTAACCCTTTACAACAACAGTCATAATTCCTGCAGGCACTGAGGATGTGTCAATTGAAATCAAGTGTAATTAAATTTTCATTGGAATGCATTGACTCACTGCACTGACTGTTTACCTCCTAATAACATTACTAATGTTTTCATAAACTAAACGTTTCGAGAACATTCTAATATACTAATATTTTTAATAAACGCTTCCTTCAGTGACTATAGAGGCATATATTTAGATGCTGTTTATTTTGTCATTTATTTCTTTAGAGAGGAGATAAATGGCCCCATAGTCATGTTTAACAGTGCAAATGAGGAATTGAGCAAATCTTAGCATGATGATAATTTTTGTTGTTTTGTTGTTATGGCTTAGTAGTGCTTGATATGAGTACTGTATGTTGTCTTAGAAATGACTCTCCAGTTGAGTGAATGATCCCGAAGATGTTGCCAGACACAACAATTGAACGAGCAGCTTTGTCACCATCATTTGTGATGGGGAGAACTGACTTTAAAGCCACTTTCTCTTAGGTCAGTTGGCTAACGTGTCAGGAAATAAAGTCATTTATAGGCTTTGAAACTTTTTTTTGTTTTTGTTGTTACTACTCAGACTGCAGCATGTGGGCACGGCCTCCTCTCAGTGCCATTACCATCCTATCCCTGCTGACAAACCTTACAAAACTCGGATGGGTCCTGCTGGTAAAGGACAAACATAAGTTTTTTTACAAAATGAATACATTAAATTGTTTTGTCAGTAGATTTCCATTAGCACCTGTTAATAACCAAATGTCTTATCACTTTGGTTTTCATTCACGCCTTATGGATATTGTTAAGACAAAAGGGAGATATTGATAATAGCAACATGTGACAGATTGTGTTATTGCTCTGGTTCTAAACAAAAACTTTACAGAACTTCTAAAACACGTTTTTTCTTTCTTTCTTTCTTTTTGCTTTTTTGGCACAGTAATATGACCTTCATTGGCACTCATCTAGGCATCCAGAAGAACTCAATGGTTTGATTTCTGAGAACCAAGTCAAAACTTAAAGCATATAACAAAGCAGGCCTGATGGATCCTTGTTCCTGACAAGGTTATCCACTGAGACGCCCATCAGTTTTACAGTTCTGAGAGATTTCAAAGTATCTCTTTCTCAGGGCACATCTTTAGCAATACAACCCCAGTCAGAAATTCATATATTCATAGTATTTTCCTGTTGCCTTACCTTTTCCATTTAGGTTCTTATAGGAGGATTTAGAACACTTTTAGGGTTAAGAGACATCTCTTCCTCGCAAGTATCCATAAAATTTAGAGCACTTTTTTATATTCTGTCAAGTCCAAATTCTTAGCTGTGATGATACATTTGTGATAATAGAGTGATCCTCCCTCTGTCAGTACAGGATTTCAAATTTTTGTGTAAACCGAGTACTGCCTTTATACAGGAATCCTCAGAAGGAAGGAAATATGATACACAGATTTAAACAAAAAAGGACATGGACGTGTCTGTACCTCCTCTCATGGGTTGTGACTGGCCACTTAGTTAAATTTGCAGGGTAGATGGTGATTAATCTTTCCAGCGAAATATGACTGGGACAGTAAACTTACTTTTCAGCCAAGTTTGCACACCCACTCACTGAGATTTATTAACACGCACTCCTCTTAAAATCAATGACAAAAAAATGTCAGGCTCTCAAAATATTCCAGAAAGGCCATGTATTCCTCTGTGCTCACTTTTTACAGCATGTGTCACATGCTGCCGTTGAGCTGCCTCATTAAAGCCATAGAAGCGGAGTGGCTGTCGTGGCTGACATAGGTACGATGTGCACACGAGGGCAGAATTTGTGCCTCTGTTGGCACCCTGTCTTCACTTTGACTGGCCCACATTTTGGATTGTCATGGGGTTGGGTTGGAAGGCATGTTACTGCTGACCCTTAAGAATTAAATCACATCCTCACTGAGGCTTGTCATTCACTTCAGGATACGTCAACATCTTTAGTATATGCTGTAAACCATACTTCAGCTTATGCAGACTACACAGCCTGTAACAGGATACAGTGTGATTGATTGGCAGATATTTATGTGTGGTCTCACGCCACTGACTCCCAAAGTGTTCCAGCCTATTAGCTTTAGTTAAGAGTGATTTCCTTGGAGACATGGAAAAAAGCAGTTTTTGGCAAGTGAGTAGACATGTCAAATGACTCAGTTAATCAATTCCAGTGCCAAATTGACAGCATTTAGACTATGTTGTTTTATCACAGCTATCCTGCTGTTTCTCATTACATTTACTTTCACACCTTGAAATGCAACTTGAATCCAAATTATAGGAAGAAATAATTATTAGCATGCATTGAATGTTCATTAGGGCAGCAGTGATCCAGAGTTATCTAAATCCTTGCTATGTGTTCTGTGCTATATAAAACAGGTTATTACAATAGACCTCTGTATATGTGTTGAAAAGGCCATTGGTTTTCAATTAATTCTGAGTGGTCAGTAATGTATAACATCGTTCTTTCCAACTGACTGCTCTGAAAACATGGGATCTGCAGATGCTATTTTGGATAGTGGCTGTTAGTGAGCTGAGCTTCAATGATCTGTTATCTCCTCATTATATTCATTTGCTCAGTTCAATGTAAACCTTGTGCACACCAGGGCAGGCCTGATGGCATTTTAAATGTAGTGAAGCGCAAAGTTGTAGTAATTTCTACCATGGTACACATTTTTAAAGCAAGACGTTCAAAAAAATGATGCTTCTTTGAACACAGTCTGACATTTTGAACAGGGAGCTACACTCTGCTGTGATATTTTAAGAGTATGCATTCACACTATCACTGTGCTAGGATGGAACTCAGGCTTGCACTCTTCACTTGCTGCATAGGTGTTTTTTCAGACCTATTTTTCCAGTAAAAAAATATACTTTATAACTACAACTTTGATGATAATTGATAAGTTCAGTAATGTTCTGCCAAAGTGGCCTACTGTATAAGCAATTCTTCAGAATGCAATTGTAATACACTACAGACTCCTGCTCTAAATGATGATCATTCTATTTGAGTCATGAGTAGCATTGGACAACTTAATCTATCCTGAGTTGAAGCAACTATTTTCTTCTACTTTCTGCTGGCCTTGATGAATCTATACCTCCTTTTCCCAGGGTCTCATAACTTACAGCCCATAATGTTCAATTTTTACTTCGTAAGCCTTGTTCTTTTTATTTCCATAGCTTTTGCTGTAAAGAATGCACTCTTAACAACAAAGCATTGATCAGTAATAAGTCATTGTTTTGGATATTGTGGGAGCTCAGGCTTTTTTTTACAACACAGATTCATGGCAAGTCAGTTACTTTTACCACTGCATCACTTTTCCTGCCAGTATCCTATCCAATCCAACAGTTATGCAATCTGAAAAATTGTATAATAATCTTCTTGTATAATATTCATTGTCATACACTGATGCTGTCAAACACTGCATACAGATGGATGGATAGCTAGACGGTCTGTGTGTTCTTAGAATCCTTGATGTAAATTTTCAAAGGCAGAAAATAAAAATGTAATAGATATTTCACCAAAGTCAGATTTCTCTGATTTGTTATGCATTTTAATTTTTACAGGGAGAGTCCTTTTTTAGCAGACATAAGTAGTGGTTGTTGTACTGTCTACAGATGTAATCTCTGTTTCTGTAATCTCTGCTGCGATTTGTAGAATTTAATCTGTTTAGTTGTAGGGCAGAATGTGTGGTTTAACTGCTATGGTTGGATGGGACTGTTAACTCACATGAAAAACATCCTGTGTGCAAAGATCAAGATTTGTCTTTCTTTTGCAGGCTTTGCATGTTTTGACATAACCTGAATTTCCCTGGCAGTGATCAGTGAAGTGTTATCTAATCTAATCTAATCTAATCTAAACTAATTATTATCTTATGTAAGGAGTCTTTTTCACCTTTGTGCTTTAGTTTCTCCTCACAGGCCAAATGCATGTAGGCGAATACTGTATGTGGTTCTAGTGAGCAGGCAAAGGTGCATATATGAAGAATAGATATTTGATGAAATGATGAACCACTTGGAAATACTGTTAAAAGAAATTCATAAAAAAGACTATCCTATGTTCATACCTTGTCAAAGTTTGACACTTAACTGAATTATGTAAAACTGGTATTACCCCTTGCTATGACTCTGGGTCATTTTATTATGCCAGCCCAGGAGAAAACTATTTTTCAGATATCACATATGGTAGCCTATTGCAGAGTGACAGGTCTGATCTAAATATCACAAGATGCCAGAGGTCTTTCAGATCTCTAAATATGATATGCCACTCACAGTGCACTGGATGAACAATATTGCTCACAGTGCACCACACTACAGAGCTTTGCCAGTGTATCCTAGAAATAAAAGTCTATATGACACAAAGAGATAACATTACTGTTTCATTTCATTGTAAATCTATCCTGTTTGTGTAGTGTGTGGCAAAAAAAAAAAAAAAATGCTGAAACGTTTTCATTGCAGTCCTTTCTTTGAGGTTGGTCCTATCTCTCCATTGAGGCTTTCACCCAAACTAAATAGCCATCCACGACAACAGCTTTTTGACTAATTAGTTGAATGATGTAATTAGGTCCTTCTACGGCCCTTTGGTCCTGAAGGACTCACCATAAGGCTCTTCCCTATGACGCTCAGAGATAGACACACTCTAATGCCAGGCAGAGGGTATAAAGTAGCCACATCCTTCCATTCATTTTGCCTACGACACAGAGGCATTTTCCTGCCCATTAGAGCTATACTTATGCTCTAATGAGAAAGCAGGAGGGGTGTTGGTCATGGGATGGAGACACAGCGGTCATTTTATTTTTGTTTGAAGGTGACCACAGTATTTATAGAGGTGCACCACTCACCACATGTGATCTGTCCCTCCAGAGTTGTTAAACTCTTCATTGCTTTGTCTCTTTAAACTTCCTGTCTCCTTGTCTCTGGCTCTTACTTGACTTGTCTCCCTCCTGCCATCATTTACTCACTCACGCTCCCTTTTGCTCCTGCGTCTCCTTCAGCAGAGCTTAGGTGCATGTTGGAGCGCTTCCTATCGTGAATAATGCGCATCAACTGCAGAGGTCAAATGGAATGGGTTTTGCGAGATAATGACTGGAGTGATGGTACCTGGGCGCCACCAGATTGTGGAGTGTCTGAGCTTGTCATAAAACGTCAGGGGAGGAGGATACTGGATGCTCACTGTGTCCTTTAAGCATTATGAATGTCAGAAAAGGCAATGTTAAAATGACACTGTTTTCAGCCTATCCCTCTCCGATTCCCTCCACCTTTCCATCTGACACCAACAATCCCTTTGTCATTTTCTTCTTCATCTAAGCAGAAAAAAGCCCTCAGTTCATCCTTAGGTCACATATCTATGTACGGCATTTACAAACTCATTCTGTGGCTGAGCGACAGCCATATTGGACAGCTCTGTGTCATCATCATACCGCTCAAAGCTAATATTTATTACATCTGTCTTCTTGTCATTGAATGACTTTGATGCCTCTCTCCAGTATTACAGAGTCGAGGTTGGCTCCCTCTTTGTGCTGGCCCCCTCTGTGTATTTGTGAGATTTACAGCTCCATTGACCGTTTCCTTTTCTTCCCTCCTGTCTCAATGCTTAAAATCCAAGGAAACATTACAAGTTAAGGGAATTGGAGGCATCACTTTGCTGTCTTCTTCCACTTTGCTGCTCTAAACACTGAGTTTCAACTCAAATTGCACCCTATTAAAAGTCAATGAGCCATTGTCGCATTATTACAAGCCCTGGACTTGACAGCTCACAAAATAATCTATTAAAACCCACATTTCTTTCATGTGATGAGTATGATGAAGCTGGTGAAAAATGCTAAAACTGATATTTGTGACCCAGCATCACCTGTCATTGGGGCCATCATTAAATAATAATTACATGAAAAATCTAATTAATAAGTGAAATGAGACTTGCGAATGTAGCACTGCTTTCTCTTCAGACAGCGGTATGTGAACTGTGACTTTGCAGACAGGTTGAGCAACTTGTGAAAAACACAGATTGAGAACAAAAGTGGACTATGATGGGGTCCCTGTGTTCTCCAGCACCCCAGCTAATGCAGATTCATTCTTTTCTGTGCTTGTGTCAAGTTTCAAGCATGTGGAGGATTTGAAGGTGCAATTGCAAGTTTTTGATCCGAAGTGATGATAATACTGTATATGTGTCAGTATTTTGCATTTTTATAAGTAAAACTCCAACTCTGCAACATTTAATGCAGGATTGACGGACTATACAGGTAAAGCTGTATGTTCGTTTGTGAATATATCCTTGCAGGTTCCAAATGGCTAATTGCTTGAAAATATCTCAAAATTATTTAATGTGACACCAATAAATTACACACATTAAGATGATGTTTAGCAACTTGCTGGGTCTGTGGTACATTTTCTAAAAATAGTTCATTTTTTTCTGTCTTCAGGCAGAGTAATATACATTGCAATGCATTATGTGTGCAACTATGGTGTATCATCAGCATCTAAAGTAGAGGAATGGGGCAGTGCTCCACTGGAGACCGTCTTTGTGGTCTTGCTAGATGTTGATTTACATAAAAATCTTGCCTTTTGCAGCTTTGTAGATTGAACTTCTTTAATAAATTATACTGTCAGATTATTTCCCTGAAATGATGTATGTGTGTTCTTTTCATGGGGAAGGTCAGTGTTAAATCCATCAAATTGTGTTTTGAATTTCTTGTAATACATCTGTTCTCTCATCAAGGTCTTGACTAGCATTGCTCTCAGTACAATTCTCGCTGGCTCTGGTGCAGGAGCCTTACAGAAGTGGATGGTGCCTAAGTGCAGATGTTCACACCTGATTGTGCCAGACCCCCTTTGACAGTAACCCAGGGCCCCAGTGGGATAGCTGACCTTGTGGACAGGTTCAGGGTTTTGCCAAGGATGCCATTCATGTTCCTTTTTTAGATCGCTTTGCTAAACTAGGAAGCTGAGACAGATGAGCATCCTGAGGGAACATGCTGCAGGGGACTCTGGGTGACAGCAAGGATTTCCATCATTTAGCTTTATGCCTTCACTACTCTGCCACCCCCATCACCCACCCATTCCATCCCTACTCACTTGTGATTAAACAATCACACTTCCTGTTAGCATTGGTCATGCCTCTTCAGTACATACAGCATAGACAGCATTATAGTACAGGCTATTAAAGTATGCATGTGTACAGTCATTCACTGAGAGTTACTGGTATGTGCAGCAATATAACAGTAGAAATCAGACACCAGCCTTCAAGTAATTAAAAGATACACGTCAACAAATCTTCTTATAAAGTCTGCTTCTGTCCAATCATGTCTATTGCGGTGCATTAAAAATGAAGTTATTTCAATAATGAGTCGGAGACGTTGAGAGTGTTGTTGCACCCTCTGTCGCACAGGGGGACAGTGCCTGTCTGTCACAGCGGTGAGTGACAGGCACATATGGCACTGGCACATACAGCAGCAACGCTAAGCAGGAAGCTGCAATCTTATGTGAACAATTAGCATGGTTGTTGAATTTCTAGTGTGCTGGTCTGTGGTGATTTAAAGGGACATATTGTTTTTTTTTCTTTTTCTTTTTGTGGAACAACATATGTATGTTGTTTGAAACAAATTCTATTATTTTTGACACTGAAGGTAAAAAAGGTAAATAATTGCGTGCACAAACACAAGTCAAATAAAATAGTGGGAGAGTAACCAGAAAAAGTATCCAAGCGTTTAGCAGCCTCTATCTGTGTGACACATGTACCTGTCTTCCGTGGCTGAAATTCCCTCATCACACTCGCTACACACAATTATTGCCTTCTTGGAGGCGTGAAAGGAGCTGTCAGAAATAATATTGTCTTTTGAAGTTGCTGTAAAGAAAACTTTTAAGCTATTTTCTATTGACCAGTTTACAGCCATACTCAACCAAGTATGGGACACTGGCAGTTTGAGCTGTCCAGATTGTGATTTTCATTTTTATCACACCATCACACAATTATTGGGTCCAAATTGCAGTGACTAAGTCGTGCATCTACCAGGCCTTTTTCGTATCCTGTGCATTAAAATTACAGCAAGATTTAATCATTGTGAATTATTAAAATCTGTGTCTATATTGTGTATAGATCTGTTGTGATGTTTTAATTGTGATTATGACACAGCATAACACTGTAAAATACCATTTTCTACAGTGAAGTAATTTAACTTATGGAGGCCTGAACAGAAAAAATTTCTCTCCTCACAGTTTGACAGTATTAGGCAACAGTTTGCTCATCATTTCTGCCTTTTTCCCGAAGGATACCTTGTTTCTTCTACAACATTACTGTACCAGACATGTGGTGCATTGCTCGGCTCAGCCTTTTCAGTGCTGGCTCTGCATCTTTCAGTTCTTAGAAAGAGACCTCCTTGGAGAGGTAAAGCAGTTATTAAGCAGCTCTTTGCTCTTTTTCATTAGAACAGTCCCCAGTAATATTTACTAGTTAGGACTGATTTGCTTTTTGATGCTATCTCCTGTTATGAAAAATTTATTTGTCAGAGTTTGTGGATGTGTTTGCACTCAGTGAGAGGAATAAGAGCACACAAATAATGGTACTGTAATATTACAGCTGTGTCTGGTGGTTGTTTGGCTACAGGGAAAGATGTGAGCATGGCCTTCATATGACTTATCGATCTGTTTGCTCTTCTGATTGGCCCTGATTGACAAGGGACTTGATTTTTGGTTTTCTGAGGATCAGTATTTGTTCTGCGACAGGTAAAAACAGTATACAAATGGTACTGTAATCTTAGATTTTTCATGCAGACATGAGTGCATATTAGTTTGTAGTTTTTAGCATTTCTCTTTGATGTAACCCACCAGTTAAATGTGTTTTATTACAGTCAAATGTGCTATATTTATATTACATTATCATTTAATCATTTTACATTTTTGGCATCAGCTCAGACATGTTTATGTTTCAAATGCTGAGAATTACTTACAATACCAGCCAAGAGATGGATTTTAACTTATAGAACTCACCTTTTTGTTTAAGTTTCCTCAGCTTTCATACCGTCCATGTAATTAAAAGATGGGGCCAAGTAGAATTCAACCAACAACACAACATGGTCAAGGAGAGAAGCCCCATAGTGTTGCTAGTAAAAGTGTGATTTGCAGTATAGATAGTGAACATTTTTCATTAAGCTGCTTTTCACTAAGTAGAGCATGATGCCCAGATCAGCAGATGTGCACAGGAAATAAAATGCAAGAGACACATGCACTGTACGTCTTCTTTGATCTCATAAACCTGACAGATGTGATTCATCCATGCCTGTTTACAGCCGTGCATTAATTTCCCCTCCCGTCCCTAACACAGTTTAGGCCAATTAACACAGTAGCTCTTTTACTAACAGTGTGAGGGGGAGATGTGCATGTGTCAGAGCTGCGGTTGGCTGCAGCCAAGTACTGAACGAGATCCAAAATGGAGGGACTGCTGTGAATACCAATGCTTCCTACTTCCCCTCACTCACGACGAATGATAGGTTAGGCTCTCTCTCACTGTTTCCCTCGCTTTCTTTTCCTCACACTGCCACATTTCTTTCGCTCCATTATAGAAATACATCAGCTCAGAGAAAGAGATGAGAAAAAATAACCCATTAAGGCATGCAAGAGTGCACGATTAGAGGAATACTTGATTAGATGAATTTGTGTAATTTTGGAAAATCACTAAAATCTCCCTTCAAATTTATGCTCTGTCAGAGAAACTAAATGTAATTCTCTACCATTTTCTTCCTGTCCTCAGCTATTGCTCTCCCCTTAAGGATCTTAAACAAGAATAGGTGTCCTTAGGGATAGTTGGGTCATTCCAGTTTATGGCTATGTTTCCACTGGCTGAGCCATGCCTCTGGGCTAAAGAACTTCAAAATGCTTGACATTAGGGCAAGAGAAGTATATTATCAGTCAGGAAGATGTATGTTGCATTTACTGTCCTACCTGCCACTAGCTAGCAGTAGGAAGGGACATACAGGCGGGTAAATGACAGAATTATACATGTGACAGCAGAGTTAATGAAGACTGATTAATGCTAGGTGTAACTATTGCCACAGGGGACCAATGTTTAAAGATGATCAAACCAGTGTCTGTCTAATCAGTAAAAATGTCCTTGGTTCAGTCATCAGTGACAGTGGGCGGCCTTTGGAGAGGGACTGACATTAAACTATGCCAGAAGGTAAAGTCATACAGTGCAGGATGAGTACAGTGGGGTCCCTCTGAGTATCAGCTTTATAAAGCCTTGTTTGGCCATAGCTGTTTTGAGCCTTTGCTCTGAGTTTACCCGATATAACTTGACTCAGTCTGTAGTGCTCTGCTAACAGCTCTGTATTAAAGCACAGGTGGCCTTTAAGCTTAACGCTAAAATAAGGATGCTGACATTCCCATACTGACAATGACAACATGCTGATGTTTAGCTAGTATGTCGTCTACCATTATTACCATCTTGGTTTAACGTTTTATAGCTCATCCTGTTGGGCACATAAATGCTTCTTCACTTTTCCCAGAAAACTGTCAAGTAGCTGCTGAGACGTTTTACTGAAAAGCACAAATGTGAATCTCATCCTGGCATAAGAAGAAAAGTACTGGAATCACCACCATCATTAGGTTGCATCCTCAGGTGTTTGCGTTAATTAGGCTCCTATAGTGGTCAGCTGATGAGGATGTAAACAACCTCAAATTAATTAATGCTGCAAATTAATTCGGCACTTTACTTCAGTGTCATCATTTAACTTCATGTCCAATGAGCCAAGGTAGCGAAAAACAATGTGTCAGAGTCCCAGTCCTTATGGGCTGAACTGTGTATGATTTTCTAAGATAGACTTATTGAAAGTTTAACACACTCACCTGTTTACTCAGTTGGTCATGTAATCTTTTTGACACTTCTACCTGGGATGTGCTCATGGTGACATTTCAGCTGAACGCATACTATGACCTTAACATCTGCTGAGGCGCACCTGTCCACAGGACAGGAAGTCGGTCTGAAGGTCACCATTTTGGCCAGCAGGACACTCCATTTCCCAGAACAGAGAAGAGAGGAGCTGCTGTGGCAGCCTCTAATCCTCTTTAATTTGTTTTCAGATGGGGCTTTGGAATACCAGCCTGCTTCCTAAGCAGAGATCACATAGGAACGTGGGCTGGGACAGCTGTCTCCTCTTCTGGCGGTTTTTAATACAGGTCCGCTCACCACCCCATCCCACCCTGCAATGAATAATTCTGGTGCTGAGCTGAGTAGTTACTTTATGTGGATTTTAGTGCAAAAAAAAAAAATGAAAGTGGGTATGCTGGGGTTATGTGTTGTTTTTCTTTTTTCTGTATTAGCAGTCATGTGGCCTCCTCCTCCTCCTCAGCCCTCTACACAAACCAAAGCTTGTAATTGAGTTTGGGTGTGTCCCCTTTCTCCTTTGTTTGACAGTAAAGGTTGAATTGTAAAAGGAAAAAGGATGTTTTGCTTAGCGCACTTACACGCCCGTGTACCTTCACAGAGGTGCATAATGTCAATGAGTATTGGACTGCACCATCACCTTTGCAGCACATTTTTTCAGCAGCCTTGGTTAGATGAAGGCATGATTCGTTTGAAGTGATGAAGCACAGTTTGATGGACAGTGTGGGTTTAAAAGCTGCTGAAACAAAGCAAGCAGGCGATAGGTTGGAAATGCAGGCAGGGGGCTCGCAGTCCTTTAATCCTCACTGCAGTGCTGATAAATCGGCATGCGAGTATCATTTTTATCCCCCCCTAACAGTTTGCTTGGCTCTTGAGTGATGAACTAACCCCCATTCACCTTTGAGGTCTTTTGATGTAGTATCCAACCACGGATTACTTCATGGGGCCAGATTGGTGCTGAGTCACAGGACTAACAGGTGGATGGTATCAGAGTCCAGTTTTTAGGCAAATAGACAGTAGTCAGTAGTCAGATCACTGGGGAGAGGACAGCAGTCTAGTCAGAAAGCTTTGCTGATTCTGGAGTATTTACATAATTCTTTACATGTAATTGATCCACCTGCAGTAGATAACTTGAAATTGAGCTTGATACATCCAGGGAAAAGAAGCGAGATGACCCAGCAGTTTTGTTTCTATAATCCTTTGGTCACTCTGCCCTATGAGTACAGAGTCTTGCTGTGAATCCTCCAGTCTTTGTTTATGTGCCACTCTTTGAACTTGCAGTGACATATAGTGACATATTTCTATAGCCCAGCACTTCACACTTTGGTATTTGTCAGCCACATCTCAAAAAGTGGATGACTCAAAAAAGCAGGATGACTTTTAGTTAAAAAAAAAAAAAAAGTTTTTCTTTTGTTTATCCCTCCACTCATTCCTAGTTTCATTTTCAAACTGATCCTCATGTTTCTAAGATGTATGCATAATTGTGCAAGCCTAGATTGAAGATTATGCACTCCAGTTTTCCATTGTACAATGCACAACATGACTTTTCTGCCCTTAAATGAAGTTAGCTAGATTTTGTCTGTCATGCATACTATTGTCTGATTTGAAGAGGGGAAAATATACTTTACCATAAGCAAAAAAGATGAGCAGGGAGACCATCCATCTATCCATTACCTATACCCGCTTATTCCTATTTAGGGTCACAGGGGTCTGCTGGAGCCTAGCAGGGAGACCACTAGAGTGAATAGAAACATATACAATTCCAGAAATCAATTGTGCCACCAAAACGACCCTGAAGCCTGTGTTTGTCAGGCCAACTTCATGCACTCCACTGTCGATATCTTAATATTTTTTCTTCCTTCCAGTTTTTTTTTTTTTTTTTCTACGTGAATGCAAACTGCTTCTCATCTTTTTGGCCGTGCCCCTAAAAGTATTTGAATAAAAAAAGTCTCCCTATAGGAGATTGTGTTTGTGAAGTGGCTGACTGAGGCTTCAAAGTGGAGAAAACAAGCACAAACCAGTGCAAAGATGTTGTAAATAGTAACTGAAATAACTAGAAATGGGTTTCTTGTAACTGCAGCAATCTCGCTATGATAAATTGACTGCAGTTCATGTTCCCTGCATGCTGGATGTGTTCCTCAAATCTACCCATCTGACATTCAGAATGACCATTTCTCCACACTGCCCCCTCTTCTCCCTCATTTCCTGCCATTGCTCATGACCTGTGGTGATGCAGGGGTCTACAGATTGAATACACAAACAGTGATTGATACCTTAGTGAGTCTGTGTCTGGGTTTCCAGGACAACTTGCTTCCTTGGTAATGGCATCATGACTTTTTTGAGACCTTTATTAATATGCTTCTCAGATCCTCTTATTAAAAACTGATTGGAATATCTTTTTCCCAAGGCTCTGTGACATTTCATTCCTCAGAAGTCTAGATTTGCTTTTTGTATTTATTATTGAGTAATGGAAAAATACAAGTAAACTGCTTGGCAGCTTTTAGGAAAGCTATCAGATCATTTTGTAGAGCGTTGATTATCTTTTTTTAAAGCCACAGGTGCATTCAAGATTATTTTTTATTATTTCAAACACCAACATCACCCTTTTTTGGTTTCATGTTTTTACACATAAGTTTTGATAAAATTAAAAAGAAAGCAGTACATATGTGTGCCCCCCTTTTTTGACAAAATTTAAAAACTTTGTGTTGCCCATGAATTTAAATAATCTTTTATTCACCCCCCAACCACCCCCATATATTTAACCATCTATTATGTCTTTGTGTGCTCAGCTCTAAATGTGTTGACTTCATGTAAAACACCCACATACAATGTAACAAATGCTTTTATGAAAATTAAAATAAAGAATAGGGAATTGAATCATTAAATGCTTTTTGAAAAATTACTTTTTTGAAGGGTTGTGGCAGGATTTATGTTTTCCGTTTCTACTGCAGATTAATTTTTCAAGCAAAATAACCACTTCTCAGCACATGAGACACTTCGGCCCCTCTCCGCTTCAGTTCTTCTCTGTAACTGATTTACTTATTTACTTCATATCCTGGGCAGAAGATTATAAGTCATTTCCTTATACCACCTGTCGCGTTTTGCTGTCTCCAGAGAACAGGTCACAATTTTTTTTTAAATTCCAGTGAAATTAATATAAGCACAAAACATACTCGCTGCAGTTGCCCTTATAAATTCAATAGTTTTATTAAAAAGTAATATGTTTTTTAGTAATGCTACAGAATTTGAACAGAAGACCCACCTATACCAACCTTACTGCTTAAATTTACCCTCCTGACTACTCCTTTCTTGTGAAGGCCTGGACAGATCCACACATTGATGTTTCCCCCTTCAGCACTATATGAGCAAACTCACTTGACAATATTCAGTGTCTCCTCGGTTAAAAGTGCAAGACATGCAAGTCTTCTTCAAACAGTGTTTTTCTTTTTTTTTAAGCAGCTGTTTGGGAAAGAGCTGCGCTAACTTGCTGTTTTCGGTGAAAGAATCAACACTTAATGGAGTTCACTGAAATTGGGATAGGGAGACAATGTGTGGCACAGCAATGAGTAGATTTGCATTTCCAAAAAGTGCCTGCAAACGGGTGCAGAAGTTGAGGGGAAGCTTGTTATAAAAACTTCTTATCATGTCCAAACACATTTTAATACTCCAACTAATATCTTTCACTTGCTTGTAGTTGCATAACATTTTGATTGGAGCTGTGTTAAAAAAAAGCAGGGCTACAGCCTCCCTGAGCAGAAACAGGGAGGGAGATTGCTTTTAGCAACAGAGATTGCAATTTTCTGCATCATGGTTTTGTGTGTACTGATCCAAAAGCACAAAGACATAGGTTAATGTATTTGTGAGTTTAAATAATGTGTTTTTTATATAATTTTCATGCCTGCATATTGTCAGATCTCATAGTTCCACATGTAAAGCTGGTGGTGGCTATCATGTCAAAAACATTTTTTTTTTCACTTTTTTTTTTTCATCAACTGTGGTAAAAATCATGCCCATCAGTCTGAGTTTCATGTTCTAGTGGCCTCTCTGGCTTCCCACAGTGACAAAGTGACATTTTCACATATTGTCACACCATCAAATATGCCTGTTGTAATCCAAGCTCAGTGATAAAATGCAGTACCCTGCAGAATGCAGAGCCTTTCTGCCAAGTGTTCAGCAATGCTGCTGAGAGCAGAGTGTTGGACCAGTCTTTTTTAAGCTACCTGTTTTTTCTGTTTGTCATAGACTCCAGAGTATGAATAAACAAAAGCTTGGGTAACTCCCCACATTTATTGTATCGGACCTTTCAAATCTCCAGAGGAAACACAGAAACTAATGATGTATTTAACCCTGCACATACAAGTTCCTAGTTGGATACTCTGCACCAGACATGACTGTTTGTCATTTTTCCTGATGTTGTGGCCATGGAACATCTTGTACTTCAACTCCCCGGGGGCCACTTGCATGCTACAGCAGTGGTCGTCCATAACATCAGCCTGATCTGGCAGTTGTTAAACCTCATATCCTCCAGGCCTGTGTTATTCAAAGATTTCGTGGGGAAATTTTTCTTCATTTTACAGGATTCATGGTCCTGAGGGTCGTCAAACAAACATTGAGAGTAAATAAATGCAGTAGCTTCACACCAGAAAAGGAGCCACAGTGGAAAAACACCTATTCTTGTTTTGCAGTTGAGCTTGATGGCTGGCATACTCTAATGCAGAAACGGGAAAAAATATGTGGATGGATCACATATTCATTGCTTTCGAGCTGGCCAGCTAACTAAGGCAGTGACACCACAGCATCTGGCTAATTCTATGTGGGAAGTCTGGTTGTATTTCCTCTCTGGTTCCAACTCTTCTCACCAATGACATGATAATTCTACACGCCTAAGGCCTTTCAGAATGAGAACCTGCTGATAGGGTTCTTTGTGATTGCCATCCACTGTAGCAGCATGGGCTTGTGGGAGGGCAGTGGATTACAATGGACGTGTGCTGACACTCTTGAAGCTGAAGCATGTCATTAAACAGTAAATCACTCTGATTGAAAAACACATCAGCTCACAGCTTTCTGTTTACAAAAGAAGACCTTCTCCACAGGCACAGATTGTGTTCTTGGCTAGCATAAATCAGTCATCCACATTCTCCTTCCATGTAACACTTCCTGAGCTCAGCTTGCATGTACAGTTACAAATCACTCCCTGTGATGTGTTGACTTTGTCGAACATTCTTCACCACAGACTTTATTAACCCACAGTCACTGTCAGCACTTAGTTGGTTGAAGGAGATGCAGTGATGATAATAGCACTTTGTTTTTTAACAATTTTATTTGAATCTTGAATCTTGAATCTTCTTTGAGCGCAGCAAATATAAACGTATTGTGATCAAATAATGAAGATCAAAGTATCAAAGCATCTGAAGTATTACATTATATCTGTAACATTTATAAAAATAAGTGTTTTTGTGCATATAGGCCTAGTTTTGCCTTTAGATGATAATCTTTGTAGTAATTCTGAAATTCTGAGAAAATGGCAAAATATCTTTTCAACCTTGTTTTGGCAGTTTTGGTAGTTTTGGCCTTCATTTTTTGCCTGTGACATTTGTGAGCTATGGGATGCATAGACACAGGTAGCCACAGCTATACAACAGAGACCAATAAGGTGACACAAGTTATCAAAAAATTGTTTGTGTACCCGTTGAGCACTCTGACATCCACAGATGACATATGGCCACATCTTAAAAATGAAGCAAAAGTAAATAAAAAAACATAAAAGAGTGAAAATCAAAAAATAAAAAAAAGACCAAGGTTGGAAAATAGATGTTTCACTTCAAAATAATGTTCATAATAATAATAATGTTGTTTTACACTACAATTATAAAGACTGTAAAGACATGTCTTTACAGTCTTTACACTCAAATTTTGGAGAAAAACATTTATTTTAGCTCAAAACAGCAAATGAGCATATCTTACTTAGTAGGCTAGTATTATTTTAATATTTACATAATTGTAATTGATAAAGAAACACATAATATAAACTGTTAATTCATTTTAATGCTGCCAGCAATTAAAACCTAAATGTTTCGCCGGCAGTTTTAAAATGCATCAAATTCACACAATCTCCCTGCAAGGATCTGTTCAGAAAGCTGCTAATAACACCTTAACAATATTACCAGGACACTTTAACCATGTTAACTGAAACCTGGTGAAGAGACTGAAAAGCACAAATTTAAGAATATATTTGCTTCTTTTCCCATTAGTGAAAAATTAATCATATTGTAATAATGTTCTAAGAAACTAAAAGTATAAGGCAGTTATGATATTCTGTCTGGATGTTCATCAGGTGTAATGTCCTCACTTTGTGAATATTTTTATTAAAAATAGTTTGAATAAGATATATTAAATGTTCCAATTACATAATCTACATCCCTGTTTGCCTTAGGCTCTTCCACAGTTTTCAGAGGGGACCTGCAGAACTTTGACTAAATGCAAAGATTACAAATGGAGATGTTATTGCTGTCAAAATATGTATATTTTTAACATGATTTTCCAAAGAGCCTGCTGTCTGGGTATCAACGACACATTTTAGAAGCGCCATTGTTAATGAGCTGATTGATTTTGATGAGGTCACATTACTGGACTTTTTCACAGTGGTTTCTGTATTAAAAACAACTCAACATTTAATCTGGATTTCTGCAGTCGCTTCGTGAAACAGAACATGTTTGTCCACATATACTTTGATTCTGTGGAAGCGATGATGGTTAAATGTGTTGTAGACACTACAAATCAGCTCTTTTTTTATTTACACTGTTTAAAAGCATAGATGAGAAAGAGAACTGAGAAGCCCGGCCATCCATTTTTCTCATACAGTTAGTTGCACTGACATCTAAGCAAAGGTAGGCCATAGCTATAAATCACAGAGCACAATAACGGGCACATTTTGGGCTGGTCCATCATTGGCTGTGTTTTGTTTTCTCATTGCATCTTGGCAAATTGCTGTTATTAATGGGAGAAAGCATAGTTTGCAGCCCTCATTACATGTTGTTCCAACAATGCCTCTGATGTATTAAGACAAGCCAGAGGCCCCTGTCTGCCTCTACAACCAGCTAATATGAGCCAATTAAATGCCGCACACTCTCTGGCCACTCCACACTTGCTTACATGCTCTCACAATGATATCCAAGTATTCTGCTTCATGGAATTT
The DNA here is from genome assembly GCF_900324485.2 of Mastacembelus armatus. Classification (NCBI taxonomy): domain Eukaryota; kingdom Metazoa; phylum Chordata; class Actinopteri; order Synbranchiformes; family Mastacembelidae; genus Mastacembelus; species Mastacembelus armatus. The sequence continues at coordinate 5,314,004 of NC_046637.1, forward strand.
AGCTTCCAGACAAGTAGATTTATTTTCTGCAGAGCAGCACACTTCCACTCACATTTGAAAATGGTACATTTGATGATTATAAATTAAGCAGTTGGCTTCTCTGTGGATGCTGTCCATTTAGTTTTGATCAAGTGTGTTTAAAATCTTCATCCACATTTATGAAATTTCTCCCCTCAGTATTTGTACTTATTTGTCATATTCCATTATTTCTACTTTCAATGCCAGGGTCTTTGGGAGTGTTACACTTCAAGGTTATGTCAGCCTAGCAGTGTCTGATTCACACAGAGGATGCTTACGGTCAGATGGCTATGAGCATGATATAAATATACCTGAGGCTTCTTTCAGAGACAGGGCTTAAAACACATGGAGGATCGATATTGTGCAGTGCTAGCATGAAAACAGAATGTAAATTTCTCTGTCTGTTCAATAAAAGCTCAGCTAAACCGAAGGCGTTCACGGTGCCACGGTGCATACTGGATATATCCAACCAACATGTCTGCATCTGTTAAAACAGTATACACATTAATGTATATTCTTCTGGTTTTATCAAATAGTTGTGTACTCTTGTCTTACAACACATTTTGAAGAACATGACAACACTGATGTATAATTTATGCATTGCTCTCGAAATAATATAATTCAACATAGTAGGTTAAAGGGGCCAACGTGATTGGTTTTATTTTCATTACAGGTCCTAATGGAGCCTGCAAGACATATATATATATATATATATCTTGCAGGCTATATATATTTATATATACAGTATATACTTGTGTGTCCACTCAGATACAGTTCCGAGGCAGCTGTCTAAACGATTACAAGTGTTGAATTATCTCTGTTGGGTGAAGACTTCCATAGACACTTGCACAGTGTTGATTTTTCTGCTCATACAGTATGAATTAAAACTGGTGTTTTTCTGAGTGAAGATGGCCTATATTAGCCAATGTTTTAACAAGGGGATCAAACATTACAAGAGATATTGCTTCACTGGAACATTTTCAACAGAAAATTGGCAAATAAAATGTGTCTAATTTATGAAGTCATTTGGATTGCATTCGATGGATATTGAATTGCGTGGGAATTATGCCCTCATGTCTTGGTATGTGTAGCCTGCGACTGCTCCAGTTTCTCATAGGGATTTTTGATATGTGAACTTATCTGGCACAAGTGCATAACCCATGTAATTTGCTCTTTTAAAAATTCCTCACCCCTACCCACATGCTCTAGAGCATTTTTCTGTCATTGGCAGTGCTACATTTCTGTCTGTGCTACATAGTGAATATTGAATTGTTCACAATTAGTCTATCCATCTACAAAAGAAAGACCACCCAACTTCTTTTACAGTATTCTCTATATGTCTATTGTAATTGTTGCCTACATTAGCGAGACACAGTGTGTGAGCCTTTTGGAAACACCTGCATTAACTGGTTGTAAAATATGATCTGATCATATTTTAAGTCACAATGTGTGACTTAAAATATGTGTGACAATGTGAAACTATTATAATCTCTCAGATATTTATTAAACATGCCCATTAAACATTCACAGTGCTGGTGGAATCAGTAAGTGAATCCTTGGATTTAATAACTAGTCAGAGCTTCTTTGGCAGCAATAATCTCAAAAAAACGGTTTCTGTAGCTGTGGATCAGACCTACACAGTGTTCCGGAGGAATTTAGAACCATTTTTCTCTACAGATCTGCTTCAGTTCAGCCATATTCTTGCCTGGTGTGATTGGCTTTCTGAACTCATTCCACAGCATCTGTGTTGGCTTAAGCTCTGGGCTTTGGCTCAGCCCAAAAGGTAGATTTTCTTTTTCTGTTTCACTCTATACTAGATTTACTCTGATGTATAGAGTCATTGTCCTGCTGCATCACTTAACTTCTCCCGAGCTTCAGCTGGTGGACAACCAGCATGACATTATCCTATCAGATACCTTTAAACCTGGCTCTCCAAGCTGCCCCTCAGAACATGATGCTTCTTCCCCCTTATTTCATATTTGGACTGTCGTGCTTCCCAATTTAATGTTAGTTTTATCAGTCCACAAACCATTTTCCCAGTACTGCTGTGGAGGGTCAGGGTTCTCTGGCAAACCTCACTACAGTGAGGTTTTCCTCTTTGGCATCCTGCCATGGACACTATGCACCATCATTTGTGTGTGACAGACTCATGAGCCAAGATGTTAAGCAGCTCCAGTGATTCCTTTAAGCATTTAGCTGTTACTCTTCTTATTCTTCTTCACCTCATTGAGCGTTCTGCATTGTGCCTTTAGAATCATCTTGTCTGAGCACATGCCTCTAGGGAGAATAGTCACAGAACTAAATGGTCTCAATTTAAAGATCTGACTTGGACTGACATCATAATGTCAATGTCATACACCTTAGTGTAACATACCTCTGTCTAGTACCTCTAGTACTAGGTAAACTAGTACCTCTTTGTTAACTTAACTCTTGAAGATTACTTTGAACCTTTATCAGCTTAATGCAAATCAAAAGTTCTTGCTTATCAGTTCTCTGATATCTCTTTTATTGTTAGCCATGGTTCACATCCGCAGATGTTTCTAATGAAAAATTGTTTCTAGTAGTTATTTTTTTTTAGAATTCCAGCAGCTCACACACACAACTGCAATCTTGTTTGATTGGGCTTCAGGTTTACAAACTCCTGACTCCAATTAGCTTTTACTGTCATTAGCTGTGGGCTTCACATACCTTTTCCAGCCTGGAAGCTGCAGAAGATTGGTTACTGTCTTCAGTCTGGGCAAGTGTTAGTGAAAATAGATGGTGTTTATTTTTCTCCTAATTGTACCTTTGATAAAGATCTGAGCATATTTAAAGATGTACTGATTCATAAATGCAGGTAATTCTAAATGGTTTGCTTACTATTTTATGCCATGTTATATTATTATTATTATTAACATTACATTTCATCTATATGATTATAATTAGTGATTATAGTGGATTGAACATTTAGAATTTGTAAGGAATATTTTGCAATTAAAACCAAATGTGTCCTTTACTGAAGGTGAAGAACGCACTCACTGTATCTCCCCCATGAGTGAGTAAGACTGACTTCCACAGATTCGGCTGACATTTTTGTTCTTGTAAAATGCGTTTTTACTACCTTTTCCGAAAACTCAGAGAGACATTTACAAGTCCAGGCTGCTTCTCTTGTGGGTTCGTACTAAGTGGTTAGGATTTTCTCTAAGAGCAGCAGCTCTGTGTTAATGACATGCAGTCTCCGGAAAGGTTTATCCATTCAATTTGACTCTAGAGAGAAGATCTCTTCAGCCTTCTGATTAAATTAAGATTCTTTAATAAGCATATCTGGGTGCACTGACACAAGAGACATGCAGATCTCTGTCTACTATTGCAGATACCCAAGACTACCTCTTTTAAAGGCACGTAACACAGCATGTCTGCTGTGCAATGCCTTTTCTTTCATGTTTGAAGTAGTTTGATGGTGATTATTCACCTCTTTGTGTGTAATTTGGTGTATCACACAAGTCCACAGCTGTGTCCATTTTCTAAAATGAGAAATTCACTGTGCATGTATTCAGTAGCTCTACATTAAGTTTACCGAGCCTACCTTTGATTTTTTTCAACCATGTTCAACTTATTATGTAAAAACCCAAATCATTCTAGAAATGGTCGTCATCCTTTTTGAGCAACACACTGAATAATCTAGACATATGGATTCTTGCACAGAAGGTCGTGCAAAGTACAGTCTCTTCTTACTGACTGAATATTCTGGATTCAGTACGATGTCTGTAGTGTAGATGGATTCTAATTGACATAAAAGGCCAAATAGGCCATCAGTGAATGACTTTCTAATATCTTTTTTTTTTTTTTGAACGTGCACAGGAGAGAAGTTTGAAGTCTATATGTTTGATTTTGATACAAACCCGTCAAGACCTACATAGTTTTTAGTTGTAATTACCTCACCACACCAGGTTTACATTGCAGTTTTCCCCAGTACGATGAAATCATTTCTTGTACTTGAGTCTGTATCAGAGTATGAACATCTTTAGATGTTTTATCCAGCCTCTAGTCTCATGTTCACAGAATGCTAAAAAAGTCTTAAAATTGAATCTAATTTAAGCTGCTCTCTTCATTCACCACATTTCTGCACTTTGTGGATCATGATTTAAAAGGCAATGTGACACATAACAGAAAATAACATACTGTAGGTTATGTGGTCACGTCTGTCACTGGTGCCTGTCAAACCGAATGATGTAACTGTTCTTCCAAATTCTAACCAGTTTCCACTGCTGTTGTTAGACAGGCCACTGCCTCATGGGCATTAAGAAAAATGGGTAAAACTAGTGAAATAAAAATGAATAAACTCAGTTGAGCTGATGAGGCACTTTGGGTGTTAACTTTGGATTTAGGCATTTTCAATAGAGTTGGAGAGACTTTTATTACGTAACAGTCAGGGTGCATACTGAGTGCATTTTCTGAGAAAGTATTTATTTATTCTATGAATGTTCAAAAGCTTGACTGTTCAATCACATCTCCACTCTGTATCAACCCTCTACTGGTTTTTAAAAAACTGGCTACTTCTTTTTTTTAAATTTCTATGCAATTTATGATATAACATAAAAAGGAACTGTTGTGGGTATTTAACATTTGCCTGGAATTAGATCTCTATCATGCAGTGTTGCAGTATCCTTCTCTTCATCTCTAGTTTCCCTTTCTTTCTTTGCAGTGACCACCTGTGGAGCACTGTTACTCTCATATTGGTTTGTGTTCTTTTAACACAATTATTGCTCGTGAGGCCTCGTTTTCCTTTGTTTAATCTTCTGTGATATCTATCTGTTGTGCAAGCTATTATGTTGGGTAGAGGGCTGCAGCAATGGATGGCGCTGGCTCATTTTGCTATAGTCAGATATAGAGACACTACAGACTCCATATGTTTTAGATTTTCAATACTGTACTGGACTCCCACAGATTTTTAGATTATTTCTATGCTAATGCATCCTCAAGCAACCTTTTATTTAATTGCTGCCCTTCAGTTTTTATATGTATTTAATTTCTCTAAAAATCTCAGTCAATAAAACCAGGTAATTACCTTTGCATGCACTCATTTTTATTTGGTAACTAGAATCTCAAAAGCTGTACAGTTTTCACCTTATCTTTGTACAATGTCTATGGAGAAGAGGAAATACTATCTGTAACCCTGTCTGTCTGAAATATTGTGTAGATCATTGCTCAAAGGGCAAATGGTCAGGCATAATAGAACAAGGTCACAAATTCCTCTGGGAATCAGATTTTTCTCTTTGAGAAGCTTAAATTCAAATCTGTGTCTGACTTCATCACTGAACAGTTTGCCCTTACATTTGACACGTCTTTCTTATTTTTCATCTGCTTTGTTATGTTTTTTTTTTTTTTTTTCATTAGTGAGTGTGTTGCCATTTATCCTTGTTATCACAAAAGCCTCAGTGAAATCTTAATGATCTGAGTATTTTCAATTATTTGACAACACAGCAGGCTGTAGGCTCTGCTGCATGGCCCAAATTAGACAGTGCATTCTCTGATTTCAAATTTCAAAATGTGTTATTGTACTGTATTCTTAATTTAATTGAGCCAACCTAATCAACCACAGGGGCAGAATTTCACTTTAAAATACATTTCCATTAAAAAAACAGCACTTCTACTGTGTTCATTCTAACATTTCTTATTATAGTTTTTATAATTTGCTGAGTTCGAATGAGAAATTTGTGATGCCATTCACATGCCGGCTTTTCTTAGAGGTTTATTGATTGAGCATGTTTATTCAAGGCCAAATAACTTCGGATAAATAACAGGTGAAAAATTTTATCTTTGTACAACCAAACATGCTGGATAAATTCTTTGAAAATACTTTAATGTGAAAAGCAGTTACCTGTAAGCACTGAACACAGCTGTGCAGAGATCACACATTACTCTGTTTGAAGATCAGATTTCAATTTGAGAAAACAAATAACAATGCTTATTGTTATGAAACAACAACAAATACTACAAAATAGCTACACAGCCAACAGTAGACATAGGTAGAGATTAAAGATATGTTTGCACCATAACTCCAGTTTGTTTGTTGAATCTCCAAACCAGATGAGGAAATTATTCAAGGTCGCCGAAAAATGAATGCTCTTCCATCCTTAAGTAACTGTCAGTGAAGTGCTGTTTACCAAGACACTTAACCCCTGTGTGGGCGAGTGCTTGTTGTGTAATTGTACAAGGATGAATCATGGCATTATTCCAAAGAGAATGTGGACTCAGTCAATATTAAGCTTTTTAAAAAGATTCATGTACTACAGATTTACGGCTGCTTTATTGCTGTTGTCCAATGTTTAATTCAGCAAGAACAGTGTAAAGTGTTCAGGTAAAGTGTTTTTATTATAACAAAACTTTTCTTTTTCTTTTTTTTTTGCAGGATATTTGACAGTTACCATAGAACCTCTGCCTCCTGTTGTTGTGGGAGAGACTGTTACTCTTAAGTGTAACTTCAAAACTGATGGAAGGCTTCGAGAGATTGTTTGGTACAGGGTGAGTAAACTTGTCTACACTTTCAATGCCATTAAGCCTCCAGTGTTCTCTGCAGCATCCATTTCTTTCATTTCTAGCCATTTGGCATCTGAAAGAGGTCACTGCCAATGGTCATATCACAGGTTTATGGCTGTGTTAGAATAGCCATGCACCGTCTAACTGCAATTGTCAGAAAACAAGCTATTATTTGGACCAGCTGCATGGGAGGCATCATTGGCTGTTGCTTGGGAATTTGATTTCTCAATCCGCTGGTCATCACCATAATTTCTTAATAGTTCACAGCTGGCAACTCAACAGTTATTAAAATCCCAGTTGGTGTTCTGCACTGCCTAAGTGCTGGCATTAATTAAATCACTGTTGAAGGAGAAAACACAACACAAAAATCTTTGTACTCCTTGTCTAAGAGAGTTGAATTGGTTTACAAAACTGGCACGTTTGAAAGTTTTTTGTGAAACTGAAGATCGGTAAAACAAATCTGCAAAATATCACAATTCACAGAGGAGAAATTTGTTTCACTTCAAGAGTCGCTGATTAGCACTTGGATTGGAAAGCAGCAGCAGCTTCCACTGTCACATCCTTGCCTGGCCATTTCTTTTTGCCAAAAACTGTCCAATAATTCTCGAGAGCTTTTCAGACCTCCTTTGTGAAAGTGGCTGATTCTTCACCACGTTGCTGGAGGAGTCATTGAGTGGTGATTGGATTTTAAATTTTGTAAATAGTAGAGCCTGAAATGTTATCAACCAAGACTGTGGGTCTTTTATAAAATGCATTTTTGTTCTCTGTTGTGTTGTTCTATTATAATCTAATGACTGATGGGTTTCTAAAATGAGCAAGAGAACTGCAGAAGGACATCTGCATTGTTAATGTGGCTTTGCTCATGAAAATAAACAATAATGTGCGGTTCTGATTTCCTCCACAATGGATGTTGCTTTTAGGAGCTGACTTTTACATGTGAAGTTCAGTCTACTCATCCTGAGAAGTAGCTGGTGTAAACAGTTGGATAATGTATTGGAGTAAACATTCCAAAATCTGAAAAATAGACTGGCAGAAAGTGCTGCATCACTTATAACCATTCTTTTAAACAACGATTTCTCTTGTGAGTCTCCTAACTTTCTGGAAGTGCCATACTAAATTACTGGAATGGTAGTGAGGGAGGGAAATGTAAATAAATAAATAAATAACTAAAAAATATATGTAAAAAGTGGTGCTATAATTTACTATTTGGTCTGTATACTACCATGCTGTAGGCACTTCACTGAATGGATTTATTCCTGTCCTGTTGCACTTAACTGCATTAGACAGCACAGACACTGTGTCTATTAACTGGAAACTCAAACTATAAATTTGCTTTTCTACAATGTTTTCACATATGAGCGCCCCATCTTCTTAGGTTACTGATCAAGACACCGGCTATGATAAACTCCTCAATAAGCCTCTGCCATTACACAGTCTTCACTAGTGAATTCTGCTTCTTGCTTGACGATTTTTTAAAGAGTATCTGATCATTCTGAATGTACAGTACAACACGACACTATGGTGTCATTCACCTTGGTTTCACCCTCCACCCTGTGATGGAACACTGCCATTAATGAGCGAGCATCAGGTTATTGCTTAGGCAGGAACTCCGTCTTTAGAGTAGCTTATGCTTTCTCACTTTTATTATTGTGAAATAAAACAGTGTCTCTGGACTCATCTTAGTAAATGCTGACCTTTCAAGGTAGGACAAAAAGAGATTTATGGCACTTTACACGTTCACCTTTGTATCATAGCTCACTTTCATTACTGTAACAATTTCATTTAATCAGGCAGGGACTGGAAAGGGTTATTTTGCTTATATTCTTTCAGATTTTTGCAATGCCTATTGATAGCTGTACTTTAAATAACCACTCTGAGCTGCCCATATTAAGTGTTCTCATGAGAAAAGCAGAGTTTGTAACAGAAATCAGTCACTTGTCTCTGTTGGCCACTGCTCAGCACAACCACTGATAAATTATAAATCAATTACCCACACTTTGCTGCCAGTTTCTTTAATCTCTGCATTTTATTTCACTAAACACTGTTGACTTCTCGTTTTAACTCCTGCTCAAATGAAACTGGGGTTGATACTCACCTGGGGAATCCTTGTATAAATTCAAAAACTTGGCCACTCACACAGAGGGCTGAACAAACTGAATATTTCAGAAAGGGCTCATTTGTGGTGTTAGATCCTGGCATATTCTCTTTGAGGATTTTAATGCATCCACATAACACATGCAGACTGCATTTAGAATTAGCACATCTTTCGATGTACTTTCGATAAACCTGATTATTTCAAGCCATTCTCTCCCTTTCAAATTGCCTACATTATTTTCTTAGCTAGAGATAAAAGTAATGGATTAGATATGAATTTCCCCATGGTTTCTATTATATTAAAGCACTTTGTGTTTTCTTTCACTGCACTAGGTCATTATTCAGTTATTTTTAGCAATTGTACAAATATCACTACAGAATGGGATTTAAGGATGTGTGCAGAAAAGAAAATCTTTGCATGAGCTTGCACATTTGATTTAGGTGACAAAATACATAAATAACCAGGCAGCGTTATTACACCAAGTAAGGATCTATTTAATTTTTTTAATCTGTATGGGTGCGTTCGATCTTTGCAGTGAGTCAGAGAACTTAATTTAGAAGAATATCCTACACTGGATAATAAATGGTGATGTTACTTTTGTTTAGAGTCAGGCCTAACTCCTGGTTTAGATCTATATTTAGCACAAAAAAATATATATATCTCAGAGAGATTTACATAGACTTATCTGGGAGTTGTACTGCTGTTTAAAACGCATTGCTAGTACAAATAACAAGAACACAAAAGCCGCGATATTGAAAGCATCCTGGTCAGTGTAATGAAGCTCTCAGTCTACAAAGTGAACCTCCTTGCTGCTTCAAATGGATGATTTCCTGATGTATAAATATGTGTCATTAAATTCATGCAGTGGAGTAGTCAATAAAATATTAAATAGTCAAATAAAAGAATGTTGACTAAATGTGCCTTCAACCAGCATAAAAAAAGAGTAACAAGACATTTCAGACCCTCCTCTCTTTATGCCTCTTGCTGTTTTTTTTTTTTTTTTTTTGATAATCATACAGATGGGATCCTTTATAATAGCTCTCATTTCAGTTTACTCAAGAACACAAAATTAGCAGACAGAGAACGACATGGAGTGAATGCCAGAGACTGAGAGCTGTCCTCAGTAATGGATTTTGTATAGCCCTGCAGCTAATGCTTCAAGAGCAAATAAATGATAGCCTTTCAAGTGTGTGTGATATTGCACCACTGGCCACATGGATGTTTTTAGTGAGCAGTGAATACTGGTGTCAGGATCCATGTTCAATGGACTTCCTGTTATCCTATTTTGAAGGATCCTGACAGGAACTGGTTTTGGATTATTTCTGTTTCCTTTATGTTAGTCTAATTTGGTTGAGTGTTTTCACCTGTGCCTTGTTTTGTCCCCTGTCTTTATATACCTTGGTTTGTTCCTTGTCTTGTTGCCGGGTTGTCTGCGATGAACTACCACTTATGGTTTTGCGTACTGCCAAGACAGTGTTTTGAACTTTTGTTAGTCTTGTTTTGTTTATGGACTGCCTTTTGTTCCTCGGGATTTAAGTTAAGTATTTGTCTCTTTGGGTTTATTTCCCGGCCCCTTCTCCTGTATCCTCGTTATGTGTGTCTGCCTCCTGCCATGTTTCTTGCCTTATGTTTCTAGTCTTAATCCCCTGCTTTTGTTCGTATTCCCTGTGTGGTCTGGTGCGTCCCCCTCATTGCGTGTGTGGCCCAGACCTTCATGCCCCGTTCCTTGTTTCTCATGTGCAAGTGTTTGTGCGATCTGGTGCGTCTCCCTAATTGTGTGTGTGTGTGACCCAGATTCCCTCAAGCCTTGACTCCCTGCTCATGGCCTTGTTTCTTGTGGTCTAGACCCTTCATGCTCCCTTCCTTGTCTTTCATGTTCTAGTGTCGGTGTTCGTTGATCTGGTGCGTCTCCCTTGGTGTGTGTGACCCGGATCCCTCCGACCTTGTCTCCTTGTGTCCTTGTCCTTTGTTCATGTTTTCATGTATACCCCGTGCCCTGATTCCTGATGTCCTGTTTGTATTTCATGTCCTTGTGCTTTCCTGCCTAGACCCGTTCCCTCCTAGTCTGTAGTTTTGGTTCCTGTTTTTCCTTACCCTGTAAAATAAAGCCTTGAGTTTGAACTGTAGTACCAGTGTGGGCGCATCTGTTGGTCCAAACCTTATAATAATTCCCCGAGTCCTGACAACTGGTAGGCCACGGATTAAACACTATGGATATGGAATGCCATCAAGCTGTCTTCCATGCTTTAATAGCATACCAAATAGTAACGATGGATCATTTGATAGTGTGGCCCTAATGTGCTGCCTCTCTGGGAGCAGCATGTCAGTAGGGCTGTGTGCTCGCCCTCAGATACGGATCCTGAAAGGCTTATAGCAAGCTTTGCTTTTTTTTAAAATTGATGCCATTCTAATGAATATATATGTATGGGACCTCTACCAGTTGGAACCCAGGTACGCTGTGCTGACAGTGGTGGATCACATGGGGTTTGTTAACTTGCCTGTTGAGCGTTGCTCTGCGCTCTGGTTAATTTTAATATCATCGCTCTCCTGTTTTTTCTCTCTCCCTCACTCTGCCCATTATAGAATTTCTCCATCTTCTCAGACAGAATTCCTCTGGGAATTAGGGAGGTTTCTTAGGGAAGATAGTTTCCTCATTTACCGCTGACCTGTCTCCTTGCTGAGGTTCTTCTCTGATGCTCTTCTCATCATTTAGCTGTGTCCACCTCTTTCCATTTCATTTATGATTCAAACTCACCTCTATTTATAATCCTGCTCTGTCCTGAACTGAACACCACTTGCAGTATGATCATAGTTTAGCTTTACAAAATGACACGTAATATCAACAACTAAAGGAAAATATTAATATTAATTATGTTTGAGTAACATTTTTTCTTCCTGCGAACACTGAGCGATTATTATGAGTATGACCAAGAAAGTACTGGAATCCAGCCTCTGCATTTTAAATTTGTAGCTGTGATCTTGTTTTTTCTAATTAAGATTAGAGGAGAATGCTTTTCATTTTGTCATTTTTCATTGACATCTCCCAAACACATTTGGAATAATTCATCCATCATTCTTTATATTAGAGCACTGTAGCTGGTACAGAATTGGTGGTTACCACACAGCTGTTCCAGTATGACTGTAGTGAGCTGTTTTCTAAATTCTAATACTGAGGATTCTATAATTATCTTCTTATTCATTTATTTACTCAACAAATCACAAAGACTCCATAGGTGCATGTAACACTGATTTTTTGTTTTCAGTTTGTAATCACCAGATTGGTCATAAATGTTTTAAACTGCAACACAAATAACAATGTAGTTTGAAGTATAATTAGCCTGAGAAATGCTGCCACATTAGCTCCCTGCCTGCTCCGTGAATAGCTCACCAATCATTTCCTTAAAATAAATAAATAAATAAATCATTGTGATCCATGAGGTATACGGTAATAGAATATATACATGATAATATTCTGTGGTAGAAAAACAATCAACAGCTATCTTGTCATTTAGGGATTTTATATAGAATATGTGAAGTTGGATTCCCTCTCCTCCCCTGTTGGTGTACTGCTATTTGTAGTGGAGCAGTAACAAATCAATAGTTTATAATGTCTAGAAAGGACAATAACCAAAGACAGTCATGAATCTCAATCATCAGCTGAATCCTATTGAAAGTGTGTCAAATTTTAATGAAGCCATCTGCCTCCACTGATTCCAATCAAAGCATCACAAATCCCTGTTACATTACAATCTATGCTCTAACACCTTATAGAATTACAGTGGGTTATTGTTTTCAAAACCATAAGTATGAGACTACAACTGATATATGATCCTTACCAGAATTATCCAGACACTCTAATTTCCCTGCAGCTGTGATGAGTGACAGCCAGACAGGGCTATACCTTTTCCCCCTGGCTGTGAATTCCAGTAAAAGTCATTCAAAGGCTTATTAATATCACAGTTGTTATTGGGTCACTTATTTTACACTGTGTTATATTACACAGTTTCTGACCACCTAGGGGCCTTAGCCGTTTTCTTTGTTATAAGTGACAATTGGTTGGGTTGAATTAATTTTATTTTGTTTTGACTTCAAAGGCACCAGCCAGACTTTCAGTATTAATACTGCATCAACCTCAGGGACAGCCTGTTGTTGTAGGACCAAAATAGTGATCTACATGTATTAATTGTGTAATATAAAATGTTTCTCAAGTTAGTCTATATTTGTAAATATGAAATTAGAAAAGCATTTAACCTCCATCTGGCCCAGTGAAGACTATGACTAAATTATCCTCCTGTGAAAAATGATTACATGGGTTGTTTGATCAAACATCTTAAAACAGTTTGACTGGACTGTGATTTCTGTGTTCATTACCAAACTAGGAACTAATGGTAGGTTAAGTGAGGAAAATGCTACTGGAAAGAGATCAAGACTGAGACCTCATTCCCTTAACCATGTAGTATTAATTGACAATATGCAGCCATGCGGTATGTTACCCATAAAGAAGCTAATTCAGAAATGCTAATTTGAGTCATTTTTGTAACACTCATTGGGTCATTTTTCAAGCTTTTGACAAATTACCTGTGTTTGTTAGTAAGGAGATTTATTGCTATGCTTACATGGAATGCTCCTTTGCATAGTCCAGTGAGTATACAGTCAGTTTCCATCCATCCATTATTTATACAGTACCTCTTTTTCTATCTAGGGTCTCAGGGGGCTGGAGGCAATCCCAGCTGACTGAGCAGTAGCCTGGACAATTGGACTATCACAGGGTTACAGTAGTTTCTTTTTCCTAAAAGTTCTACCATGGGTTCTAAAAAAATTGTTTGCTGTGATTGTGTGGTATTTTGAATATATTTGATTCTACTGTATTGAAGTAATTTTTCTGGTAAAGAAAATAAGAAAGCAACATGCACTTTTTTGGATATACTGTATGTATGGGACTACATGTTTATTCCAAAGTTATGTACTAACTTACCCCCAGTGTTCACACCTCATGGACAGACTGCACTCCTAAGTGTCTTTGTGGGAGTTCTGTAATCAAAATGCTGCATGCACAGTTCTTCCCTCTCAACATATTGCCATTATCTGAACGGCACAGAACTGTTCTACACGTGTACGTAAGTGACTGCCAGCTGTGTTTGGACTCAGGCCAACTGCCTTAGATGCTTTGAGGAGAATATTATATTTATAAGTGGAAACATGAAAGTAGCTTTTCACACTGACCTGAGCACAACTTTGCAGTCTAACTTAAAACAAGAAACTTATTCAGTGATAATAGTGAGACACTTGGGGCCCACACAAACCCTGTGCACCTCATCTTATTCTAATACCCTCAACTCAATGCCTCTGGTAGTGTTTTTCAGATTTATTTGTGGCCCACATTTTGACAAATCCCATTAAAGCTGTTGACAGTGTCACAGCACAATATAACAGCTATGCAAATGACTTATCTCTTGTCACAGTCTGCCAAGAAATATAGGAGTGCATTACCTGAGGGTAGTGTGTCACTGGATTTATTGTTGTTTTTTTTTCTGGCCATATGTTAACTCGAAATGCAATGGCAAATATATGATACTGGATACTCAACCAAAAAGTGTTTTTCTAGCCAGTAATCCTGTTTTTTGACTGTGGAGAGACACAGGAGGCGTCATATGTTAAATCCGAGTTTAAAATCTTCAAGACAGGGTTGCCTGGGCAACTGCAGTCTGAATACAGGGGAGAGCTCGCTGAGTGTGTAAGCATAGCACACTCCTGTGGGGTTTTTGGGTGTCTAACTTCCTGCTGTTTAATCCCCAAGTGTAATTGTGCGGCTTCACATAATTCTTGCTTCAGTTGTGTTCTATTGTAGTATATCGTCATATACTCTCTGAATAATATGGTTAGGCCTGAGAGAACCTAGGAACAATATCCTTGAAAATGTCATTTTATTTGACCCTTCAGTCATCAAATGTAATGGTGATGATATCATGAGAAACTGTAGGCCACGCAAGTAATTGCACAAACTGTCAACCTGTCTGTAACATACCTGATATTTACAATTTAAATTGCATATCACAAATACTTTATTTTGACATTAGGGACAACTTAAGGTATTTGACAGTTTTTAACAACACTTTTGTATAAATATATATATATATATATATTTTACTTATTTATCCATTTCATTTCAGTTATGCAGTTAGAATTGCCAAAAATCCTCGCGTCAACAGAGCAGTACCATGGACAGATCACTGTCAGCATCCCTAACTGTGTTTTTTCTTTGAGGTTTGTGCCAAGTGGCCTCCTCAGCCTCTGACCATGGTGCTGATCTGGCTCCCAGGGCATGTTCACATTGCTTCCTTTATCTCGTGAATCCCCCCACAGCACCTGAGAGATTCAACATCTTTGCACTTTGCCTATTGTCCTGACATGGTGAAAGACAATAACGTCCTCTATTTTTAAGTCTCTCTGCTTCAGCTGTGAACATAACTTTTTTTAGACAGAGATCATTTAGTGTGACAACTATTTAGTTTTCCTTTTGTCTTGTTATTAGGGCCTGTGCTCAGTGAGTTATCTAGTTAGTGTGCCCTACTTGGCAGTCCAGTTTGTTCCTGTCTTCTGTAGAGTGCTTGTTTGACTGCAGCATCATTAAAACAACTAAGCATTCCCCTGCATGCATCTTGCTTCTGCACTCTGTTCACCCTGTGATCATAAGTGCATAAGAAAGAATATCTTTACATTTCTGTCCTTTGAAAACTGTAACATTAAACATTTCAAAATGTCTCATGAACTGAGACAAAAACCCTGGGAGATCACATTCTCTTTGCAATAGACATCAGTGTATAACTGTGACATATGCAGCGAAATGTGTAATCTGGACAGCAGAGGACATTAGAAAACAATATTTTATGAATTTTACTTAATTTTGCTAATTTTGTAAAATAATTTTTGCTTTGACTGGACTCTAGAGCCATATGCAGTGTGATGATAATACATTTTGCAACCCACAGCCAAAGTAATTTACTTACTTACACATAATTTAGCATTTGTATAACAGAATTCCATTTTCCAGGATGCACTTAGGAGCTATTAGGTTCCTGATGTGGTCAGTGTCTTGTCCAGTTTTGTGTCCTCAATCTAATCTAATTTTATTGAGAGGAGCAGGTGAGAACTTCCACACTACATTAGTGTAGCAGTAGAATTTGATGCGACATCATAAGAGATATAATATAGCTAAAGCTTACTGCTTTCAAAAATGTAAAACACATTAAGGCCCTGTCTGTGACCAACTCTCCTGCCTCCGCAACTGGCATCTTACTGACCTATATGAAAGAAAACTAGGCATCACTTTTATGACATTTCACTTTCTCTTCTCTAGGTGAAAAAATGTGGTCTGGCCCTTTAAATAGTGCCACAGACCTCTGTCATCTTCATTAGCCCACTGCTTCGTGCCGAATGTGGTGCCCCAAAGGGAATGGGAGATAAGGTGATATGGATCACTGCACTGCAACTTTCCTCTCTGAGGATGTCACTAGGGCAAATAAGCAGCCTGTTATACATGGAATGATAATTACACACTTCATGTCAGCAAACTACTAGATGAATCCTTTTTTATCCACAAATGGTAATACCAACAAAGGGTCTGATCATTGTTTTGCCTGTCTGAGAGCTTCTGCTGCTAATGGCAGTGACTGTGATGACAATGGGTAATTTTGTTTCCATGTTGCTAAGAGTGAGTAATGCTTTCTCATTGTTACCATCTCCCAGATATCCCCAGGTATCTATCAAAAGCATACTCTGTATCTAATTAATTAGGTAATTCCACAAATGATTATATGGAAAAACTCTCCACAAGATCATTTGCCTTGTCCCCACTGACTCATTCTCCATGGCAATAGGATTAAATACATTATAATAGTTACATCATGCTTTTTCATCTTTATGGTAAATGTGAGCATAGGAGTGTAGTATATCATACATGCTTCACCAGAGTGTTGCATGGCACATTTATTTTTCAATCTTTCTTTATATTTTTAACCAGAAGTTGGATAGATAATGTTTATATTGGGACAGATAGTGTAAAATAATTTCATATCTTTAAAAAAAAATAGTTAATGATCTAGATCTCAAACTTTGTGCTTCATTATATTTCACTAACAATGGCCATCTGGTAGATTTTACATTTCGAAGGGAAAGTCATTGCTTGTGCCTCTCTCTTTTATACGGCTTACTGTAGCTTGAATTTTCAGCATGTCTTCAAAATGTATAATCACTCTACCAGAATCTTACTAGATTTTTGAAATCCATTCTTATTATTACAGAGGGACCAAAAAGAAAGTGATTATTTGGCGATTAGGAGTGGATCAGCGCCTCTTTATGAGGTTTGCATTAGAGGAGGAAGTCATTTCCATGCCAGAAGAGTCTTAGCTGTGACCCCTACCCCACCACAACATAACACACTATGAGGTCCTTCAGGGTCACAAAAGCAGCTAAACAATTACTTATATAGTTCTTTATATATTTATTTACTTGTTTACTTCCTTACTTGTTTATTCAGATAGGCTATGATGAGATGCTCTTCCAACAGGGGAGAAAAACATCCACATGCAAGCAAACAGCATTATGTGAAACTTTGAATTTATTTATTTTCTAAACTGAAACCAATAATATTTTATATTTTTATTATTATCAACAGGCCCAGGATGGACCGAAACCTTCAGTGAATTTATACAATTTGCAAGATGACATTACCATTGATGTCATCAGCAGAACGTATTTGACAACAAAATCACCACACTCTTGCCAAACATTGAAGATTGCAACAGTTTTAGGAAACAGGTTGTTATATGCCTGCTTTTCCCCGCCTACAACTGCAGCTGGTTTATTGACTCTGGTGATGCATTTTGTGCCTTGGAAAATAACATAATGTCATATGACAACTATTCTAAATTTTGCACATGTAAAACTAGACGCATATAATATGGGTTGGCCGGTACTTTCATTATGATTCAAATCCAAGATTAATAGTACAAGATACAACATCTTTGTGGAAGCAGAAACAAGGGAACAACATCTTAGATTACATAGAAATAGGTCACTACAGAAATATTTGTGCAGGTCAACAGTTTGTTATCTGTGCAAGCTTCACAGAAACTGCAGCAACATAACAAATAAATCAAAGGCAACACTCTAATCAAATTATCCACTGTTTGACATTATCTAAATTAGTCTCTTCTCTGCCAACAAGTGGAACTTGTGAGAAGATATTGATTGCTAGCTACAAATAATCACTTATCATCCACCCAGTTATCATCCATCCTTCCATGCCTTCTGTGTCTTTTTTCCCTCTAATCAGGGTCATTAGGTTGATATCCCAGCATCCCACGATGCACTGAATAAAGGGTACAGAAACACCCTGGATATGTCACCACTTATCACAGGGCTAATCAGGGCACCAGTTATCAGCACTTAATGAAGACCAGGAGTTAATAAGTACTGATTAAGGTCAATACTTAAGGGGCACATACACTATATCTTTAGTTGGGTACAGGCAGCAATCGAACTTGAAAGTAATAGTAACACTACAATCTTCTCTATTGTTAAAACAAAATACAGCAATATCTTGCTATTTAATATTTAATTGAATGGTAATAACTAAGCGTTTTTATGCTGCCTCTTCTCTTTTATTATGACAACAGAACATTTCAACTACAGCAGACCTACTTTTTTTATTGTGTTCTCACAAAATAATCAGGTCAGTCTCAGATGAGTGTTTAATTTTTTGTTTCCTTTTTTGTTGATCCCTTTTAAAAAGGCTTACACCACAGCGAAAAAGTAGCCTGGGGTCAGACCGTCGGACAACCTGATTCTCTTTAGCAATTCAAAATAAATATTGTTTACGTCATGTACTGCTGCTCTGCTTATTGTACACTAGTACTGAAATCCAGGCATTGTTCCCTTGCTTGGTGGATGGCTGTTTAGCATAATTAAGCAGTTGATTTGAACCTTGGGATTGAAATAGAAATATCATAGATAATTCCTCTACAGCTCTGGCTTGATTGGTTTTGTTTGCCAGTGTGAAGCAACACACTAGTTAATGTTTAATGATGTTAGAGGCTTTTCAGTTGCTTTTTGTTCTTCCTCTCTCTTTGCATTAAGATGAAATTGTTTCCTGTCAATTTATCAAACAGCAGCATCAGAAATTTATCAGTGCCACAGTTTAGATTCAACACTCTCTCCTGTGTTCATATATACAATGTAAATCTTTATTCCCAATAATGTTCTAGGAAAAACCTAATAATCACATGGATTAAATTCACAAATAGTTTTCTTGAGCAAACTTTCTTGAGGTTCCATGCGTGGTAACAGAGTTATGGTTAAGGTTAGTGATAGATTGTAGTTTCAGTTAAATGTTAGAAAAGGAAACCTGTTGCATCTTGTCAGCATTGAGCCACTGTTAGGTTTTTTCTGAAATCAGACTTTTGCCTAACCTGAACCAAGTGCTGAAAAAGTAAAAGTGACATGGCATTTTCTTACGAAACATTTTTGCTGTTGCATATGAAGGAACCTGTATAGCAGGAGTGCCCACACGTTTTCAGCTTGCAAGATACTTATAAAATGATGAAGTCAAAATGATCTACCTACTATAAAAATGTAAAACATATATTTATTTATTATTTATTTATAAATATATTGTGTATTATTTATATGTACAATATATGTTGGTGTTCCTTTCATAACTGCAAGAACCCATAAATAAATAAATTGGAGACTAATTAGGCGACTCGGTAGCTTGCTAGAGATTCGCAGCAGCTGGCGCAGAAACGCACATGCGTGATGACCCATGTGTCAGAAAAGACCAGATGTCAGACTGGCTGCCCTGTATGTCAATCAAGTGACAAATGTAACAGTGAGGATGGATGATAGGCTGACGTCTATATTTTTTTAATGCCATGCGAACTACCCACACTGCCTTTGTGATCGACCGGTTGATCGCGATCGACATACTGGGCACCCCTGCTGTATAGTATATAAAAATATGTTTCTTTGTTCTGAATGAAGAAAATTACAACCACTCATTTAATGTTGATTGAAATTACCTTGAGATAATTGTCTGTACTGTGGTGCCCCATGTTTCCCACTTAATCACAACTTGTAATGGTATGAGAACACAGGTGGTAAACATGCTGTAGCTGTGACTGAACCATTGCCAGCAGTCACAGATAATAAAAATGTTCATTATCAGCTGGATTCACATTAACACAGTGCTCAGTTGTTACAAGCAATAATATCAGCTTTATTTTTTTTTATGGTTGATAAAGGCGGAACAAATGCACTGATGTTACAGCAGTGAGCTTCATGCCCTTCTTTCTTTGACACATGACCTTTGTATTAAAGGTGTAGTCAGTGCATCAGTTTACTCGTCTGTCCGTCATGTTTTTGAGCAGACTATCATGAGGGTTAATCTGGACAGTGATTATGAAAACTCATTCTAGACCCATGGTTAGTATGCATAGCCTAGTACCCACATCCTTAAATATGTATAAGTAATTCTTTTGAGATGTGAACTTACTATTAGTGTTAATGCTTAAATAAACTGCTGCTGAAGGCGTAAAGTCATTCAGTATATATACTTGTGCCCCCACCTCTGTGTTTTTAGATGCTCTTATGTTTTCTTAGAGATGTCTTCATTTTAAAGGTCTACTTTTTCTGATTTGTCATTTTTGTGGACTGCATTAAATTTACCTTTTGTTGTTTCTGGCATCTTTGGAGATCTTGTTGTCTTATTGACCTCAAGTTTAGTGTTAATGGAAGGCCAAAATAATTTTCCTTTTTGATGGGGGCCACTCCTTTGCCCCAGATTCTTCCAGAATAATTTTTCTTGGCAACCTGAGGGAGATGTCTTTTACCCTGAGAAATACTTAAGTTGTTTTGAAAATAATATATAATTTCAAGGGAACTGTCATTCACTGTGTTGGAGATAATGCTTCTCATAAAGCTTTTCATCTTTCCCAGCTGAGTGTCCATGCAGATTCATTTCACTCAGTATTATACATGATGGAGGAGACATGTTTGAGAATTTGGGGACATATGAGGACACAAAACCTCAGTGAGTGCATCTCATGAAGTAGGGCCTAGCTATCTTAACATGTACTATAGTCTGTGGTGCAGGAATCACAACAGTTAACTGTGAAGACACAGCATATAGGACAAGACGGTCATATGTGAATGTTGTCGTTTTATGTCTCAGTTAAAAATAAAAAAAAAACAGATCTGTGCCACTGCTGTCATATCTACCACCAACATCATTCAACTGTTCTTCTTTTCTTGTTCAAAAGACACTGCAAGTGGTGGGAGATGCTATGCAAGTTTTTTTTTTTTTTTGCGGTTTCAGTGTGGCAGTTTGCTAGTTCAGGCTTTTCAGCATGGGCATTTGCACCCTGCCATTTCACAGGGACAAGTGAGCATGAGAGCTGCTTGAGCCTTTTGTCGAATTCAAAAGGTTTTCAACATGGCCTTGAATGTGATTCTTTGTTCTGTGAAAGTATAAAGCAAAGATGAGGCAAAAAACCGACTGGATGGCAGTCATAATGTGACCGTTGCTGCTGTGGACAAGATTTAACGTCTATAAACATGCATATCAGCTGGTTTGTGATCTCCTAACAGTGTGATGTTCATGTTCATGAACCTCCATCTTATTTATCAGATGTACGGCCACACAGCATTGTTGCCAAGCAGCCAGTACTGGGTTGTCACACATTTTCAGAAATGAATGTCACTGTCTTTTTTGGGTCATGAGGTTTAAGTTTCAGTAAATGGCTTTTTCTTCAATTAGGAGGCTGTCTCCTCCACAGTTCTGTTTATATGAAAAAAACTGTTAGTGCCACTTGAAACATAAAGGCTTGTTTTAGGAAATGTCAGAATTTTAAATAATTAGCATATCTATATCTATCCATTTACTTACCTTGGACAAATATATTGTGCCAAATTATATTAGCACTTGAAATTGCAGTTAAGTAGCTGATGAATATAAACTGTGCTTGGGGTGATTTCATTAAAACATTTCAGTTCAATTTCAGTGTCTATAACAGATCCACACTACTTGCACAATGAGAAAGCCATTTTGCATCATGCCATACTGTACTTAACAATGCAAAAATTATTGGTCTGGATGACCCAGCAACCAATCAAAGCTATAATATGGACTAAGTTTGCTCATAACCAGGACTGCAGCCAAGGAAAAACAATTAAAGAAAAGCCTCTTTTCCTCCAGTGGGTTTAATGCAAGTGGAGAGAGATAGGTTTTGTAATAGATTTTTGTCCGTGTAAAATGAGATGCTGACCTCTAGGTCCAAGACACTCAAAGACGTCAGAAGAGTGGGACAGCGCACTCCCAGTGGGGCTAAAGGATATTCATCCAGGACATCATTCTTGTGCTCAGTGTGAGTCATACTACCAGTCATGACAGCTACTCCTCATAGTAGTTATCGGCAGAGAGCCTCTGAGGATGTTCAAAGTCGAGATTGCATCTGTGCAATCAAGTTCTTTTTTTTAAATGGCATAAGATCCTAGCAATTGACACCGGCTTTTTCAGCCTCTGTGCAGCTGTTGTGTTTGTGCTGTTAATTATGTCATCTTGATGGATTAATGAAAAGGCAGTTTTAAAGATTGCAGGACTTGTTTAGGATTGCAGGTTTCTTTTCTTGTTTTTATTTTAGCTGTCAGGAAACTAGTTTTCTTTGCATGTTAGTTATTTTTCTGAATATATTTTAAAACTACTAGAAGTGTACCTTGCACACTTGCTTCAAGACTTAGACTGATTTTTTTCTTCTTCAGCTATACATTTTTAGCTCAACACAGCTTACATCACAATTTGCCATTAGGTCAAAATCATACTGCCCTTTTCACAATTCAGATATTTTCAGTGAATCAAAGTGTTCAAAGTAAAAGTTCTCGTGGTTCATTAAAAAATAAAGGTTTAAATTCAGGTAATGGCTTTTGCAACCTCTGTTTCTTTCATCATATCCACACGATGTCTGTTTTGTGGTAAATGTGAGAGAAGACTGCCTGAATGTGGAAGACTTTACTTTCATATCGTCTTTGTGCGCCCGTCTGTGATATTAACTTTAATTTTCCGTCTTCACTTTAAGTGGGATCTCTTTGTTCCCTTTAGGCGGCCTTAATGAAACTTTATAATGTTCCCCGCTGTGTCAGAAACTCTTTTTGTACTTATCAGTCAAAACAAAATCCGGCTTTTTATGCATGTACAGGCTGCTGGTCATTCAAGTTTCGCTTTTGCCCCAAAACACATGTAACATATATGATAAAATTACATAAAATGACCTAACTCATCTTGTTTTCCATATACCCTATAGCACTTTACACATAACACAACTGATCTAAAGTGCTACACACAACACACTATGTACAAATATACACACAGGAAGCAAAATATGTTAGGACAAGGAACTAAAAAAATGGAGCAGTAATGTCTGACCGGTCCGTTAAAGTGTATTTTATTTCTTCAGGTTCTCAATGGAAAAGAAAAATCATGTGACTTAAGGAAAACAGTTTTTGAGCAGCTACAGTACACACAAAACCCCGTAACATTTAGTCCTAGATCTAGGGACAGACTGAAGTCCATGATCAGAGAGTGGTACATCTCTGACACTGTGATATGCAAACATAAGGGCCAAAAACATTTAACAGTGTAAACAAACAGCAGGATTTAGTTCTATAGTTAAAAGGAAAGACAGGATGAAGAGTGATACGAAAGTATAAATAATTGCAGTAACTATGGTGGTAGAATATGAAGTCATGGATGACCTCACTGCAGATTATTCAGCGCACTAAGGTTTTTACTAAAGTTTTATGTCCCTACTTGACAGTGATGGTGAGAATATTATCTGTGAAATACACCCTCTAAATTTTTAGTGTCCTGAGTGTATTCTGTGATAGTAGTAGTTTCTGTGTTTTATACTCTGATGGACATTTACTTGATATTGATTTTTTTAAAAATTATATTTAATGATCACCAGTGATTTCAGAATTACTGCTAATGAAGCTTTGGATATGTTACAAAACAGAAGCCTTTTATAGCTGATGGAATACAGAGTCAATAATCTTTGGAAAATTGTTGTTTTTGTACAACTTACGGATGACCTGATTGTCTGCAATGAGTACTGGCATTCTTCAAAATACAGTATGTAAATATTTAAATTCAATTTTTATACTATTTACATGGATTGCTTAGAGAACAAATTGTTTTCCCATTTTCATCCTACACATTTTTGCTTTCCCACTGCTATTAATTAAGTGCAGCTCATTCACCGAGGCTGCCCACACACACACACACACACGCACGCGCACACACACACACACACACAATATTTCTTCAGAGTTTATCCACAGACAAAGGTCTCCCAAATGGTTTTTCCTATTAAAAATCTTTGACTTACGTTCACAGCACAGAGTTTGTATGTGTCCTGCAGAGCATTGTTACTTTTATCAGAAAGTTATTATGTAACTGGTGTAGATTCCACGGACTCACTGGTCTTGGCAGTGATTGTGCCCCCCACCCAGCTACCACACAAAGGCTCTTTAACTCCAGAAATTACAGATCATGCCCATTAGACTGAATGCCCATCATCCTTAACCCTACTTGCCATCTAATTTAGCTTCATCAAATCTTACATCCTTGTAGGCAGAGATTGCATTAGCATAAAATCCACAGACCTTTCCAGTGTAACAGAGAAGAGACTGGGAGAGCATTAATGTTATGTTTAAACACTTTGTTTACATTCAGTGTTAATGCAAATGTAGAAACATGTAGGGAAATTGATCTGTGAGAATATTACATTCTTCCTTGAGTTGTATAAATCTTTTCTGCAAAGAAATCCTCAGAGAGCGTTAGTGAAGTACAAAAAAACTAGGAGCGATACTGACAATGAAGACAATGTGAAAGGGGTTGCTCTGATGTACCTACAAAAACGATCCAAATTGAGATTCACTCAATTGTTTAGTTTGCCTGACCCAGCTTTTTTTTTCAACCTTACTGTTGTAGCTCATTCTCACCGCTGTCATAGCCTCATTTTTGGCTGGAGCACACATCAGTTTTCACAAACGAAGTGCTGAAAACCTATTGTACACTACGCCAAACCAATGCCAGTGATCTTGTACTCTATATTGTCCTGAGTAAAAGCACACCACCATCAATCAGCCACCCACTTGCCATCCTGTGAGATTTTGATCTTTAATAGAAACTTTGATGTCAAATTTTGATATAATGATTTTAAATAGCATTTTGCTTTTTCCCAGGTTTTCCCGTTTTTGGTAGCACAGTTCCACAGTGTCAGCTACACTATTCTAGCCTTGCAAACAGAAACACTCCTTTTTTTCTATGAGAACTCATACATAGTATTGGGGGTGTATATTTTGCCAGTCTTACCTGAGTAATTAGCTGTTTACATATAGTATCTGTGCTATCAGTACATACTAGACCTGACTTGTGTGATGATTGATATTTCTATAGCTCACTTGGCTTTATTAGCTTTAAAATAACCAAATGGGATATGCTAGTGTTAGATGTTCTGGAGGCTGCTGCACATCGCCAAGAACCCTTTAATATGACATTTATTTACAGTTCTACTTACCATAACTTGCAAACAGATATATTAAAAAGCCACAGCTTTTATTCAGTCTATATATATCTATACACAGAGCATGAAGTATTTTCCTTTTAAGTAGTAATGTGTATTTGACTTGTCAGCACTGTGGAGACTTTATATAATACATAGTAATAATACAGCGTGTCTGCTGCATTTTAGTGTTTTATCTGCTGAGGCACAGTCCAGTGACTTTGAACCTGGCTGGGTGATCCCGCCTTTTACACACACTTTGTGTTCCAATACCCTCTGATTTACAAAGTGAACACTTTGTTTAATCCCCCTTTATCCAGACGTGATCCAACCATTTAGAATCAAAAGCCAACAGAGATATCTGCGTAATTTAGGTTTTCATGGTCTCTGTCTCCCCTGCTGATGCAGCATTTGTGTGGTGGGCCCTAATCGATCAGCCACAGAGGCAAAGTGTTATGTCAGTGGTCCCATTAAACAAACTGAAGTATTGACAAAGCCACTCACATATTCTCCCTCCAAAGGCTTATGTTGCTATGGATTGCAACAACATTAGTAAAGCTGCTTGGCTGCTTTTCTATAAACTATAAAACTATAGATGGGTGGATGAATAGAATCCCATTTTTCTTGTTATACCTTCCAGCACAGGTTCTAGTAGGGTCAGCAGGCCAGGTCATACTAATTATGTGGAAACTGGAAAATTTGGTTCTGAATAGTAATGCAACCTGCAGGAACATGTATCAGAGAAAAAGAGTTCAAAGCGTGGAACATCGTCAGGCAGCATGCAGTAGTCTGAAGGTAATTTATTGTATTTTTCCATTTTACTTTCTATTTTTTAACTGCAGCATATTTTACATCAGTCTACATAGATGTGTTTGCTCTGCCGATGGATATACCTGAAAGGAAAGGGTTTGTTAGATTAAGGTGTGAAAACCGTGCAATGAATAAGGGCGACAATTCCTGCTGTTAGTAATAAGTGAGTTTCATACCCCACAGAGTGAATCTACTTTGAGTTGTCCTAGTTAAGATAAAACCTTCTTTTGAGGCCTTTATTTATCTTTATTCACAAAACTCTGGGAAGTTTTTTTTTTTTTTTTTTTGTTCCACACCCAGCCTGCATTTCTCATGTTAAATACACATACATAGGTTTTCATTTTACAATTTTAAAGGTTATTGCCCCTGTCAAAAATCTCCTAAGTCAAAATCCCAGACTGTGCCATTGTAGAATCCAGTCGCTCCAACCCGGTCACTCAGGTCAGCTGACCAGCTGCTACTGACTGTATGCTCAGAGGGGACCAAGCTTTTGCGATGGCAGCACCAAAACTTATCTATTTTTAAAACTCACCCGTTTTCAACGGCATGTGACACAGACTGAGATGTTCACATTAATTATCTATTTATCTTATTTATTTTGATTTCATCCATTTTGTGGTTTTAGGTGTTTTTACTGCTGTTTTATTTCATGTTTTTATCGTTGGTCAACTTGTGTTGTTTTTAAAAGTGCTAGACAAATAAATATGCAGTTGCAGTAGAATCCAGCTATGCATTTCACACAGCACCACACAGTTGTTGTAACACATCTCTTGAGTCTTGTTGGCCTTAAAGAATGATGTGCATTTGTTTTTTTTTTTGTGTTTTTTTAAGCTTACTAATTCACTGCACCAATCAACTGTAAAACACAGTTCAGTTAAATGCCAGTACATCCTCTGAGCTTTGCTTCCCTTTAAAGGAGTAAGAAACATTGCCAACTGATGCATTTTATAATGGTAATGAACTTGTCAGTCTGGGTGATGCATGAAGAAGAAGCATGACTCTCTACCCTCCACCCAGAAACTATGTCCTTTGGAAAACACTTAAATATTAAGCATAGGTGACATCAGTAAAAAAGGTTTTTAAAAAGTAAGATGTTGTATTTCTATATGTATTTGTCTTATTACAACAAGTGCTTTCATTAATTGTGAATGTGATGATGTGCTCTCCTTGCAGCCTCTGCTTTCTTTGTTTGGGGCACTGGGCCATTGTCAGAGCTTCATTTTTAATAGCAGCCTATCAAAGGCTTTCATATCCTATTTTCTTTTAAATTTCAGAGATATTGCCTTTGAAATATGCTTAAACTCCGAGAGCCCCCTTTCATCTAGGGCCTTCCTCATAATTATTGAGAAAGCTGTGATACTGGGCAGCATATGGAGGCCTGCATCTCAGCTGGGATTTTATATGGTCTGGGTAAACCCTTTTTCCTCACTGAGCTAATGACTAAGGCATTCTGAGCCAGGCAGTATCATGCAAAATTAAATCCTTCATTTTCCATTTTTCCAAAAAAGCACTGCCTGCCAAATATGTTTATATTATTTGCATTTTGTTTTAGAATAGCCCTAATTTGTTAACAAAAAAGCTTACTGATGCTCACCCTTGTTGACCAAGTCACAGCAGAGTGATCACTGCCAGAAGTGCAAAGAGCACAGAAATTATAGCCAAAAATATGTGGCAGCAGTACAAAGTACAGTTTTAGTGACCACAGGCTCCAAGTGAAAAATATGTTTGTTGTGTCTGTGGTTTTTCATGCCAGTGTATGTCTGTCAGCCCAGTTTCTAAGCATTTTTGATGTAAACCAAGATCACCTCATAATCACGACATATCTTCGCAGCTGCCTGTTTTACTTGAGATATTTTCACTTCACTAAAATCATCACTGGACACACCATGAAATGTGCATTAGGTTTATGAAAGAAACTTACCAGGCATGTGTGAAAATGCTATTGCATGAGTGTCCTCAATTAAAAACTACATGTTCTAATCTCGTTTGATGCAACCCTGGCATAGCTGTCTTGACATGTACACTCGAGCGGTAAATCTCTCACAGATAGACTTCCATAGACAGTCGACTCTGAGGACCGTGCTTCAAATTACTTTTGGTGCCACAACAAAACACAGCAAATATAAAGGCTGCAGAATAGCTGCATTCCTGCAGTTACAACCAAGCAGCAGACGTATTTTTGGTTATTTTTGTGTAGTAAGCAGGAAAAGTTCAGCATTTTTCAGTGAGTTTTCTTTAACTTTGTTTTTATAACTTACCTGTGTTAATTGGCTGTCTTTCATCCACACTGTGGTTTATGAGAAAAATGTATATAAACCTTATTTGAACACATAAAGTTATATCATTCCCTTCACTCAATACAATCAAATAAATGGATCCTTTTGATTTAAAATTAGCTGCCGACAGTTTGATTCATGTGCACTGCCTTGCCAGTGCAGATCAGGTATTTAAAATGTCTTGTTGTTTACTGGTTCAATTACACCGTTCAAATGGGCGCATAAAAGGCATGGATACATAAAAAACAGTTAGAATTTATAGCATTAGATAAATCTGTCACAGGATTTCTTATGCATCTTTTGAAAGCTGTTAAGATAGCTCTGAGGCAAGCCATTTTCTCCCAGTATCGGAAACATGCACTTAATGTACAGCTCAAACGAATTCCCTGATAAACCAAGTTGAGAACGGTGACAGAGATAAACTGAATTGTAAAGAAGCTGTGATGTGTTGATAGAGTGCTCTGACGCCAGCAGCCCTTTGCAAACATCTCCACCGGGACACTTTTAAAAGATAAAAACATCTGATTGCGTCCATCAGTGTAGCTTAAACACAGACATTAAACCCCCACCCCCACCCTCAGCTACCGTTTAAGTCTCCTCTTCAGCCTCACATTTGATTGAAACATTAGTGTACTTTGGAAATGTGTCGACAAGTCATTTTCATCTCTGCACTTCATAATATGCATATGTAGAATATTATACTAAGCTTTCCTGCAACTAGAATGTGTGGGCACTTTCACATACTGATATTCTGAGGCTTTTTCTTTGTTTCACGTTTGCTCATGAAACCTCAATACTTGTGTTGCTGACAAAAAATACCAGGCCTGTATTATAGAATATGGTGCATAGAGGAAGATTCTTTTTTTCTTTTCTTTCATTTCTGAGCAGCACACCAAAACATTTCTCCTTCTGCTGACAAAGGTCAGAAATCTGTAATGCTGGAAAAAGCCATGGCATTGAAAGTCTTCCTTTTATTTACACCTTTTTTTAACCAACTGTATTCAGGTACAATATGTGCTGTCAACAAAAGACGTTACATTCTCACCATGTCCGCCATATGAAAAAATGTCATATACATACATTTAAATTCAAGGTATTGTGTTTCTCATAACCAGTGTTCAAGTAGAAGTTTATATTTACAGACATCTGCAGTGCAACAAGGTTATAACCATCAGATCTCTACAGACCTTTTGGTAACTTTTCATGACATGTTTTTGCACTACTCAGCTATGTAGACAGTGCTTTTAGACTCAACTAATTTGAGTGGCCTGCATTACATTATTACTAATAAATTACTAGAATTTTACAGATGAGCTCTGTATACCGTTTCATCGTGTAAGTTCCTATCCCTTGTATAAAGGATTCTGAGTACCTCCATCAGGCAATTATTTTTGACCTACATAAAAGAAACGCCACTTGCATTTCTAGGACCTCAGCTACTATAACCCCTGTTTGATGAGAAAATACTTCTTGGTTATGTTTCCCTAGTGCCTTGTATAGTTTTTTGCAGCAGCCATCTGCGATTTCACTGTACACTAAAATATTTTCCTCAATTTTTTCCAGTAAGGAAACAATAGCTTTTTTTCTACACATGCATTTGACAGCTCTTGCTTGCAGCAGACTTGAAGCGATGTGCACAACACAAGGAAACAAACTAATGAGAGATTTGCAGAAAGGGAGAGAGGGAGAGATATAAGACAGATTCTTTTCTGCTGCACCCGGGTTCCTCTTTGTCATGTTATTATTGTCTGCTGCTTCATTAGTCAGTGTTGCCTCATCACACAGCCTTGAAATCCCTCAGGTCCCACTAGATGACCAAAACCTTCTTTATATTGCTTCGGTCCCATGATGATAACAAGTTCTCATTGGCACTAGCACTCATTTCCCTTTTGTATGGCAAAGCTGTGGTTTCTTGTTTCTTTGCTACAAGCAAGTAAACATTTATGCCTTGACATGCTCACATTGTTTATCCCAAGCTTCTTTACGCTAATTGGAAACCGTTGTCTTTGGTGACTCCTAAGACCTTTTAGATGAACTGTGCTAATGAATGCACCTCCTCGGACTACAGACTTCAGTAGACACATGAATGGGCCGCAAGTCCACAGGCTTTGAAGAGAATGAGTTTGTGAGAGGTACTATACTTTACAAAATGCTTTGTACATCGCTGCTGAACTGACATGTATCTGGTGCTCATCATTAGGCCAGCTGATGGCTCATTTCAAGAAGAATGTGCCCTGGAAGAAAAGGACAGAGATCAAATGTGCAGCTAGTCTCCAAAGTCCTGTCTGATTAGTCACTCTGTCCATACGCCTTGCCCTTAGGGGCACACTGGGTCTGGTTTTCTTGTCCATCTCAGCACCAAGAATGATGCAAGCCAATGACATACACTTTTGGCACCTTGGGGCATCATTTTCCATGCTATTATAGTCCGCTGAGTACTTCATATCATGAGATAAGGTATCTCCCTAGGTGATCATGACAAGAGGTGACCCAATAGAAAGCCAGCAATAAGGTGGTCCTATTTCAGTCATACCAGAGAGTTTCACTGATGCTGTTATTTAAGAGCTAACTGGCTTTTGCTCTTGGGAAACAAGAAAATTCTAAAAATGAGGCTTATCTTATACTGTGCAAATTGTACTTCTTGCTATAGTATGTTGGGAAAAGGGTTGAGGAAATATATCTTATATAGCATGAGATGATAACAAGATGTTAAGCATCTACAGATTTTGCCATTTCATGAATTGCTGTTGCTGTTGCTGTCCCTTTAATATCGCTGGTTGCATAAGGTCAACATTGCTTTAGACAATATCAGCTTCAGAGGTTTTTTGCATTTAGCAACTTGATTATTATTAGGATATAAATTTAGAAATACTGTCTGATATCTCTCAAGTCAGCGGCTTGAAGACAAGTCACTACCTCTTTGCTGTCTGACATCACACAAGGCAAATGTGGAACAAATGTGCTCCTTCGGAACGTAAACTGTCATCATATTACCCTTTAATGTCAACAGAGCTGGTGTCAACATTCCCACAGGGAAATCATTTTATAATTATTACTCCTAATACTATTACGATATGAGCAGTAACTCTTAAATTAAATGGCTTGAGGGACATTTATCTCAGGCTCAAGTGTGTACGTGTGTATATTAGTATCAGTGCTTGCGTGTGTGTTTTGCATGTTTATTGTGCGGCTTCATTTATAGCAATCCAGAAAATAATTGGCTTCTGTTGTGAGTGCATGATATCCCTGCTAAGAAACATGACACGTACTTGCCTGCACTACTCTCACATTTGACCCTTTATTTATATTCAGGTAATGTTAAGATTGAATTTCTTTTCCAGCCTGTTGTTGTTTTGTATAGCAGGTTAGGTTTACTATTCTTTAATGGCTTCTCGGTACTAATTAAAATGCAGCTGGATAATCTTAAACAGTATTCCTGTGAGATTTGATTTCAATACAACTGACAGTGGCATCAGATAAACAAGTGCGTTTTGATAACTGTGTAACAAATAAACAGATACAGGTGTGAAATACCAAATCTCACCCTGTTATTAATGGCTTTATTATATGGATTTGACCAACTGTAAAATCATCCCTGGGACTCTTTCTGTGCTCTGATTGCCTCCTATTCTCTGCCAGTGTTGCTAATTAGCACCTGATTTGAGGCTCATCAGGTCAACATTTGTGAAGTGAAAGGCTCTTATCTCCAAGTGAGACACTTGGGGCGGGGGGGGGGTTGTGTTTTGGCGCTACTACAGGGGACATAAACTGGAATTAAAGTTTGTAAAAGTATCACAGAGAGAACAGCTTTACTTTAATTAAAGAAGTGTTTGAAATATCATAAATCATCATGAATCACTACAGGCAATACTGTCAATATTTGGAAAGGGTTTTGTTTTCACAATGCACTGACATTAACAGTGTTTTGTTGTTTAATTAATACTGTGTCCTCATGGCTCCTGCATTCAGAGTCTGAGTACAATAAAGGTATCACGCTCCTGTCAAATCCTGACACACACAAGACAAAAAGATAAAAAAGTGGATCATGAGATTAGCTGTATAGAGTAAATGAGAAAAATAGAAGCATTTAATATTAGATTAGAATTTTTGTTCCTCAGTACTTAGTTCAGTTGAATGAGGAGACAAAGTCACCCTGGAAACAAGCATTAAGAATAAATAATATAAGCCACTGTCTACTTCCGCAATTTAACTTAAGCGTGTCTTATTAAAAATGGAAAACAGGCCAACACCACATTAAGGATTAGAAATTTCTTTTTAAGCATGAAATGAGTGTGCGTTGCTGTGTGCTGTACAGAAAGATAAATGTTTCGACCTGACTTGACTGCCTATTCTGTGGATTTGCATGAAAAATTTGAAAGATCATTTTAAGTATTTGTCCTTTGTAACCTGTCTACAACAATACATCAACCCCCCCCCACCCTGCAAGTGAACAAATCAGAAGATATATGAAATAGCATTAAACAAATTTCTAAAATGCTTGTCTGCACATGAAGCAGTGCTGACATTAACTTTGTGGAATCCACTGTTTTTGTAGGTGAAATCAATCATTCAGTAGGATGTTGCTTTAACCTTTTAAAATTGTCCCGCACAGTAATCCCAATGTGAATTTCTGCTCTCAACCAATTTCTGTCAGAGGACCGCTCCAGTGATAAATTTTCTCATCGTATGAAGATAGAAAATGCTTTATCATAATAAACCTACTCATGAAATTTATGAAGAAAACAAAAACCTTTTGTCTATTTTAACATTCTGCCAAATTCACCATTCTGTTGTGTGCTCACAACCTGCTTTATGATTTATGCGTTGACTAACACAGATGGTAGCTCCGGTAATCTGGAGGATAAGGAATTAAAAAAATGGGAGGAAAAGAACTGTGAAGCTGCAAACATATGCAGAACCGCTATGTCCACACTGGCCCTGATGTCTTTTAAGACCATCTGTTTTCCAACTTGTCTGCCCTTGTGAGCCAATACCCATCTGTGATATAAAGAAGCAAAAGGAAAAAATAACGTCGGACATAGGTTTGGTGGACGAAACCGCATCACTAAATTCATAAGAAAGAAACAGTATTTCTCTCTACTTGTCGGACGTTTTGTTCAAAAGCTCGTAACCAGTCACACGTGGTTGCATATTTACTGTTTTGAGATTTTAACAGATCAGTCCTCATAAATAGCACAGCAGCGTTTTTCTAACCGTCTTGCTGACCAATAACACATTGACCTGCTTCCTCAGCAATTACTGTGTCTATTTTATTTTAAGTTGTTAAGACAGAGGACAGTGTTACTTGTTCCACTTTTCTAAACTTCAGTCTACCTCACATCAAACCTTCATAACTCACACATGCAGCCATTTCATTGCATGTTGCCACAAGGCTTGTGTTTATGCTTAGAAGTTATAGGGACTTTGACACAATATGTTATTAATGTTGACTGCAGTCATCCTTATGTGGAATTGTTTTGCAATTTGCATATCAAGCAACACTCATAAATAGTAATATGGACAAAGTGGGGTGAAGTAAGGCTGCAGTATCCTGGAGGTCAGCAGGGCTAAACAGTGATTCAGCAGCTCTTAGAATGGAGGACAGGGAGGGAAATACAATAACTAGAATAGAAGTGGAGTAGTGTTCAGAGGCAAACGGGATGAAATCAAAAACTTATTGACTGAATTCTGAAGACTTCACTGGTATACTGTAAGACCTTGCTGCTTGCTGACCATGGACACATCTCAGCACCATCTTTAGCAAAGACAAATTCCTGGCACACAGAGGTTAGGAGTTAAAATCAAAAGAAACACTTTTAAACACTTTTCTTCACCAAAAGTTGTATTCAAATACAGAAATGTTATTCATGACTTGCCAGTATAAAACAATTCACGAAAGTCATGATTCTGACCAAAATATAAAGTAGGTTTTGGCAAAGTAATACTTTGTAGTTTATTATCAAACAGTCAGACTTAGTCTGAGTGATACTGAAACAAACTAACTGAGGCACAAACTTGTTAAAAAAGTTAGATGAGAAAAGAAAAAATGATGTAGGTCTTTAGGACTGTAAAACATCAGATATTTTAATGCTATTCAAAAAACTACTATATTATACACTCATAAAATGTTTTCTTTTAATAAAGATAGCAATTCTTGCAAATCATTGAATTCTGTTCTGAATATGAATACAGCTGTCATTTTTGTCAAAATTATATCCAGGTGACAAAACAGCTGGAAAACGAATACGCTCGGAAGCATTTTGTTTGCTTGGCTGTTACAGAGAAAATGTTATCCAGCTCAAACTGGTTCAGCAGGTATGAGCATCACCAGACATGAAAAAGGTATAAAAATGAGCATTTTGGTCTGTAAAGTGTGCACCTCTGTTAAAACAAAGGAACTGATTTTGCTATGATATTAGTATTTTAAAATTGTTTATTCATGAGGCTTTGTGCTTTCAAACGATGGTTAATTTGTCAAAGTTGATTTAAAATCCACTGATATTCAAAATACAGGGCAGCAAATATTCACTTGGTTCAGTTTGGTTAGAAATTATACATCACACAGCCTTACGTGCTTCCAAAATGAAGTATATTATGAAGTATATTATTATCATAGTATAAGTTGAAAAATCTTCAGTGGCTTGTACAAAGAGGTAATGGAAATGGTTTTGTCCTATTCATGCAACTTTGAGTTTCTCTTCAATTCTCATTCCGTGTCCTACAGTACTTGTTCAGCCTCTTACAGCCTGGCAGCTGTCTGATAAAGACACTGTCAAAGGGAAGGTGTGAACTTGGAGTCACTTAATGCACATTGATCAAGCAGATTAAGAACAAGTGCCCACAATGATGTTCTTCCCTCTGTGCTGAATCTCATTACCTGCCCGTCCTTGATGGAGCTCTTTGATATGTAGTTGAAGTCATTTTGTTACATAATATGTCACTAATTGCTGAATTTATGTAACCCTCTCTTGTACTTTTACTTTTAAAACTTGCAGTGATTGGATGGTCTATTCTGCATTTCTTCATGTATTTATGCAGATTATGGTAACGTGTATTATTTTCAGTTGTGTTTTGTTAGAGTTGTGTTTCATAACCGCTATAAAGAGAATAGACGTAGTGGTAAATACTCTTCTCTTAGGCCTAATTGTTGTTCTCATCTTTACCATCATTAGCACACATGGTGAAATGAGTAGCTGCCTAAACAACAGTTTTCTGTTGGTAGCTAATCAGCTTCACTGAGGAAGTGCTTTGGTGAAGGTCACCTCAGTTGTAATTGTTAAAGTGGATGGGTGAATTCGTGCCCTGATTTTCCAAGCTACTCTTGAAGAAGTGACATGCATTTTTCTAAGCTCTAAAACCTCCTCAGTCTCATTCAGAAATACTGAGCTTTTTTCATTTTTTCCTTAATTTTTTTCATCTCTACCATACTTTCATGAACATAACTATAGCCCTATGCTGCTATATAGTCACTGTATAATAACACATCTACTGATGTAGATCAGATCAGCAGTCTCGAGCAAATCTGACCTGTTTGGATCTCATCACCTCCTCACTCAGTCCACAGACAGCTTGTCTCCCTCAGAATGACAGCCATAATAACCATCTCTGGATGGCCTTGTCTCAGATGGCTTTAGATAACACGCTTGCATAACGCTTAACTGCCTGAATTTATACCCTGGCTGTGCCTGACCCTCACCCTGCTACCTCCAGGGTGCAACTGAATGCAGCTGGTCTATTCCTGTTGGTGGCACAGTTTTCATGAAGCCCTGCTCTAATCCTTGTATGTAATCTGGCCGTCCCAGCAGCAGCCAATCACAACCTGTTCGTACTCTGTAATACTGGAATGAAAAAGCCTGACAGCAGAGCAAGAGCATGTGACAGAGATAAGGGGCCAGAAAAAATATCTGCTGCAATGATGCTGTCCTTTTTTGTGTGTGTGCATAGAGACAAGGGTACTGATTGAAAACTTGTCATACTGAAGACCCGCACATAGACACATAAAACCTCCTGACTGGTGAGCACTGCTACAGAATCAAGTTGTCATATTAAAAGATGTGTTTTAACTTCATAATGATAAATACTGGGGGTATGCAGTAACACTGTGTTCTGTGAAACAGAAAAGATTTTCTTGAGGACCCACTATCAGTCAAAGATGTTCAAATGTAAAAAACAAAAACATTGTGGCATTACCATGAACCATCTTGGCAAGTCTGTCTCTTTAATGGATGTTAAAATCACACTGAATATGAAAAGATGCTTGATTTCCTGTAAAGGTATTATTGAGCTCATTTCCTGCAAATTATTGTACATATTTGTATCATCAGTTTCCTTCTAGCCTGAATTAGCTGTGGTTACCCACTGAGAGCAGTGACAGACAGAGGGAGGAGAGGACCCTGTCATTTCAAGCGTGAAATCCCTTTAACCAGGTCCTCTGTCACTCAGCAGCCAGTAGGGGAGCACAGCATGCAGATCTGCAAACGCATAGGTTAAGAGGCAGCACCACCAATGCTACATGCTGGATCTGTTTACTAAATTAAGATCAACATTACATAGCACATCCATAGACATGGCCTTTACTCATGGACCACCTCAGTCAGCAGCCATGACATATCAACACCTCGGCTTTCCTTCTAGTTACACTTGACAGCTCTAAGTGCCGCAGACTAATAAAGTTAATACACGATGCACTTTTATCCTGCTGCATCGTATTTTGTGTGGTTTATCACACTTTTTTAGGTACAACACTTTTGTAACACTTTCTCCTGTATTGTCCCTACTATATCATGCTTTGTGCTCCATAAAAGCATTGACAGTGAATTTCATCTCTTACCTCACTGGGCATGGTGTGTTATTGTTGTACCTTAGTACTCCCTTACCTCACATACTGCATACCTCTCAGTGTGCAGTGCTGTTGTTTGCCCGTTTGTTTCAGCAGCTCAGCGGCTCAGAGATATCTTCTTGTTTCTCTGAGTTTAATGGCAAGGCTCTGTGCTTTACAACCTAAAGTCAATCATCTTTCTATTTACACTCCAAATATGTTTATGTTTTCTTTGCTGTGTGTTTTAAACAATTTATGTACATTACACCAGATTCTGAACAAATTATCTTTACAGGAAAAGACCACTGGGGTGCGTTATTTGATTTTTAACAAGGTTCTGAGAAAACTTCACAATTCACAAACAGAAGAAAATACATTACAGATGATAAGCAGAACACTTGCCTTAACACGATTTCACAGGTACTAGAAGTAGTACTGTATGTTCTTGCATACAGCAATTATACCACTCTTACAAGTAAGACAATGCCTCCCAGTGCTTATGCCCTGTTTCTAAAAGACACTTTGTTCTATAATAATATTAGGCAAATTAGCATGGATATGAATGAAAGTGCCAAGCTGGTTCATGACAATGCTCTGATCATCTCTTTTGTTGCTACTTGTCTAAGTCTTTAAATGAAGAGCTGAATGGGAATAAATCATAAATCTCATTAAGACATTATTTGAGAACCATGCTGGTGTCCATCTTATGGAAGTACATGACTTGTACTTTCCGATCACCAAGACAGGAACATTTCTTAAATGCTATTATCATTTACTTATAAGACACCATGTGAAGATCATAGTATTATTACTCAACCCTATATTTGCATAACACTAAACTCCATGAGGTCTTCTTTGTGTCCTCAGAAGCTACATGCATTTCATATTTCATCTTTCATCCTAGCCAGAGTGAAACATACCATTAAAAAGACTTACTGTGGTGATTTTTTGACTTCTACCTGAAATTATAAAACACGATTCATGTTGAATCTCTCACAGTTGGCCTGCAGTGTGTTAGCTGAATTTCCTCCAGTGGCTGCTGATGCAGCTGCAGCCTATAAATAGGCCCACCTCAGACAGGCAGAGGGAGGAGGGCTTTGGTTAACCCCTGAGAACCAGTCCTAATCGGAACCCAATAATAAGAAGCATCATTTGGAAGTCAGGGAATCAGGAGCTCAGCTACTTGTCCAGGAAGGATACACAGCATCCTCCGTCTGGAGAGATCTTTGCATTATCACATCTCAAGAGAGGTACATGACTCTGTTTTGAGCACCTTCAGACACACCCATTGTTAGATACCTTCCTTTGCCTTCTGACTCTCCCCTCAGCCAAAATCCAATATCTTCCACAATGCAGACAAGGAAGGGCAGCTGACTCTACCACCCATGCCTGTTTCTCCCTATATCCAGATGGCTGAATGTTGGAAAGGTTTGGCGCCTCTGTGCCTCAAATGCACTGCATGGCCTGGATTCAACAAAGCAGTTGTAGCAAGGCTTTGCTTCCCCAATGGTGCTTTTCTGCAATCAAAGAGTATTCAACTCCCTCTTGCCCTCCCTAGTGTCCTTGCCCTCCCTCATGCCATTTTGGCACAGTTTGACTCTCTTTTCTTGCTCCCACTCTCTCCCTTCCCACTGTTCTGTTCTTTCCATATTCAGTCTATACCAAAAACAGGTCCTCTTGTGGGAATAGGGAAACATCCATTGATGTGCAGATTCTTTCAGATTTATTACATAAGGGTTTATGGGTCAGTTTTAATTAAGAGGTGGAATCATTAAGGAGGGACAGATAAAGAGAGGATGCCATAGAGATGACCTGTTTGAGACAGAAGTCTCCTGTCTGGTCCTTAAGGCTTCTATACAAGCAGGAATCTGACACCTGCATTATCCACTGGGTTTTTTCAGAGGGTGGACAGAAGCATTTGTAATACTTGTTGTATTTTTTGCATTGGTTTATCTCTATAAAGTCAACTGTAGTTTGATGAATAGAGGGGAAGCAAACTTCCATTCAGAAGACTGGTAAAACGTTGCTCAATTATACAAGTTCATCTGAATAAGTAAACAGTTGTTGTTTTACTTTGGATGCTACTTCTTTAGATGAAATGTGCATGTCACAGAGTTAGGCATACCTATGCCTCTCATTGGAACTAATTAAATTAAATATCAAGTAAAAAAAAAAAAAAAGAAAAACTAGGAATATACAGTCCACTTTGAAGAAATAATCCACAATCACGTGGATCTGCTTCATTGTTGT
Source organism: Mastacembelus armatus (assembly GCF_900324485.2). Lineage (NCBI taxonomy): Eukaryota > Metazoa > Chordata > Actinopteri > Synbranchiformes > Mastacembelidae > Mastacembelus > Mastacembelus armatus. The sequence continues at coordinate 5,353,406 of NC_046637.1, forward strand.
GGTGTTGTTCTACTGTGTCTCCAGGAGATCACATCACAATTAGGCACTCTGATGTCTTGTTCTCCTGGACTGTGGCCTTTGATGTTTGAGTTTCTGTTGGTGAAATGGTTTGTATTTTCCAGCTCTAGCTAAGGTTATTTCTAGTTCTATTTTGTGCCACTGGAAAAGGTTTTACTGTGGATAAAAACTACATCCTGAAAGCTCCCTGTTTTTACACTACTTTCTATGCAAGTGGTGTTCTTTGTTTAAGGTACTAAGTCTCCAAGGTGTTTGCAACAATGATAGAAAGGATGTCATAACATCAGGGTCAGTGCATTTAGTCAAGCTTAGCTCACACCTACATTGGGTCAGTCCCATGGAAGGCCACTGTCATCTTAGACTCTGTTACCATGTTACTGATCTACTGTACCATACTTCTGACTGAACTGACACAGTCGTAGTACAAATCTAAGAGGAAGCAGTACAGCTGCTTTTATAATGTGATGCCTACACATGTAGCCAGGTGACAATAAAAGGAATGATTTTTTGTGATTAGCTTACTCACAGCATACTCATTTAACATTTTGACACTTGACTAAGTGTTAAATTAGACCAAATGTATTTGTATTAAATCTATATGGTGTTGATAATGTATGTGTTAACAAGGTGGGTTACTATTAGCAGCTAACAAGCTAAAATGTTGTAAAGGTGTCAACCTAGAACTGATGAGTGCCATGTGTAAAGTCACACAGTCAGTTGTTCACAGCCACTGTTGCCTCAGGGCTATACACTTCAGTGGCTGCTTTAGGTCACTGGGAAGGCTGCTGCTGAGTTGATGAACGTGTACTTGCCAACAAATGTGTATGCACATACACACATGACATTTTATGTTGTAGAAATACACTGTTTTTGCCTTCTTTGTCTGTTTCCCTGTGTATTCCAGTCAGTTGTCATTCTGGTTGTTGTATTTAACAATTAATACTGATCCCAAAAACCCTGGTGTGCTAATGCCAAGTGTGAAAGTTAAAACTTTAACAATTGCTTACATCTTCATCATGCCTACACATAAAACTAAACTCGACTTGAAATAGTTCCTCTAATGAAACACTTTCAGCTGCTCAAAAGAAACAAGCAAGAAAATAATGAGCATCAATGAAAAATATATCAGGTTTGGCTGATTTTAGTTGTTTACGCTTAATGGGTGCAAATTATTCAGAGACTGACAGGGAGATGAGCAGATAACTTTTTGAATATTGCAAATAGAAATGAAAAACAATCCCTTTGTAAAATGAATATATATATTATATTTAATCTCACATGTGCTTGCTCAAGCATTATTCCTTTGTGAAACTGAGAGACTGAGACAAGAAACTGGAAATTAACAACTCCTATTGCAGTCTTGGCATGTAATTTATCTTTATAAATTTTTGCTTCATCCTGTACTAATCTGTAACCGATATCACTTGATGTCTCAGTGACATCTCATTATGAATCCAGTAAAAAAGTGCTGCCTGAGCTTCCCATATAGGTATCATACATCAAGAAGGTTAAGGGTGGTGTTCTTTTAAGCTCTGTAAAACCCTTTTCACATAAGGTGTTGCACAGCCGTGTCAGAAAGAAATGTCTCTTGTCCCTGGGTGATTGTTTCTAAAAGGCCTATTACTGTAACTACAGTGGTGGCACAAGTCTGGGTGGCTGGAAAGCAGAATTTTCAAACATGTTTTTGCTTTTAGAGGTTGACTTTTTCCTGTTCCTTCTTCTGGTTCTGTAGATCAAAATCATTGCTCTGTGTCTATATCCCTGAATCTATGTTAAAAATGAGCAGATTATACTATAAGGTCCTTCATAATGTTACTTAAACTTTTATAGCTAAGTGATATCACAAAAGCCTAAAATCATATGCTATAGCAAAAGAATGCATTAAAAAAATTATAACATTCAAGTGTTTGACCTTTAATATTGTAAGTCTGCAAAAATATCCAAAAGCCTCTCTCTTATTGGTTACAAGTGATAAAAGTCATTTATTTCCATGCTCCTGGTTGGGTTGTTTCACCAGTGTGACCTCCCTGTGCAGTACCACTTAGCACGCTAAGCCTGAGGCAGTGAACTTTCTCTAGCGGTAAGAGGTTATATGACTTACCCCACATTTACAGGGAAAATGTGTTAGCTCATATTAATACAGTTTAGCTTTGTCTCTTCATGAGGTGACATGTGCAGACATGAATCAATCATGACATGCTTTGACACTGTTTATCTCACCGAACAGGGACTGGATCAGAACGATAGCATCTTCACTAGCAAATGGAACAAGATTTCCTGGCCCACCAACAATTTTCTTCTTCAAAGCTGCATTAATGGCTCCATTAAATTTTTTCTCCTTTATGGCTGTCTGTGGCTTCTCAACAGAGGAGAAATCACAGTCATTCAAATGCTAAGTGACTTTAACACTCCTGTGAATATTAGAAAAGCAAGAACTACTCCATCATCTACCATGCCCAGAAAAAATAGAGGAGACCAGTGTTTTGAATATCCTATCACCTTTCCTCCACAGTATCTTGTTGCAAGCCGTTAGCTCTGCAGACAGCAAACTGCTTGATACATACAGAACGCAGAACTGTGACGACTTCATTAAGACTTGAGGTTGTCTCACTCATGTTAACATGGCTGCAAATGAATGACTGATGAATTACTATGTGTACTTGAGGCCATGAGACAAGAGTGTATGAGCAGGAGAAGCTGGAAAGGGAGGCCCTGACGATTCATCTTTAGAGGAATAATCTTACTAATGTTCTCTTTGTTTCACAGGTCACAGATGGAGGTACCATCAAGCAGAAAATCTTCACCTATGATGCTATGTTTAATACCAATTACTCTCACATGGAGGACTACCGCAGACGTGAAGACCTTGTTTATCAGTCAACTGTCCGGTGAGCCTCAAAATCAGTCTTGTTTCAACTTTAACTTCAAATAAGACGGCTTACTTTTTTAACTCCTGTCACACTCTCACCTGCTCTATTTCTGTACTATTTATCTTGTAGCACTAGTGTATTAATTTTACCCTGTTTTCAAATTTCCTCTTGATGCACTGATAGTAAGTGCACCGAGATGATCTCTTGCTCAGTGCTACACAACTTTATTCCCTGCCATCTGCTGTTGGTCAGACCAGGCCAGACTGGAGTGACCGGGCAAAGGGGTCACTGCATTATTACATGAGGACAGAAGGTAGTGGTGAACTCTAATCAGCAACTCTGCTCAGGATAAAGAGTTCAGTGTTAAAGATTTAGCTAACATCTGGCTAGTCTGGTCCTCATTCCAGTTTTAGGGGTGAATATATCCCAGGTAGCACCCATGTACTCAGAAACACTGTCATAGAGGAGAACATGCACAGATTTGCCTCACTCATCTCTCAGGACCTATGAGCCATTGCAGACACAGGCCCAGAGTTTATGTATTAACACACTGTATTGCCAGCAAGAAATGGAAGATGAGTAGTGGTAGGAGGAGTCATGTGGCTCTGATTGGCTAAATAACACATTTGAAGTGTCCTGGGGACTGTCTTCTTTTTCCCTAGGCCTCAACAATACAGCTGGCAGCTGTCTGCCCATCTCCTCATCTCTTGCTCCCTCTGCTCTGATGCTCCTCCTACTGCAGATACCCCTGTCTGAATGTTCAACAACACAAAAGAAGTGTTGGCCATACAGCACACCACACTACACAGTCATTCTCCAACTACAGATCCATTTTAAACTGGAATGTTTCACACTTTGCATCCTTTTGTAATGATCCTACTTACACCATTTTCTTTTTATCTCATCTTTTTCCTGCTGCTTTTCTTTGGTTCTGCTCATGTACATTCCTACCTCTTTGTAGTTTTTCTTCTTCTTTTTTTGCCTCTTTTCCTCTCTCATGTGTAGTGTAGCTGCCCAGCCAAGGATGATTTATCTGGACAATTCTACTCTCCCATTGGGAGCGTAAGCATCATGACAGCAGAATTGTGTACACACTTAAAAGCACACAGACATGGAGACGTGAATGCACAAACACACAGGAGCCCTGTCATTGACAAAAGCGTTCAGACTCCTTTCTCTGTCACTCTGCAGTAACATTTTGTGAAGAGGCATAGATCAGCAAATGAGTATCAAACCTTTTTCTTTTCTTCAATAATTATAAGGGAAGAGAATTAGAAAGGAAGAAATGTGGAACCATGAGAGTTGTGAGAACCTGCTGGAAGAATGACCATGTCAGCAGCACTCAGGCCTTTATAGTAGAGTGGATAGACAGTAAGCAGAGGGCTTTAAAGTGCATACAACAGTGACCCAGAGCGTATAGCCAAGAACAGGACGAATGGGATAAGCTGCCCAAATCCAGGTGTGCAATGTTTGTAGAGACTTACCTAAGGAGGCACCAGAAGGGGTATCTACATAGTACTGAATTCATTTCAGGTTTTGATTTTATTTTAAATTTCCAAAAAAATTTGGGTTGATTTCTATAACACATTTGAAACACTGTGGCAAACACAAAGAAAAGCATTAAACAGTAAAAAATAATAAGCTTTAAAAATGAGGATTATCCAAAATCTATAACAACACAATAAAGTGTGAAAAAGAGTTCTGAATATATCCTGGTATATACAGAGAAAGAGAGAGAAAGTGTAACGCAACACACATAATGGGGGAAGGATCAAATGACCCAGCATCTGAGGCAGCTGGATGCTGCCTGCACTGACCTGTACTGTAGCTGCATCAGAAATGCTTAGTCTGTGTTAGTCAATCAGAGGGAAATGTGGACTCCTGCTACAATCTCACTATTCTTCCAGCAAAAAAAGGAAGAAAGAAAAATTTGAGTCATCACAGTCACACTTTCATGGTGTAACACAGAAGCTCACAGTAGTAAGAAATGCAAAAGGCTGAATTTTTACTTGTTATAATTTCCCATTTCCACCTGAGAATGGTAAATCTTCTGCACAAAGCCTTAGCAGTCTCACAAATGTATGACCAGAATGAAAATCTCAATATACTATATCTTTTATTAACTATATTTTTTGGTTTTTGTGGAATACTTTTATCACAGCAGGATGTGGTTATGAGTGATTTTTCTCCACACATGCTGGGTTTCAATTATTAGTCAGTTTCAGAAGCGATATTGATATTGACTTCGAAGATTGTCAGGTCTTGTCTTTGACAGCTGTTAGTCACAATCTTGAGGAGAATGGAAGAAGTTATAACTGTATCTGTATTCAGGTGCCGATGCACAAAGGACAGATCTTGAATAATATGGTGATAATATTTAAACTCAAATCGAACTGTTTTTCTTTCCTTCAAATAATTAATTAATAATGTGTCATAAAAGCTGAATGTAGCATACCAAGGGCATATGTAAGTCTAACTTTACTTTGTGTTGTCTTTGTATTCACTTTTTCTGCTGTTCCCTCACATGCACACACAGAAAAGGCCTTGAGCTGGAATTTTAATGACCTATAGCTGCATTTCCTAACATCATCGTATGAATGATGGCTTTGTCTCTGTGAACGAAAAGCAGAAGTACAGCGATAAGAACTTATGGGAGAAGGTTGTGTTAGATGGTGGGACTTCTATAGTTGCTGACTGTGAATCTAATTCTTTTTCCTGTTTTTCCTAAACAAGGGATGGAAGGTCAAAATATCTTCTTATGAATACTTTTATTTTTTTAACATATTTATAATAGTCTAATGTATAGTTCGGGGAGGCAATGACAAACAGCCTGTTATGTTATAATTATGATAATTACTTAACCATACTGTTGAAACTAATCTCAGTCAATGCACCACTTGCCTCTGGCCTGCACTGCTGCTTCTGCTGCTGGTATGATTTGAACTGATAGGCTGATTCCATTCACAAATGCATCACCTGTGCTGTGGTTAATTGTACATATCTTAAATATCAATACTTATTGATCAATGTTCAGTAGGAACAGCAGCTAACATAGGGTTTTACCTACATTGGTGGCATTCTTGTAAAAGGACAAATCAGCTACGATTTCCACACAATACAAAATGAGTGGATGTCTGATAATAGTTGCCACTGGGAGTATAAGGTGCTAGTTTCTTCTGCTTTGCTTTTCATTTGCCTTATCAGTTCTTTGGCTTTTGGTTGTGGCAGAAGAAAAGGCACAGGTTAAAAAGCAAATAGTAGATAAAAAATACTAATTTGGTTTTTCAGGTTGTCTGAGTTAGTCCAGCCATTCTCTAGCTGAGCAGCTCTGCAAATGATCCAACTCACTAAATTAGCCACATGGTCAACCATAATGAGAAATACAGCTTTAAATCCCCCACTGGAAACACACAGCAGATAAAATGCTAGCCAACTGCTGCCTAGAGAATGTGGACAGCATCAGTCATTTCAGCCAGTGCCCCAAAACAACATATTCAAGTGACAAATCTCTCTAGTGACCATAGTAATTATGACTAGAGCAAATGGTTAAGGGGAGCTTGTTACACTATAGAACAATCACCAAAATACTGAAGACCTCTGTTCATCTCCCAGTTCCAATGAACATTAGATACTTTTTTAGATATATTTTCATTTTGTTTCAGTTGCTGATAGTCATTTCCTAATTGACCCCTAAACCCTGTAATATAATGTCTTTTGCTCAATGTGAACTGGGATTGGCTCCAGTCTACTCTGACGCTGAATTGGACTAAGTAGTAGAGAGAATGAATGAATGAATGATAAATGTTCCCTAACCTCAGTAAAGTACCAAACCATGATGTTGGCCTGAAGCTTAACCATATCCTTTATGTGCCTTTATGTGCATCCTTTAAGTCTTACCAAACATACTTTTCAACAGTGATATGTGACGGTTTTTGAGGGTACTGACAAATGTGCCATCCTGGCAACAGGAACATCAGATCAGAAAACCCTTCACTGTTGTTCCACAGGAAATATGCAACCTACATATTTTTTTGTTTCGTTTAGAAGACTTGTTGAATTCACAGGTAGTGCTCATTTGCCACCGTCCCTCTGTCAACTACAAAGTATGGATGTAGAAAACATGCAGCGGGTATTGGAGCAACACAGGACTCTGGTTGTGATGAAAGGAGCAGATATTTGATTGCAAAATAAGAGACGTCATCTGAAAAAAAAAAGGGATATTCAATAGTTACTAAACTGAAATCCCTTGTCTCCTTCGAATTACCTTGTGTCAAGTTTATATTACTGAAAATGTCTGACTGGTTCAAGGTGATCGAAAAATCATTTCTCCAGTATTAATATTTCAGATACAACACTAGTGGACAGGCCTTTCATTTCCCACGCTCCAGCCTAAAATCTCATGGACGAGCCTTTGCTGTTGTGCTGGTAATTTCAGCTCAGTAATTGATGAATATTTTCCTGCAGGAAGTCGTGTTAAGAATGTCTTTTTCAATTTTATTTTGATTACAGCTGCAAATTAAAAATGTTCCTTTTGTTATCTCCCCTCTCAATCTTACACTGAAGGTGAATGTGGTGTCCGCTGAGGCTTCCTACGTGAAAAAAGAGAATTTACTTCTCCGGGTAGAGATTTTGACACTGTATTGTGATTATTTTGGATGGCAGGATGATGAATTATGATGTAAATTATTGTTGGTGAAAATGAAATTATACCAAACCACTTTTTGAAGATGTTTAAGGATCATCTTGCCAAATATTTAAAGATGTATTGTAAGAAATATTCTTAGGGAGCAATAAAGTATTTGGTTCTCAAAATGGTAATGAATAATAAGTGATACATAAGCTATTTAATGCCTCACTGAATGGGGCTTCAGAAATACTGTAATCAGCAAAAAGTCTTTTTGTGTGGTTTCTTTGTGGACCCAGTAATACCTCCATGCTTTCTACCTTTTTATCACTGAGCTCTCCTCTCTGTGTTTGTGTGGATTTGAATCCATGAATGCAGTACTTAGGATAGCAAACAACAGAACTACAGCTTTGTGGATAAGAACAGAGAGATGAGCTACATCAGCACTTACTATAATGTAACCAGCCAGCACAAAGCCAATCACACATCCCTTGGTACTCAGAGTATCACAGCATTATCCTCGTCATTTTGTTTCATGCTCATTCCTTAAGGAAGTATGGGCAATTACACACTTCTCTTTGCATCCTGTACCCTAGGCAGTTTGTCTCGGCTTTCCACTGAATGTATATTGGCTTATAATCACCAGTCCTGACCTGTTCACCCATGATGTTTTAGGCCAGAAAGAGTATCTGACAATATGCTAGTTAATTTGATGCAGAGATTGACTGGATGCGCTATCAGACAGTGCTCTGTCAAGACTGCTCTTTTTCACTCTCCATGTGAGCTGTTGCATTTGCTTGCATTTGTAGGCAGGAGGAGTTCTAGAGGAAGGCCTACATAACAGGAAAGAGCTTTCAGATGCAACTCCTAGGGGACAATCGATCTCTCTTTGCGGTGTGCTGTTTTTGCTGCTCCTCCATGGGGGCTCATTGCTATTGATCTCCATCGTGTATGTGCTGTTTTTTGGTGTGCAGAAGACAATTTGTAGTCTTTTTAATGTGGTTTGCTGGAAACCGCCTGTTTATTCAATTACCTATTCATTTGCTTGCTTATTTACCATATCTGTGTTATGCTGATAAAAATTTTTTGTCTATAAGGCTGAAAAAGCTTTTTTGATTCGTTTTTTCTTTTTTGTTCCAGCATCTGCCTTGATTTATACCATTGCTAATTAGCTTTGTATAACTCATTGATTAATGAGGTCCACAATTTCAAAACAGAGTACAGGACAAATGCATTCAGAAAGGACTGAGGAAATGACTGTTTAACAGGAGCAGGTCTGGGCCTATAATTGGAAGATACAGAGGGCATTGTCCGCTAAAATATGAATTATGCACAGGAAACTTGCTCTGCACAACACCAGACTGATATCGTGCGCTGACACTCTAGCGATAAATCCAGTGCTACTACACTTTAGTTACACCAAGCAGGACTCAAAACACTCATAAATGTTTGTAAACAGTTTGTTTAAGTGCTCTCAAAACTGCTGTTTGCTAAAGTGAAATCCCAGGCTTATAACTGTGTGGCACACTCAGTGTTAGTCCTGATTTATAGAAGTAATCAGAGGGAAAAAAAAAATCTGTAATATGTGGTTTTTAATGGCTTTTTTCAATTCTGTTGAAATAGGGATCTCATTGCAACATTATAATTAAGATTTCAAACATTAACTGATCCATTAATATTGAATGAGGGACAGTAGGTGGGAGAAAAAAGTTTGAGTACTCTGAGTCACATATTCACTTTTTGTGAACAGATTCTCAATGGACTAGCACCTTTGAAATACATGACATCAAACATTAGAGTGAGTACTGAAAAATTAATTCTACTACTCTTAATATTTAACAGAAGTCTCAGTGTTAAGAGTACAACCTTTCCTCTTTCCCAACTCCTAATTCTGAGACATGTCTTGCTGTCATACTGGTAGACTTCACAAGCTCAGAAAAGCTGCAGTTGAGGGTTTTTCTTTGTGCCCTCCTCACCTTTCTTCCCGCAATACTTCCACAGCTCGACTTATCTTTTGTCTGGGTTCTTTTCTCCGCACCCGTCTCGGTTTGAATCCATGAATGCAGCCGTCAGGATTGTGGTTAACTAAACTACGACTTTGCTTGCAAAAACAAAGCAATGAGCCACATCAGCATTTACTATAATGTAGCCAGCCAAGACAGAGCTAATTATCTCCCCCACCCCACCACCACAGAGATTCACCATTCTCATCATTTTACACTGTGTTGAAACAAAAGCGCTGCTTTTAAGCTCATCCCTTGAGGAAGCGCTGGTGGAGACATCCTCACTTTATATCTCGAGGTGTTTGCTCTTTTTCATATATACTTAGCTTTTTCAAACATTTGTTTATGCTTGGTTCTTTCAGCAGAAAGTTCAGTGCATGAACTTTCATTTCTTGGTTCAGTTTTATGCACTAAAGACTGGGTCAATGTGATCATTCTTACTGATAATCCCAACTGTCTGAGTCAGGTTGTAACTTCTAGTCCTCGGTTATTTTATAATTACTGTTCAAAGAAATGACAAACCAAAAGTAAATTAGAAATAAAAAGTAGTACAGGTGTCTGTGGAGTTAGACGCCTTGTAGTCAATACAAGGGATTAGAATAAGATAAATTTACTCTCGTCTTTTTCACTTTAGGTTAAAGTGCCTTGCTCAAAGGTAGTTCAAAGATAGTTGTTGAGTGAGGAGAGCGTATATAGATTCATGGTTGGTGCACAGCTTTGACTGCTTTCCAAAAGCATGGCACACACACAACACAGCTGAACTCATTAAAGCCTGACTGTTGTGTGCAGCCTGCTGCTATTCTAACAGAGGTCTCCATCCGAAACACCCAGGTGGCAAGGACAATTGTTCC